>NC_139461.1:247922500-248582500 GCF_057233095.1 Heloderma suspectum
CCTGTCCTACTCAATGATTTGTGGAGAAGTACTGTGTTAGGGAGACATCGCTTTGCCATATCCAATGGCATTATCTCTGCCCCCAATCCCATCATATCTGATCACCTCGTAAGCCCATTCAACCATTCTTTTTCAGTGTAGAACTAACATGAGGCAGAGCAAGGATGAGCATGGTAGCTCTGCCCCATCATGTCATTCTCACTCTCACCCTCCATGACTATGAAGGACAGTTACTGAAGCAGGAGCCATCTCTACTTGTGCAGGCTCCCTGCATGATTTAGAACAGCTTCCCCCAACCTGGTGCCCTTCAGATATGTTGAACTACAATTCCCATCATGCCCAGCCAGCAGTGTCATTGGTCTTGGTGACTGGGGATTGTGGGAGCTATAGTACACCATTTTTTGAGGGCACCAGGTTGGGGAAGGCTGATTTAGAACCATAGAAGATCAGGGTTCTAAATCAGACAGGGAACCTACATGAGTAGAAAACACTCCCTGATGCAGACCTTTGCCTCCAATTCATGGAGGGCAATGAAATCAGCAAGAGAGGGTGTGTGTGGAGCTAGCATGCTTGTCCTCACTCTGCCCCTAACATGTTGCTTCTGTACAGAAGATGAATGCCTGACTAGAGCTAATATGATTCCTGAATTATTATTTCATTCATTTTGTTTTATTTTAAAAACTTTTAGGCTGCCTTTAAAGGTGGAACCCTTTTGCTTTTCATCTTTCCTGAGTGGAAGGGATATCATTGCTTATCCCACTGTGTATTTTCCAAATCAGTTGTCATGGCCACAATCCATGAATGACAGAATGGGGACTTTATCATGTTTGGTGGCTTGAATTCCCCCTCCACCTCAGAGGAAGACCCATAGGGAGAGGAAGCATTATCCAGTGAGCCATCACCTGTTTCTCCAGTACTTTCCAGGCCAGAGAACATGGCTTTACAGACTTGGAAGGCACCCTCCAATATAGTCCTCACCACCCCCATACTGAAGGCTGAAAAACTGGGCATTTGCCCTTTAAGAAAAAGTGACAGCTTATCAGAGAGGGCAGCGTTAACAGCAGATCCCAACCAGCCATCTTTCAGAAGACCTCTGTATGGTGCTGAGACAACAGCTCTCCTGCAGTGAGTTCTAGCCAGCACCTGCCACAGTGATCTGTCCAAGGTCCTAACAGACCTGGCCTTGCCTCTTTTGAGCTGCATAGCCTGATGTGACCTTTGCATTCCAATAAGTGCCACTGCTTCAATTTAGACTCCCCTGGGAGCCATAAGCCAAGCTAGGACAGGACAGGCTTGACTTTTGCCCTTCTATTCTGCTGTTGATAAAACTCCTTAATCCTGTGAAAACCTTTGCCTGCTCTTCAGATAACACTCTAAAAAAGGAGGCACAACAATAGAAGCCTCCAATGGTCCCAAATTTCACAGCACTATTCCTTGCTGCATGTAGTGTTAGATGATTTTATTCATAAACGTTTTCCTCTGGGTGACAAAGAAATTCCCTTCTTGGAAATGTCTCAAGTTTCTAGAGCTCGTGTTGTGTCTTTGACTTTGCCACTGGGAGTGCAAAAGATCATGACTACATTGCACTTACACTATGCTCTGTGTAATCCAGCTGCCTGGTGAACCTCCCATGTTTCTGATCCCTAGCGTTCCAGTGTCACCTTGTTCCTGGAGCTGCACTTGCCCTCGCCTTTCTCCTCCACGTTTGACCTTGGCTTTGTTCTATGACCCTTCTAATGGATCCTGCTCTCAGTTGGACAGCCCTTCCAGGTTTAATCTAAGCCTCTGGAACTCTGTATGTCAGCTTGCCCTGCCACCCAAGGCAGAGCCTGACCAGCCTCCACTGACTTAGCTCTGCAGCTGCATTTTGTCAGGGGCCAGGCTTGGACCAAGCTCAAGCAGGACAAGGGGCCTTGAAGTTGGCCATTAATACCCAGCATCTGGACAGCAAACTGAGCAGCCACACACAGGGTACCTGGGCACAGTCCTCCCCGCTATGGTGAGATGTGTTGTATTTTCTATTTAAATTGTAGTAATTATATCTAAATGTGTATCTATACTTATAAATTAGCATGTGCAAATTGGTGTCCTCTTTTTTTGGTGATGTGTATGTGGCCATCCTGTTCCACATGTGTGTGGTTAGGGGTAGGTTGGATTCAGGCACAGAGAATTAATGGTCACCGTCCTCTTAAGGTGAGCCCCTTAAGGACCCCGCACACACACACCTGGCCTAAGAGCAGCAGCAGCCCTGATTTAAGAGCTCGGCCAAGGAACTGTTAAAACCACTTAAGCAGCCAATACCTGTGTGGAACCTGAATTCAATAGTGAAGTTGAACAGACAACAGAAGGGGGAAGGTTCCAAGTCAGAGGGTATAGAACAAAACTTCCAGTTTCAGTGCTGTTTGTAAATTTGGTCCTATTTAACCTCAGAACCTGCACGAAATGGGTCCAAAGCACCCTGGTGGGTAACCAAGCTAATCCCAACAGACAAACATCACGACAGACAAAAGTGTAAACTGAAATCTATTTAAGGCTTTGTTTCAGGAAAATACGAAGTATAAAGAAAGTGGCATGGTGGTAATACGAGCGTTAGAAACTTTCTCTACAATTACAGGGAAAGAGAATGCAATGCAAATAGAAGATTAATTAAAGAACTGCAATTGCCAAAGCTGGTAATATGAATTTGGCTAATAATATAATGGCTTGAGCTTCTAACATTGTTATGACTCCTTCTAACTTTCTCCTGTTTACTACTTGTGGTTTAGAGCTAAACTAAATCAAAACTAAACTTAACCAAAACATAAGTATTAACCCTCCTGTTACTTCCTCCTGTACCTTCCTTACTACATAAAAGCTACGCTAAAGCATTACTAGGTTCCTCTAGGCATGCGAAGAATAGGGGTAGGAATTACAGTGAAAAGGAAACCCAAGACCTGGAAATAATTCCAAATGCCAACTCTGAAGATGGGGTTCCAAATCCCCTCCTCAGAAATAACCTCCAAGTCTCAAGCTCAGAAATCACTCTAAGTCCCAAACTCAGAAATAATTCTATGTTCTACTTTCAGAAAATATTGTAAGTTCCAAAGTCTAAGATTCTAGAGTGGTCCGTAGTTACCCAAATCCTTGGGTCTGGTGGCACAGCAGAAAGAGTGAAGTGAAGTAACAGCAGCTGCAGGAACAAGAGCAGCAATGAGCTCAATATTACCTGTGCTTTTATACACTTGCTCTGGTCAAAGGTGGGGCCCCAAGGAGCAATGAGACAACCATCTTCCAATCAAAATGGGTTGCACATGGTTAGAGCATTTGCTCACCAATCAGAAGTAAGATCTCTAATCTGTCTCACATAATTTCATGAGTTTGGGGAACATATCCGGCACCATTACAAACAGGTTACTTTGAAATGTCCCAAAATATGTCCCAAAGTCTGTCATCTGGGCATGTTATCTTGATTGATGCATTTCTCCCTGGTATATCTTCCTTGAACTCCCGGTCATCTTTGGCCATTTTTTGGTCATATCTGCCCGAACACCTCCTCCCAGTTCTCACTCATGCTCAGGTCTACAGCTTCCCCTGCCCAACTAGCATCGAGAAAGGATATCCTCTTATCAGCGGGTGTACTCCACAAGATGTCAAAACAGTACTTTTCCTCCTCTTAGTAGGCCTCTGAGCATGCTGACTTCTTCTGTTCATCTCACTTAGACACTCTGCCAGAACACTGTGGCCCTGAACAAGCTCTGTGAAGCTGCTTGTAAAGACAGCTGCATTTTTTTCCTTTCTTCAAAGACAGTCCTGTAAAATCTTAGTTAGAGTCTCAGTTAATGAAATTACATCGATCAGCATAAAATCAAACTTCAAGGTCTTCTCGCCCAGGGGTCAAGGGTCTGGAATATAAAACTGGTTATGACTCTGGGATCTTTTAGGGGCTCTTCTTGTGGGTCTCCCCAAAACCCTCACTCAGGTCATTCAACCATTCTGGATCAAATTAGCCATTTTTACTCTTTATTAACCCTTTTAGTACCAGATTAACACTGGTGTATCTTCATTTTCCCTTTACTCCATCAGATTTCTTTCACTTCTGCTACTGAGCATGCTCAACTGCAACAGAGCAAACACACTACTACGAAATGAAGCCTGGTTCAGGTGGACAAGATGATTTGAAATTTTGTGCAGGAGGATCAGTTTCTGTTCCATCTGTTGTTTAGCACCCAAACCAGTCTGAAATACAAAGACTACAATTGTGCTTATTAAGGGAACCCTGCAGTGTTGCAAAAGACTTGCAGAGCTGGTCAGAAAAGAACATGCTCAGTGCCCTTACCCTGCTGATACCGCTATCAGAAAGGCATTATCCTTATTCCCTGACAGCAACAGGAGTTACATGATGCCATGCATGTTATTGGACTATTGTTGAACTCACCTGTGGGAATGGAGTAGGAGACTTTTTACCTGCCTTTTTCACAGCTGTGCAGCCTCAGCTGAGGCTGTGCTTGCAGCTGGGGGTGGAGAGGAGGTTTAGCTGTTTTTTGGGTTTGAACTTGATATATGCTGTAGTTGGACAGATAATTGTTATAGTAGAGATAGAAGGATAGATAGAAGGATGGATGGATGGATGGATAGATAGGTCTTCCAGATCTAGCAAGAAGTGTTGTTTTTTCTCCCTGTGGTTTCAAATTCCAAGGAAAGACTGTTATAGCCCTTTCTTTTACCAGTAGTAACTAACACATTTTTACATCTACAGCTGTTTGTTCCAACTCTTGATTTTAAATGTCAAAGGACTTTCTATTATTGTGGCCTGCCCATCACAGAACATTACCCCATCAGAATTGTTTAGGTGTGCCCAGGCTAACGCCATATTTGGGGGAGGGGAGTCAGTAATGACAGAAATTTGATGACCATCAGGCAATAATACTTCATCAGCATGATTTAGATGTGTCTAGCCTAGGGATTCGGAGAAATCCACAGTGGAACCAAATGAGTTCAGATTTTTATGAATCCAACCCACAGATTCCTCAGTGGCCAGCTTTTCCCCTGTCAGGTGGATTCTGCATACTTGAGGACCATTTTTCTAACCTTTGGGAATATTGTGCAAATGTTGTCATACAAAAAGACACAAACAATTTTAAAACTCAGCCAAAAATGTGCATTTCCCCCAGAGGCTAGCATATGAAAATGCAGTTTTAGGGGGGATTTGCACATTTTTCCATGTGCATATTTGTGCAAATTCGGAACAGAAAAAATCCAATTCTGTCAATGGGCAAATGATGGAATGACAGGCATCTGACAACCCATGAAACACAGACAGAATGGATCTTACACAATCTGTACATCCCTAGCCCAGCCTAAAGAATTTTGACAACAAAAAGGAAATTTAGTGGCCTGGACATCAGAAAAGATTACCCTGGTATTGAAATATCACAGAGTACAGAAAAATGATGTTGGTGGACCATCTGAAAACATTACCATTACCCAAATCTGATGGGGTAAGGAAAAATGATATTTCACTGACCCAAGATACTTTGCTGTCTGAAGTGGACCCAAAGTGACATACATACACACACTAGGATCACCTCGCTGCATGGCAGAGCCAGCCCTAACCAACATCTCTTTAGAATAGGTTGCGATCTACCCTGCTGTCTGGTTCCCATAGTAATTGCCAAGGTAGCTAACCTTTGTTGACAAGACATTTATCACAGTCTCCCTAAAAAGTCACAGCAGATCTCTACAAAGAGTTAAAATTGTAAATAATAAGGAAGTGGCTTCAGCATTAGCAGAGACATATGTACCATCTAGCACATAGGTAGATTAGCACAATCTCACCCATGAATTGTTGCTTAAAATTGTGCCAGAGGGGGAAAAGCAGCCATAAGGATGAACCAGATGCATTTTAAATATAATAATTCATTAATTCCATTTTCACCTGTTCTCCAACAAGGACCTAAGTTGGGTAACAAATCCAAATAAAAACCAATAAAATATTTTAAGCAAATTGACATATTTATTTCATTTCTATACTGCCCAACAGCTGAAGCTTTCTGGGCGGTTCACAACAATTCACAAAATAAAATACAGCATAACACTTTAAATCTAGAAAATTTAAAAACAATTTAAACAGCTAAAAAGAATTGCAATAAAATATTAGACCTATTCAAACAGCTGGCATAAATGCCCCATCATATGCCATTAAATGCCTGGGAGTAGAGGACAGTCTTAACCTATAATTATGAGTGCCAAAATGTCTGTCTCTGCTTTTCCTTAAATCAACAGAAATCTCAAGTAAATTACTTATTTGAAATGAATTTATAAATCAGGGTAAAAACTATCCAGCTTTAGAGAAGGGCTGGATAGTTACTTTAACAGCTTGGGTTGCATCCACTGTTAGTTCCACTTAGGGTAGACTCATTGAAATGAATGGGACTCATGTTAGTCATAACTAACTTAAATCATGACTAGCCTAAGCCCCATTAATTTCAATGAGTCTACTGCAAATAGGACTAACAGTGGATGCAACCCATAAAGAAGTCTTGCCTCAGCTGAATCTTGTATCCTTATCATCTGCAGATCGCCCAATAGCTTTATCTCCTTTCTATGCTCCTAATGTCAGCTGAACTCAAGAAGAGAAATATGGTATCTCAGTAAATTTCTGTTACATTGTTCAATGAGAATGACCAAAACAAAACAAAACCTAACTTCTTGTTGGACTATGTCACTATTTTTTCTTGAAAAGCACACATTGCTTTAAAGGCATAGCAAGCAGCTATGTCTTTTTTACTCTCAAGTAAGTTCAGGAGCCTTGATTCATACTGGGACTGGTGGGGGCGGGGGAGAGAGAGAGAGCTGTGACCCTTCCCTTCTTGGCTGTGGCCCCATTCCAGATCAGGCTGCTTTGCATCCACAATTTATATTGTCAAGTAGTGATCCATTTGCTGTAATGGCTCACTATTTGGCAATACAAATTGAAGGTGCAGAGCCCCCCAGACCAGATTGGGTCTGAAATGGGAGGAGCACTAAAGGCCCCCTACACCCCCAAGCTAGGGTCCTGATCCATATTGAGGCCCTGGTGCTGACCATAGAATAAAAATGACATCGCTGCTAACTATGCCTTTAAAGTAAGCGTGCTTTGGGTCTGAGCTTTTAACAGCTGCATGACAGGCAACAATTCAATAAGTGACTCTTTCCTCACCACTGCAGATATGCTGCCTATGGATTTCTGTTTGTAATGCAGGACTTAAAGGCCCAGAGCTCTGCTGCTGGCAACCCTCTTTCCCCCATATTCCCATCGCCCACTGCCCACTCCCATCTGTGCCCCTGCCGGTGGCTCCGGAGACACCGACGGCTACCCGACAGAACATCACAACTTCATTTGACATACAGAGGCAGCCTGGGAACTGGGAGAGGCAATGCCTGGCTGATGGATTCTCATCATGTACTCCTCTGCCCTCTTCCTCTGGGTGGGCTTGATATGGCAGGCACCTTGATTTGATGGATCGAAATGGGACTCAGAGAGAGAAACCACAGAAGCAGCTGTGTTATTAAAGAGTTGCACTTCGCAGCACTGGGTAGGAAGGCTACAGTGTTTTGCACAGCTTTAATTGTGCCAATTTAAATGGGATCATCCAAAGGCTGCCAAGTGGTTTGACAGATCTGTCAGCTGGCCTGTCTGTCTCCTTCCTTCCCTGCACCCCAAGGTAATTTTTTAGCCACAAGTGAGGGGGGGATATGCTCCATGACTCAGGAACTGTTTACTTCAGCCAATCCCTTCAGGGCCTATGGAAACAGCAGCTTCACCGCTGCAAAAAAAAAAAAAAGCTTTCGCAGGAAAGGCTGTGGGTTTAGGGACACAAGATTAAGAGTTTGTTTATATATTGGTTTCTACTTTAGAGTATTTATCCTCCTCCTGTCCAAGCAAAATTTCTCGTGGACGTGGAGAGCAAAAATACTTTACAATAAGGCAGTGGAAGCATGAATGTAAGAGTTAGGTAAACAACAGCAGCACAAATTTTAGTTGGGTTTTGTTTGATTGGTTTTTACCTGGGCAGTTTTTAAATCAAAGTTTTCACTTGTCAGTGGCAGAAGGCAAGCTGGGCCAGGTTTACACATAATACATGCAACTTGGAAGCTGCTTGAAGCAATGGCAGTTGCTCCATTCCATGGATGTAACATGCCCAATGGCTCACCAAGTGGATTGACTCTGTTATGACCAAGAATGTCTAGTAATGGTGAGACTCTTCACATGAGGAAGGCAGTCATAGTGTCAAACCATTCTACCCATTACAGTGCCACACAAAGCTTGTTTCAGGTACTCTCGAAAGGCTATCATAATGTCCAAGCTGTCCCTGAGATGCTCTGACTGTGATTTAATCAACCTGCTACCCTCTAAGTCCTCTGGAATGTGCCAAGAAGAGAGTCTTTTACTGCCCACCAGAAGCAGTGTAAATAACTCTCACTAATAACTTTTGCTGGTACCTGGCATGGTGAGAAGTTAACATGAGAGTTCACAGGTGGGGTGTCCATTTCCCTGGCTGAGGAATGAATGGCTACACCAGGGGTGGGGAAACTTTTTCATGTCAAAAATGGTTCAGTTACCTCAGTCAGAAGCTGTCAGTTTCTGCACTGCAACTTGGGCTGTACGGATTTTGCAAAATCCATTCTGTCTGTGTTTCATGGATTGTCAGGTGCCTTTCGTTCCATCATCCACTCATTAACTGAATCAGTTTTTTTCCATTTCCCCAAATGTGTGCAAATTCGCACTTACGAAAATTTTCAAATCCCCACCAAATTCACATTTTCATGCATTAGCCTATGGGGGAAATGTGCATTTTCAGCCAGTGTTTTTACTAACGTATTTTTCTATGAATAAATACCATCAATGTTGTGTACATGATGGCCTATGCAGTGGGGGTGTTGGAGGGGGGGAGCCCGCTTCAGCCTCCTGAATCCTGTTTCAGTCTTGGAGCCTGAAGTTGGTCAGGTTGGACCCAAAGCAGCCTGGAGCTCCAAAATGGCCTCCAAGGTGGGTCAATGTGTCCCTGCACAGCCCTAATCCCAAGTCCGCTATGATACATTAAGAACTCAACAAACATGATGGACAGCCAACATGAAATACAAGATCCTTACAAGCATACATCTACCCACCCCAGGAGTTCTGCAATATACAAAGAACTCAAGCTGAGCTCAGACTCATTGCCCTGGGTTCCTAAGAATGGAAGAAGCAATGAGTTTCTGTCATGTTGCTTGCTGACCCCCTTTGGGGATTTCATCCAGAGGAAAAATGGTGACACTGCTGCTGACACAGAGAAGTTTTCACTGGTTTCTGGGCCCTGGCAAATGCCTGGCTGCATCCTCACTGGCTCTGGCCATGAGAAGATTCTGCTTTGTGGTGTGGGATTGGATGAAATTATCTTTAGATCTCTTCCTGCCATATATATATATATATATATATATATATATATATACACATACACACACACACACACACACATATACATACATACACACACATACATACACACATACAGTCAGGGCCAGAAATATTGGAACAAGGATAACTATTTTGGCAGTTGGCCTCTGTACACCACCACATTGAAGTTGAAAGGAAACACACCCAGATGGGAGCGAAGTCAAGACTTTCAGCTGTATTTCAAGGGGTTTGACAAAAGTGAGGCACCAACCATTCAGGAAGTCAGCCAGTGGCATACACACACACTGAGCACTGGTGGCTCATAAGGAATGGAACAAACCAACATTATTTCAAACTTAAGGATCGCCTTTAATACCTGGATGAAAATCCTTTGCAGTCAATGACTGCCTGAAGTCTGGAACCCATGGACATGACCAAATGCTGAGTTTCCTCCCTCGAGATGCTTTGCCAGGCCTTTACTGCAGCTGCCTTCAGCTGCTGCTTGTTTGTGGGTCTTTCTGCCTTCAGTCTTCAGTAAGTGAAAAGCATGCTGTATTGGGTGGAGATCAGGTGACTGACTTGGCCATTGAAGAACATCCCACTTCTTTGCCTGGAGAAACTCTTGGGTAGCTTTTGCTGTATGTTTTGGGTCATTATCAATCTGCAATATGAAGCAGCGTCCTATCAGTTTGCCAGCATTTGGCTGAATCTGAGCAGAAAGTATAGGCCTATACACTTCAGAATTCATCCTGCTGGTTTGATCAGCAGTCAGGTCATCAATAAACACCAGTGACCCAGTTCCATTGTCAGCTATACATGCCCATGTCATAACACTGCCTCCACCATGTTTGACAGATGATGTGGTATGCTTTGGATCATAAGCTGTTCCTTTCCTTTTCCATACTTTTCTCTTCCCATCATTCTGGTACAAGTTAATCTTGGTTTCATCAGTCCAGAGAATCTTATTCCAGAACTGGGCAGGCTTTTTTAGGTGTTTGCTGGCAAAGGCTAATCTGGCCTTTCTGTTCTTGAGCGTTAGCAGTGGTTTGCGCCTTGTTGTGAAGCTTCTGTATTTACATTCATAAAGCCGTCTCTTGTCTGTAGATGTTAACAATGACATGCCTACCTCTGCAAGAGCGTTCTTGACCTGGCTAGATGTTGTGAAAGGGTTCCTCTTCACCATGAGCAGAATTCTGCGGTCATCCACTTTAGTTGTCTTCTGTGGTCTTCCAGGTCTTTTGCTGTTGCTGAGTTTGCCAGTTAATTCCTTCTTTTTCAGGATGCTCCAAACCGTTGTGGTGGCAAAAACTCCCACTGTTTTTGCTATCTCTCTGATGGGTTTATTTTGTTTCCTCAGCCTAATGATGGCCTCCTTCACTCACATGGACACCTCTTTGGACCTCATGTTGGGAGTTCCAGTGAACAGCTACCAAATGCAATGTAACACTCAGAACCACCTCCAGGCCTTTTATCTGCTTGATTGGTCATGGGGTACCCAGGAAACAGGCCACACCTGGCCATGCAGCTGCTTGTCAGCCATTCGTTCCATTACTTATGAGCCACCAGCGACGCGGGGGTGTATGCCACTGACTGTCCTTCCTGTATGGTTAGTGCCCCACTTTTGTCAAACTCCTTGAATTACCGCTGAAAGTCCTGACTTCGCTCCCATCTGGGTGTGTTTCCTTTCAGCTTCAATGTGGTGGTGTACAGAGGCCAACTGCCAAAACAGTTATCCTTATTCCAATATTTCTTGCCCTGACTCTGTGTGTGTGTGTATGCCCTAAAGTCCTGTTTTTGGCCAAAAAAAAGGTGGGGTATAGATGATTTAATTAATTCCATTAATTAATGAGACTCCATGCATGAGCACCAGGCTCTAGGTGCATGTTTGACTTAGATTCTGTTTGTATATAGATTCATCCTAGAACTTCAGTCTTCCTGAGAAGCAAGCTCCTGTCTGGAACTTTGAAATATTTTTATTTTCGCCTAAATGGAGGAAAATGTAGCAAGTTGTGAAGGGGAGTCTGGAAATTCCATTAATTACTAAAAAAAAATCTTGATTATTTGATTAGCTCTATTTTAGAGAATTCTCATTAAATATTTCCTCATCAGAGCTCCCCAAATGAAGGAAAGTGTCACATCTCCTTCCTCCCAAATAGAGTGGAAATCTCTGGTGGAATGAAGAGACTTTTAGAGAAGGGCTGGGCAACTGAATGCTCTACTCTTCTCAAAAGAGGCAGCAAGATCTCAGGGCAGTAGAGTGGCCACTTATAAATCACCCCAAAGATAAGATGCCTCACCAAAAAAGAGGACAAAAAAGACACCAATTTGCATAAAATTTATATATAATAATTTATATGTATCAAAGCAAATTTAGAAATAATTTCTGTGTTTTAAATAGAAATGCAGCATGTCTCAGCAAAATGTGGAAGGCTGTGACCAGGTGACCCTTGAGCCTTGCTCAGTCTGCTGTCCAGATGCTAACACTTGATGAGCAACTTCAAGGCCCAGCTCTTCCTTCTGATGGCTCTTTTTCTTTAAACTGGACTTGGACTGGGCAGCCCTTGAAATAGAGGGCTCCTTCAAAATAGAGGAGAGTCTCCTGGAGGCCCTTCAAATAGAGGATTGTCCTCTGTAAAAGAGGACACATGGCCACCCTACCAGTGAGCAGGCAGGTTCCCATTGCTGCTAATTCTATCTACTTCTCTGCATTATATCCTCTTGTATATCCACCCTCAGATACATGCCAAGTTTTGAGAGTGGTTGAAAGCACTGACAGTATGCCACCAATGTTGTTAACTCCTGTCAGAAATATTTACATGCCCAGGCTGCCCGGTATGCCATGTCACACCAAAACGAGCCTACTGTTGTCACAGTTCTGGGAGCTATTTTCAGTTTTAACAGGGTATAGCTGGAAGAACAATGAAAACCTGGAGTGATGCTTGACCACTAGAGGCCCTATCATCAGGACACTTTTAGTACCACTGAGGTGTCTACATGAGTCCTGAGAAACAGGACCATGGATCTATGGGCCCAGGTGGGGAGGAGCCCCTGCCAACTTTGGACATCAGTGTCTTTAATTACCCCATCCTGGTGCATGGTAACAGACTTCCAGGTTGCTATGCCCCTGTGGCCAGTGTGGGCCCAATGAGGCATAACAGCAAATAGAGGGCTGATGCCATCTGTCTGATGAGGCCTACAAGACTCAAAATGGCAGTGGAAACTTTTCCAAGTCAGACCTTTTTAGGATGTTTTGATAGTGGGCCTGTTTTACTTTGGACTTTTCTGCTGCTGAAAAGCAGTATTAATATAGCATGAATGAATGAATGAATGAATGAATGCTGTCTCCAGGTTTCATACGGTGGCCATGTGTCCTCTTTTGCAGAGGACAGTCTTCCATTTGAAGAGTGGCCAGAGACGGCCCTCTATATGAAGGTATCCTCTAGTTGAAGGGCTGTCCTGTCCAATGGTGGTTTAAGCATGTTGCCCATCCACCATTAGCACCTGGACCGCAGACTGAACAGGCAGGCACACAGGTCACCTGAGCACACTCTTCCACATTTCGGTGAGATGGACAGTATTTCTATTTCTACTATAACTATCATTTCTAAGTTTGCATCTATACGTATGCATTAGCATGTGCAAATTTTATGCAAATTGATCCTCTTTTGCCCTGTTTTTGCTTATCCATTTCCTCTTTTTTAGTGATTCATAAATTGTTGTTTATTCGGTCAGTCGCTTCCGACTCTTCGTGACTTCATGGACCAGCCCACATCAGAGCTTCCTGTTGGCCATCGCCACCCCCAGCTCCCCCGAGGTTCATAAATAGACACCCTAAAAAGCTATCCTGTGTATACTGCCTAAGGGAGCATAGGCATCTTTTCCTCCAGAACCCGATCCCCCCCCCCACTTCCCCATGCTCATCTCAAGAAAGCAGCAGCTGACCGCACGTTCTGTGGACTGTCTCCATGACCTGTCTCAGCACCTGGCACCCTCATGAAGCTGCCATGGTCCATGTGCCCTGGCAAAGCCAACCAGCCAGTGGATGCTGGTGTCTCCTTTGTCAGTGAGGCTGTGAATCTGCTATGGGTTTCAGTCAGAACTCTAAAGGAGATATCCAAGGCGCTAAACCCATTTTGAAGATAGGGTTGAGCACCTTGGATAGCTCCTTTAGAGTTCTGACTGGTTCTGACTAAAACCTAGAGCAGATTCACAGCCCCACAATGACATTGGGGCCGCCAGCCTCCACTGCAACCAGCCCTGACATCTGCCTTGGCCCCACCAGCACTGAGGCTTGGCTTGCCTGGCCTGCCCACTTGTTCACTCAGCTGCAGGCTTTCCCAGTGGCAGTGGCTGGGTCTAGAAGCCGCCCACCATGTTAAAACCTCCACTGTGCCTTACAGTGCCCAAAACAGCACTGCTCTTGGCTATTGCAGGAAAGTAAAATGGTGATCAGCTAGGTGGGCTTGCAGTGGGGGTGGGGGTGGGGATGCAGGGCCTGAAACCTGGAGTCATTGCTGCCTATGTAATGTGGACCATCAGGCAACCAGCGCTGAAGCATTGTGCCCACATGATGAATCAGCAAGAACTGGAAGCACTGATACTGCATATTCAATATTCCTTAAATCAGGACTATCTGGATGTGATTATTCAGAAGACATGTTCCAGTACAAAATGACCCTTAAAATCTGGAGGGTGAATATCACCAGCTTTTTCTGATTTTTTGTAGAAGAGACAGGCAAAGTGACATTTCCTGGAGAAGTAACTTGAGAGAGTTTCTTTTCACGGTTTGGCATATGAGAGGCCTCTTGGACATAAAACAGAGTTCCATTTTGTAGCTTCTGTGTAGTAATGCCTGACAGAAGAAAGACACAGCAACTTGGCTCCTCTGTAGCTCACATGCTGTCGACTTGGAATCTTGAATTCCATTTTCCTGTGTCTTGAGAAATCCAAAGAACCATGGGTGAAGATAGGCCTCAGGGTAAAGAGTAGAATGAGGCCTTGGGAAAACAGGACTTGTCTGGCTTCCGTTCAGAAGTCTGACTGCCACTAAACCCCATCTGGATCCTGGACAAATCTCTTAAGCCTACTATTTGTTAAAGGTTAATTCAAATCTTCCACTTAAACTGATCTCTGTAGAGGGGATAACAATTACAATTCACCTTTTTCATGGTGGCTAGGTTTAATCCATTGTGTTTTGTCAGTGGTGCACAGGAGGGAGGTAGCTAAAGTTAAGAATTTCAGGTCTGATGCATCCCGAAAGATGGCGTGAGATTTACTAAATCCTCCAAAAGCAGGACTGTGTAAAGGCTGGGTTTTCAGTTAGGGTGGCCACTTAAGCATTGCCAAAAAGGGGGACACACATGTGCCCCAAATGTTCACATGCTAATTTATATGTATAGATGCAAATGTAGAAGCAATGAACAAGAATTTAAATCTAAATACAGTACAACTCATCAAAGTGAGAAAGACTGTGACCAGGTGGCCTGTGTGTTTGCTCACAGGGTGGCCAGTTTTTTTTAAAAAAAAAAGATGACAGGGCTCCTACACTTTTAATAGTTGTATAGAAACTCCTTCTTCTGTAAAATTATTAAAAGTGCAGGAGCCCCACCCTCTTTTTCATCTGACCACCCTAACTCAAAGGCTAGGAAATTATCTTTGCTGCTGTTAGGGGGAATCAGGTTAGGGGGATCACACTCTATGTGGGACTGCCCCGAAGACTGTTCAGAAGCTGCAGCTTGTGCAAAACATGGCAGATACTTTGATGTTCAGAAGGTCTAAACATATAACACCAATTCTGGCCTGCTTGCACTGGTTGCCTGCATGTTTCTGAGCCCAATTCAAGGTGCTGGTTTCAAACTATAAAGCCGTATATGACTCAGGACCACAAAACCTGATGGAGCACCTCTCCTGACATGAACTTACCCAGACACTTCAATCAACATCTGATGCCCTCCTCAAAGTGTCTGCTCCAAAGGATGCTCAGAGTATGGCAAGAAGGGAGAGGGCCATTTCAGTGGTAGCCCCCAGCTAGGGAATGCTCTCCCCACTGAGTTCCACCTGACACCAACACTATCATCGTTTCAACTCCAGGTTAAGACTTTTCTCTACTCCCAGGCATTTGATGGCATATGATGTGGCATTATTTCAGTTGTTTATCAGTGTGGTATCATATTTTTCACTATATTTTTAGCTGTTTTAAATATTTTAAATTTTATGTTAAAGATTTTATATTATGTTTTTATTATCTTGTATTTGTGGTTGCAATTTTTGTGAACTGCCCAGAAAACTTTGGCTATTGGATAGTATAGAAAGGAAATAAATGAAATGACATCACGTGCTGTAGCTGCCCCCCCCCCCCCAAAGCCCTTACCCCTTTCTGGAGAGAAATAACAAATATGGGACTTGGTCGCCTTGGTGGATGATATGAGGAGGGCTCTGGATAGGGGTGAATGCGCCTTCCTTGTTCTCCTCAACCTCTCAGCAGCTTTTGATACCATTGACCATGGTATTCTCCTGGACCGCCTGGAGGGGTTGGGCATTGGAGACACCGTATTACGGTGGTTCCAGTCCTTCCTCTCCGGCAGGTACCAGAGGGTAGCACTGGGAGAGGAAGTTTCGGACCGGTGGCCGCTCACTTGTGGGGTGCCACAGGGTTCCATCCTCTCCCCAGTGCTATTTAACATCTATGTGAAGCCGCTGGGGGCTATCATCAGGAGGTTTGGGGTGCAGTGTCATCAATATGCTGATGACACGCAGCTCTACCTCTTGTTTAAATCTTCACCAAGGTTGGCTGTAGAATCCCTGTCCAAATGTCTGGAGACGGTGAGTGGGGAGGAATAAGCTGAAGCTGAACCCTGACAAGACCGAGGTACTTTTGGTGGGAGACAAGAAGAAGCTGAGGGATGTTTACCTGGTGTTGAATGGGGTACGGCTACCCTTGAAAGATCAGGTCTGCAGCCTGGGGGTCATTTTGGACTCCCAGCTGTCCATGGAGGCTCAGGTGTCAGCTGTGAGCCAGACAGAGCTATATCAACTCCATCTGATATGGTGGCTGCGCCTCTTCCTCCCCGACCATCTGCTCCCATCAGTAGTACATGCCCTGGTCTCCTCTCGTTTAGACTACTATAATGCACTCTACATGAGGTTACCCTTGAAGACGGTTCGGAAGCTGCAGCTGGTACAGAACGCAGCGGCTCGCCTGATTAAAGGCAGCCGCCAGAGAGATCACATCACTCCAGTGCTGGAGGAATTGCACTGGTTACCAGTTGTTTTCTGGGCCAAATTCAAGGTGTTGGTTTTGACCTTTAAAACCCTACATGGTTCCGGCCCAGCCTATCTTAAGGAGCGCCTCCGGCAACACCAGACAGGCTGCTTAACAAGATTAGCCTCGGATGGCCTTCTCTCTGTCCCATCAGCCAGGACAGCTAGACTGGTGGGGACGAGAGAGAGGGCCTTCTCTGTGGTGGCCCCCAATCTGTGGAACTCCCTCCCTAGGGAACTCCGCCATGCCCCCTCTTTAATGGACTTCCGCCATGCATTAAAAACGTGGTTGTTCAGGCAGGCATTTGGTATGGGTTAGGGTATTTTAGAAAATGTTTTTATTGTAGAATTTTATTGTTTTAAACTGTTTTATTATATGCTTGTACATCACCCAGAGTGGCTGGGTGACCAGCCAGATGGGCGATTAATAAATTTAATAAATAAATATAAATAAATAAATACAGAACAGTCTGCATTTCAATCCAATAGCCCTCTTTAGATTTCTTGACCTCCTCCTGGTTGCCTCAGAACACCCCCCATGGCAAACTCCCCCCCCCCCACACACACACACATACCTTTTCAGTAATCACATTCACACCACAGTCTCTCATTAGCAGAGAGGCCCAAGAGGTTTTGCTTCCTGGGGGAAAGGACAAGATGGTGTCCAGATACAGAACTGAATCTTACATGAACAGTGGCAATAGGACAAAATCTTCCATCTAATCTAGTTTAGGGCATGCAGGGCAGATTGCCTTGAACTAGGGATGTACCAATCTTGTTAAATCCGTTCCATCAGTGTTTTGTGGAATGTCAGCTGTCTTTCCTTCCATCATCTGCTCATTGACAGAATTGGATTTTTTTTTCTCCTCAATTTCCCAAAGTGACATTCATGTTGGAAAATGTGCACTTGCACAAATGCACACTTCCAAAAATACACCAGTCTCCACCCCCTATGTGCAAATACCCCCCCCCCATACACATTTTCATGCTTTAGCATATGGGGGGAAATGTGCATTTTTGGTCAGTCTTTTTTTAAAAATCCACATTGTTTGTATTTTTGTATGACTAAATTTGCGTACAATTCCAGAAAGTAAAAAATTGGTCTGCAATTCCATGGAACCTGCCCAACTCAGAAAAAGCCGGTCCAATCTCATTTGAATCCATTACGGATTTCTCCGACATCCCTACCTGGAACACACAGCTGTGCCTGCCAGCATAGGAGAACTGCCAAAGGGTTGGTGCTGCTACTGCTGCCACCTTCTCTGTACCACCCATCATCTGCTGCCTGAGGCAACCACCTTACTTTCCCTAATGGCAGGGCTGACTGTGCTAATAAGCAAGAGGGACATATTGGGTTTTTTAAAAAAAGGAAAGAAGAAGAAGAAGAAGAAGAAGAAGAAGAAGAAGAAGAAGAAGAAGAAGAAGAAGAAGAAGAAGGGAAGATGAGGGGCTGCCGTGCTGCCAATGAGACAAAAGAAAGGTTATGTATGGTGTGGAGAAAGTGGATAGGGAGACATTTTTCTCCCTCTTTCATAATACTAGGACCCAGGTCATCCCATGAAGCTGATTGGTGGGAGATTCAGGACAGATAAAGAAAGTACTTCTTCACACAATGCATAGTTAAACTATGGAATTTGCTACCCCAAGTCGTAATAATGGCCACCAATTTGATGGCTTTAAAAGGGGGTTAGACAAATTCATGGAGCATAAGGCTATCAATGGCTAATGGTCCTGATGGCTATATGCAACCTCTAGTATGCCCATATACACCAGTTGCTGGGAAACATGGGTGGGAGGGTGCTGTTGCACTCATGTCCTGCTTGTGGGTTCCTGGTCAACAGCTGGTTGGCCACTGTGTGAACAGAATGCTGGACTAGATGGACCCTTGGCCTGATCTAGCATGGCTCTTCTGATGTTCTGATGTTCTTAAGGTTGAGAGCCAGCATGGTGTAGTGGCGACAGTGTTGGACTGGGGGCCGGAAGATCCGGGTTCTAGTCCCCACTTGGCCATGGAAGCTCACTGGGTGACTTTGGGCCAGTCACGGACCTCAGCCCAGCCTACCTCACAGGTTTGTTGTTGTGAGGATAAAATGGAGAGGAGGAGGAGAATATAAGCTGCCTTGAGTTCCTTGCAAGAGGAAAAAAGGCGGGATATATATTAAATAAATAAATAAATAAATAAGGTTGGCAAAAGCTGCAGCGACGGCTTCCTTCGAAGTCCACAATACCCTCTTCTTATGCTCCTTTGCTGCCATCTGCACATGCTGAGAGGCACATTCTCACTTTCTCCTCTCCCCACAGCCCCTGTGGTGTGTGCAGCTGCCACTGCTACCAAGTAGTAAGTCAGCCAGCCAGCCACCTGCCCTACCCCAGCCCTGCAGCAGAGTGACAGAACAAAATAGACCAAAAAAAGTGTCCCAGCATTTTAGAGGACAATACTATCACCAGACAGCAAACCAGTTGCTGTTCAGTCATTCAGTCGTGTCCGACTCTTCGTGACCACATGGACCATAGCACGCCAGGCCTTCCTGTCCTGCGCTCTCTCCCGGAGTGTGCTCAAGTCCATATTCATTGCATCGGTGATGCTATCTAGCCGTCTCATCATCTGCCATCCCCTTCTCCTTTTGCCTTCAGTCTTTCCCAGCATCAGGGTCTTTTCCAGGGAATTTTCCCTTTGCATTAGGTGGCCAAAACATTTGAGCTTCAGCTTCAGTATCTGTCCTTCCAATGAGCAGTCAGGGTTGATTTCCTTTAGGATTGACTGATGTGACCTCCTTGCAGTCCAGGGGACTCGTAAGAGTCTTCTCCAGCACCACAGTTCGAAAGCACAGCAAACCAGACTGAAGTTTTTAAAAGAGGATGGTCCAGTATGAAAGAGGAACATGGCTAAGAGAGGGGCCGTGACTCAGTGGCAGAGCACCTGCTTTGCATGCAGAAGGTCCCAGGTTCGATCCTTGGCATCGCCAGGTATGGCTCGACAAACTCCTGCCTGAAACCCTGGAGAGCTGCTGCCAGTCAGTGTCAACAATGCTGGTCTAGGTGGACCAATGGTCTGACTCAGTATAAGGCAGCTTCCTACATTCCTAAGAAGCCTGACCACTGAATTCTCCATCCTTCTGGGCACACCCATAAATGTACATTTTTCTGAGATAGAAGTAGTTTAAGTTCTGCAACTAACAAATAATCCACTTCTGCAAATATAACTCTAAACCAAATGTAATGACTTCTAGCCTTGAACATGTCCAATGGTGCTGCTAGCTAATGTTAGACCTTGGATTTAATGGTGTCTTTAGATGGCCATGTTGTGTTACTTCAGTTGTGAAGCATGAAACTAACATTTCTCTTCTCTCCCCATCGCACCCCTGCCATTCCATGCTTTATAGCCGCTTGTACATTCAAGCAAATTACAAACCACTAAACAAAAAACTGTTTGCCAATCCTGACAACAAAAACAAAAGAAAAACTCTGACCATGCGCAGTTTTGCATTTTAAATTCACCTTTTTAAACTCATCATAGCACCATCATGACTGCAGGAATAAAATGGAGTTTGCTTCTGCTGCTCTTACTCTAGGCTGTATTTAGTTAATCGGGTTAGGTTTTCAAATTAGGATGGATATTTTCTTTGCCTATGCATGGGAATTTCTCCTTTTCTGTCTTTCTAAAATGGTCCACCGATGTTTTTTGTCAGAATGGACACAGACATCAGCACAACCAAGTCGAATGAAACACTGCGTGTGCTGATCTTTTTGATAAAAGCAACTGGAAAGGATGCAGGAGAAGGCAGCGTTTTACTCAAACCCTGCTACTAATAGGTTTGGGCAACTCAGCAAACACCACTGATAAGTGTTTTAGGGTTGCCATGGAAATCAAAGAGCCTGTCTACTTCATAGATTTCCTTTCTTCAAAGAGAAGAAACTTTCTGCTGCAATCCAGTGGATTGTCTTAGTACCTGGCTAACTGAAGTAAGCAGAGATGTGAGGTACTTTCATCTCTCTGCTGGGAGAAACCAAAATTGACAAAATCATCTATCCCTAGCTGCACATGACATATCCCTTATGCAAGCTCCACTGTCTTGTCCCATGTGAGAAGTGCTAAATCTTCATTGTGCAAATGGTGGGCACTGCTTGTGAAATGGAATCGGGCGCAGCACCCCACTGGATACTGCCCATTGTGTAGTCTGACCCAATTCTGTGCTATGAACCAGGTGCTCAGTTGTCAAACCCAGAGAGCTACAAAGCCATCCAGTTGGACTTTTCACTTTGCTCCCCCTTAGAGTATCTGACCCTCCCATGCCATATCATAAGCTGCCTTTGACAATCGCCCTGAGTTTGACATGCTGCTTCGGTAGGTGGGTGGGTGGAGGCATCTCTTTCAGAAGAACATCCACAGCATACACCGAAGTAACCATAAAGTTCTCTGCGTTATTCAGACCCAGTACATGCCCCACTGTGAGCATTCACGGAGACTGTGTGTCCTTGTTGGGAGAGGTCCACAGAGCTCCTGAAAGAGAGGTCAAGTGGGATTTGCATAAGAGTCTAGAAGTTTACAGGGCATTTTGAAGATGGTCTTTCTCAGTAGGACAGCCTTCCCCACTGACTGCCCTCCAGGTGTGTTAGACTGCAACTCCCATCATCCCCAGCCAGCCCACAGTAATGTGTACAGATTGATTCCATGAAGCTCAACAGAACTTCTGCATGCTTAACTAAGTGTGGGAGAGTAGCTATAGTAATATTTTTTTTAAGGTACTGTATTTCCTCATTTTATGGATTTATTATATCCTACATTTTTTAATGAGATTTAAAACATTTCAACCTGACTAATTATCACCTACAATAAAAAAAACCAATAACACTTAATAAATAAACTAATTTCATACAAAAAGAGCAGGCAACAAATTCAATAAAACACTCCAAGGAGCCGGTAAAACATAAACACAAAAAAGGGGGAGAAAATATCCTAAAGGGCAGATCAAATGCCATTAAAAGCCCAAGAGAATCTTCCCTTGGCACCTAAAATATCACAACAAAGACACTCACTGTTAGGGAGGGAATTCTGTAATTTGGGCATCTCCACTGAAAAGGTCATAGAACAATAGAATTTTGGAACTGGAAGGAACCTTGGAGATCATTAGGTCCAGGGGTAGACAACATGGCACCCGTGGGCACCAGCATGCCCTCAGATACCTTTCATGGTACCCACTGAGGTGCTGCCCTCCTCCTCCTTTTTCTTTCTTTAAAATAACAAAGTTCCTTATTGGCAGCCAGGATTGCTTCAAAGCAAAGTTGAGAGCCTCTAGCTGCTCCAATCTTCATTTCCCATGAATGCCTTTGGGACACATGTGGGGCCCTGAGACATTCTCGAGAAATAAAGATGGCAGGTGGCTGCAGGCTGATGCTTTCATCTGCACCATGCCCATGTGGTGGTGCCCAGGACAGTTTCTCAAACTGCCAGATGTGCCCACGGGCTCAAATGTTGCCTGTTCCTGATCTAATCCAACCCCCTGCTCAGTGCAGGAAGCCAGTCCTCTTTCCAGTCACCAGTCGCCTCTCAGAAGGTAAAGGAACCAGGAGAAGGACCTCTGGGAAGATCTTACTGACTTTAGGATGGCCAGGTGTTCTACTTTACAGAAGACAGTTCTCTATTTTGGAGAGCTGGCAGAGATAGTCCTTTATTTGAAGACATGTCCAATCCAAATCTGGTTTCAAAGTCAAAGAACCATAAGGCAGAAGAGCATTGACAGACCTTGAAGTTGCCCATCCACAGTTAGCACCTGGACAGCAGATTGTGTAGGCAGTCACATCGGTCAGCTGGCCACAGCCTTCCCTCACTATGGTGAGATATATTG
The DNA here is from genome assembly GCF_057233095.1 of Heloderma suspectum. Classification (NCBI taxonomy): domain Eukaryota; kingdom Metazoa; phylum Chordata; class Lepidosauria; order Squamata; family Helodermatidae; genus Heloderma; species Heloderma suspectum. The sequence goes on from NC_139461.1 coordinate 247,945,001, forward strand.
TATTTTTATTTAAATTATAGTTAATATTTCTAAATTTGCGCTCGCGCACACACACATATATATATATATATATTTGCTTATGCAAATTTTATGCAAATTGAGGTCCTCCTTTGTCCTCTTTTTTGGTGATTGTGAGGAGGCATCAGGGGGCACTGTACAGTCCCCTAGGTATTCCTGGTTGCCTAGCAGCAGTAGCCAACCACAGTTAGGGCTGGCTAAACAGAAGAAATGGGAATCAGGACAGGGGCTCTTTAAATGGGTCCAGGACTCTGAGGGAGGAAGAAGAGGTGGGGCAGAAGCACAGGATAAAAGCCTGAAGGCTATAAGCTCAAGGAGGAAGGAAAGAAGGAACTGGAGAAAAGAGACCCAGGAAGAGTAGCTGAATGGGGCCACTAGAAGTAACAAAGCCTGGAAGGTAAAGAAGAGAAGAGAAGAGCAAGGGGAGAAGAGCAGCTGGGCTTCCTTGAAGGCCAGGGACCTACAGCAGAGGAGGGTCTGCTAACAAGTCCAATAAAGATCTACCTTTCAGTCAGCAGCAGTCAGAAGCCTGCAGAAACTGGTGGATGAGAAAAGACTGGCTTAATTGAGCAGGGGGTTGAACTTGATGGTCTTATAGGCCCCTTCCAACCCTACTATTCTATGAATTCCCCAGCAAGCTTGGGAACCAGGTCCTCTTGACTCTGCAACTACTCCTCATCCTCAAGCAGCAGTGTGTAAGCAGTCCCTCAGATTCTAGTGCTCTGGGGTTATGCGCTCCAACCCACAGCTACCTGCATTGTAGACCTTCAGCCTGCTCCAGCAGATAACTTACCAGTATTGCCCTGAGAGTGTCCACCCAAGTCCTGCAACTACTTACCTTATGCTGTGACATGCTTGCCAGAACCCTGCAGATACTTACTGTTATTGATCAAGAGACTGTGCCATATCCTGGAGCTACTTACTACAGGTACTGAAAGGAGATCCTGATCCTGTGGCTACTGATTTGACTGTAACACAGGAATTAATGAAGTCTATAATTCCTGCATTTTTGTGGTCCCCATAGTTATTTGGGCAGGGAAAGAGGACAGAGGGACCTGTTCCCCTTGGCAGAGAGGGCACATGTGTGACAGTGATACTTTCCTCTTTGGGGGTGATGTGTAGGTGGCCACCATTGTCCCAAAGTGCCGGTCAGAATTTACTGGCAGTGAGGGTGTGCGGACTTCAAGCAATCCATGCAGGGGAACTCTAAGCTACCTCCCCACTCTCTCCAGAATTCTTCACACGCCCCTGCAAAGTACAATGTTGGGCCAGGTCTCCATTCTTCATTCATGTTGCAGAGCTGGCAGTGGCTTTCATGTTTGGTTGGGAGATGTGAGGGAGGGTGTCTCTTCTTGCCAGTTTGAAGCTCTTCATGCAAGCTGTCATCACTGAGTCAGGCACTCCCCTATTGTAGCACCATGGCAGCAATGGTGGTAATGGGGCTGCAGCCTTTGGGGTGCCTGAGATGGCCATGCCCCCTTCCCCTGGCCCCACCCCATTTTCTCCAGTCATCTTCCATTTGGTGGCTCCCCAGCTTTTATGCAGTTTTTTTTCTAGAGGTGTGCATAAATGGCCTTCCAAAATTCTCTACCCTACTTGTGAGCAGAGAAATTAGGGGCACAATTTCACCAAATTTCTCCAGAGTGAGGAGAAATTCTCCAACCCTTTCTCACAGATAGGGCTCGCCATTGGCAATGATTGTGGCAAAGCTTTTTTCTGTTTCTCCTAAGGTTTTTTCATTTTTTATGCTGCTAGTACAAGTGGCAACAGTATCAGCTGTGTTGGCAGCCTGGCCCTCATTTTTCATCCTCCAAAATCCAGTATTGTGTCTAGCTCCAGGGAAGATGTGGAGCTAGTCCTGTGCCAAAATCTGCACTCCAATTTCCTGGATGTTTTCTTCCCCATGAAAGAGGCTTCCATTTTTCTGCCTCATTCTCAGGGCACTTTATAATCTATTTTGAATTTCTTTTAGTGGAGTTTTTGAGCTTACCTTAGCACAGTGAGGTGACCGAGGGTGCTGTGTGTGTTTCTTCTTCCTGTTACACATCTTTCCATTGCTCTGCAGCCTCCCAGGCTGTCTGCACTTCCTGATATGAAAAAGCCCTATGGGAGGAGCTACCTCATGATGTCTTCCCCAGCCCTTAATTGAAGTGTGGGAAGCCAGGAAGGCTACAGGCTGCCGAAGAGATGCTTGTACAATGAAAGCTGGGACACTCACGTACACTCCTTATGTACACTCACTACATGTACACTTTATGTACTTTACACTTTAAAGTGTACATTACATGTAATTACATTACATTAATTACAATACATTACATGTACACTTTATGTACTGTATACTTTACAAGTACTCCTTATGTACACTCATTACTTATGTACTCCTCATGTACATTCCTTAGCCATGTCATAAGTAAAGCAGGCACAAGAATCCAGAACCAACCCATGAGAATTTCTCTGAAATTTTCTTCTGCTTTGAATTGCTTTTTGAAAGCAATTTGTTTTCTGTCCAATTGAATGAGAATGGTCGGAAAAACAGTCGGATAAATATTTGGCACAGCACTCGCCTGAGGCCTAGTGACTGGCAGTAAGAACTTCTAGCTACAATAAGCTGGCATTCCCACCACTGCAACGTGGAAGTTGGCGCTTGGGCTGAAAGAGCTTCCACAGCCCTGCTCTAGGTAGTCAGCAGCTGCAAGAGTTGGCTTTCTGGGAGTGCCTTTCCCTGCACGAGGCACCTTCCCTATCCCCACATGGACTTGTGCATGACAAGTGAAGTTCAGTGTGACCATCTCTACTACTCTGTGTAATATCTATGCAGCCACCCTGGGGTGCACTTTAGGCTGGCTTTAAAAAGACCTACATCCATACTTCTGCTTTCAGCTACTCAAGATTACACCCTTAAGTCCCACAGCTGAATGCCCCAGAACACACATTTGAGCAGAGCTGAGAAGGCTGGAGGTGCAGAAGGAAGACACCTGTATGGAACAGTAGTAGCTCAACATAAAACAAGATAAATAAATAATCAGCTCTTTAAAAAAAAAAAAAAAGCCCATCTGGGATGCATTAGGAGCTGGGAATTTGAAGAGCTGTTTGGCATCACGCTGTTGCTGCTAAGTGCTAACGAGGTAGTTTTACTTTGTAACTATTCCCTTTTTTAGTTCTTTCTTACCCATCCTCCTTCTTCCTTCATTCCTGGCTTCCCCATCGCATGATATACAGTATGCTGGTGCACAGTAAGGCAGCACAGTAGGCCATGGGGAGTGAAACAGATGGAGGGCTCAGGACTTAAATGAGATGCATACCTTAAATTTTGGGGAGGGGAGGGGAGGGGAGGGGAGGGGAGGGGAAACAGGCACTTCTAATGGTGCAGTGGTAAATTTTGAAATGCCGGAAGGAACCCAGCATGACACTCCTCCTGCCCCATAGCCCATCCCCTCAAGGAGAATCCATACTCATGCCCCTGGGATATATATCCTGACTTTCTATTATTTATACTGGAAAGAGGTAGTACTCTGGTTAAAAACTCCATCATAAAACACAGACAGCCAAAACAAAGAAGATGCCGGTAAGATCTATTTGGTTGGCAGGCACAACAGATAGGGCCATGTGTGTGGTGGCCCCATCCCCATGGAATGCCCTGCCACAGGATGTGTGAGTGGCCACCTCCCTAACTGCTTTTAAATGTGCTGTAAAGACTTGCATGTTCCCATCTGTTTTTAAATGAACTTATGCCCGTTTTTATTTTATAAATGGGAGTTTTTATAGCAGCTGATTTAAATGCATTAGGCTGCTGTTTTATTTTATATTTGATCATTTACATCGTGTTAGCATGGGACACTGCCTTGAGGAGGCTCTGTGTTGAAAGGCGGTACAAAAATATTTTAAATCAATAACATTGATTCTGTGCCAGCTACACTGGTTGCCAATAACTGAATGTATCCGCTTTTATGCCATATTCGACAAGGAAGGAGATGGATCCAAAGAGCAGGTGGTGAGTTTCAAACTTTCAGGGAACTTGTCTTTATAACCAGGCTGCATAAGCTGAAACCTTTTCCAAAACAACATGAGTAGAAGAAACCCTGGCTTTATCTGTCTCTGACTCTGTGTCACTGCTGGAAAGAGGTGGGCTATGCACTGTACTATCATATACTTCAGCTTGGCTTTAGCATATGTCTAATACAGCATACAATCTGATATGTTCCATTAGTGTGGGATCTGAATAATGGGACAGGGTGTGCCATGCTACCAGTGCGAGCTCTGCAGGCATCAGTTCAGATCTGTAAAATCCTTTTGTAGCTCAGGTTTGTAGGAGCCCCAGTGCAAGAGTCAAGGTGAGAGACATCACGTTGTTTGTGCGATAATTGCAGTCATCAAGATCATCTGAAGGCATGAAACTGGCATCAGAGATCAGGTATCTTTGTGGATCACTGCTTTTTACCATGTCAGTTAATTACAAGCTGGAGAGTTACATGTTCATTGGCACACAAGCTGAACGTGCAGGCCCGCCTGGCTGAGTGGAGGGATAGTGGTCTTGAGGTGGTGCAATAGTTTATACCTTTGGGTGGTTCATGGGTTCTGAATCCAGACTAGAATCTAATGATCAGTGGTTGGGGCTTAAGGGATCTGCTCAGCTTCTTATTTCTTGCCCTGTTGCCTCAACTTGCCATCAAGTCATCCGTCTCCATACTTTCTCCCATTCTCATCTATCTCCCCATTCTTCCCCCGACCCCAAATTCTTTGAAAACCTGTTCCCACAAAACAGAATACTATTAATACAATATATGCAGGCAGGCATGCAATAAACTTCAGTAGTGTAATTTATTCCAATCACAGAATTTGAGTCTTCTTGGTATAAAACTTTGTAGGCATAAAATGCATGCTTCCTGCTTAGAAATGAACATTCCAACAGCCTAGGACCATCATGGATGGACTAACGGGCACCATACAAAAGAAGTATGGAACTAGAACCCATAGTGGGGGCATTTCTTGCAAAAGGTTATCTACTGGATCAGAGACTAGAATTCAGACAGGTAGTTTTGTCCTAACACAGATTGACTTTTGCTGTCGCCATGTGGGGAAACTAGGTGGCCTGAAGGAGTCTAGTACATTTGTGTAGCCTCAATGAACAAGCTACGTTTTCCACATCTTGTCTACGGGGACATAATACCTTGAGATGACTTAGTCCTGCTTAATGTCCTGCACATGTCGACTGCGAAGGGGACAGTTGTTTACATCCAAACAATTTTGAGATAAAAAGCAGGAATTCTGCCTTGTTTAATTGCTGTATTCTCAATGCTATGTCCTAATTACACGACAAATCTGCCTCCCAGGGAAGAACTATTGTAGGACCAGTTAACTCCCATTCCTGGGAAATTAGCAGCTGAAATGTCACTGGCACCATGGATAAGAACATTAGTCCAAGCAAATATCACCATTTCCTAGACAACAGAGGAAGCTCACGCCAAGTATGTAATCTAGTCTGATGCCAGTAGGGAACTTTGTACTAGCGAACAATGAGAGACAAATCTTTCCATTCTGAATTCAACATATACATATATTCTGTAGGGATGTCGGAGAAATCTGCAATGGAGCCAAATAAGTTCGGATTTTCAGATTCTGCAGCGGACTGCCACCCCAACCCCAACCCCACCCTGGTTGGGTGGATTCCACAGACTTGCAGACCAGTTTTCTAACTTTTCTGAATTTTTCACACATTTTGGCATAGAAAAATATACAAACTAAAAACACCTGGCCAAAAATGCACATTTCCTGCATAGGCTAAGGCATGAAAATGCACATTTGGGGGGAATATGTGCATTTTTGCACATGCAAATGTGTGCATCTGTGCTTTTGCGCAAATATAAATTTGCACAAAATTGGACCCCCCCCCCAAAAAAAAACCCTGATTCCATTGATGGGCAGATGATGGAACAAAAGGTGCTTCACAATCTGCGAACACAGATGGAACAGATTTTACACAGTCCATACATCCCTAATATTCTGTGGTCATTGCAGAAGAAGGATCTCCACTATCAGGTGCATACTCTAGTCAAGCCATCACTGAGCTGGAAAATATATAGACCAAAAGGCCACCTGACCAATCACACATAACACATACCAAAATCTGGTCAATCCCCCTACCCACTGGACCCCGACAGAGCTGTCTTGGTAGTCCAGACCAGCAAGTATGCCACAAGCCGTGAGCAGGTACATCATATGTATGTCAACTCATACACCTGGAAAGCAGTGTCTACTTCTAGCATGGGATTCTTTTTTTGTTATTGTTTTAATTTCAACTTCTTTTACTGGCAAAGAATCATCAACATGTTATGCTTTTTGCCCACTTCTCAGAGGTATATCCCAGGATTGCTTCATTACTAAGGACGGAGGCATGGGGAGCATTCCAAAGCAAAGCAGGTGAGCTTTGGGGGTTATGCGCTCACGTTGTGGCCATTGCAAGCTACACTGGCCCTAAAATGCCAGCCTAAAAAAGAGTCATTACTTTAGCTTCTGTGAGTGGTGCTCTCTTCTCAAAAGGCTTCAGTTATTGCACCACAAATTCTTAAATCAGCTGCTGGACTCCAGTAAATTTTGCAGGTGGTCCTGGGTTGGCTGGCTGAAAATGACATTTATATTTTATAAGATTCCATTTTGCAAATGCATAAGATGTGTTTATTTCATTTAGTTTATCAAACACTGCAGGGAGGCTCAGAGAGCATTCCAGTGGATGGCACTGTTAGCTAGCGCGCTCTCTCTCTCTCTCTGTCTGTCTGTCTGTCTGTCTCTCTCTCTCTCTCTCTCTCTCTCACACACACACACACACACACACACACACAGTCCCCTGCCTGTGTGTGAATATTTTTTCTCCATCTGGCATGCAAACATCCAGATTTTTTAAAAGCAAATTGATGACATTAACAAGTATAAAAGTGGCAGAGACCAAATTAGCCCAGCTGGTTTCTTGATGGTCTTCTCATCTTTCCTGGAATATACTGGGAGTCCCACCATGGTCTATTTGAGGCCCCATCAATATTCTTCCATTTACATTTATTGAGAATTTATTATTACTGTGGTGTGCTTCTCTGATCTGTATTTTTTAAATTGTTCAGCTATACATTCTTTCTAAGGAGTAAGTCCATTGAATTGAGAGGGCCTTACCTCTGAGTAAACCTGCTTAAGATTGCACTGCATGTGTATTTTCATGATTTGAGATCAAGCAAGAAGGAGGGATTCGGAAGATGTTACTTTATTTCTATTATTTTATTTGTATATTTAAGGAAAGCCCACCCACTTAATACCGCTTCTTTTTTATTTACCTGTTGGTTTGGGAGTTTGGGGTGTGGTGTGTGTTGTTTTGTTTTTACTATTTCTTACTTGAAAAGTAAAAATACTTTAAAAAAAAAGAAAGAAAAAAGCCTCCGCTTTAGCTGAGTTCTCAGCAAAAATTCCAAAGTAATGAAACATGCCTGAGCCAAGCCCTTTTCATTGCTCCTTTTACAGTGGGAGTTAGCAATTTCCTTAGAGCATCAGAGGAAAAATGGGCTAGGAGTTGACATGCTTGGCTTGTATGCCGAACACGTAAAGTTAATTGCTTACTCTGCTGCACACCTTGTTTACAATATCCATGGGTACTTCCAGATGGAGGGCTTCTAGTGCTACCGTGCAGTGATTCTGTCTTTTTCTCCTTAACAGATTTTCTGCAGTAAGAAAGAAGATGGAAGAAGCAGTGAGAAAACACAGGAGGGTTACGAGTGGAAGACAATGATGTCTGGATCCCCCATAAAAGTCTATGAATAAGGCAAACCAGTTGCACAATAAAAAGCATCATCTGGGAGCAAGCTAACGCTGGTTCAGGACATATAAGCACACAGGCTCACAGTGGAGAGAAGGAGTGGCCCATTGTGGTATAGAGCTTAGAGTATCAGACTAGGACCTTTTAAGGTTCAAATCCACATCCATGTGACCTTGGGCCACTGGGTGACCTTAAGGCAGTCATTCTCTTTCAGCCCATCCTACCACACAGAGTTGTTGTGAGACAAAATTGCTGAGAGGGGTCCATGTATGCTATCCTGAATGTTTAGGAGGAAGGGTAGGATATACTTGAAATAAAGAAATCATACTTCATCTTTCCTTGCTTTTCATTGTAATGTGTGGAATGGGAACCATGTGCCTCATAGTAAGATCTTCAAATTCCAGTTGATCTCAGATACTCTTTGATCTCCTGTGGCCCCATGGGTGAGACTAGGAGTGTTGGAGAAATCCGCATGGAATCAAATGAGTTCAGACTTCTATGAGTCTTAACACATGGATTCTGCAGTGGATTGGCTTTTCCCGAGTTGCATGGATTCCGCGGACTTTGTGGATCATGGTTGGTTTGTTACTTTCCAGAATTGCATGCAAATTTAGTCATAGAAAAATATGTAAAATAAAAAGCCCAGGTCAAAAATGTGCATTTTCCCAATAGGCTAAAGCATGAAAATGCACATTTGGTGGGATTTGCCCATTGGGGGGGGGGGGATGCATTTTTGCGAGTGTAAATTTGTGCAAATGCAGGAAACTGAAAAAATCCAATTCTGCCATTGAGTGGACAACAGAACCAAAGGCACCTGACAATCCATGCAACACAGACAGAATGGATTTTACAAAATCCATACATCCGAGACCTGCAAGTCCTACTTCCCCTATTACAACTGAAGCAGGGAAAGAAAGCATACAAACGTTTTATTTGTGAGCAATAGAGAAAGCAGCTCTTAGCTTCTCAGTGCTTAGTCTAGTGGCAGTGCTAAAGGGTTAAACACACCATGAACTCCTCCAGTCTTCTTGTACTGGAGAGGACTTAAAATACCTTTCATTTTTACATTGATGCTCAGGTCAACACACCTGCCAGCAAGCGTTGCTCAGCCTCAGCATTTAAGGAATGCCTTGCAAAGTGCTGAACTGCTGGCTGTTTATATTCCCTGCCTGCGTTTTTGCATCGACTGAGCGAAAGAACATGCAGCAGCCAGAAATACTGAATTGCTAATTACTCAAAAATGTACTCCCCCTTGAAGTCAAAAGTGTGAAAGAAGGGAAAACAGAGGGATCTGAGGGAGAGGAGCCTCTGGACCCAGGAATGTGGGTTTGGAGGGGTAGGGGAAGCGGGCTTTGCTTGGGAGAAGATACAGAGCAGATCTCTTTCATCCCCAGGGCCGAATTCCGTTTCAAAGTGCTCAGGAGCAACATCCCTGTAGTGGGTGGGGGCAAAGACAATGGAGATTAGGCCAAAGGCAAAAGGGGTGGGACTAGAAATACCAAACTACCAGCCTATTTTAGCTTCAGGTTCTTACTGCCATTAACTCAGGGAATCCCAGAGGGCCAGATCGTGACCCCAGGCAGCCTGGATTTGGCCCATGGGCCTTAGCTTCAACACCCCTGCTATAGAGGCTGTGGAATTAGGTCATCCTGCATCATAACATGGGGAGTCCTCCCATATGGAAAACCCACATCATGTGAAAGCATCTGATCAGTGCTGCTCATATCAGGAGCAGGTGCAAGGAAGCAGGCCCAAGGATAGGTGAATCAAAAGGAATGGCAAATGAAGGACAATAGCTCCTCTCTAGCGAGTCATGTCTTTCGATGAATGGTTGATGTGGGAGATTGCTCTGAGAAAAGGTTCCAACGAGGAGAGGAACAGGCCCAGACATTTTAAGGCCTCCAGAGATGTGGAATTGATTTCAAAATACAATGGAGGAAGGGAGTGTGCAAAGCAGTATTCTTTTTCTGTGCGATATGATTTACAAATGAATTTAAAAATCTCCTCCTGGACTGAAACGGGTTGGAGAAAATGGTTGTCCCTGGGCATCTAGTATCAGTGACATCACCTGCTGGTGAGATGTGACCTCTTTTACAGAGGACAGTCCTCTGTTTGAAGGGCTGTCCACTCCAAGTCCAGTTTAATCATAAAGGACCATCAGAAGGAAGAGATGGGCCTTGAAGCTGCCCATCAAAACCACTTGGATAGCTGACTGAACAGGCAGGCACACAGGTTACCTGGTCACAGTCTTCCCCACTACACTGAGACCTTCTGCATTTCTATTTAAAGTATAATAATTATTTATTTAGCATCCCATCTGCTAAACTTCAGACAGTTTGGCCCACTAGGTTTTGTGCAAGGTGCAGGTGAAATTAAAATTTTTTTAAGGAAATCTCTCAAAGCCAAGAGCTATAACTTTTCACTGCTTGCACAGAAGTGTATGAAAGTTGGAGACTGCACAGCCCCCCTGGAGGATGTCCCACCTGCCAAATTTCAGACAGTTTGGCCCAGGAGCTTTTGTGCTAGGCACAGGCAAATTGTGCTGTTCTCAGAAACTCAAACCAAAATTCAAGTTAGGTGTTGAAGCAGTGAGGAGGTCACTATCCCTAAACTCTGCTGTAGGTTTCTTTGAAGTGCAAATAATCCCTTTCCCCTAGTACTACTTTCCTATTCACAGTCAATAACCTCAGGGTCTCTGGCTGAATTGCCTGGGAAAACACTGGCTGGTAGGCAGGAAGCAAAGACAGCAGCCCTGCCAGGTGGGCACATTGACTTGAAGGAAGAGCAATGACAGTTGTCTGCTGGACTGACAAAGGCAGGAAGCAACACAGCAACCCTGCCAGGAGGGCACAGCAGCATCTCGCCCACCTCTGTCCCTGCCAAGACGCCAAAGATGCCTCATATTGGGCTTGCTTGCTTTGCAACACACAGTGTAGTATTATATTATTTAAATAATAGCTGTTAATGTGTGTAGTGCTTTGCCCATTGTTTTTGGAAATGTGGACTGTGTGTGTGATCCTTTGACACGCACTGTTTGCTTGTCCACACAGCACAGCACACGCACACACAAGCAAAAGAAAAGCAAACACTAAACTACAAGCAAGGGGGCGATGGGGGAATAACTATCATCCTAACAGAAAAGAACAGGGGTTTTATTTGGGGCGGGGGGAGAAGGAATACAGGAATTGAGAAGGGGGGGTGGAGGGGAGCCAAGAACGAGGAAAGGAAAGTGCTATATATATAAAATCTAGACAGAATCAAAGTAAGGGCAAACTAATGGTTGAGAGAGAATTGAAAAGGGATGTGTGCGTGGCGGGGGGGAGATAAGCAACTACAGTGAAATTTTCTGGATTTTTAAAAGAACGAATAAGAATAATGAACGGTAAACCTATTACAGAAGGGTGGGGTGGGGTGGGGTGAGGAGAGACTAACAGAGCTGTCACAGCAAGGACTTTCTTCTCAGCTTCGTTCTGCGAAAGGAAAGTGGGAAGGGTTAATCTCCATCCTGCTTTCCTTCAGCAGGATGCCAGATGCTCTGGTGACACAGCTTCCTCTTCTATGCCTGTCAGAGACTGGCGCAGTTGCTCTCTGTGGCCGCAGCAGAGGCAGGATAGGACTGGAGCAGAGAGAGAAATGCCACGGAGCTTCCCTCTTGGCTCCCATCCCATCCTGCTGCCGCTGCCGCCACCCCTATCAAAGCACACGGTAGCAGTCCATCAGGGCAGAGGCTGCTCGATTATCAGGTGGCTCGTGACCCCAATGGATTGTCTTGCACACCCCCTGGGGTGCATGCACCCCACTTTGGTGACCACTGCTCAAGGAAAATAATGTTCGGACAGAGTCCTCCCCTCTCTAGTAACACCGCCTCTCTCACAATGAGCAAACGGAGGCTGACACACAGCAAAGCTCCCTCCCTCCTCCTCCTCCTCTGCATCCTCTCCCCTTCCCCCCCTCCCTCCTCATCTTCTGCCCCTCCCAGTGGCCAGATCCCTCTCAAATTGATACATTTGGCACCTCCACCTGCTCTCCCCTTCACCCTTCCCTCCTCCTCCTTTCCCCTCCATGTGATCTTTCACAAGTTGATACATTTTGGAGACAGCCTGTCTGGGCTGCTCAAAAGACATAAGAAGAGCTATGAATCTCCGAGGTGGATGAGGCGCCTCATCGATGAGCTGCTTCGCTTCAGGGGTGCCTTGTTGCTATTCAGATCTGCTTCTAATCATGATGAGGCACCTCCGAATCAGCCTGCTTCACCTCATTATTCAGGCTTCAGACCAAAGCAGTGTACAGCCCTAATAATTATTTCCAAATTTGCATGTATACTATACTATAATTGCTATATGCAAGTTTTATGCAAATCAGTGTCGTCTTTTGTCCTCTTTTTTGGTGATGCATTTCCTCTTTGGAGGTGATTTATAAGTGGCCATCCTGCTTGCCCTTGAAAGGTATATCTAGCTTGCCTGTGCTGCCCATCCTCTTTTTTATTTTGGCAAATTAGCTAATCACAAAATTGGGGGGGGGGGGTTAAGAGAGGAACTCAAATGCTAAGCCCTCAATATTATCTGACATCGGAGACAGAGTGGAATATCTGCACCACACGGCAGCAAGATGGCAGAAGTGCCAGGCACCCTCCTGCCAAATGAAATGTGTGCCCTTCCTGCCTGGTTGGCAATGTTCTGCAGGGCATTACAAAGTGAAAGTGCTTTAAAATCACTGATTTCCGTCTGGTTGCAGACATGCTAACCCATGAGGCTGTAATGCTCAACCACCAAGGCAGACAGGAGAAAGCCAGCAATACCAAAGGCCTGCCCTACTTTGCAAGGTTTATAGAAGGAGGTTGTCTCTCTGACAGATTGAAACACAAAGATACATTGGAGTGATTTTGTGTTATTCTTGTTTTGCAGACTCTTCTTATGCACAGCTTCTCATGCCAAGCAGTGCTTTGGATTTGTGTATCTCATCATCACCACTATCCATCCACCCCAAGGTTTTGAAACTTGAGAAAGTTGCTAGAACAATTTGTAACTCAGCACAGATGTAGAGCATCTCTACACCAGCCTAAAATCCCAATTTAAAACAGGGCTTTCTGTTTCCATTTTAAATGCAGGATCATGACAGACTTCCTTTACATGCGCTTCCTTCCCCCCTCCTTTCCCCCCTTATCTGAGTCTTCCATATGTTCCATTATACAGCTGCTTGATGGTGCTGTGGTCTAGCCCTTCTTATTGCGGCTTTTCCTCTTTTCATGGACACAACTCAAGCAGAACTCAAGCATTGTAATCTGATAGCTCATTATCTCAGATCTTTAAAAAAAAAATGGAATAAAGGTCATTTAGTGCAGGAAATGCCCTGGAGGTTAATGTCATCATCTAAAGGACCCACAAAGCTCCATGAGTAACCAATCTCAATAGCAGGATAAATGGTCTATGTGATGATGAAGCCCATAGAGAGCTTTAAGAAATTAACTTTTTCTCTACAACAGTCTTTCATCATCCCTGCCATATTCACTCATAGAATGATGGATGGATGGATGGATGGATGGATGGATGGATGGATGGGTTTTAATGCTGCTTTTCCAAACAAAAGTCATCCCAATGCAGTTTACAATCAATATAAAACTTTTAAAAACAAAACCAATACCTAAAAAATAAATCAGAAATGGCCGCATAAAACAATTCCTAATCCAGACCAAGAATCCAGAAAAAACATCAAAGAGTAACACAGCTTTAAAAGGAAGGCAGTAACAGTTTAGAAACCAGCCCATCATTTAACCAAAGGCAAATGAAAAGAAAAAGGTATTCAATGCCCACTTAAAAGCAAACAGGGAAGGAGCCAGCTGTACTTGCTTTGAGAGATAGTTCTACAAATACAGGACCACCACTGAATAGGCACTGTCTCTTGTGCCCATCAACCTAACTGACCTTACTGGTGGGCTTGTAAGCGTGGCACCTGTGGCTGATCATAAGGCCCAGGTAGGTTCATATGCATTAGTATCCATGCCCAGGAATAAGTCATCCATCAGGGCAACCAAGGCTGATTCTGTCCCCTTGCCAAGGTGGAAGCCAGTCTAAAATGGATCTAAAATATCAGTATCATCCAAGACTATCTGGAGGTGAGAAGCCACCACTTTCACCAGTATCTTGCTCAAGAATGGAACATTAGACACTACAATAATTATCCAAGATCATATGATCCAGATTTGGATTTTTGTAAAAACTTTTTTTTTTTTTTTAACTTTAACTACTGCCTCCAGCGGGAACTACACACATTCTCAAAGAAGCTTCCATCATTTCTGAAGTCCAGATGATAAACCCAGATTTGAAAAATGAAGTGCAAGGATCTAGAAAACATTTGGTGGGTGGGTCTCAGACCGCCTAACAGCTTGTTCACATCCCCAGGTTGCACAGGCTGAAAAGTATCTGAAACAACATTACTATGGCTGCTTTAGCTGCATCCATCTCGGACTGTCGAGACTATGGTGTCTATTTCCATACAAATGTGAGTGATTTTAGCCACAGACCATAATGTTAATTGCTCAAAGCAGGCTTTTGAGGACTATATCAGCTGACTTCCTGAGCCTATATGCAAAAAGTTCTCTACTACTCAAAACCACTTTGCCGTTCAACAGTCTGAAAATGCAACTGTGGTGAAGAAGTTTCTTCAACTCCATCTCCATCACGAAGTAAGCCCTACAGTTTTTCACTTGTGCTTGGTTTTGCTTATTGCGGGTTTTACCCCACTTGTGTTCTAGTTGTCAAGCCAATTGTTTCATTACCCACAGCTCCCCAGAATACCACGGAGCTGAGACAGCTCCATGATTGGGTCCAGGATATTTGAGAGCAATTGTATCCATAGCCTGGATCATCTCCCTATCCCAGGCAGAGATCTGGGCATTGGCAGAACAACCAGCCAGTACTTCAGGAAAATCCTTTAAACTATCCAGATCCATCAGTCTCTGAGGTCAGACCATCACAACTGGTTCTCCACCCTGCAAGGACTAGAAGGCACCACAAGATCAAACTGGGTCAGATAATGATTTTTCGCTGGCTGATTTTTGTTTCGTTTCATGTCATTCTTTTCTTTTCCTTTTTTTTTAAGCCTGCTTTTCATTTTGTTCAAAGAGGCTATAAGCAACCTGCTCATCTTTTTTTAAAAAAAAATTAATTAAGGAATTAAAATGGGAATTACAGCCACAGGTGAATGGGTCTCTTGGAACTTGGAGAGATCACAGGAAGAAAATGAAACAGATGTTTGGTTCCTGTATGGAAATAGAAGAACCTGAGCTGCATCACTGATCAGATGTGGCAGTTCTTCAAGGTAGGCAACACTAGCACATATGATGTCAATTTCTGTCTAGCATCCATTACTGCTGCATCTAAACTACAGGTGGGAAACCTGTGGCCCTCTAGATATTGTTAGACTCCATCAGGGAGCTTGGGGCAGTGTACATGATTCTCTCCTCCCCCTCAAAGGTATCCTCACATCAGCCCTATGAGGTAGGCTAAGCTAAAGGAGAGCAAGATTGACCCACTCAATGAACCTCGTGGCTGAATAGTGATTTAAACCCACGTCTCCCCAGTACTAGTCCAGCACTCTAATCACTACACCACACTGGCTCTTTGCGCTCATTGCCCAGAACATTGCGGCTGGGAGCAGGTTTACTTCTTACTGAGCCAATTGGGTAGAATACCACCTATTTCAGAGGTGATGAACCTCAGACCTGGAGCCCCAGTCCAGCGCCCCAGAGGTTCCCCAGATGGCCACCCCCCCTCCCCCCTCCCCACCCCTTTCTCCAAGCCACCAGTTTGGTGGCTTCCCATTTTTTGTGCAGATTTTTCCCTATTCTAAAAGGCTGAAACTAGAGCTGTGCACAAAGGGCCTCTGAAAATTCTCCATCCTATTTGTGGGCAGAGAATCTGGGGAGACAATTTCACAATTTGAAGAGAAATTCTCCAACAGTTTCTCACAGACAGGGCTCACTACTGGCAAGGGTTGTTCTTTCTTTTTCCCTAAGGGTTTTTGGCTTATTGCAATGCTTCTGTAGGTGACAACAGCATCAACTGTGTTGAGGCTTCCACCTTTTTGAGGCAGAATTTTGAATTTCTTTTGGTTTTTGAGCTTACCTAATCACTGCAAGGTGGCCGAGGGCACTGTGTTCTCTCTCTATTACACATCTTTCCATTGCTTTGGAGCTGTGAGGGTGGAAACTGAGCCGATAGAACCCCAGAGCAGTTCTGATTCTGAGGAGGATCAGCAATCTGTGGGAGAGGAGCCAGCTCATCCCTCACAGGCACAGCAGCTGGCAGAGATTCCTCCTGCCAGCATTCCTGGGATAGATAGTGACCCTGACAGTGAGAGAGTGCTGGAGGGGGGCTTGCTAGACGCTTGATGCAGACGCAGGGAGCGACGGGTGATAGAGGGCGCGGAAAGGAGGCGTAGCGCCCGTTTGGCGCGCAAGCAACGGCCGCATCCCGTGGACCCAAGGGAAAGAGGGAGGATCTCTCCCTAGCCCATAAGTTCAGGGACTTCAAGTGATTCTCCTTCAAACGGGGACCAACTGCCTACCCGGAGCATAGGCTACTCTGCTGTACATTGCTTAGTCGTTGGTGATTAGCATCTGAAAGAGTCATTAAGTTGTAAAAGGATTAAAGCCTTGAAAAAAATCCTTTTGTCTGTGTCTTGAATTGGCTATTGGAGTGTACTGAAAGAGGCCACTAGGGCGCTCCTGACAGGCGCCTCCCAGACCACCCACACTTCCTGAACTGAAAAAGCCCCTTGTGAGGAATTGCCTCATGACATCTTCGTCATTATGGCTTTACCTGAAGTGCGGGAAGCCGAGGAGGCTACAGGCTGCCACAGAGATTACTGTAAAATGACAGACAGGACACTCATGCACACTCCTCAGCCACCTCACAAGTAAGGTGAACCCCAAACCCCACAAGAACCCCAAACCCAGCTCAGGAAATTTCTCCAAAATTTCTCCTCCCTTGAATTTCTTTTCAAAAGCCATTTCTTTTCTATCAAATTGAATGAGAATGGTCAAAAAAAATGTGGGAGAAATTTTCAGCACAGCACTAACTGAAATGCCCCTCCTAAGGCTTTGTTGCTGGCAGTGAGAACTTTCAGCTACAATGTGCTGGTATTTAAAGCCCCTCCCCTTTTGCCCTTGGCCCCGCCCACCACAGGAATGCAGCCCCTGAGAGCCTCTCCAAAATGGAATTTGGTCCTCTGGCTGAAAGAACTTCAACAACCTCTGCCCATATAGTTTTCCCTCCTCTGCAAGTAAAAGGCTTAGAGACTTACTCCTTTGAAACATACATACATACATACATACATACATATATATAAAAGCCACAAACTCACTGAAGCAGTGGAATATATCTTTTGATTGGGGAGAAGCTCCTACATGCCCCTCCTTCCATGGCTGTGGCCTTGTCAGGAATACCTGGCCTTGAGCTAAGCAGTGTGGAACTGAATGGGAACAGATGAAACACCCTCTTAATGCATTTCAGGATAATTGGTCATCTTGTGCTCATTCCTGGAATGCTAAGTTGTCTCACTCAACAGTAAGATTGCTTTGTGTAGACTGGCAGTGGAACCTCTGATACTTATCTTTACAAACCTTGCATTTTATATTTGGGTACCGACTCTAACAGTCATGTTTTCTTTCTTTTCCTTTGAACATATAAGTGTGTGTGTGTGCATACATACATACACCCCTCTCTCCCTCCCTCCATCTATCTATCTATATGGGTAGCCACTTAATAAATCACCAGAGAAGAAGAAATGCATCACCAAAAGAGAGGACAAAAGTGAACCCCGATTTGCATAAAAATTGTGTAAGCTAATTTCATAGAATCATAGAATAGTGGGGTTGGGAAGGGCCTATAAGTCCATCAAGTCCAACCCCCTGCTCAATGCAGGAATCTAAGTCAAAACATCCCTGACAGATGGCTGTCCAGCTTCATCTTGAACACCTCCAGTGTGGGAGAGCCGACTACCTCCCTAGGTAATTGGTTCCATTGTCATATTGCTCTAACAGTCAGGACATTTTTCCTGATGTTCAGACAGATTCTGGCTTCCTGCAACTTGAGCCTATTATTCTGTGTCCTCCACTCTGGAATGACCGAGAAGAGATCCTGGCCTTCCTCTCTGTGATAACCTTTCAAGTACTTGAAGAGCGCTATCATATATCCTCTCAGTCTTCTCTTCTCAAAGCTAAACAAGCCCAGTTATTTCAGTCTCTCCTCACAGAGCTTTGTTTCCAGTCCCCTGATCATCTTTGTTGCCCTCCTCTGAACCCTCTCCAGTTTGTCTACATCCGTCTTAAAGTGTGGTGCCCAGAAATGGACACAGTACTCGATATGAGGCCTAATGAGTGCTGAGTAGAGGGGAACTAGTACTTCACATGACCTGGAAGCTATATTTCTATTAATGCAGCCCAAAAGAGCATTTGCCTTTTTTGCAGCCACATCACATTGTTGGTTCGTATTCAGCTTGTGATCTACCACAATTCCAAGATCCTTCTCGATTGTAGTGTTGTTGAGCCAAGTATCGCCCATCTTGTAACTGTGCATTTGGTTTCTTTTTCCTAGGTGCAGAACTTGGCATTTATCCCTATTAAATTTCAATCTGTTGTTTTATGCCCAGCACTCCAGCCTATCAAGATCACTTTGAATTTTGTTTCTGCCTTCCACAGTATTAGCTATCCTGCCCAATTTAGTGTCATCTGTAACTCTGATAAGCATTCTCTGAACCTCCTCACCCAAGACATTAATAAAAACATTGAAGAGCACAAGGCCCAGGACTGATCCCCTAGGTACCCCAATCATTACCTCTCCCCAGTTTGAGAAGATCTAATTGATAAGCACTCCTTGAGTCTGATTCTGTAGCCAGCTGTGGATCCACCTGATAGTTGTTTCATCTTGCCCACTTTGAGCTAGTTTGCTACTCAGGATATTATGGGGCACTTGGTTGAAAGCTTTGCTGAAGTTGAGGTATATTATGTCCACAGCATTCCCACAGTCCACAAGGGAGGTGACTTGATCAAAAAATGAGATCAGATTCGTCTGGCAGGACTTGTTTTTGACAATTCCATGTTGGCTTCAAGTAATCCCTGCATCGTTTTCAAGGTACTTACAGATTGATTGCTTTATAATCTGCTCCAGAATTTTCCCAGGAATTGATGTCAGACTGACTGGTCTGTAGTTCCCAGGTTCCTCTTTTTTGTCGTTTTTGAAGATAGGGACAACATTAGCCCTCCTCCAATCATCTGGCACTTCCCCCATCCTCCATGATTTCTCAAAGATAACAGACAGTTATTCTCTGCCAGTTCCTTTATTACTCTAGGATGCAGTTCATCTGGCCCTGGAGCTTTGAACTCATTCAAAGTAAGTAAGTGTTCCTTGACCATGTCCCTATCAATCTCAAGCTGCAATCCTGCCCCTTCAACCTGTACTTTGCCTTTGCCAAGGGGGTCATAGACCCTCTTTTGGGAAAAGACTGAGCTGAAGTAGGAATTGAGCACCTCTGCCTTTTCTTTGTCATCTGTTATCATTTTGCCATCATTATTTAATAACTGAACCACCATTCATTCCTCTGTCTTTTACTCTGCATATATCTGAAGAAAGCCTTTTTGTTGCTTTTAGCATCCCTCACTAACCTCAGTTTGTTCTCAGCTTTAGCCTTCCTGATGCCATCCTTGCAATTTTGTGCTACCTGCCTGTACTCTTCCTTTGTAGCTTGACCTTCCTTCCACTTCCTATCTGTGTCCTTTTTTGTTTTCAGGTCATCTCTTAAGCTTTTCATGAAGCCACATTGGCTTCTTCTGTTGTCTTCCACATTTTTTCTTGTTGGAATTGTTTGTAACTGTGCCTTTAGAATTTCCTTTTTTAAAAACTCCCACCCATCCTGGACTCCTTTTCTCATTAGAGTCACTTGCCATGGGACCTTAGTTATCATTGTTCTGAGTTTATTAAAATTGGCTTTCCTAAAATCCAGGGTATGCATTTGGCTATACTCGGCTTTTGCTTCCTTTAGAACCAAGAACTCAAGTATAACATGGTCACTTTCCCCCAGAGTGCCCGTAACTGCTTCTTTGTCCACTAACTCATCTCTGTTGGTTAGGATCAAGCCAAGGATAGCCGATCCTCTAGTTCCTTCTTCCACATTCTGTAGGAGGAAGTTATCAGCAACACAAGTCAGGAATTTCCTGGAGGGGCCATGTTTTGCAGAATTTGTCTCTCAACAAATATCATGGAAATTGAAGTTCCCCATTACTGCTACATCATGCTTCCTTGAAACATTAGCAATTTGCTTTTCCAAAGTTTCATCCTCATCTTCTCCTTGATTGGGTGGCCGGTAGTAGACCCTGACCACCATGTTCCTTTTATTCTTTGCTCCATTTATTTTAACCCAGATGCTCTCGATGGGGCTACCAGTGCAACTCCACCTCCCTTTCTATTCCTTCTGTTCTTTTTGAACAAGTTATATCCTTCAATTGCTGTATTCCAGTCATGGGAGTAATCCCACCAACTTTCAGTTACACCTATCAAGTCATAATCTCCCTCCCATATTAAGAGTTCAGGTTTGTTCTGTTTGTTTCCCATACTCTGGGCATTAGTATATAGACACTGAGAACCATCTGGCTTGCTTCCTACATGTTTTTGAAGGCTATTATTGGGCGCTATTAGAGCTCTTCTCTCCGTTGTGGTGCATGAGCCTTCATACATTATTACTCCCAACTTTATGTCTCCCACCCCCATAGAATTCAGTTTAAAGCCCTCCTGATGAAGTTCTTCATGCTGTGGCCAAACACATTCTTCCCAGCCTTTGTGAGGTACAACCCATCCCTTGCCAACAGTCCATCTTCCAGGAAATATAGCCCATGGCCCCAGAATCCAAATCTCTCGCGTCGGCACCACCTTCGTAGCCAGTCATTCACCTGGAGTATTTTCATTTCCCTTTCTATCCCTCTTCTAACTACTGGAAGGATGGATGAGAAAACTATCTGGGCCCAAAGTTCTTGAGTTTCCTTCCCAAAGCTTCAAAGTCTGACATGATTTCTTCATAGCTCCACTTGGTGGTATCATTTGTTCCCACATGGATGAGAAGAAAGGGATACCTGTCAGAGGGCTTTATGAGTGTAGGCAACCATTCAGTCATGTCTCTAATCCATCCTCCTGGGAGACAGCATACCTGGAGGGTCCATGGGTATACTTGGGTTTCAATCCCATGCAGCAAGGAGTCTCCCACTACTACTACTCTTCTCTTCTTGTTGTTGTAGTAGGCCTTGGTTTCATTGCCTCTGCTTGACTGACTGTCAGCCTCTTGCTCGCTCTCATGTGGGGTCTCCTGTAATTCTTCCTCTGCAGGCTGCCCTCCACTCTCATCCTCAAGTACCTGAAAATGGTTCCATAGTTCCACCGCTTCCACTGGTGCAGAGTGGCTTCTAGTTCTTCTGCACCTAACTGTCACCCTTTTCCAAGGAGTATCCCCTATTTCATTTTTCCGCACCTCAGCATTTTCCGTTTCTGCCTCAGCTTGCTGTTGCTGTTCTGGCTTCTGTATTTCGCTTTGCTGCTGTAGTTCCACCGTTCTGTCTAAGAACTCTTCGTCTTCTCTTATTCCCTGGACACTCGCTGCTCCAGTCCTCTTACTTTTTCTTCCAACAGTGTAATCAACTTGCACTTGTTGCACGTGTAGGCCATGTTGATAATGGGCAAGAAAGCAAATATTGCACAGACCTTGCAGGTCACTACCACTGGATAGTCTTTTCCTTCCATAGTTTCTATTCCCTTTATGTTTCTAGCTTTCTGATTGTACTGGAATAGCCTGTGCTTTGTCCTCTGTTCACTGGAGATTAACAACAGAGTCCCACCAGTGTAGAAGTGTGTGATACAAGAAAAATATTTTTTTAAAAAAAATGGGTTAAGGGTCTCCCCTATATAATTTATATGTATAAATGCAAATTTAGATGTAATTATGATAATAAATAGAAATGCAGTACATGTCAACATGATGGGGAAGACTGGCCAGGTGACTTGTGTGTAGTGATCTAGGGATTGTGTAAAATCCGCTCCATCTGTGTTTTGCTGATTGTAAGGTGCCTTTTGTTCCGTTGTCCACTCACAGACGGATTCGAATTTTGGAAAAATATGCAAATCATTCCATAAGAGGGTTCACAACAATTTACATAATTTACCTTAGTACATACCAATTAGTGTATTGTCTCCCATTCCATTCAACTTTTCCTCAGCAGAAACTTACATATTTTCCTATGAATAAATATGCATACATTTCGGGAAAGAAAGAAAAAAGATCTGAAAGTCCATAGACTCCATGTGGCCTGAAGAGGTCAGTCCACAGTAGATTCCACACATTGGATTCTTAGAAATCCTAACTCATTTTAGTCCATCTCAAATTTCTCCAGCACCCTACCTATGTGCCTTGCTCAGTCTGCTGTCCAGGTGCTGCTGATGGGCAGTTTTAAGGCCTAGCTCTCCCTTCTAATGGTTCTTTTCTTTTAAACTGGACTGTAAATGAACAGCCCTTCCAATAGAGGATGCTTTCAAAATAGAGGACGGTCCCCTGGCAGCCCGGACCGTCCTCTGTAAAAGAGGACACGTGGCCAGCGTAATATATATAGAAAAACATGTTTTAAAAAAGGATAAAAGAAAGTCAAACCTGGTTAAGAGGCATGTCATGGAGTCTGGAACATTCCCTGTGCATTCTTCATGACAACAGAGTGCCTTGCCCAAAGAAGCTTAGTTCACCCTGTTGACCAGAAGGAATGCTAAGGCAGAGACAAAGCTAATCTGTTCTACCATTCAGGGAGTTTATTGCCCATTCATCAGACTGAATTGTCTTCAGGGCACAAAGCAGCAGAGAGAAGCTTTCAAGGCAGTTGAATTAAAGATGCACACAGCCCGGGAACCACACTTCTGCCCCACCCTCACTAGTATGTCTCATATTAATGCTCAAAAGTATCATTCCAATTAATTAAAAGTTGGCCAGCTTGCTCATTTCCCACAGGTAAGAAACAGCAGGTTAATAACACACTAGTCTGAAGACCTGCTTTTGGCCAGAGTATAATGTGTTTTCTCAAAGGAGACCCAGAACCTAAAACACTGAGAGTAGAATCACTCACCAGCTATTAGCCAGAATGGAAATACACCAGGCTCAACTGCAAACATGGAAATTGCCTGCCTACAATTGACCCCTGGGCTTTCTTCTTTATTGGATATAATTTCCTCCTTTGAAGGTATGTTGCATAATATGCATAACTCTAAAAGTAAAAAAACCACACCACTCACTAAATTTACAAATAACACAGTTTACCTTTTGCCTTCTGCCCCTCATGTCCCTTCTGATTACAAGGGCCAGCCCTACCATTAGACAGAGTAAGGCAGTTGCCTCAGGTGGCTGGGAGAAAGCAGCAAGATGTTGGAGGAGAGAGCTATGACTGCTAAGTGCCTGGAGCATGCTGGGAGTTGTACGACTTTTTTCTGTCTAAATATGCATAGGATTGCATCCTTAGTAAGCTAAGGAGACAATCTTGAAAATTCAAAATAATAAAACCTTGGGAGTAGGCAAAGATTTGTTTATTATTTATTTTTAAATTAAGTTTTAAAGCCAAACATTTGATGTCTTTGGAATGGGTATACCAAGAGATATTTTGTACTTCATAAAGGTGTAACTTCAGACATTAACACCTCCACTTGCTGCCTGAAGTGGTATAGTCCAGGAAATGTTTTATCACGTGATTTTGCTGTATGTATGGACTGCTGTAAATTTGGCTGTGTAGGCTGTGTTGAAGGCTCAGCCATAGGATCACTGGGTGACCTTGGATAAGTTATTATCTCTCTCCGCTCCAGTTCTCCACAATCCCACCAAAGGGAATATTGATTACCTTTCTTCCCATGTTTGTGAACAAATAACTAATGTATAGGACTTGGCACACTATAAAGTGCCAAAGAATTCATAAATAATAACATGTGTATTTCCTGCAGTCTTCAATGGATATTCAGTATTGTTTGCACCCACAACGATGACCTTTGTTTTTGAATAATTTGGTTTCAGGGCTTCTTTTTGATGATAGGCATGAAATTGTGTCAGGTGTCATGCCGAGGGGCAGCGAGGGGAGTGAGTCATCTTTTTAATCATATTTCTGACTACTTACATGATTGTACTCACAGGTGTATATATCTGGCCGACTCCACACACTCACAGGGTAATCAACACTGCTTTCTCCCTTTGTATGAAGTAGGCATTGCAATATCCCCACTCCACCAAAATTAGTCTTCACTGCCTCTTTCCTCCCAAAATTAGTTGTTCGAGGCACTTCCTCTTGCTGAACTGTCCTGTATTCAGCACACCAATGTGGCGAGCTCTTGAGTTTTGCAAAAGATAAAGGAGCATTAGCCCAGAGAAACTCCTCAGGGTTGCTCCAAGGTGTTCCTTCCAGGGATTAAACAGCCTAGGCAGTTCCGACCAGGCAATCAGACCTGGTCTGGGAATGGTGCCAGTAGCCATTTGCATCCAAATGGAGAAGCTGCTCAAGCTTGATAATGTCCTCTCCAAAGCTCTAGTCTGGGAGGGAAGGAGAAGCCATCTCCTACCTGTGAAATATCCTGCTTTGCCCACTTGGTTGATTCAACATCACTGGTTGGCTGCCTGTCAGACCACTGCTTCTCTTTCACACCAGCCATTGCCTTTCAAGGTCAGAGCCAAGCTAGCAAGTCTGCCCTTCTCTTCATCCCTTCCACATTATTAATCACAACTGCTTCAGCTAACCATGAAGAAAGCAGCTAAATGCTACAGACACCTGTCAGGGAAACAAACAACTGAGCCGCATGAATATATAATAGCAAGTGGGAAAATACCATAGAAGGAGGGGGAGTCAGCAGCACTGGAAAGGATCTAAATTGGATGCAGACTAGCCCAGTGCTGAAGTGACCTACATCTTATTCCCCACTCCACCATTGACTCCATGTGCAACCTCATGCAAATCACTTACCCTCTCTCCATGTCAGCTTTGCCTCTTTAAAAACTGGAAAACAAATGAATTGCATCTTGGAGGTAATTACAGTATGAATAGAGATGTGCCCAGATAGTAGAAAGGGGCCCATGCCAAGAATTGTTCATGCATAGTACCTAATCTATTTGGATATAAATAATACTTCACATTTGCTAATTATTACCATAAACATAGCCAGCCTGTAGAATAGTCCCGTATAAGTAGTCCAAGACTATAGCTGGGATTGGGATGGGGGTGGAGGCCGGAAAAGCCAGTGTGGACTAAGGGTGCCAGAAGGAGCCAGATCAGTGGTAGAAGACATGCCCTGCGAGGAAAAGATTCCAGGTTCTGTCCCTGTAATCACCAGTTAAAGGGGAAGAGAGATCTGGGGAAAGACTGTAGGTTTGGTCCTCTGGACTGAGCACTGAAGGGACTGGCTTTTGAATCTCTGCTCAGCCATAGACGCACCTTGGACACATCATTATGTCTCTTAGCCCCAGACCTCCACAATCCCACCAAAGGGAATATTGATGGCCCTTTTTTTTGCACAGGCTTATGAACGAATCACTAATACCCAGGGAAGTTGGTTTATGCCTCATGAACTGGACCAGACCAAAAGGCAGGGTAAAGATTTATAAACTATACTAGTTTCCTTACTTCTGCCAGACATTTCAGCTACTCAGCCCTGGAATATGTGAAATAACCAGGGCTAGCATACCCGTCTGACATCAGCAACGTAAGAGGCAGAGCTGAGAAGCACCTTACAAATAACAGTGTGTACATGAACATCATACCCACCCTTCTACTATTTATTGTGTGCATCCCAGATCTGCCTTTTATCTTGCTGATGTCAGAAGGTTGTGCTAACCCTAATTACTTCACATATTCCAGGGCTGATCCTTGGCACTGAAATCAGGTCCCAGGGTGGGGTTCCTAGACTTCAGCACTCTAGATCATCATGTTTCTCTCCAGTGTTTTTCATTGGAGGAATGAGATGTCACATCAGAATTGAAAACCCAGGCAGATTTTCAAGGAAGACTCCAGACAGGTGATTTTCAAAAATTGTTATTATTGGTATCTCATCATCATAACAATAGAATACAAAATATTGTAACAGTAACACATAGTAGCAGGAACATGCTAGATGGATTGGAGAAGGTAAGATCTTGTATGTCATAGTAAACAGCAGTGTCAATTAACTTACTTTCTTATTCTTTTCCTTTCCTTTTTCCTTTTCTT
Source organism: Heloderma suspectum (assembly GCF_057233095.1). Lineage (NCBI taxonomy): Eukaryota > Metazoa > Chordata > Lepidosauria > Squamata > Helodermatidae > Heloderma > Heloderma suspectum. The sequence goes on from NC_139461.1 coordinate 247,971,070, forward strand.
TTTCTTCTTCTCTTTTCTTTCAAGAAATACAGCCCCTCCAAAATGTAAGATGGTATGCTGGTGGTCGCAATACAAAAGAGTCTTTGTTTACAAAAGAAATAAACGGAAACCATATTTGTATGAATAAATCTTGTTTTGATTGTCCATCTGCTTTGGTGTCTTAATTTCTCAGCTAAAGCAATTTGCCATACTCTGGAAAACCAGCTTTCAACACACTAACCCATGGCATTTTTCCAGTTGTTGGCTATCTCAAGTGTGGCTGCCATTACTAGAAACTGGATAAGGTCTTTGTGAAACCATTGTTCCTGTGGTCTATAGAAAATGGATAGGAATGCCAAGATGGGATCTACCTGAACCTATTGTTTTACCATCTTTGATATGATATCAAAAACCTATTTCCAAAACAGCTGGGCATGGGGACAAGTGATTGCTGATATTTTCTGGGGGGAAATGCATGTGGAGTTTCCAAAATATATTCAGGTACTAGAGTGATATTTTACACAAACGACCTCTGGTAACATTTCAGGATTTCAGTTCAAATTTTTGAATTTAAATTTCAAATATCATCTTTAAAATTTTACTTCGAAGAATATTTGTGTGGTGGGATGTGTAAGTCTTGTTCAGGAATTACATAAATTATCCACTTGCCAATTCAGCATTCTTAACAACTTGCTTTGGATAAAGCTGTACATCTAATAGTGTCCACCACTGGAATATTAGAAAAATGCAAATCAGGTGAGTATGAATTAAAAGTTTTGCAAACATATTTAAGGGAGCAATCTTGTATTCCCCAGGAGGGCAGCTGAGACAACATTGGATGCGGTGGAAATGCCACTCCCCTGGCAGAGAGAGAGAGGCCCACCAGCTGGATGGCACAACTACAGCTGGAGGGCCCCCTTGGCCCAATGGGAAGGACTGCAATGACCACAATGGGGGCCCTCCCCTGAAACCCCTGGTCTCCCCCAACAGGCCCCTAGAATGCCCAATTTCAGTCCCCACTGCCATTGCTGAGCTTTCTGCTGTTCAGCGGTATCGTGGTTAATTTTGAAGTGCCCACGCTCTTCATGGCAGTCCCCACAGCCACACCCTCAAGGGAGTCGAAAAATTCAGGCTGCTGTGTTGATCTATATCAACAGACCTGTTGTCGCATTTTCATCACCAGGAGCAGCTCTTTTGTGAAGCTAAAAGGTCTCAACTCCCCACTCAAGACCAGGCCACCCCAAAACACTTTGCATTACAAGAGGGATAGCTTACAACAATATATGGTTGCAGAAAAAAATTCATTGCTCCCACCGCAGCTACTGTGAGGATTGCTGCTAAGCTCAGAGGGAATTGGGGCGAGGGGCAGATGTCATCAGCGTCCCTGCTGATAAAAAAGGGCCAGTATCACATCCCTATGAGCCCTGGCTCCACTACACCACTGCTGCCATTGCTGTCCCATTGCCAGTAGGTGCTGAAATGTGCCAATGCAGGTGATCCATGGACTTGCATTTATTTCAGCTGTAGTGTACTCGCCATACAGCAATATCCCCCACAAAACCCTGTATCGGAAACCATCATGCTCATTTATCTTGCCTCAAAAGAAAGGCAATACTGAGTCGCAAGTCCTCAGGAAAAGACAAGTTGTGGTCAGTGGGGGCAGAGACTGGGGGGCCACCAAGTTGAGACCTGTAGTTCATCTTCAGCACTGAGTATAAATAAGGCAATAAAAGATTTTGCACTAATAATGGCAAGGCAAATCCACTTCAAATTCACAGTCTTCAACTGCTGACAACCCACTGACATTAGATGTGCAAGATTCAGGGCATAAGTAACCAGGGTTAGCATTTTTGGCTGCTCTTGCCAAGCAGCTCTGTAGGCGATCTCCACAACCCATGCTGGTGCGACAGAGAACACACTAACCCAGCATAGGTAAAATAAACCTTACTGCAGACTGTGGGGTTCTCAGGGTGGCTTATGTGGGGAAATAACCCACCATGTGTGTGTGTGGGGGGGGGGAATGGCCCACAGACAACATGCTAACCCATCATGGGTTGTTCCAGAAAATAAACCATCATGGTTTAGCGTGCTGTGTGAACCCAGCCAAAGACTGTCATACTTCTCTTTACCTCTGCTCTCTGGCTACCTGGGAACCTATAGGTTTCACCCAAGGCAAGAGAGAGATCTGCATTACAGCCAGCCTTTCTGTTTTCAGAAATGGGGTTCAACCATTGCTTCTTTGTCCCAGATGCTAGCTGTAATCTGACCTCTGCACACCTACAAGGGACTAATTCATCACTTTGCAATCTCCACCTTGTGTCTGAGTCTACTCTGCAAATTTCATGGCTGCATCTGGCCTTATCTTGGTACTGTTTTGTTTCCCCAGCCCTGCTTTTTGTACCATCTAGCCTGATGAAGAGTTCTGGAGAACTCAAAAGCTGTTCACAAAACACTGTTTTGTAGCCTTTTAGTTGGTCCTAATAAACGTATTGCCTAATCATGGAATTGCATATATAAAACTCACAAGCTGCATTCTAGTGGCTGATGCTTAGTATCTGCAATGGAACTATTAAGCTATTTGTTGTAAATGTCTGTCTTTGCAAAAGTGCTCATTGTGCAGTGTTACTTTATTCATCTCTCCATGTTCATCTTTTTGTTGAATTTCAGCTAGAGGAGCCAGGGGTGTGGAGGAGGCATGTTTTTTCTGGAGGATCCTCTAACAGGCTCTAACACAAGTTCCCAAACCCTACTTCAATCCATCACAGCACACACATTTCCCCCATAGGCTGCATTCCAGTGATTGCCCTGCAAAAGCATCACAGTGGAGTTTCCCAAACGCTTTGAGTAGAATGACATGAACACCAGGTGTTGGATCCAAACTTAGTCATACTTAAAGTAGACCCATTAAATTCAATAGAACAGGGTAAGCATGGCTAAGAAGTCTCATATATTTCAATGGGTCTGCTCTAACTATGACTAAATCTGGATCCAACCCCAACTCTTTACCCTGGATCAAGGAAGAATAAGGCAGGAAATATTTCTTAGATAGCCCAAGTCATTTTGGAACAGGGCATGGGAGAATTGCGATCTGAAAAGACCCTGATTCTTGTTCTGCAGACAAAGCTTATGTCAAAAAGCTAAAGAGTATGGAATAATTATTGCCTGTTATTCTAAAAGTCTAATTGTTGACTCTCGATGCCCCTGGTGTGTTTGAAATGAAGCAATCCCAAGAGAACTAATGGCACTTGCTGCATTCTCCCTGTTGCCCAGCCTGCTGCAGCTTTCATCCTGCCACCTCGTCTGTTCATGCTTTTTGCTCAGAGCTGTTACCTGGAGACACATCCAAAGCCCCTCTTTGCTTGGCCCCACAGTGAAGTGATAATGGAATTGAGCGGCCTGTATGACACAGCTACAGGCTGGGTGATTATAGCACTGAGAGCTTTCATACTGTTGGGTTAAGTGTGCTTGAATGAATAACAACCTGTGGAGATTGTCTCCATTTCATTAATTAGGAACTGGGTTGCAAGATAGGGAAATGAACCCATATTCCTGGGTCAGGGTCATTTGTTCTACTAACTGTGTTGGTGCAACATCAAATTACTATTTGGGAATGAACATAAATCCCACACAGTTCATGCTGTTCAAATCATTCCCTTTTTCTGTCTGAACAAGTAATGTAAGCAGTTGGCTCCTAGCCAGCCCCATGAACTGTGGAAGTGGCTCCAGCCAGAAGCCATTTGCAGGGGTGCTCATGGGAAGTAGTCCCTAGCTTGGAAAATATGTGCCTTCACGTGGTAGCCAGGGGAAAGGTGAGCTTTGAGATTGGGATTGTCTGTGTCTACTGCCATAAATAAAAAGAGGGGGGCAGTTTTCCATCAGCAATTGTTGTTCAATGAAACACCTTTCAATGATACGTCTCAGAGAGGGGCTGGAATAACAAACACCCCTGTGAGGAAAGGATACAACATCTGGAGCTGTTTAGCTTAGAAAAAAGGTGGGCGAAGGGAGACATGATAGAAGTGTATAAAATTATGTGTCGTGTTGAGAAAGTTCTCATCCTATGAAGCTGGTGAGAGATTCAGGACCAATAAAAGGAAGGTCGTCTTTAGACAGTGCATAGTTAAACTATGGAATTCGCTACCACAAGATGTAGTGGTGGCCACCAATTTGGATGGCTTAAAAAGGGAGACAAATTCATAGAAGATAAAGCTATCAATGGCTACTAGTCACAATGACTACGTATTATATCCAGTATCAGAAGCAGTATGCCTCTCATAGAATAGAATAGTAGAATAGTAGTGTTGGAAGGAGCCTACAAGGCCATCGAGTCCAACCCCAACCTCTCAGTACCAGTTGTTGAGGAACACATATGGGAGGCAGTGCTGTTGCACTCATGTCCTGCTGCTGGACTTCCCAAAGGCAGCTGGTTGTCCACTGTGGTAACAGAATGCTGGACTAGACAGGCCTTTGGTCTGATCCAGCAGAGCTTTCCTTAAGTTCTTATGACAGCAGCCAAAACCAAGCTGCCAGTTTTGTACAAGCCCCTTAATAATTTCCTGCTTGATGATCACAGTCCTGACTGAGCAATGGAGATGATTCTGCAGCTTGTTGTGTGGTACGCCTTGCCTATGCCTTTCCTGTGCTGCCAATTTGAGTCTCTCCCATTATTCCTCACCTGCTCTATTATTCCTTATCTGCCTGTCCTCTGTATCTTGCTTTGTTCCCTGTCTTGCATTACCAATTTTGGCCACATCTCTTGGCATCCACTGATTCACTTCCATGACTATGGCTATGACTCAACACCCAGCACTGCTTGCCCTGGAGTCGTTGGCATGCTCTTTGCTAGGATCACACTACCCGCTGCTTCCCAACACCCCAGCAACCCTGACTGAATCACATTGTTTGTAGTACCCTTGAACCAAACTTAAACTCGTGTCCTTATCTGCACTCACTGACAGGAGGTTCAGAGTAAGCTAGTAAACAAGCTCCCCCCACCCCCACCCCAAGCCATTCAGCTTCATATTTCCCTGCTGAGTGGAAGTCGTGTTCCCAGGGGGAAAGCATATCCTTTTCATGAATCATTCCCCAAAGCAATTGGCTCACCCTTCTGCTGCACGCCTGATGGAGGTCTCTTGCTTTCGAAGTGATTTTGATTTCTGCTTCAGGCAAAGAGGATGTGCATGTGCTTTTTAACAGTATCTCCATCTTCACCATTAGCCTGTCTGTCCATCACTTAACTTGATGGTCTTTATTATTTGCTTTACCTGAGCGTTTAGCCATCTGTCTTGCAGCACATGGCAACTGTATGTCTAGCCATATGTTTGTCTTTTTGCTTCTAAACAGTATCCATCACCCCATCAGTCCATTTCTATCTCTCCTATTACAGGGCTGGCTTCATTGTTCCTCAGCTTTCTCTTGCTGACATCTTTCCATCTCACTCTTCATCTACCTAGCTGCAACCGGATGTCTCTCTAGACACACATATTGCTTTCTTGCTTGAATGCTTCATTTCTCTGTTTTGCTACCCAGCTCCGAATCTTTTCTTGGGGCTACAAGAAAAAGGAAAGAATTACATTGTCTGGGAATGTTCCCATCAAAATGAATAGAAGTTCCACTCCTTTGGTTTATTTCAGTGAATCCTGCACAGGAAAAATTATCAGGGGTTTGTGCTCACACTATAACTATGCAGGGCCAAACTAGATATAATGTTAATTGTGTAAATGCAAGTAATGTTAGGGTGGCCAGGTGTCCTCTTTTACAGAGGCCAGTCCTTTATTTGAAGGGCTGTCCTGTCCAATTCCAGCTTAGAGATCATGAACCGTAAGAACAGTTGCCCATCAACAGCCCCTGGACACCAAACACACAGGTCACCTGGTCACAGTCTCCCATGGTATGGTGAGATGTACTGTGTTTCTATTGAAATTATAATAATTTGCATTCATATGTGTGTGTGTATGTGTGTGTGTGTGCATGTGCATGTGCATATATAAGCATATGCAAATGCCATGCAAATCACTGTCCTCTTTTTGTCCCCTTTTTTTGGCAATACATTTCCTCTTTTTTGGTGATTCATCAATGGCCACCATAACTAATGTGCCATTTTTATTGTATAAATAGCAGCCCCAAGAGAACTTGAGCACATCAGGACCACAGTAGGTGGTGGGGCAGGAAAGTGTAACTCTTTTGTCATGTGGTGGTCCCAAGGAAAATCCTCCTCCCCAAGCTGATGGAATCAAGAGGCGAACTACCATTGACACCAATGGAGGCCTCTCTCCTAATGCAGATAGCAGCTGGAGCAGGAATTAGCACTGAGACCACAGTAGTGTGAAAAGGGTTAAATGTTCCCTCCCCACCCTCTGTAGTGCCAATGCTGCTCAGCCCCTCCATTTCCAGTGCTGATGCTTACATAACAAAAAATGCACCTTAATTGTATTAACACAACTGCCTGATCCATCTCCGGTCCACACATCCCCGCCAGGCCAGTTTGCAAATTGGAATGTTGTGGCCCCCCTGGCTTTCACAGTTCTCCAGATATGGGAATTGTTCCCAGTTCTTCATGTGAAAAAAAGTACTTTTTTTGCTCATACAGATGTAACCGCGTTTCTGTCTTGCAAACATTTAAAACTACATTTTAAAAAAAAATCCACACATATACAATACCAACGTTGGCATATATACAGAGAAGAAGATGTATAGTGCATGTGAAATACTCATTGTACTGAATCGCATATAAGAATATGTATTTTGATGGGAGAAAATTAAACTGATGATTAACATCAGGAGACAACAAGGCAGAAGCAAGCAGAAGCATGGCAAAACAGTGCCAAAAAGTGACTTGGAGGGAAAGGACAGCAGACTGGTTTGTATGGCCCTAAGGCATACCTTGGGCAAGTACCCTCCCACGTGGACTTTTGCCTCTGGAATTTACAAATATTATTCATTTATCATTTTGTGTTATGTAACATTGGCTCTTAAGAACTAAAAAGCTAAGGAAACACAGCCCAGAAAGTGAAATCTATAGGAAATCCTAGAGAAAACAAACCAGATTCTCAGATAAATATTTGTGTATGTGACTTTTTAGCTGGATTGAAAATGAAAATAATGTTTCCATAGAACAGATGCCGCATGGGCAGCATGTCATGGTACAGAGAATTACAATCTGTCTTAAACAGGAGGTGTTTGTTAAATAAGATGGAGACAAATGCTGTCCAACGCTCTTTCATGCAGTTAGGGCTCCAGTCGTGTCTTTTGTTTTGATTAGGAACTGCACCCACACATCACGCAGAGATATATAATGATGGAGTAGAACAAAAATTAATAAGGCATTTTTTTTTAATGGATAGCAGTCACAATTCTGAAGACTGTGACTTGGTGTCACAACAGTGTGAGACTACTGAAAACAGCTCCATGATACCATCTGTCATCTTGCTCACCTTGATTTGATCCTGCAGATATATGAATGATGCTTCTTCAGGCAGGAAAACACTGCTATAAGGTCTGACCTAGGGTGCTTCCAGGCAAGCCTTTTATTACACCATCACTGTATTTATTACACCATTCTGTGTATTTTTTTCTTAACACAGAAAATCTGTTAAAGAGAAAAAAGACAGAATCGCTGCACATGCCTTCTAAGTCATAGCACTAGGAGACCTCCATCTGGAAGTACCCCTAATTTCCCCGCCACTTTGGGATTTTAACAGCCACTTTACAATTTGCTCTTGGTCTGGCCAATATTTTCTAGGGTGCTTTTTAAATATATATAGAGAAGGGGGTGGGATTTCTTAGCATTTGCATTAGCAACTAAGACAAGCTTCGCAGAAACTGAGCTGCTAACTAGGTGGTCAAAACCCACCTTTGTGCAAGACCCTGGCTCCTTTTCAAGTTACAAGCTGGGAAAGCTTTCAGACAGAAAACATTTTAGCATGATAGCCTCCCTCGCCAATGATCTAGCTTAGCTTTAAAACATATCAGTGGGAAGTTTCTTAATGTTTTTGCTTTTACCATACCTTTAGGAATGTTACCCACAGTCAGAGTTACAAGTTCCTTCAACTCATGTTAATTTAGAGTCAGTTTAGTTTGGCGCAATGCATGTCATAGGGTGGCCATGTGGCCTCTTTCACAGAAGATAGTCCTCTATTTGAAAAGGGCTGCCAAAGGACTGACCTCTGTTTTGAAGATGTCCCCAATTTGAAGGGCTGTCTAGTCCAGTTTAAAAATAACAAACCATCAGAAGGAAGAGCTGGGACTTGAAGTTGCCCATCAACAGCACCTGGACAGCAGACTGAGCAGGCACACAGGTCATTCTTCCACACTATGCTGAGATGTAATGCATATCTATTTACATAATAATAATTCTTTCTAAATTTGCATCTATACATATAAATGAGCATATGCAAATGTTATGTAGATAGGAGTCCTCTTTTGTCCTCTTTTTGGGTGAAGCCCAACACAGTTCACAAGTGGCCACCCTACATACAAATATGTTTGCTGCATGCTCCGACAATCAGGGTCTGAGCAGAGGGAAAGGATATACTTTACAGGGGCCTGGGAATTCAGGGAAGCCTGACCCAGATTGCAAGCCCATTGCCATAAAGCGGGGAAAGCCTTGAGTCTGAATTGTAAACCAGGCTTGAGGATGTTTATGCAAACTTATTTCCCTTTTTGTATGGAGTGTCTAGGTCTTGTAAGATCTTGTAGGAGCTGCTGGAACCAATCAGTAACAGAACAATGTGGTGGGTGCCCCATGACCATACCAGGGGACTGAGGGGTGGGAAGCAACTTTGCAGCAAGGAAGCAGCAGAGATGGGCAATGGTGTGCCATCTGGTACTTCAAAGACAGACACCAGGTGGGGTGGCTGCAGCTGCCATAGCTGCCATCTTAATTTCCCCAAAAATTATTTTCTTGGGAAATTAAGTTGGCAGAGATAAGCCTCTGATATCATACCAGTGCCCGTCATCAGTGGAGGGGCCTCCAGGGCCCCTGGACATTGGCGTTTGCCCTGCCATGCTGGGTGCTGACACTGGGTTGTTTCCCATGACGTGCAAACCAGGACCTTTGGCTTGTCTCTGCCCAGACAACCCTGGGTTCCCACTCTGGCTTCTCAGGAGAGAGGCAAGCCAGAGTTCTTGTTTCACACATCATGGCAAACAACCCAAGCACGGAGCGTCCCTGAGTTGTTTGGCTACTCCTGCTCACAGAAAGAGCAACCTGGCAGCATGCACTAGCATGCTTACTTGTTCACAAAAACCTAGTTTAAAAAATGAAAATCTGGGCTATTGTGATGTGTGAATCAAGCCACTGGCTGGGGTGATGGGACTTGTACCCAAATACTTCTGGAAGGTGCTGGGTTAGGGAGGATGGAGACAAACTATTTCCCCAAATCATGCTATTTTTATTTTATGGGGTGGCTTCTAGACTGGGAGTGGGGAAACAGTGATCTAATCAGATAGGAATCTGACTGCATCAGGCTTCTCCGGGTAGACTGTAGATGTGACCACTGCCTGCTGATGTTGCTAGATGGGTGGGGTCCAGCCTCAGTATCTGAGAGGAGTATCTGAGGGGAGTTCAGAGTTCAAAAGATTACCTCTTAAATCTATGAAGCACTCAAACTATGCAGCACTTAAATCTATGCAGCACTTTGTTTAGAAAGGCTCCCTCTGTCCAAACCAGGGCTGGGGCGCCTTCTGCTGAGGGTTGCATTCCCTCAGAGGTAACCTGTCAGGGACCAAATGCCAGCAGTGGGCAGGGCTGAAGCCAGCTCCAGATGGGCCAGAGCCAAAAGCAGGCTGAGCCACCCCTTCTCTCTCTCCATCTCCTCCTCTCTTTCCAGTTTTCTCTCCAAACAGTGACTGGAGGAGGGACAGATCGCTCTTGCCAGAGGTCTGAATTGATGGCTTGCAGAGGGCTTTTGCCGCTAGGCTGAGGGCTGCATGCTGAGGGCCACAGGTTGCCCAGGCTTGTTCTAAACCAGCCCCCCTCCAGTGCTACATATCAAATGACCTTGCTCTGCCCTGGAGGTAAAGAATTACATGGACCATTCTGAATGAGGGGCTCAATAGATGTGCACAGTAACTGGTTTGGGTTGGAGTGATGTAAAAATATAATGAAGGCCACATTCAATCAATCATTTGTGAGAATTGTGAGAGGAGAAGCACTTCAATGGGGTCTGGAGTCTGACCATGTGGAAGTCCATCTGCTCTAGTGCAAGAAGATCCATTGAAATGAATGGGAGGAAGTTATACAGCAGCAATAACTGACAGATTGTGGTTTCTGTGCATTTCTAATAACACTTATGGTTATCCATTCAATTTTTCAAATTCAAATCACATTGAAATTCAGAAGTGTTAAAGACTCACAGCCCCTTTGTGAGTTTTCTGAAAGGACTGTGAATTTTTAACATTGCACTCCTTTTTTTGGTTTACTATTTGCAACTGGTAATCAAGCTTCAACAGGTAATCAAGCTCCAATGCCAAATAATGGTATGTAAAGTCAAAGCTTTTGCAAATAATTTGAGTGTAAAATCAGATTCAAAGACTTTCTCGTAGAAGAAATACATTTAAAAAAAGAAGAAGAATCAACAATGGGAGAAACCCAGTTTATTTCTCTCCTGGTAAACATATTATGCAATATTTAAATGTGTGCGTGGGTGTGTGTGTGTGTGTGTGTGTGTGTGTATTATACTATATGCCACGCATGAGTCCTAATATATTATGGAACAATTGCTTAAGCCCTTCTTCCCCAACCTGGTGCCCTCCAGATGGATGAACTACAACTCCCAACATGCCCAGACATTCGGCCATGCAAGTTGGAGATGGTGGGAGTTGTAGTACAACTTATCTGGAGGGCACCAGTTGGGGAAGGCTAGCTTAAGAGAAGAGCACAACCTACGTATTTAATGCTGCTTCTCTGGCCAGGATTCAAAAGGTTACTTTAGGTTTGCTCAAGGGCTGGGGCATGCCCAGGGAGATTTTTTACTTCTTTCCTTTATGCAGTAGACCACCATGCTGTCTCACAAACCGCTTTCGAAACTGCCTCACCTGCATGGAAGAGGACTGCAAGTCCAAAACGCCTTTGGGCATGTGGAATGAATCACCTGTTTCTTTGGATGTGGGCCATCATTTCTACTTATTCTTGTTACTCTCGGGCTCACATTAAATGTGTAGGCATGCAGCTTGTCAGGATCCGGTTGTGGATCAGCTGCCCAGAGTCATCTCAGACTTTTTTCTGTCTAAACTTGCATAGGATTGTGCCCTAAATCCCTTACGGTGTAATCCTATGCATGTTTAGACAGAAAGGTCCTACAGCTTTCAGCATTCCCCAGCCAGCCATGCTAGGTGGTGGATGCTGGGAGCTGTAAGACTTTTTTCTGTCTAAACATGCATAGGATTGTGCCCTTATTCTTTCCTTGTTTATCCCTGCTGGGGTGGATGGGAATAGAACAACCTGCATCCCTCAGCCAACTTTCATCATACTCACCCATTGGCCATGCTGGCTGGGAATGATGGGAGTTGTAGTCCAACACATCTGGAGGACATGAGGTTGGGGAATGCTGGTGTGGTGTGTATGGTTCTGGTCATGCCATCTCAAAAAGGATATTGTAGAAATAGAAAAGGTGCAGAGAAGAAAACCAAAATGATCAAAGGGTTGGAGCCCTTTCCTTATGATGAGGCTAAATAATTTGGGGGCTTTTAAGTTCTAGTGGGGGGAAGTTAACAAAGCGAGGGATGTGATAATAGTGGTTTACAAAATAATGCATGGTGTGGAGAAAGTGGACAGAGAGATGTGTATCTCCCCCATCAGCCTTCCTCAACCTGGCACCTTCCTGATGTTGTGGACTACAACTCCCATCTGCCCCAGCCAGCATGAACAATGGATGAGTATGATGAAATTTGGCTGAGGGATGCAGGCTGGCCAAGAGTTGGGGTGATAAGACTTGTAGTCCAAAACACTGGGAGAGCACCAAGCTGGGGAATGCTGTCTCTCATACCACTTGAACTCAGAGTCATCCAGTGAAACTGAGTAGATTCAAGACAGACCAAAGCAAATCCTACTTCACACAATGATTAAGGAATTCACTGTCATTGCAGTGATGACCACTGACTTAGATGGCTTTAAAAGGGGACTAGGCAAATTCATGGAGGGTAGGTCTATTGATGACCTTGGATCATGAATACATGAGACTCCATGTTCAGAAGCAGTATGCCACTGAGTACCTGTTGCTGGTGCAATAGCAGGTCCAGTCCTACCATTAGGTAGAGAGAGGCGGCCGCTTGAGGAGACTGATTTGGGGTGTCATGAAGGGGCAGCAAATTCTCAGTTGTTTAATTTATTATTATTGGCTTGGATCCAGACTTAGTCACATGTAGAGTAGACCTATTGAACTTAATGGGACTTACATCAGTCATGACCAGTCTCACTGATTTCAGTGGGTCTACTCTAACTAAAACTAAGTCTGGATTCAGTCCGTTGTATTTTTTCACCCAGGGAGGAGGAGAGGCACCAGTGGAAATTTGCTGCCTCAGGTGCCAACATAACTTGACAGTCTTTGGGAACTGTGCACCTTGACTTGCGAGTGGGGAGTGTCTTTGCTGCTCTGCCTCAGGCGGCAAAATGCCTTAGGCCAGCCCTGGGCAACCACGAGGGAGAGCAACTGCCTTCATAACCTTAAGAGAGGCTATAGAGCAATACTACGGATTATTATTAGCCCCATCTTAGGTAATGCCAGACAGCTCTTATTTATGGAACATTTCTTCACAGCAATCTCAGGATGTGTCGGTCCCACCTGCAGCCTTCCAAAGCATCTGCACTTATTAGCAAGGTGCTGATGGCATTCCTCTGATCTCTTCAGAGAAACAAATCCGCATCCCATCCAGCCCGGTCCTGCCATCTCTCTCACCCACTTCAGAGCGCGTACTCGCTGAGCGTCCCATCGCATCAGAGATTCTACTTGCCAGTGTGTTGTTTCCTGGGGCAATGGGGTTAATTTATTTTAGCAGTTTTATTTTAGGCAATATTTAATACTCCGGCATGCAAACATTTTCACTTCCTTCAAAACTAATAATAAATCTTTTACACCTAACATTGGCAGCTTCAGTCCCAAAATCTTCATACTCACAATCTGCTATGATGAAGAAAAGTATGGATGGTAATCTCCACCCCCTTTCTGTTGAAAAAACAAAACACAGAGGTGTGTGCATGTTTCCTCTAACACTAAAAACAAATGAATACATGATTTTATGTGCACTGATCATTATTTTCAGGAGTCTAATCCAGATCTCCTTTCCTGTTATATTGCCTTCATCTTGGGGGATTATGCTTGTTGTGAATCCTGAGCAACATCTTCAAGCGGCTCCATCGGGGGGATAGCTTAAGATCAGAATTAGTGTCTTTAGTGCAGCAGGGGTATCCCACCTTCCATTCAAGCAGCACAACATCTTGGGCCAGCACTGTATCTATGCCTGATTGGAGAACCAGCCTGATCGTTTACATCGGGGATGGGGAACGTTTGGCCCTCCGGATGTTGTTAGACTGCTAGGGCTGATGGGAGCTGCAGTCCAGCAGCATCGGGAGGGCCATGCATTCTCCACCACCGATTTACATGCTCGTCCACCATGAGCTTAAAAGAAAAGCCAAACAAATGGTAGTGCTTGATGATGATGATTAAAGAGTGCTTCCAAAGGTGTCTTTTTGTGGGTGTTTCCCGGTTTGGTGCTTCTGCTCTAGGCCACAAGCACAAAAGAGCTGTGCTGTTCCCTGTCTTTCTCTCATAGTAATTGTTAATTAATCAGAGACCAATCTGAAGTACCTGTGCCGGGGGTGGAGATCCAAGGTAGAGCAATCACCACATACAGATCCCTCCCATACCACAGCAGCTAGGGTGGGAGGTGGGGGTAGTTTTTCACCAGTTTCTTTGCTGCCATCTTTTTAAAACACACGCACGCATGCACACATCATTTGCCTCCCATTGACAGGTGGGAGGGAATCAGTTATGCCCGCTGCAGGGCTGCCATACTTCCAGGGCCTATTTAGGGGCATAGGATCCTGTTAGGATCCCACAGATACATAGCCCCCCCGGCACACTTCCAGAAAGCCCCATTTGGGCTCCAACCACCCAAGGAGCACCACAGGCAGGTCAGCCACAAAGCTTTCTGCTGCCACACCTAGGGATGGTCAAATCCGTCAGTTTCTCTTTCTCCCACATGCAGATCTCAAGTTCTTTCCATCACTAACTGAAGGAACATGCAAATTCTGGTAAATTCTTATCACAAATGAATGGACGCATCATTCATTCTTAGCCACATCAAGGAAGCCTCTGTCCATAGGGAGGGAGGTCCAAAACCACCCTCGCAGAGAGCATAAGATGGCTCCCTAATTCTTGTTGCATTGTTACCATTTTCTAAGTAAGCCACAAACACTTGCAACCAACTCTAGCCATCTCAGGCAATGTGGCACAATGGTCAAGATTACATGACATTTACACAGCAGAAGAATGTGTCTGCCTTGTTATTTACTGGGGGAAACAATAGAGCTTGTAGTTTAAAAGATAAGAAGCTAGATAATAAAGTGAAATAAAGGGGGGGCTGATCTACATTGCACCCGCCATCGCAATGAATTCAGCGACCCATTGGGTTAAATGCTCTCACATTAAAATGTGATCATTCACACTCACCCATTTTCCCCGTTGCAGTGCTTCATCGAATGCGCAAGCTCGGTTCACACTCGAGCGCTGTGCTGTTTTCCTACGCGCGCTTGTCCGATCTCGGATGCTAAGCGAGGTCGGCCGCTTCTTTCTAATTCAGGCATGATCTTTGAAGCTTCAAAGTTGTGAAGCTTCACAGCTTCGAATCTTTGAAGACCATGCCTGAATTAGGAAAAAAAAAATCACAGAGAAGCCCCAATTCTGTGAGGATAATGCCTTAATTTAAAAAAAAAAAAAAAAAAACAGGAGTGGGGGATAGGAGGGGGTAAAACTTAGTCTCATTTGAAGGGATAGAACAACCCCTTGCTCAATGCAGGAAGCCTGATTCCCAGGCGGTCGCCCATCCAACTACTGGATGGGGCCGAATCCGCTTAGCTTCTGAGATCAGACTAGGGGTGCACGAAAGCCACTTACCTGGTCTCGCAGCTTGCTTCGCGGTGGGGGGGAGGCGCTTCGCTGCTCCCCCCGAAGTTCAGGCCGGGGGGGGAGGCTTCCCTCCTCGCCCGGCCGAAATTCAGGCCGTGGGGGAGGCTTCCCGCCTCGCCCGGCTGAAATTCAGGCCGGAGAGGAGGCGCCTCGCCTTGCCTGGCCGCGAAATAAAAAGTTAAAAAAAAAAACGCCCCCGTGATAGGCTATGTGACGATTAACGTAGCCTATCACGGCTAGATCTGCAAAGTCAGCCATGATAGGCTACGTTAATCGTCACGTAGCCTATCACGGGTGACTTAAAAAAAAAAAAAGCGCGTACGCAAATGGCGGCCCCCATAGGGAGCCGCCATTAGCCGTACATGCTTTTTTTTTTTTTTAAGTCACCCATGATAGGCTACTTGACGATTTACGTAGCCTATCATGGCTGACTTTGCAGATCTAGCCGTGATAGGCTACGTTAATCGTCACATAGCCTATCATGGGAGCGTTTGGTTTTTTTTACTTTTCTTGGAAAGGCGGCGGCGGTAGCTGGTCGAAAGACCGGCTGCCGCCCCTGCCCCTGTCGAAGACCTGCCGAACCGCCGCCAGGACCCGCCGCCGGGAGGGACATTCGGGAAAGGTAAGTCCCATCCCGAGGGGGGGGTGGGGGGCGGGGGGGTGGAGAATTTCTCCCCGAAACTACTTCGGGGGGCCGAATACGTTGGCACTCAGCCCCCCGAAGTTTCGGGGAGAAATTCTCCCCCATCCCTAGATCAGACAAGCGTGCACACATCCAGCCCTTTGCTTGTTACTGAGGAAATGGGGGCTGCTGAGGAAGCTATGTGATCAATAGCCAGAAGAAGACATGGGGCCGTCAAGAGCTGTGATTGGACAGGAGGGAAATACAAACACCGCTGTATATGGACAGGCAGGGGAGGGGACTACGACTGGATATGGTAGCAAAGGCAGAAAATCAGAGCACATTAATGGGAAATACCAGGATATTAGGGTATTGAAAGCGGGAGCACGGAAGTGGGAAATTCCAGTTCCAATTCGAGGTAGGTACTGCATAGTGTGAAAGGCGGGCAGTGAAACCTCATTGGAAGCGAAAAAGGCGGTAAGTGTAGATCCAGCCGGGGAGTACCTTTTAGTCCTAAATTCCAAAGGAGCACGACCAGATCCTTCAAAGTGTTTCCATTTTGTTTCTATTCTTGTATTCTCTTTCATTCTCTGTTAATCCAGCCCTTGCTAATGCCCAGGCCTATAGTACAGGCGCTTGTGCATCCTTCTGCCTTTGAACATGCTTTTTCCTGGGCCAGATCTATATGGCAACAAATGTGAAGCACTGTCATGTTTACTGCAGATTTTCATGAAATTGGCTTTCGTCCATCAGGAGCACACAAAGCAAAAAACGTGGAGTAAACACAGCCTTAAAACCCACTTTTCACAGGTTAAACTGCACTTTAATCCACCTTACTTTGTGGTTGAATGGGCGGAGTCCCACTAGTAGAAGTGAACATCATCAATCCCATAGATGCTGCTCAGCCAATGAGAGAGGCTTGCTCCACACCCCTCTCCACGTTCCACTGTTCAGGGAAGTTTAATGGAAGAGATGGTCAGATAGTTTACCCTACACCTCTCCCCCTCGCAACTGTGAACCAGCAATATTGAAGCCTGGGGACAGACCGACAAGTGAGCAGAAAGGAGGTGCCTAGATCATGCGTGGAGGCAAAGGGCTGGAATTGCCTCCCTCTGCTAACGCTCTGGAGACAGCAGTGGGGGCTGCTGCTGCGGCCTCCATTTCCCCAATCGGAACTAATCCTCCTCCTCCCCACAAACATGTAGGAAAATCACACACACAGGGAATGATCCTGAAGGGGAGAAATGAATGAATCAGAAGCTGCTATTTGTGAATGGAAAAACGCACACTGCTGCATTACTCTGAAGGGGCGACCCAGCATGATTGCCTGACTGGGAAGGCTTGTTCCCAGGCCTGTCCAGCCTCCCTTGCTGGGCTGGCCACCCTTTCTCCTTACTGTCTGTGTAGTCCTTAGTTGTAGGTGTATCACACGACTGTGAAGTTGCAGGTGCATCATGAAATAGTGGCTGGCTTCCCCTTCTCCTCCCCCTTCTGTGTATTCGTTGTAGGTGTAGTGCACGACTGCAGAGTTGCAGGTGTATCACCACTGCAAAAGAGTGACTGGCCGCCCTTTCTCTCCCCCCACCCCCTGTATCCCTGAGCTGTAGGTGCATCATGCAACTGCAAAGTTGCAGGTGTATCACCACTGCAAAATAGCAGCTGGCTGCCCTTTTTCCTTCTGCTGTGTGTATTCTTTATTGTGCACTACATATAAACACCGCTACTCCACTGCTGTGAATGAAACAAGGCTACTGGTATTATGAATGGGAAAAGGAGGCTACATATTGTGAAAGCAGCCCTGCTGCAAATGGGGAAAAAGAGGGAATGGGGGGGAGTGGTCTCACCCCTTGGCCACCTCACTGCCAGGTCACAGCCACATCACAGAGGCATGCTCAGAATTAAATGTGGAGGGACTGGGCATACTGCAGGGGAACCGCCTGGGAGCTGCTTTAAGTAAAAAAGGACTTTCAGAAAATAGGGCTTTTCAAGAGGGATGCAGCCAGTTGGCTGCAGATTGGCCACGACATCATGTGCCCCTAATGACTTTAAGTCAAAGCAGCATCAGAGTAAACCTCCTATGTAGACAGGCCTCTGGCCTCACTTGTATTAAATTTTCTGTCATTTATCTGTATTTATCAATACAGATCTGCTTCACAAAGGAAAAAGCCACCTTTTTCCTCATATCATAACTATCCCCCATCCAAATTATGTAAGACTGACTAGCATCTTTCGCATTCGCTATAAATCAATTGAAAAATCATTGATCAGGATTGGGTTGTTTTTAAGGGATAATATGGAAAATGTCCTCCAAAAGAACAGACTCTTGTTTGTCAACTAGCCATATTATTGGGCACACGACTGAGAAAAAAATTACTAAGCATAACAAGTAATCAGCTGATATTTGTAGTCTGCTGAAGCTGGTGGTTATTTTGTATATATTTTGATGAATAATGGAGTGTAATTGATTAATGATGAATTAATACACACATCAGAGGAGACTGGATGAGTGTTTCTCTACCTAGGTCATTACCTGATGTGGTAGTCACATCAGCAGCAAAGTCATGGCAAGGCATGGAGATAATTGTTTGTTCCGATCTGCATGAGGGTCATTTTGCTGGCAGACAATAGCTGGATAAAAATATATTACAAGGCTGCATGAACATCTCGTCGTGCAACATGATGTGATGACTGATGAGCCAGACAGTTTATTTTTCCGAGTTTAATAAGAATCCTCACTGGATGTTCAGAGAGGTTCTCCGAATGCTTCCAATTTACAAAGCTTTCATTCCAGTACATACAAAATTGTTATTGTATTTGTGGAAGCCTAGCCTCCCTGTCTTGTTAGTGGGCAAAGCACAATGTTCTTTTTAATAAATATTCCTATGCCCAGCACTGTCACGTTCCCTTGGCCCCCTCCTTCCTCATGCACACACACGAGAGAGGCTTCAGTCTCATGCCCTTAATTCACTATCAACAGGTTCATTACAGATGCAAATCCTCACAGACTCTCAGGCTACAAAGGAATGACAATAGGGGATCCAAATGGGAGCTACTGATGTTGCCAGCAGTTTGAAACACAACTTGCTGGCTAGAATAACTTAAGGAGGGATGCCCCTCCCTTCCAGTGATGCTCCCCTATGTTGACCCTCACGCATCACCAACAGGGCCGACCGTCCAAGCTCCGCCTCTAACTTTTCCCTCTTAACTCTGCGCCGCAGTCTAGCATCCCTCAGGTCACGCCCCGTACTCTCCTCCTCCTCCTCCTCCTCCTCCACCTGGGTTCTCATGGAGAAGGGAAAGGGGGGAGGCTTCAGGCCCAGCCATCTGGGTGTTAGCATCCTGAGAAGCATGCCTATCCATATCTGAACTCACTCGGGAAGATGCCTCCCCCAGTTCTGGCGGTTCCCCTTCTGAATCTGAACTGCTAACTATCTCCATATGCTCAGAATCCATCCTGACAAGCACTCAGTTAGCCATCAGGTTAAGTATTCTACAGAGTAGGGCCCCAGGCAAACTAGGGTCCCTTCAATGGTTTAATTAGAATTAGAATTGCAATCCTATGCATGTTTAGACTACAGCTTCCAGCATGCCCCAGCCAGCAGTGCTGGCTGAGGCATGCTGCTGGGAGCTGTAGGACTTTTTACTGTCTAAAAGTACATAGGATTGCACTCTTAGTGTAGAATGTTGGTCTGTCTTGCTCCATGTCTTGAATTTTAAAAATTCTAAAGGTTGCGTGATATATTGGCTGCCCTTTTATTGAAAACAGGAGATAGATAGTTATTTTACTAGCTGTAGACAAATTTAAAATAATGTTTCATGCCTCTCTTTCCCTGAGCAATAGGGAGTTCAGGGAACTCTTTGTTATGAAGTATGCTTTAATTTACATGGACGTGGATATCACATACATATAAACCAAACACATACATGAAGCATCTGGTATTTAGAAAAGCCTGATACCCCTCAACAAGGTCTTTGAAAGCAATTCTTTGTTTTATTAAAGAAGAATTTAAAATGAATTAAAATTAGAATCATACATACATCTGGGGAATTAGAATCATACATTAATACTGAGAAGGTTAAAAATAATCAAGCATTTAAAGTCAGTAGTGAAGCTAGGTGTACTGGGATGCATAAAAATCATGTTTGTCTCTGTGTGTGTTCAACTTTAATTTCTAGTGTGTGTGTGTGGCTGAAAGCTGAAAGAGTCAAAGACCACAACAAGGTCTTTGAAAGCAATTCCTTGTTTTATTAAAAGAGAATTTAAGATGAATTAAAGTCACACATCAGGGGAATTAGAGCCATATATACATCTGGGGAATTAAATTCATACGTTAACACTGAGAAGGTTAAAGATAATCAAGCATTTAAAGTCAATAATAAGGCTAGGTACAGTGGGATATATAGAAAGGTGTGTGTGTGTGTGTGTGTGTGTGTGTGTGTGTAAAAGAGGTTTGACAGAAGTGCAGCACCTCCAAGAGCAGTTTTAACTCCTAGCAAGGGGTGTGTGGGGGGGGGGCTGATCATGGAGGAAGGGGAGAAAGTGTGGGGGACAAGAAACAAGTTTCAGCTTGGGATAATTTGAATGGGGGAAAAACAGACTCTTCTGGGGGCTTGTGAAAGTTTTGGAGAAGGAGGTTAGAACAAATGCAAGGGTTTTGGGGGGAAAGGTGGATGGAGAGGAATAAAAGGGCAACAGGGAGTTCCAAAGTCAAGGGGTTCTGGAGTTTGGAATGGGATGAAATATTAGGGAAAAGGGAGGAAAAGAGAATAATTGGAGTATGAACTACTTAGAAGGAAAACAAAAGATAATGCAAAGATTTACCTCTTCATATCTGCTGACTTATGAAGTGCTGGGAAGCACTGTTGAGCTCCTTCTCTAGAAAAGAGGAGAATCAGAGAAGGGGGGGTGCTCTTGTGAGCAAAAAGGATGGGAAAATCCTCTTTCCTTCTCTCACTCTCAGGTGATCTATGAATTTGGGTTGCTGTTTTTATCCCTCCTCTCTCAGAATTTAGTAATCAAAATAAAACAAGTTTTCTTCTAAGATTGCTCATGGATGTTGGAAAATGGATTCCTAGGTAGCAGGCATTAAGGGAAGAAAGAAGACAATAGGCTCCTCTTTCTTTCTTGATAGGGGTGCACGAAAGTCACTTACCTGGTCTCGCAGCTTTTCGCGGTGGGGGGGAGGCGCTTCGCTGCTCTCCCTGCGAAGTTCAGGCCGGGGGGGGGAGGCTTCCCGCCTCGCCCGGCCAAAATTCAGGCTGGGGAGGAGGCGCCTCGCCTGGCCGCGTAATTAAAAGTTAAAAAAAAAACCCGCCCCCGTGATAGGCTACGTGATGATTAACGTAGCCTATCATGGCTAGATCTGCAAAGTCAGCCGTGATAGGCTACGTAAATCGTCACGTAGCCTATCACGGGTGACTTAAAAAAAAAAAAAAGCGCGTACGCAAATGGCGGCCCGCATAGGGAGCCGCCATTCGCGTTCCTTATTTGGTCGCTGTAGTTTACGTAAATCTTTACGTAGACTACGGCGAAAATAAGGGCAACGCAAATAGTGTTGCCCTTATTTTCGCCGTAGTCTACGTAATCTTTACGTAGACTACAGCGACCAAATAAGGAACGTGAATGGCGGCTCCCTATGGGGGCCGCCATTATTCGTACGCGCTTTTTTTTTTTTTTTAAGTCACCCGTGATAGGCAACGTGACGATTTACGTAGCCTATCACGGCTGACTTTGGAAATCTAGCCAAGATAGGCTACGTTAATTGTCACGTAGCCTATCACGGGGGCGTTTTTTTTTTCTTTTATTGGAATGGCGGCGGCGGCAGCCGGTCAAAAGACCGGCTGCCGCTCCCGCCCCGGACGAAGACCCGACGAACCGCCGGCCGGACCCGCCGCCGGGAGGGACATTCGGGAAAGGTAAGTCCCGTCCCCGGGGGGTTGCGGAGAATTTCTCCCCGAAACATGTTCAGGGGGCCGAACACGTTGGCGCTCGGCCCCCCTAAGTTTCGGGGAGAAATTCTCCGCCATCCCTGTTTCTTGATGTGAGGAAAAGATGGGAATTGATGGGTGCCTATTTCTGGTTCACAGGTCCAGGTGAGCAAGATAGCCAGGGGGATTTGGGTGATTGTCTTAAACAAAGGTGACAAAATAGCCATGTAGGCAAGCCTGCTTACACAATATTGGGTCTTCAGGGTCTCACAGCTTTAAAAGACATTGCATTCTTTATTTTTCTTTCCATTTAATCAAGGTTAGAAATCAGTGTAAAATATTTTATGGTGGGGTTGTTGTCCTGAGTCAAGATCTGAAATTTGCAAGGGTCAACACTAATGAATTAAGGCCATCAGAGCACAAGGGCTGGCCAGAAAGTTGTATGCAAGAAGTCTGCAGCTCCACTTGGGTTGCAAGTAGGGATGGCAGAGAATTCCGCCACGGACTCCAATGAGGCCGGATTCTTAGAATCCGGCCCCCCAGAGTCTGCAGCAGTACAAAAGACTCACCTCCACCACCCGGGGGAATCCGCACCGGCCGGATCCTACCTGCTGCCAGCCATCCGCTGCCTGCCAGCTCAGGCCGCTGCTGCCTGTATTCGGACGCAAATGGCATCCGGCATAGCAGATGCCATTTGTGTCCCTGCCTTTTGCCGTGATAGGCTATGTAAATCTTTACATAGCCTATCTTTAATCTTTAATCATAAATCTTTAAATCTTTACATAGCCTATCATGGCAAAAAGCAGGGATGCAAATGGCATAGCGGACACCAGACGCCATTTGCAGCCGTAGACCGGCCACGGCCGGAGGTTCAGCCGTGGCCGGAGGCAGCCGGTGGCTCCACGGACTCACCGCAGAACGGAGCCAGCCAGGGAGGATTCCAGGGGGAGGACCAGATCGCCTCCCCCTGCCCGCAGACCCACGGGCAGACAAGGGTGAGTACAATCCGTACACTCCTAGTTGCAAGTGGATATCCGATGGAACCTGCTTTTCTGCTCTCCAAGACCAAAAACCCTAGTCCCCTCCCAGATACAAGCCCGTGTTCCCAACACAGCAGAATCTGGGGACGTTTCATTACACCTTAATAGTGTATGTTTCCATTCAAGGAATGACCACTGGATATTTACCATGTCTTTGTAAACAGTCTATTTACGTATACAGGTTGACCAAGCACTGGAGGGACACAAAAGGAAGCAAGAACACAGGCAAGCAGTGCTAGTTCCAAAGCAACATCAGAAGCCTGGAATTAAAATTACCCTCCTTTTCAGAAATCTGTTCGTATTTCTGCCTAGCCAGGCAACAATTGTTTCAGCTCACCCTAGCATATCATGCCAGATATATGCAGCATCCTAGGGTGGCCATGTGCCCTACTTTACAGAAGACAGTCCTCTGTTTGAAGGGTTTTCAGAGGACAATCCTGTATTTCAGCAGTGGGCAACAGACAGCCCATTGGCTGCCCGCACCTGCCCTCTGCACTGCCCTCTGCCACAGCAAGCAACCCTCACCCCACGCACGAGCGCGCGCACACACACGTTTCAGCACCACCACCAAAAAATGGTGGCGTTAGAACTCTGGAGCCCTTAGAACATCAACTTTAGCTTGTCCCGAAGCTAAATGTGTCCTTTTCACTGCACCAGATGTAGTGTGGCCATCGGGGGGGGGACTCAGCTTCCGGGGGGCAAAAATTGCCATTGGACCCCCAAAAAACTTGCCCACCCCTGCTCTATTTAAAGGCCTCCTCTCTTTGAAGTCCATGTCCAGTTTCAAGATAAGGAACCATACAAAGGGAGAGCAGAGGCCTTGAAGTTGCCTCTCCACAGTGAACACCTGAGTAGGTGTACAGGTCACCTGGCCATAGAGCTTCTCTATTTGAGGCATGTATTATGCACTTGTCATTCCCTGCTCATTTGTTTACAGGTTCTTTAGATGATGTTGGGACCCTCCAGTTTGGCTTCTGTGACTAAAGAGCACTTTGGGTGAGGTTTTTTTAGAGCAGGGAAAATGCAGTATTTATAAAAGAGAAAAAAATGCTTTTTTACTTGTGTATTTCTGCTGTTCCACTATACCACAGTGCCACCTAGAGGTTATGTAGTGGAAAAGTAGGAAAGGAAATGCTCCTCTTGTAGTGCTCGGATCTCAATTCTGTGACTAAACTAAGGCTTGCAAGGACCCCTGCTTCACTTCTGATGCTGCTTCAGACCCTCTGAAGCAGCCCTAGTTCAACTCAGAGTGATTCAGACCCTCTCTGCTTCGACTCAGATTCAAAGCGAGATTCGGATATCTGGATCACTCGGTTTGGGCATTTTCCCATTGACTTGCATGAGAAAACACAAATGGCCATAACGTTTTCAGTTTTCATGATAAATACATGAAACTTGGGGTCCTCTCTGCCCCTATGGAGGTGATCCCACCTGCGAAATTTCAGACAGTTTGGCCAAGAACGTTTTGTGCTAGGCACAGCTGAAATTTGATTTTTTCCACTAAAACTCTCAAAGAAAAATGCTATACCTCTCAGCCCCACACCTCCTCCTCCTCCTCCTCCTCCTGCCTGCTTAGCTGTCAAGGACCACTACCTATCTTCTGTTTGCAAGGAGGAGGCAGTAGCTACTGGCTGGGGCATGTGCCATGCTGCTGGTCAGCTGACCTTGACAGCCGACCAGGTAGGAGGAGGAAGAGGCATGGCGCACGCCCCCACCACTAGCCATCTCCTGCTTGTGAGGAGGAGACAGCTAGTGGCTGGGGCATGCACCATGCCATCTCCTCCTTCTGCCTGGGCAATTCACAGGGCTTTTTGCATATAAGTCTATGTGCACACATAGATTTATACACAAAAAGTGCTGTGATTCGCCCACATACTCAAGATTCACAGCGCCTTTTGCATATAAGTCTATGTAGACATAGACTTCCAATCACCTTGTTTTTAAAAAACATGGTGATCGTAGTAGAGGCAGAGGGATCGGCGAGTGGAGGAGGAGCTGGGTGGGCGGGCATCCGGAGAACCCAGACAGTGGTAGGTTCTCACAATCTGCATTGAGCAGGGGGTTGGACTCAATGGCCTTGTAGGTCCCTTCCGATCCTACTATTCTATGACTCTATGATCCCTAAGTAACACCACCAGAATGATCTCTGTCTCTGAAACACAGTCGTTTTTCTCCAGTTATTCAGTCTTCTCCTCCACCACCACCACTGTCACTGATCGGAGATTGCTGGGTTATGTTCAGCCCTGATTTGGCAACTAGAGTTTCCATTCGCCAAAGCTCCCTCCCTCCCTCCTCCTCCTCCCCCCCCTTTTCCCTCCCTCCTCCTCAACCCCTCACTGAACTTTCTTAAGCTGATACATTTATTTATTTATTTATTTATTTCATTTCATTTCTATACCGCCCAATAGCCGAAGCTCTCTGGGCGGTTCACACCAGACTGTCTGAGCTGCTCAGAACGGATCACCAAGTCGGATGAGGTGCTTCGTATGCAAGCCACTTCGCTTCAGGGCATCCCTTTGCTGTTCTGCTGTGCCTCGTATGACGTGTAGGGGTGAACAAACCTCACTCACCGTTCCGCCTCGGGGTCCACGGGGGGGGAGGCAATCGGTCCCTCCCCCTGGAATCCTCCCCAGCCGGCTCCACTCCGTGACAAGTCTGCAGAGCCGCCAGCCAGGCCTGTCCGCAGCTGGACATCCATAGTGGACACCATTTGCATCCCTGCTCTGTTCGTGATAGGCTACGTTAATACTTATGTAGACTATCACAGCAAAGAGCAGGGATGCAAATGGCGTCCGCTACGCCGGACGCCATTTGCGTCCGCAGACCGGCAGCAGACGCAGCTGCAGACTCAGCGGATGCAACCAGACCTGGCCAGCAGCAGGTAGGGTCCATCCACATCAAACTTCGTGGGGTGGCGGAGGTAAGGGGTCAGTTCTGCCATGGACTCCAGGGGGCTGGATTCTAAAGAATCCGGCCTCATTTGAGTCCGTGGTGGAATCCTCCGCCATCCCTAATCATGTGGAGGCACCTCCGAAGCAGCCGGCTTTGACTCATTATTCAGACTTCGGACCAAAGTCGTGCACAGCCTTAAACTAAGCCAAAAGTAAATATAGTGCATTTCCATCTTTGTGTAGAAAAGCCCATAGTCTTCTCCACTACGATAAAATAGATTGTATTTCCATATAAATTATAGTAATTATTTCTAAACGTGCATTTATGAGTATGAATTAGCACATATAAATGTTATGCAAATCCTTGTCCTGTCTGGTTCTCTTTTTTGATGATGCATTTCCTCTTTGGGTGGAGGTGCACAAGTGGCTACTCTAGGCCATCCAGTAATCCATAATCCCCCATCAGCAGCCAGGATACTCTACATTTAGGGGGAGCACCATTTCTCCATTTGCATAATAGAACAGACACATGACTTGAAACAGCGGTTATTGTCTGGCCAGCAGAAGGAGTATCCACTGTACTCTCCTTTGTGTGTCACAGTAACATCAGACAGTGCAATGGCTTACAGATGGCAAAGCATGGATTTAACGCAGGTCCCCCATTCCCCATCTATCCATTTTTCTACCTGTTTTATTAAGTACACTCACAGTAAATTGAAAGATCTTCAGAATAAAGCAATTCAGACACTGGAATGTTGCATTCCTCGCTCACTGTTCCTCATTCCCCCCCCCCCCCGTGGTTAGTCATCTGTTGTTTACAAACTATTTATCCTTCAAACTAAGAAGTCATCATCTACAAATAACCACAGTGCATACAAGACATGAAACAATGATATTAGAAGTGTTGGCACTCTATCTAATACCTAAGCCAGCCCAAACAGTATGTCACTGTACAGCCATCAAAATTATTCCTAAGTGCACCTTTTACACTGTCACTTTGATGCGCCACACAAATCCATTTATTCCCATATCTTTTCTTTGTGTCACATGTAATGCAGACGTTTAAGATATTTTTATCCTACAGTGGTTATGAGGTTCACTTCATAAATTAAAGAGAAGGGCACATAAGGACAGTGAGACCTCTAGGTGTTGTTGGACTGCAATTCCCATCACCTCCTGCCATTGGCTATGCTGGCTAGGGCTAATGGGAATTGTAGTCCAACAAATATACACATTTCCTGCCCCTGTTTTAGATCCTCTGCGCAGAGACTTTAGGGTTCCTCTATATAGTACATTGCATTCTGTTGAACATAAATACTTAGGAGAGGTATTAATGATATTATGTATTGGAAGAAACCAATGTATCAGAGGGAAGAGTGAGTGAATAAACCTTTTGAGGCCATAATTGAGCTTCAGCCTGTAATGGGAAACTGCCTTGTGCCTCAGAGGTGTTGTACATGCTGGCTTGGGATGATGGGAGGTATAGTCCAACATATGTGGGAGCACCAGGCTGGGGAAGGCTGCCTTAAGGGTAAGAAAGTACTAGAACACACTCTCTACGACACACACCCTCTCCACTAGAATAGCCCTTAGTCAAAAGCAGAAGTGGGTTTCTTCCCCATTGGTTGTGGATAAATGGTTCCAGCATGCCACAGTTTTGCAACACCAAACCTTAATTAGTCCACTCCATCTGTGGTGGTTTCTCTTTTTACAGCAGCAGAAACAGCATCTCCTGATCTCTTCCTTGGCAGGATGTTGCCAGCTGAACATCTTCTCATGGCTAACCTTGCATGTCTGCATGGCGTTCCCCTTCTCCCAGAAACACCTTTTGGCTAGTAGAACTCATGAGACTGTAGGGGAAGCCTCTCCTCAAGCGAGCTGTGCACCATGTGCAAACAGAAAGCACAACAACTCTCAACAGAAGGATTTGGAAGGGGCAGCCCTCATTTCTCTGCTGGGATGGCCATGTGACCTACTTTAAAGAGGATAGTCCCCTATCTGAAGGCATCCTCTCTTTCAAAGATGGGCAACTTCAGGGGGTCCAGGAGCCAATCACCCCATGCAAAGCCTCCTGGGGGCCGCAGCCTTGCCCCCGCTGCTGCATCACCAAATTTGCCACCAAAATTCAGCAGCACAGCAGCAAAAAAAGGAACTTTTTTTGTTAAAACTGGCCCCCTTTTATGGCCACACTGCCACATTTTGGTGGCAATCCGCCATTTGTTTTCCTGCAAACAAGGAAAAAGTAGCCCCTTTTTTTCCTACTGCACTGCCAGATTTTGGCAGCAAATTTGGCAGCAGCAGTAGGGAGGCAGTGCAAAAACGGCCAGGGTGGGCACCGGTGTTGCACACACCTGCTCTACGTTAAGGGCAGTCCAGTCCAAGTCTGGTTTAAAGAACAAAAACCATAATAAGGAAGAGCACAAGTCTTGAAGTTGCCCATCAGCAGCACATGGGCAGCAGACTGAGCAGGCAAACAAGTCACCTGGTCCCAGTCTTCCCCACTATGGTGAGATGTATTGTACTTCTATTTGAATTATAGCAAGTCTTTCTGAACTTGCATCTATACATATGAATTAGCACATGCAATTTATATGCATTTGCTGTGTCCTGTTTTGTCTTCATTTGGGGGGATGCAAAGCACCTTGAATAGCTCCTTTACAGTACTGACTGAAACCTGGAGCAGATTCACCACCCCACTGACATCAAAGCCACCAGCCTCCACTGGAGTGAGATCCAGCCATAAGCCCTGTAGGCTGTGACTCTTCAAGCTCTGAGCGGAAAGGTAGAGCAACCTCTGCTGTCCACTCCCACTGAAGCCATTTTCCCATGTTGCTTTTGTCAGGCCAGTAATGAGGGGGCTTGAAATCTTCACCGTGGGGGTGAATACCGATAGTGGGATACAAACATGCGATCGACAAGAAGACCTTTCCACACAACTTTGTACTTCTTACTATGCTGAAAAGCAATGTTAAGTCATGTGGGGCCTTAAAGACTAAAAATGTAGTCATAGCATGAGCTTTCTAGAATTTGTGGACTCCAGAAAGTAAGCAGCATAAGTGGGCTAGAGTCCATTTCAGGACCACCCCTACCATTAGGCAGAGTGAGGCAGCTGCCTCATGCAACTGGTTCTGGGTGCCATGAAAGCACATCAATTTATCATTATTGTGCCTTTACTGCCAGGGAAGACGAGAGGTGTTTGCGGGATTTTCTGTCTCAGGTGTCAACATAACTTGACCGGCCTTGACTTGGGAGCAGCATTAGCTGCTGTGGCTCAGTCTGCAAAATGTCTTGGGCTGGCTCTGGTTCATTTTATCATCATCATCATATGATGATGAGGACTGACTTTTTTTTTAGCTTGCTAATCTTCCTGTTTAGCACTAAATCACATGGCCAGGTGTGCAGAAAAGTGCTGTCTAGTTGTAACCCAGCTGATCTATCTTGGCAGCATTTTTCCATGGGCAATTCAACCTACTTCATCAATTACAAATTCTTCGGGAATTTGTTTCCAAGGGTCCCTTTGCCAAGCAGCTGCTCACAGTCACAAAGCCTTCAGCCACAGAGCTGAGCTCCAGCCTCCTCTGATAGCCCCCACTCTTTCTTTCTCCCTTCCCAGCTCCTAACAGTCTCACCCTAGCAAGTCCTTAATGATGGAGAGAAGGGTCTATTCTTCACTCCAAAATGGCTGGGTGATGATATCTGCAGCTAATTTCTAGCGTCACAGAGCAGAACGATTGCTATTTAGCTCCATAAAGAGCATTGGAAACTCTGCTCCCCAAAGGTTACATTCGGATTATGCAGACAATTGCAGGCACTCCACTAGCTGCTTTTGCTTTCAGAGAACTGCTGGCTTTGTATATCTGAAAAGGAGGGTCTGTGTCCTTGCCTGGCACACACCTGTAAGGCTCCAAAAACAGTATCCTGCCGCTTTCGTCCTCCACCTCATTCACAAACCCATGTCGTGGACGTGAAAATCTGTATATGAGCACAAAACTCAGGCTTCATTACACTTCCATGCCAGAAATAGCACACCACGGCTGCAAACATGCAGCACTGCAAACGACTATTTGGTCCTTGGTCTCATCTGTTCAGGTGGTTGTTATTAAGAGGCTGACATTTATCATTTAATTAGCTTGCCTGCTTTGGCAGGGCTTGTGTGCAGGTGATAACGAAGCTATGGTTCCATATTATCCATTTCCCACCACTGAGCTGTGCAGGAGCTGCAGTTACCATGCAATAAACACATTTATGCAAAAGAGCCCTTACGCCAGGGGTGGGCAATGTGCAGCCCCTGAGCTGCATATGGCCCACCAAGGCCATTTATGTGGCCCCCTGTTCTCCACTGCCACTGCCATGCCACCAAAAATCAATGCTGCCATGCTGCAGGGATTCTGCTGGGAAACAAGGAGCATGCACCTTGTTTCCCAACAGAATTGAGCTTCCCTCTGCCTGAAAAGCAGCTATTTGGTGGGCTGTCAAGAGCACAATTCCACTGGGAAACACAGTAGTGCTTCCAAGCCAGCTGGTTTCCCAGCAGAAGCACTGTTTCTGCAGGGAAACGGGGGCCTGTGTTCCTCATGTTGCCTGCTTCTCTGTAGAAGGGGGCTCACCACAGCCCATCACACAGCTGTTGGGCAGGCTGTGGGGATCCCAATTCTGCTGGGAAACGAGGTGCGCACTCCCCATGCGCCTTGTTTCACAGCGGAATTGCTGGGATTCCAGGGCAGCAGTCACTTCCCATGGCAGCAGGGTGGCCCCTGGAGGGTTCCAGAGGGGCCAACGCAGCCTCTCACCCCCCCCAAGTTGTCATGCCCCCACTGGAGGAATCCTCTTCAGAGAAAGAGCTAGAGCTCTCAGAAACTGAGGGCATCCCAGAGCAGTTACTGTCACCAGACCAGGAGGAGCCTGGGCCCTCGGGGGAGATGGCTGCAGATCTGTCCCTGTCCGGGGGAAGGGAATCTGCCTCTGAGGCAGAGGCTGAGCAACTCCCTGGCCCCCAGGAGCATTGTCACCTTGAGCAACAGGCCAGTAGGGCTCCCATGAGGACTGCTCGCTTGTAAGGAAGGGCTCATCTGGAGAAAGCAACTCCTCATGAGTACGGCTCTGATCAGAGAGCTCTAATGTACTGCAGCTGAGACCTGGGTGGGACAGTTGGTGTTAAAAGCCCTCAGTGTTCTTCTGAGTCATTGCTGGAAACAACACTGTTCTTCCAACTTCTGTGCCTTGGACCATGCCTCCTGGATCTTGCCCTGTGATTAATGCTGCATGTTACTGACCTTTGGATTCCTTCTTGACTGTGCAATGTATTTGTCTGCCTAAGTGTGTATTGACCTTTTCCTGCTATCTTGACCACTCTTGCCTTAGCCTGACCCCACTTATCTGACTGCTTGCCTGTATCATTTATTGCTACATTCTTCAATCACATGAGGGAAACACAACTCTGTCTATATGTAACCCCCTGGGACAATGGGTGCTTCAAGATGGAGGACTCCCAATGATGCTAATTAGAAGGCATTGTGCAGCTATTCCATCTTTTTTTCCTTAATTGATTTTCTGCAGTAAGAGAAAAGATGGAAGATGCGCTGGGAAAACACAGGAGGGTTATGAGAGGAAGACAACATCATCTAAACCCACTGCAAAATTCTATGAATGCGGCAAGCCAATGGCACCATAGAAGTCTCACCTAGAAGCATACTATGTTCTCTTCTGTGCACTAACAGCCCACCACCTGCAGTAGCTGGGGTATTCATTACATTTATATTCCATCTTTCTTCTAGCACAGAAGTCAACAAGGCATACATGAGGTTCTCAGATAGTGTCCCCTCCAGCCTCTGATCAGATTGAAACCTTTTTAGCTTCAGCAAGGTGGCTCTATAATGTGCCATCTTCAGACCACATCCCCTCATAGGGGTAAAGTAAGCAGTGTTGGTCTAGCTCAGAAATTGCAACATCAAAATGTGTATTTTTCTTCTATCTAGAAATTGGATTGCAAATTTATTTTTTCTGGTTCAGTTCTGTGCTCTTGATAGCAACAATGGCTAGGAGAAGAAATTCAGCAGGTGAAGATTTTCCAATCATGCAGGTGCAAAACATCTGATGGCCCTACCTCAAGAATGCATGTAGTTTGACTGAGAAACCAGCAAGTTTGCCAGGCTGCCATCCATGGAGGCTGCTGCATATATACCAGAACTGCTGAAGAAGCAAAGAAGCAGGAGACAGTAAAGATGTGGATGTTTCAGCCTGTCCTTCCCTGCCCATTTCTCTGTCTCCCCACCCCCTACCCTCAGCAGCTGTGGGTCAAAACTAGTTCTTGTTACAATAGGCATAGGAGGACAAGGAGATCAAGGGAGGAGAACCCACACCTGCATAGTCTCCTGTTTCTTTGGTACTTTTGAAAGAAGGGATATAGGAAGGTGCAATATTGTATATTCCAGGCTTCCAGGGCCAACACTCCCATGCAGTGGGGTGAATCCCCAGCCTCAGGCGATAGCGTGGGAGGAGCAGTGAATTGAGCCTGCACCAGGAGGGGCCCCTGTGAGTGCCACCAGGCAGATGTGTGCCCAGGCAGATGAATGCCATAATGTGGGCAGGTGCTCTGGAGAACCTTCCAGTCCCTCTCTTTCTGTGGCAGCCACTCCCCACCCTCTGAGGATTTACTGAGGATTCTGAGCTGGGCAGGTGAGCTCTCTCTCTCTCTCTCTCTCCATGCACTGATGGTAAAAAAAACAAAAACAAACCAGCCTGCACAGCTCTGCAGAGTGCCAACCATGCCTAAATGCCTGGCTCTGAGGGGTCCTTTCTTAGGGCCAGGCATTGTGGGAGGGGGTGTCCTTGGAGACTGCCCATGGTACAGGCGGGTAGCTGGGAGACATGGGGGGGCAGATGTAGTGGTGGGGGGAGATGCAGCAGGTTGCTGGCAGGCAGGATAGGGGAAGACACAGAAGGTGCTGGGAAGTGGTGGAAGACACAGCAGAGGGTTGGGAGACACAGTAGGAGAGAAGTGGTGGGTTGCTGGTAGATGTGGAGGAAGGTGGGGGAGGCAGCAGGGGGGGCAATGGGGGGGCAGACACGGTGGAGGCACATGTATGCTCTCCTACATGAGGCAGCGGGAGAGGTTGAGGAAGCCTGCAGTCCCAGGGCATAGTCTGAAGGCACATGAGGGAGCCACCTCGCTGAAGCTAAGCACGTTTGAGTCTGGCTAGTGCTTGCGGGGAGACTACCTGGGAACCACATGTAGCCACCTTGAGTTCCATGATGGAAGAAAGGTGGAATATAAATGGAATGAATGAATGAATGAATGAATGAGTGAATGAATGAATGTAGCACCAGCCCAAACTGTCAACTCCACATCTGTTGGACTGCAACTCCCATAATTCCCAGTCAGCATGACCATTGGCTGGAAACTATGGAAGTTGCAGTCCAGAACATCTGGAGGGTCCCAGGTTGGGGAAGGCTTGTCTATCCTAATTGGCATTGGCTTCCCAATGCTTGCCACCTGGCTGGCAATGCAGGGGACTGAAGCTGGGACCTTCTGTCTGCAAAGCATGTGCACTGAGATATGCAGCACTTGTTTTGTGACCTGGCAGCCCTAGATATAATAAGCCTACATCATTTTCTGTAAGTCACATCAACTTGAGTTCCAATAACTATCATTTTCAGAATGTCAAAGATCAGGACATAGATGGAAATTTGCTAAAAGAAAGAAAGGAAGAAATTCTACAAACCAGATTGGAACATCTGGAGGATATACTCTATTCTTAATTTATTGATGTATACATGTTTGGTACGCACCAGTAACTGGTACACTTAATGAGAACATAGGCACTGTTTTTGTTCAATAGGTATACTTGGAGACTATGCTCTGAGAGATAATCCTGCCAGAGTCATGTGAGCATCAGTTACACACAACACAGTCTTCTTGGCCACCCACACATTCGTACCTCATAAAGCAAATGCAAGAACCAAACACATATAATGCCATTCTTTCCCACAAATCAGTTTGGACACCTCTGCATTCTTGTGTGCCATCTGCTGACACTGTCACTTGACCCTCACATACATGCCACCCACCACACAGCCGCAACACAGCCACTTATATGCAGAACTACATCTCCCAGCTTACTTTGACCATCTCTCATTTACATAGTGAGACAAAGGCATGTTCAGCTGCTATTGACACATGCACATGCATGTTTCTGCAGGGCATGAATGTCAGTGTTTAGGCTGCTTCAGATATCATTTTGGTCTACTCGGATCTTAAAGATGGGTAAGGAGGAGTGGAAAAATGACTGGCCACAGGTGTCATAGTAAAAACTGAGACAGTCCTAAATTAGGTCGTAGCACTCTGTGTACCAGATCTGTACCTGGCTATAGCCCTATGCAGGCATTCCTAAACTGGGGAGACTAAACACCTGAGGAAAGGAAGCATGCTAGTCCCATCCCCTGTGTCACTGCCATGGACTTGTAAAAAACAGCATTCCGAATCACATGGAGAACTTTGCAGAAGGATACAGGAGGCTCTCCATGAGTAGATGGTGATGAAAGTTACAGTGGAGGCCACGGGGCTAGTGCACTCCATCTCCTCATTAATAGATTGATTGATTGATTTGATTTATTAGCCACCCATCTGGCCAGCTAACTGGCCACTCTAGGTGGCATACAATATAAATAACAGTGCAAAATACAACACATTTACATAATCAACTGAACAAAACAACTTTGCTCTAAAAAACCCTAACCAACCCAAATGCCCGCCTGAACAGCCAGGTTTTCAAAGCCCAGTGGAAGTTCATCAAAGAGGGGGCATGGCAGTAGTCACTAGGGAGGGAATTCCACAGAGTGGGGGCCACCACAGAAAAGGCCCTCTCCTTAGTCCTCACCAGCCTAGCTGTCCTGGCTGATGGGACAGACAGAAGGTCTTCAGAGGGCAATCTCATTGAGCAGCATCCCTGGTGTTGCTGGAGGTGCTCCTTAAGATAGACTAGGCTGGAACCATATAGGGTTTTAAAGGTCAATGCCAACACCTTGAATCAGGCCCAGAAAACAACTGGTAACCAGTGCAACTCCTTCAGGACTGAAGTGATGTGGTCTCGCTGACAGCTGCCTTTAACTGGGCGGGCTGCCGCATTCTGCACCAGCTGCAACTTCCGAACTGTCTTGAAGGGTAACCCCACATAGAGCTCATTACAGTAGTCTAGGCAAGAGAAGACCAGGGCATGAACTACTGATGGGAGCAAATGGTTAGGAAGGTAGGGGTGCAACCGCCGTATCAGGTGGTGTTGGTACAGCACCGCCCAGCTCACGGCCAACATCTGAGCCTCCATGGACAGCTGGGAGTCTAAAATGACCCCCAGGCTGTAGACCTGGTCCTTCAGGGGCAGCTGCACCCCATTCAACACCAGGTCAACATCCTCTAGCCTTCCCTTGTCGCCCACCAAAAGTACCTCGGTCTTGTCAGGGTTCAGTTTCAGCTTATTCCTTCCCATCCAGCCACTCACTGATTCCAGACACTTGGACAGGGTTTCCACAGCCAACCTTGGCGAGGATTTAAATGAGAGGTAGAGTTGCATGTCATCCGCATATATGTTACATAGGCACCCCAAACCTCCTGATGATGGCCCCCAGAAGCTTCACATAGATGTTAAATAACATTGGGGAGAGAATAGAGCCCTGTGGCACCCCACAAGTGAGCAGCCAAGGGTCTGAAGTCTCCTCCCCCAGATCTACCCTCTGGTACCTGGTTCTATGAAGACCTACAACATCTTCTAGAACTAACACCAAAAAAAGATGTCCTCTTCATCATAGGGGATTGGAATGCTAAAGTAGGAAGTCAAGAAATCACCGGGATAACAGGCAGGCATGGCCTTGGTGTACAAAATGAAGCAGGACAAAAGCTAATAGAGTTTTGCCAAGAGAACATGCTGATCATAGCAAACACTCTTTTCCAACAGCACAAGAGGCGACTCTACACATGGACGTCACCAGATGGTCAATATCGAAATCAGATTGATTATGTCCTTTGCAGCCAAAGATGGAGAAGCTCCATACAGTCAGTCAAAACAAGACCTGGAGCTGACTGTGGCTCAGATCATGAGCTGCTTCTTGCAAAATTTCGGCTTAAATTGAAGAACGTCGGGAAAACCACTAAACCATTCAGGTATGACCTAAATCATATCCCTGATGAATATACAGTGGAGGTGAGGAACAGATTTCAGGGATTAGACCTGATAGACAGAGTGCCTGAGGAACTATGGACGGAGGTCCGTAACATTGTTCAGGAGGCAGCAACGAAATCCGTCCCAAAGAAAAAGAAATGCAAGAAAGCCAAGTGGCTGTCTGATGAGGCTTTACAAGTAGCTGAGGAAAGAAGGGAAGCGAAAAGCAAGGGAGAAAGGGGAAGATATACCCAACTGAATGCAGAGTTCCAGAGAATAGCAATAGACAAGAAGGCCTTCTTAAATGAACAATGCAAAGAAATCGAGGAAAACAACAGAATGGGAAAGACTAGAGATCTCTTCAAGAAAATTGGAGATCTCAAGGGAACGTTTTGTGCAAAGACGGGCATGATAAAGGACAAAGAAGGCAGGGACCTAACAGAAGCAGATGAGATTAAGAAGAGGTGGCAAGAATACACAGAAGAACTATACAGGAAAGATCTGAATGTCCCTGATAGCCATGATAGTGCGGTCACTGAACTTGAGCCGGACATCCTAGAGAGTGAAGTCAAGTGGGCCGTAGGAAGCATTAGTAACAACAAAGCTAGTGGAGATGACAGTATTCCAGCTGAGCTATTTAAAATCCTAAAAGATGATGCTGTTAAAGTGCTGCATTCAATATGCCAACAAATCTGGAACACTCAACAGTGGCCGCAAGACTGGAAAAGGTCAGTTTACATTCCAATTCCAAAGAAGGGCAACACCAAAGAGTGTTCAAACTACCGCACAATTGCGCTCATTTCACATGCCAGCAAGGTGATGCTCAAAATCCTACAAGCTAGGCTTCAGCAGTATGCGAACCGAGAACTACCAGAAGTACAAGCTGGGTTTAGAAGAGGCAGAGGAACTAGAGATCAAATCGCCAACATTCGCTGCATCATGGAGAAAGCAAGAGAATTCCAGAAAAACGTCTATTTCTGCTTCATTGACTACGCTAAAGCCTTTGATTGTGTGGATCACAACAAACTGGCAAATTCTTAAAGTGATAAGAGTACCAGACCACCTTACCTGTCTCCTGAGAAACCTGTACGAGGGTCAAGAAGCAACAGTAAGAACCAGACATGGAACAACCGAGTGGTTCAAAATTGGGAAAGGAGTACGACAAGGCTGCATATTGTCACCCTGCTTATTTAACTTATATGCAGAGTACATCATGAGAAATGCCGGGTTGGATGAATCAGAGGTCGGAATTAAGATTGCTGGGAGAATTATCAACAACCTCCGATATGCAGACGATACCACCCTAATGGCAGAAAGCGAAGAGGATCTCAAGAGCCTCTTGTTGAGGGTGAAAGAGGAGAGTGCAAAAGCTGGTTTGAAACTCAACATTAAAAAAACTAAGATCGTGTCATCTGGCCCTATCACTTCCTGGCATATAGAAGGGGAAGAAATGGAAGCAGTGACAGATTTTACTTTCTTGGGCTCCAAGATCACCGCAGACGGTGACTGTAGCCATGAAATTAAAAGACGCTTGCTCCTTGGGAGGAAAGCTATGGCCAACCTAGACAGCATAGTAAGAAGCAGAGACATCACCTTGCCGACAAAGGTCCGTCTAATCAAAGCTATGGTTTTCCCAGTAGTAATGTATGGCTGTGAGAGCTGGACTATAAGGAAGGCTGAGCGCCGAAGAATTGATGCTTTCGAACTGTGGTGCTGGAGAAGACTCTTACGTGTCCCCTGGACTGCAAGGAGGTCAAATCAGTCCATCCTAAAGGAAATCAACCCTGACTGCTCATTGGAAGGACAGATAACGAAGCTGAAGCTCCAATATTTTGGCCACCTAATGCGAAGAGAAAACTCCCTGGAAAAGACCCTGATGCTGGGAAAGACTGAAGGCAAAAGGAGAAGGGGACGGCAGAGGATGAGATGGCTAGATAGCATCACGGATGCAATGAATATGAACTTGAGCACGCTCCGGGAGAGAGCGCAGGACAGGAAGGCCTGGCGTGCTATGGTCCATGGGGTCATGAAGAGTCGGACACGACTGAACGACTGAACAACAACAACCTGCCAGAGAGGAAGGAAAGGAACCATCGTAATACAGTGTCCCCTATGCCCAGCCCCTCCAAGCAGTCCAGGAGGATACAGTTGTCGATGGTATCAAAAGCCTCCAAGAGGTCGAGGAGAACAAGGGAGGAGCATTCACCCCTATCCACAGCCCTCTTTATATCATCCACCAAGGTGACCAAGGCCGTTTCTGTCCCATGCCCAGGTCTGAAGCCCGATTGAAATGGATCTATGTCTAGTCACCCTGAATAGGACTTAGTTAGTTATTACAAAGTTACATTATATTGGTAATTTCTGTTGTTACTGAATTTTTATTATGTATTTATTGAATTTTGATTGTATGATTTTTAAATCTTGTATGCCACACTGAGAAGATTCCACTCTTAACAGTGGCCTAAAAATAATTTAAAATAAAATCCCTGTCTTAGTTTAAGAATGTAAGAGACTTGTTGAATCAGAATGATCCATCTAGTCCAGTAACCATTTTCCAACAGTGGCCAAGCATAGGCCTAGAGGAAGCCTATAAGCAGGGTTATGAAGACAACAGCCCTCTTCTATGATATGTCCATACCTTCAAAGGATCCAGTGGAGGCTGGTGGCTCTGATTTCAGTGGGGGCATAAATCTGCTCTGGCTTTCAGTCAGAACCAGTCTGGACTCTAAAGGAGCTATCCAAGGTACTGGACCCATTTGGGGGATTTGGTCCAGCACCTTGGATAGCTCCTTTAGAGTTCTGCCTGAAACCCAGAGTGGATTTACACCCCCACTGAAATCAGAGCCACCAGCCTCCACTGCATGGATCTCTCTCTCTCTCTCTCTCTCTCTCTCACACACACACACACACACACACACACACACTCACATCAGGATGGAAGCTGCCATTGCCATGGGTGCCAATGGTTGTTTCACTTCCAACATAAATATCAGCTGGAAGGGGTGATTTTCACCAGTACAATAGCACAGCCCTAAATTCAATAAATGAAATGGCCTTTTAAAAGTATTTTAACTCCTGCTTGCTTTATTTTTAATATGTTTAATGCTGCATTTTAACAACATCTTCTTCGTGTTTTGAGCTGCTCAGTTATTTATTTCTTTTAACGCTGAATTTTTGTTGCTGCTTTTAAAAATAATACTTTTTAATGTGTTTTATTATGAGGTTTATCATTGGTTTTATTTTTGCTTTTATTATGTACGTCACCCTGAGAGCTTCAGCTATCGAGTGACTCATAAACTGAATAAATGAAAATTAAATGTAATGGTTCAAAAAGAACTTCCTTCTCATTGTGGTCACAATCCTGTCACATTTAGCCTTCAGCATTTAAGTTCCCAGATGTTAAACTCTTGCTTTACCTTATGAACACACTCACATCATTGTGGTTCTCACGCTCCATCATTGGGACTATTTGCTCAAAGAGGATCAGTTTGTGTCTTTAAGAAGCAAGCAGGGGAAAGTAACTTCCAGAGCAACCCCTCTGGCCATGGAAACAGAACCAAGCTACCTTAAGTATGGACCTGCACATGTATCTGCAGCTCTGTCTGTGGCATACAGTTGTCACGCACATGATCAACGTATGGTGGACACGCACAGCGACCACACCAAGTCCAGTAGCTATAATTGGTGAATGGGACAGAAAACTCATCCATGACATTGAGCCCCTTTGGCTAAATGTGGAAGGGTAAAGAGCATCAATTCAAGCTAGCTGCCAGTGGTGTTCCTGGAGGAGACCTGTTGCCATCCACAAAGACAACATCTGTCACAAGGAAGTCTAGAGATAGACCATGATTACTGCTTCCCCAGTATCCATACGGACTACAGCTGTAAGAAACAAAACACACACACACACACACACACAGAGAGAGAGAGAGAGAGAGAGAGAGAACTCTCTAGTGTTATGAGGACAGGTCATTCCATCAAGGTTAAGAAATCTCATGAAAAAAATTGAGAGTCTGAACTAGGAATAGGAGCATGCACATAAAAGCCAGAGAGAAGAAGAATCGATGTTGGCAATATATTATAGTAAGGGTTTTTTAATGGCTACTTTATAAAGAGTAACACATTTAATAAGTTAAGCACTAACATCTCAATGCTTAGACAGCCACCCGTTAGGAATTCATCAAATTACCTGCAGCTATCGCTGTTAACACTGAGGTTCCCTTCCAGGAAGGGAAGCTTTGGATATCTTTAGAACAATCTGCAATGCACATACTGCTTATCTACCACATGTTTGCCACATTCCCCATAATGTAAGATATTAAATAAAGCAATCTTATACAAGTCTGCTCAGAAGTAAGTACCACTGAATTCAATGGGACTTACTCCCAGGTAAGTCAGTGTAGCATTGCAGCCAAAGTGCTGCGTCAGGCAACTGAGTCAAGGCAAAGCAAATGTTGTATTTCATGAAGTTAACATGACGGTACATAAATAGCATGCCATTACTGACTTTTCCACCCCAGGGCTGGTCTTAGTAGAAGAAGGCAAGCATAGGCAGCTGCCAAGCAGGGCCAACCCTCCCATAAGGCAGAGTGACTCCCCACCTCAGGAAGCAGATCAGGAAGGGTGGCAGAGGCACAGGGCAGGCGCTCTGAAGACCCCCACTGGCCACTCTCCTGCTGCAGCAAATGCTGCAGCAGGAATGCAGCCAGTGTGGCCCTCTGGAGCAGCAGCCACCCTATGCCTCATTCTGACTAAGGCATGGGCAGATGTCCACTCTGCAGAAGCTCGCCGCAAGAGAGTGACTTCCCACAGAGGCCTCTCAGGTAAATGCCTCATCCGAGGAGTCCTTTTTCAGAAAGAGGCAATCCACAGCACAGGCAATCTCCAGGGTCACCTCCCTGCCAATGCCTCTTTCTGAAAAAGGTGTCATGCTGCTATTGGAATCCTCCAAGGAGGAGGGAGATTTAGAGGCTCCAACAGAGGAGGATGCCCAGTTCCTGCCAGGGCTTGTACTGCAACAGGGCCTGAGTCTGTGGAAGAGCCTGCTGAAGTCCCAGCTGCTCAGGAAGAGGGGGACTCTGCCTTAGAGGGGGAGGCTGAGCACCTCCCAAGTCCCAAGGAGTGACAGCACCAGACGAGGCAGGTCCAACTCAGGGAACCTCAATGCAGTGCTAGGCCACAGCAGAGGTCTACTTGGGAGGAAAGGGGCTCCTCATGAGTAAGGCTCTGACCAAAGAACAGTTGACCTGAGCAGTGGTGCAACAGGGCCTGCTATTAAAAGCCTTCAGTGTCTGCCTAGCCAGAGTTGGAAACAACACTGTTCCAGCAGCTCCAGCACCTTGTACCTTGCTTGCTGGGCCTTGCCCTGTGATTGACCCTCTGTGATACTGACCCTCGGACATCTTGACTCTGCTTCTGGACTGTGTAACGTGTCTGGCTGCCTCGCTGTGTTTTTGACCTCTGCCTGCTCTTTTGACCACTGCTGCCTTAGCCTGACCCCACATATCGGGCTGCTTTGTCTGCTTAATAGACCACGCTATTGTTTGTCCCTGTATTTAGCAAAGAGCCAGGAGGACTCAGTTTAGAGAAGGACAAAGGGACCCCACAGAGCAAGGTACTGCGGGGAAGGTGGAAGGTGGTTGCGGTCCACATTCCCTTCCCTGGCAACAGCACCTGGTGCTGGCTTGCATCCCACCCCCGCCTCACAGCAGTGGTGCGTGGTGGTGGTGGTTCATGCTCCCCAGCCCCCCCAGCCCCCCCCCCAGCAACAGCAGCTGTGTGTCCTCCCACTTCAGGCAGCAGGCAATCTTGTGCTGGCCCTAAGCCTAAAGCAACACTTTGGAGGGAAAGCACCTATACTGCAGCAGCCACAGACAGGAGGGACTTGCTGCTGCTGCTGCTGTAATGAAGCACATATTTCTCATGGGTAAGAATGGCAGAAAGTAAAGGAAAAACAGAGGGCCTGATGGGAGAGGAAGGCTCAGGCAATAGATGATGGGTTCCAGCAGCAGATGGAGGGAGAAGTAAGGAGAGCTGACGGCTGAGGGTAACTGGCTAGGCAAGATCAGGTCATTTGGACTCATACCAGGGTAAGGCAGTGAGGGAGGGGGAAGGTACTGGTTGCCTTGGCTGTGGGAGCCAAGAGTGCCATATGGGATGGGCTGCCATGGACAGGCACTCCAGGATCTGGAAGCACACACTGCCATGTAGGGATGTGCTTCAGATTCAGCCAAGTCCCAAACCAAATGAAACTGATTTGGAAGATGTCCAAATCAAAGCAGGGCACCTCCTTTGGTCCTGAAGATTTGGGAATCAGAAGGACACAGGGGCACAGACAGTGTGTGTCCAAAAGAGGGGAGACCGCTAGAATGCAGGTGGAGGAAAACTCATGCTGAGTCTGACCGAACACAGTTAAGAGCTCACTATCTAGGGTTGGCGGAGAATTTCTCCCCGAAACTTCGGGGGGCCGAGCGCCAACGTGTTCGGCCCCCCGAACAAGTTTCGGGGAGAAATTCTCCGCACCCCGCACCCCCCCCGGGACAGGACTTACCTTTCCCGAAGGTCCCTCCCGGCGGTGGGTCCCGGCGGCGGTTCGTTGGGTCTTCGTCAGGGGCAGGGGCGGCAGCCGATCTTTCGACCGGCTGCCGCCGCCGCCATTCCAATAAAACTAAAAAAAAAAAAAACGCCCCCGTGATAGGCTACGTGACGATTAACATAGCCTATCATGGCTAGATCTGCAAAGTCAGCCGTGATAGGCTACGT
Source organism: Heloderma suspectum (assembly GCF_057233095.1). Classification (NCBI taxonomy): domain Eukaryota; kingdom Metazoa; phylum Chordata; class Lepidosauria; order Squamata; family Helodermatidae; genus Heloderma; species Heloderma suspectum. Next base: position 248,013,568 of record NC_139461.1, read on the forward strand.
AAATCGTCACGTAGCCTATCACGGGTGACTTTAAAAAAAAAAAAGTGCGTACGGATAATGGCGGCCCCCATAGGGAGCCGCCATTCACGTTCCTTATTTGGTCACTGTAGTCTACGTAAAGATTACGCAGACTACGGCGAAAATAAGGGCAATGCTATTTGCGTTGCCCTTATTTTCGCCGTAGTCTACGTAAAGATTTACGTAGACTACAGGAACCAAATAAGGAACGCGAATGGCGGCTCCCTATGGGGGCCACCATTTGCGTACGCTTTTTTTTTTTTTTTAAGTCACCCGTGATAGGCTACGTGACGATTTACATAGCCTATCATGGCTGACTTTGCAGATCTAGCCATGATAGGCTATGTTAATCGTCACGTAGCCTATCACGGGGGCGTTTTTTTTTTTTTTTTTTAACTTTTAATTTCGCAGCCGGGCGAGGCGCCTCCTCCCCGGCCTGAATTTCGGCCAGGCGAGGCGGGAAGCCTCTCCCCTGGCCTGAATTTCGGCCGGGCGAGGCGGGAAGCCTCCCCCCCCCGGGCCTGAACTTCGGGGGGAGAGCAGCGAAGCGCCTCCCCCCCACCGCGAAAAGCTGCGAGACCAGGTAAGTGGGTTTCGTGCACCCCTATCACTATCAAGCCTACTCTGTGGCGGTGAGGGTGGCAAAGAGACAGTTCTTTTCCACCAGCATTGCATCTTCTCAGTGTCGTCCAGCGGAGCTTTTCCGAGTGGTTCGTGGCCTGTTACATTCTGGGCCAGGGAGAGAGACTGTGGAAGCCTTGGTTGCACGCTGTGACGAGTTTGCGCGGCACTTTGAAGATAAAGTCGCTCAGATTCACCATGAATTGGACACCACCATTAATGCAGTTCCATCAGTAGAGGCGTTCAGAGCACCGTCTGGTCCAGTTCTATTGGATGAGTTTCAGTTATTGAGGCCTGAGGATGCGGACAAGGTGCTTGGCCAAGTCCAATCGGCTACTTGTGTGCTTGACCCTTGCCCTTCATGGGTTGTTAAATCAAATAAGGAGGGCATGTCCGGCTGGGTCCAGGGGGTTGTAAGTTCCTCCTTGAGAGAGGGAGTGGTGCCAGCCTCTTTAAAAGAGGCAGTAATCAGACCACTCCTGAAAAAGCCTAACCTGGAACTGGAGGATGTTAACAATTATAGGCCAGTGGCCAACATCCCCTTCTTGGGCAAGGTGCTTGAACGGGTGGTTGCAGGACAGCTCTAGGCACTCTTGAATGAAACGGATTATCTAGATCCATTTCAATCAGGCTTCAGGCCTGGTTTTGGAACGGAAACTGCCTTGGTCGCCCTGTGGGATGACCTCTGCTGGGAGAGGGACAGGGGGAGTGAGACCCTGTTGATTCTCCTGGACCTCTCAGCGGCTTTCGATATCCTCGACCATGGTATCCTTCTGGATAGGTTGTCTGGGTTGGGACTGGAGGCACTGCACTGCAGTGGTTCCGCTCCTACTTGGATGGCCGACTCCAGAAGGTGGTGCTGAGTGATTACTGCTCTGTGCCATGGCAATTATGCCATGGGGTTCCACAGGGCTCTATTTTATCCCCCGTGCTGTTTAACATCTACATGAAACCGCTGGGGGAGGTTATCCGGACGCGTGGGCTGAGGTGCCATCAATATGCGGATGACACCCAGCTCTACCTCTCTTTCTCATCAAAACCAGGTGAGGCAGTGGCTGTTCTGAATCAGGGCCTGGGCACGGTAATGGACTGGATGAGGGCCAATAAACTGAAACTCAATCCAGACAAGACGGAGGTACTGTTAGTGGGTGGTTTGTCTGCCCAGCTAGGTGATATTCAACCTGTTCTGGTGGGGGTTGCTCTCCCCCTAAAGGATCACGTTCGTAGTTTGGGGGTGCTCCTGGATCCAGAACTGTCACTTGAGGCACAGGTGAACTCAGTGGCACGGAGCACTTTTTATCAGCTTAGGCTGGTATACCAACTACGCCCTTATCTGGACAGAGATAGCCTAGCTACAGTTATCCATGCTCTGATAACTTCTCGTCTGGATTACTGCAATGCGTTATATGTGGGGCTGCCTTTGAAAACGGTCCAGAAACTTCAGCTGGTCCAAAATAGGGCAGCAAGACTGTTAACAGGGACTGGCCAACGAGTTCATATTATGCCAGTACTTTTCCAGCTGCACTGGCTGCCAATCCATTTCCGGGCCTGATTCAAAGTGCTGGTGTTAACATTCAAAGCCCTTAATGGCTGTGGGGCCAGGTTATCTGAAGGATCGCCTCCTCCCTTATGTGCCTGCCCCGGCCTTAAGATCATCTTCAGAGGCCCTTCTCCATGAGCCCCTGCCAAAGGAAGTGGGGCGGGTGGCTACTAGGAGGGCTTTCTCTGCTGTGGCACCCCATCTGTGGAATGAGCTCCCTAGTGAGGTTCTCCTGGCACCTACATTGTATTATTTCCGGCGGCAGGTGAAGACCTTTTTGTTTTCCCAGGCATTTTAACATTTTAGCTCTTTAGACTTTTAGCTTTCCTGTTTTAAATCTGTATTTTAAATCCCTGCACTGCTGCTAGGTTTTATTCTGGTTGTATTGTTTACTGTGGTTTTAATGTTTTATATATTTTGTATTGTTTTATTGTGTGCTCTTTGGTTTTAATTTTTGTGAACCGCTCAGAGAGCTCCAGCTATTGGGCGGTATAGAAATGAAATGAAAAAACAAACAAACAAACATACATACGTCAATACACTTTCCCCCAAGCTCTGCATGAGAGGAAAATACTAGGACTGGGAGAGAAGGGAGGAAGCTGGGGGGGGGGGGGTGTAGTTTTGTGAGTGACAGCTCTGGCTTCTAATGATAGTTAATGGCCTTTCCAGGAATCTCCAATCCCACTGTCTTGCTGGAGGGATGTTGCAGTAATATATTGTAAGACTGTTCCAGTTTCAACACTCTTTCCTAGTTCTCTGTCCCAGGAGCAGGAACAGACTGAATTGGTCTCAGCTGAATTGGACTGTTTTCCGAATTGGGCTCGGAACCAAAACTTGTGGTTAGTTCCCATGCCTACTGGGCCTGCATGTTGTCATAGCAGCCTTAGGCCTGCCAGCTATTGATTTTGGCCCTGCAACCCATTCTGAGCACAGGCCTCAGTGACTACTCCCACCCCCCAAAATATTTAACAATGAAATACATCCCTCACTGATAGCATTGCTCTGTTCTCCCGCTGCTAGGAGTTCTCCAATTTCCATAGCCTTGCCAGAACACAGCAAAAACAATCCCAGCTCTAATCAGCCTCACAGACAAGCTATTTCTTTCTTCAGTGATCTGCGGACTCTGGCAGGTTCATCACACTCTGCCATGACTCGTCTCTTTCTTGCTTCAGCTTTAATTTTTAAAGAATCAAAGAGCTCTCCAGAGCACAAAGGTTTTTAATACCTGTAGCACCTTCCAGCCAGTGACTTTGAGCATTTAAATAACAGGTGACAGAATACAGCAACTGTTCTCACTATGCGCAAAGAAGAACAGCATCTAGTTACTAGGACAGTGAAAGTGATCCACAGTGATTTATTTCAAGTTATGAACATTGCATTGGTGCGGGGGGGTGCGGGGGTGTTTTTCCTAGTAGGAGATTTTTGCTTATGCGTGTTTAGATCATCGGCATTGTTAAGGATAAACTGCATGCTACATTAAATGCCTCACTGGCAGCTGATCCTCACTTTTTAATTTACTTCCGTGTAAGCATGCAGGCCCTGATCCAGATCAGGACCGCTGCACTCAGGTAGAGGAAGTTTAAACATTCCCGCCCAGCCACTTTTTTCCTGTAAATTCATACATACACACACACACACCATGAACAAGGGCTAAAAAAGAAAGAGAAAAACCTTGATTGGTGCCAAAGGAGTTTTGGCAAATTTAAAGAAAACTGAGAAGGTTAGATATGTTCAGCTCGAGGGTGGCCTCTGTGTCTAGCCTCTGACAAAAGTCTCTGAAGCATTTGATGTTTGTTTCAGGCCCACTTCCAGTTCCAAAGCTCTGCTGGCTCCCATCACCCACAGCAGCGTTTCTTAGGGTTCTTTGGTTGCCAATTTTTAAAATCCCCCCCCCCCGAACTCAATAAGGGGAAATTAGCGATGCAAGCTCCATACTGGCATAGTTGAGGGTGCCAATCCAGAAGCCTCTTGGGGAAATGGAGGGGCTGTATCCAACCCGCCTTGCTCCACTACTAGAATGCTGTGTTTGGGGAGCCTACTGCTGGCAGGAGCACCCTTGATGTTAGATTTATGCATGCACAGCTTTCTGTGGGTGAAATTGGGTCCTATGGGGTGGAGCTCTTCTCCACTGGTGGAGGGTGCCTCCACTCCATCCTAACCCCCACCAGCCAACAGGTCTGGTGGTTAGGATTGCTCTTTTAGACCTGATATTTATGATAATATAGTTATTAAATAGGGCTGGAAGAGAAGCTGATCATCAGTGAAACCACCGATGCCTCCAACCAACACCATCTTGAGCTCCTTGGAGGACAGGTGGAATATAAATGTAATAAATAAAACTATAACTGCATGGATGAAATGATGTCATTTGCTGTGCCTACTTAAAGCCATCCTGGGATATCCCTGCATGGGAGAGGGCAGTTGCCAGATAAAGGCAACATGAATATCATGGAGAACAGGTGAATGTCGTGCTGATCATGTCAAAGCATTTCAAGGATTGTCCTCTCTAGTTTCATTCTTCTACTGTGGCTGTAATTCCTTTCCTCTAGGAACTCAAGCAAAAAATAGAGAGCCATCTCTGCTATTGAAGTGAGTGTAGCAGATGGTTTGCATACAGACACCAGTAATGGAGAGAAGCTGACTAACTGATGCACAAATCATGCTATTATCTTGAGGGATGCTGCTGCGGTTATCAACTATACAGATTCATTTCGGTCCCTCTCAAGCACGGACAAGCGTGCGCGCACGTGCACGCACACACACACACACACACACACACCTCCAGCACTGTGGGATTACATTTTTAAAATAGTAATTGATTCCATCAGTCAGTGGCTGTCGTAATTACCCAAAGTAGAGCCAATAATTTTGTTCAGTATGGGGATCTGCCAGGCTAAATATGTTCAACCAATTTTGACCTCCCCTACCAGGAATCTTTTACAACCAGAGTTACTAGGCTGTGTAAGGCAAAGATGGAGAACTTGTGCCTTTCCAGGTGTTTCTGGACTACTAGTGGGCTCTCCCACGCTGGAGGCATTCAAGACGAGGCTGGACAGTCATCTGTCGGGGATGCTCTGACTTGGATTCCTGCACTTAGCAGGGGGTTGGACTCGATGGTCTTGTAGGCCCCTTCCAGCCCTACTATTCTATGATTCTACAACTACAACTCCCATCATTTTTAAAAATTTATTTACAACATTTGTATACCACTCCACATCTAAACAGTTTCCAGAGAGGTGAACAAGTGATAAAATGATAAAAAGATAAAAATAATCAAACACGATATTAAAATTCTTTTTTAAAAAACAGAGTGCCAATAAAACCATGGCTGGTCAACCAAGGAAGGCTTCCTGGAAAAGAACTGTTTCAGGAGGCACTGGAAACAACACAGTGTTGGCGCCTGCCTGACCTCATGTCTGGCCATTGGCTGTGCTAGCTGGCACTGATGGGAGTTGGAGTCCATCAACATCTGGAGGGCCACAGATTCTCTACTGGTGGTGTAAGGGATCCCTGAATGGTTATTCAGACCAACTCCAAATCTTACACTATGATCTGGCAACTATCTACCTTCATCAGGTATATAGGTATTATTGCTTTTATTAAGTGTCTCATAGTCAAAGTCTCTCTAGGCATTGCACAGTTTTGTAGCATAAGATTTTAAAGGTTTTCATAATATGTTTTATCATGTTGCATTTTACAGTTTCAATTTTTGTTAAGGGCCCAGAGAGCTTCAGCTATTGGGTGGTATAGAAATGTAATAAATAAAATAAATTGTATTTGAGTGAAATCAAGGGTAATGTGTTCTCCCTGTTTTGCTTAAATTTAGAAACTCAAAAACTATATCCCTTCATGGCTAGTACTCTATTAGGGCCCATCATCATCATCATCAATACACTTCCCAATACACCCGGAGCCAGTTTGGTTGCAGGGGTTTGCTCTGAGGAACGTGGGCTGCCCACTTAATGCCTGATAGAGCCCTGCTTCAGTGTTGTGTCAGGGTGAATTTCCCCTTAGCCTTCACCTCTCCCCACAAGGTAGTGGAGGCAGCAGGCTCATGTATGGCTGCTTTCAATTCATTCACCTTGATACCATAGAGTGCCAACACTGGGCTATATGGATAGTTCATGAAGACAGGAGTGCCACACATCCCCTTCTGATACTGTAGTGATTGTTCCACGACTGTTTGTCAGTTCTCCTTGCTTATTTTAGAGATAGCCTTAGCTAGTGGCCATTCCACTTTCCTCTCCCTGTGGATATGCTTGGTTGCAGAACACCTGCAGTATTTAACAACCATTTTCCATTCAAATTGTAGACAGATCATTTCTGTTAGCATAGCCATTTAATCTTCACTGTCTGAGAGTACATGTTTCCCTACTCCTGTGAACAGATATGGTCTTAAAGAGGTGCATTTATCACAAACCATTTGTCTTTGTCTTTCTCTCTCCCATATGAAAACTGTGGTATCCCAAAAGTTGCAATTTGCTTTTGGAAGCTTGTCTGTGGAGTATTTCCAGGTCCAGCTCTATCATTAAGTAGTGTGAGGTGGCTGCCTCAGGCAGCAGGTGCTGGGGGATGTAGGGGTAGTAGTGTGGGCAGCCCACCAGCTCCTGTTGAGGGACAAATCTATGTGTGCCCCTAAGCAAGATCGCAGTCCTCAGGTGCAGTGGAGATGTCCCATTGCCAGGGCTGAAGTAGGATGCAACTGCCAGTCCAGACAGCTTCTATAAGAGGAATGGAGAAAGGCCCACGCTTGACCTTTGTCTCAGGCAGCAGAATGTCTTGGGCTGGCCCTGGGCATTTCTGTAGTCTGACCATGTTGACAATACTTCCCATGAAAAAACTGGACCAGAAAGAGGGAGAAAAGAGCAGGATGGGAGTACTGTGAAAAAGGAGCTGGGAAAATAAACAAAGTTTGTGTACTGTCTGATACGTATGCCTTGTCAGGAGGAAAGAAGCTACAGAAGAAACACCGCATCTCAGCTTTTTGCCTGTCACTGTGGCTACTCTCATTCAACTCTAGTGAAGGGTGGGGAATGGAGTGGAGTATTTAACAGCACGGAAATGTTAACAGTTGAGCATGCCTAACGCAATAGGCCTGGCATCATTGTGGAGGACTCAATATGTGACTGCAGCATCTCTAGCAGAAGTGGCTCTGGATGGCCGTGAGCAAGTTGTTTAGTATCTCTAGGCCTCTTCTGTATAATGCAGGGCAGGCTCCCCTCACCTGGCAGCCTCCAGATGTGTTGGATTCCAGATGTGTTCCGTCATTCCCAACCAAGGCGACCATTTGGAGAGTTGCAGTCCAACACATCTGGAGGCTGCCAGATTTGGGTAGGCAGACATAGGGGCGTTTCACTCGGGTACGTTAGATTTTCTTCCTCACTAATAAGGTGGCTAGATTTCCTTGTCTCCTTCCCACCAGCACAAACAACAAAACAAAACTAACAAACTAAAGCCCTGTTATCATTTCCTCCCAACACCTTCCCCACACACTATAGCTCAAATCCATCAAGGGTTTAAGTACAGATGTTTGATTTCTGAAGACAAACAGAATGACATGGCCCCAAAGATCCTGGAATATCAATTTTTAAACATCAATTTAATACTCACCGTATAGTTCCCACATTTTCTCCCCTTCCCAGAATTTTTTTTACAGTAATCTATCCCCTTCCCCTCCCCCATTTTAGGATAAAATCCCTCAACAAGTTGGATAACCAAAATGAAATGCTATTCTTACTTCACAGGGTAATGTGAGCACATAGATTCTGGAAAAAGACAATGGCTAGATTAACAGGTCTTGAGGCCTAATCACAAAGGACACGGTAGACCACTCCATGCGTACTAAATGGGTGGGAAATATGCCTACACTGTAAGACACCTATTATTAATTGCATTTTTATCCTATCCCTTCCTCCAGTGAGCTCAGAACTGAATGCAGGTTTCTTCTCTCCCTGCTTTTAAAACAACCCTGTAAAGCAAGAATTAGGCTGGGAGTTAGTGACTGGTCCAACATCACCAACTGAGCTTCATGGTTGAGTGGGGATTTGAACCCAGTTCTCCACCGTGCTAACCCAATACTCTCACCATGGCACCACGCTGGCTCTCAGTGTACATCTGATATTCATATAGGCTGAAATCCAATGTCCACTTACCAAAACATAAGCCCCAGATAAGCAATACTTATTGTTTTTAGAGCTCTTTACAGATCTAAAGTCACTTAGTTGCTTTAAGACAGCCTTACCCAACATGGTGCCCTCCAAATATTTTGGACTTCAGCTCGCATCAACCTCAGGCAGCATGGCCAATGGTCAGGAAAGCTGGGCACTGTAGTCCAAAACATTCTGGAGGGCACCAGGCTGGGGAGGGCTGCCTTAGGAACATAAAGCAGCCTTTCTGTTCCTAAAGTTTGCTCATAAAATTATCATTATATTTTTAAACTTTTAAAAGTAAACTCAGTAAATTTGTAATTGTTGTCTGAATAGATGAGAACTGCATTAAATGACTGCTACAGCATCAGAAACACAGGACTCTACAGAACAAAACCCAAGCTGTCAAGAATGCACATTTACTGTCAAGAATGCACAGTGGTGTCTCTACCCACATGTTGGGAAACTGAGCATAAATGTCTATCAGTAAAATGTACTTTAGATCAACAATTTTAATAAAGAATGAAGGAACTAACTATGCTGGGAATCTTACAGAGAGGAATATAATATATATATATATATATATATATATATATAACCCCATGGCTTCATTATTTCCATTTTACATCTCTAGTCTTTCTGTAAAAGTGTTCTTATTACATAGTTCTTAGAAATCGTATTGGGGGGAGTAAAAGCTGGGTAACAATATATAAATATTTTGTCTTAAATTCTAAAAGAAAATATTTCATAATGCAAAGCTGTTCAATTTTTCCAGTTTTTTTAGGGAAAAAACAAAACTAGTCCTTGGAAAAATACATTTCCCCCCCACATTTTTCTGGGGTTTGGGGGGCCTTCACATCTCTAGTCAGGGCCCTGTTTGAGTAGAGTGAATTCCTGCTGGTGAAACAGTTCCCACCAGGGAATGCACCAGGGCAGTGCAATGCTGTTTGTTCTCCTGGACCTCTCAGCAACATAGGGCAGATGGCAGCAAACTAGCTGAAACTTCACCCAGACAAGATAGAAATGCAGTGAGTGGGGAAATCTGCTGATTTGGAAGGGGATGTCCTTCTCGCTCTTTGTTTCAGAGCAAGAAGGCTAATTAATCTCTGAGCTTTACATTAAGCAGTGGAAGAGGAAAAAGTAGAGGGGCCAAGCGCAGTCTCCCCATCCCACCCCCTGCTATACTCCCTGGCTACCTGGAGCTTGTACACGCCCCCTATTATAAGTTGCAGGCATTGTTAGCATGAAGGTTGTGCCCTGCCGTCCTTGTACCGCCAGCCAGAGAAAAGGGGCTGGGGGAGCTTGACACAGGTTGTGGGGACTCTGGGGAATTCCACATACCTGCTTGGGGAGGAATGGCTTGTCAATAGCAGCCACCCACTGAAGAGGCAGCAGTAGGTGCAGATATCTCTGAGTTAGCACCAGCTCTCAAGCCTTTCCTGGAAGGCCTGAGCTACCACCACAGACACAACCACAAAATGCAGAGAAAACACGGGAGCAGCCTCTGATAAGGCCCTCCTAGAGCCTTCCCCAAAGCAGTGTTTGGAAATGAAAAAGAGAGCCCTGGTACAGCTAGCAATTCTCTGACTGGAAGCTAGAGCTCTCCATCACAAAACTACATCCGTCCCTCACACTTTTCCCACCCTGGTGTTTTCTTTACATGGAGGGCTGCAATGGGGGTGGGGGGATGTATCAATTTTTTGCAGACATACTGCCTAGGTCCATCCAAGCCCCCAAATCACTCCCAATAGTTTGGAAATAGCCAGATTCTGTTCGGACAGATTTGGAGGATATCCACTTTGCTTTGGATGAATCCTGAATCTCTCCAAATCAGCTCTATTTACTTTGAATTTGTCTGAAGCGAATGTACACCCCTAATTTTAATATGTTGTGAGCAACGTTGGAAGGTCAAATCCTGAAAGGCAGCCAATCAATCAATCAATCAATGCAACCATGCTACTTAAGGTGCACCTACTAAAACCTCTTTTCCACAAAACTCTTAAAGCTATAACAAGGGCCATCCTCTATGGCAATTGGGTTTCCAGTCAGGGAGGGCGGCTTTCATGTGCTGCTTCAGAGCACTCTGCACATAATCACAGATTATAGTGTCTGCCCCTCCTTTATCTTTCTTTCTGGTCCATGCCTTCCCTAATAGTTCAATACTGAAATCATGCAAAACACAATCAGTTATGCACAATAAGTAAATATATGCCAAATGAATGTGCTTTAATTATTATTAAGTTATAGTTATTAACTCTCTCTCTCTGTGTGTGTGTGTGTATGTGTGTGTGTAAGGATGGATGGATGGATGGGTGGATAGATAGATATTAGTTTATCAGCACAATAAACACTATGTTCAGTCACTGTTGTGGTCTTCTCAGTTAATGGCAGACAAAAAGGCATAATGAGTGCCACTGGGTCCCTTTAGAAATACAGGTCTTGTAATTAGGAGTGCCTAGATTTCTCTCTTCCCCAAAAGAGAGCACAGGGCTTTATCTTTCCGGGCTCTGGCTGCCTATAATACAAAGTTGGTCGCTTTTCTTTATGACAGCTCTTCTGACTGTCCAAGTCCTTCTATATGCACATGGGGTCTGGGCACTATTACCAAAGGGAGAAACCCTCCTCTTCACATTCCATGAACAGACAGGCAACTCACAAGTGTCACTGACAGTATTTGGGTCTCTCAGTATTTGATTTGCCTGCATGCAGCTGTCATCGTTGTCATCGTCATCTCCTCCTCCTCCTCTGTTCAGAGCTAGGCCCTCTATTACAATATTATGAGATACAAGCCCTCCTCACTCATCCTCCTCCAAACCGCAGCTGTGCTCACAAGCAAATATTAGGTGGGCTGCAGCAACAGGCAGCCTGTAACATGCCTCTCTCAGCAGGTGTGGCTGCAGCAATCGGTTAGCTCAAGAGGGTGGCTCCCCCCACCTTCCTTCTTCAAAAGGATAACCGACAATGAAAACATTACCAGGTTGGAGCAGTGCAGGGACAAAAGGGAAGGGGGGACCGCTTGATTTGGAGCTCTCATTCTGTTTGCTTTTGCTTTAATAGTGGTGCTGTGTGTTTACACTGTAATAGCAGGGGTTAGCAGCTGCTATTTGCTCCCGATGTTGGCTCTAATGCATACTGTGGTGCACCGTGTAAATAGCGGTGTTGTTATTCTCCTAGAGTGTGCTATAATAAACACTCCTAGATTTGCCAGTAGAGAAACACAGTCATCTCTAAATCTGCTTCTTTCTTTTATTTCAGAGGGCACAATGGATGGTTTGTCATTCTGTCACCCTGAAAGAAGAGTTAACTGGGTCAGAAGGTTGAGGCCAGGGTGACGTTCACTAGCAGCTCGGAAGAAGAAGGCTTTTCTCCCCTGTCCAAAATGCTTTTCAAATGGACCAAAATCGTCTCTGTGCTCCCTTGTGTCTCCCACCCAGCAGGTGAGGAGCAACAGAGGGCACAATAGATCTTTCTTCTGGGAAGTGTCAGACAGCAGCTTTACCAGAGTCATTCATTAGTTGCAAGGAGCCGGACAGGCCCATCACTGCTGTATGTGTGGAGTTGGCACAGAGTATAAATATGTGATCTTTGCCTCCTTTTTAGAGCCGGGGTGGTGCGATGGCTGGAACTCTGATCTATAAGAGATGCCCTTCTTGTGGTCCCCCCTGCGCATAAATTGGGTGATGGGGGCAGGGACTTGAGAGAGGGCATTCTCAGTGGTGGCCCCCCATTTATGGAAATCCCTCCCAGGAAAGGAGCAATTAGCCCCTACCATGACTGTTCTTAAACTTAAGTTAAAGATCTTTTTATTTGCACAAGCATTTGGCTCCTGATTTGTTGGTTTTAGGTCAAATTATTATTGTTGTATTTTAAATATTTTATGGTGGAATTAAGGTAGGTGTTTCATTGGTAGGTGTTTTATTGAGATTGTAAGTTGCTCTGTGCTTCTTTATTTGTTTATTTGTTTGTTTGTTTTTTATTTATTTATTTATTTATTTATTACTTATTTCTATACCGCCCAATAGCCGAAGCTCTCTTTCGGAGGAAGGGCAGGGTATAAGATTTTAAATAAATAAATTCATGACTACTCAGCCATGAAGGTAGCCTTGACCATTTTTACTATCTCTCAGCCAACATGTCTCTGGGGTGGCATGGAAAGCACCACTCTGGAGTTCTTTGTAGGAAAGGCAGGACTGAAGTCAGCCGAATTCCTCATGGCTGACTTTAGTGGGGAAGCTACCAGCAACGCAGAGGTGACGTCTACAGTGCCTGCCTTCTCTTTCCAGGTAGCAGGACTCAGCCAGGAGTTTATTCATTGGTTTTTGTTGTTGTTCAGTCGTTCAGTTGTGTCAGACTCTTCGGTTACCTGCCAAAATTGAAGGTACAGGGCCAGAAGCATTCTCCCTGTTCCATTGTTGCTATTAATAACATGTGTCTGAGCTGCTGTAGGGTGCATACAAGGTGTTAAGGTGAGGGTGATGATGGCTGCATTTACAGAATGCTGCACATGCATTTCCTGTGTGCTGTGAATGCAAATGCATGTGCAGTGTGCACCACCACATAGGGATCTCTGCCTTAATAAAGTGGCTTGTGCCATTTTCTGCAGGGTGCATTTAGCAAGACATGTATGCAGGTGTGTTGGGCTGAATCCAACCCTCTGCCACATAGCCAAGAGATTGTCTGGCATCTTGTCTTAGGTCACTTCTCAGACAGTTCAATGCCACTGCCAGCCTGAGCAGGCAGACTGAAGATGAAGCAAAGGAGACCAGATTCCATAGCATGTCCCTGGCCAGATAATGGAGAATTTTGATCAAAAAGGAAAGGTAGTCTGCATTTGTGAGGGTGCATTTTGCCCCTTGGCCCTTTTCTGAAGGGAAGACAAGCAGGGAGGCTGGAGAAATCTGCTGTGGACTCCAATGAGGCTGAATTCCCAAGACTCTGACCTCTGGAGTCCACAGTGGACGGCCTTCCCCCCCTTACCTGCACGTCCTTGGATTTCGCATGGGGCAGTTCTCCATCTTTCTGAAAGGCACAATAGGCTAATGGCAAGTACTGTTAGCCTATCGTGGGAAAATTATGGCCGTAATTAACATATTTTATGCCACTTGCAGCCATAAAGCATTTACTTCTACCTAAATTGTGGCATAAGCAGTGTCTAGAAAGACAGAGAGCCACCCTGCAAACTCTGGCAGACACTCCAGGGTAATCTGTGGAGTCTCAAGTGCCCCAGATTTCCCTGCAGTGGACCCCCTCTGGACTGGATGTCAGGGGGTTCACCCATCTCTAAAGACAGCCCCACTTTGGCTACAATCCTGTACACACTTACCTGACAGTAACTTTTATGGAACTCAGTGGGGCTTACTTCTGAGTAGACACTTATAGGATTTCACTGTTTAGTATCCTCTGGGATGGTAATCAAGAACTCTTGGTGTAGTCCATGGCTGGAGAAACTGTGGCCCTCCAGATGTTGATGGACTACAATTTCTATCATCCCTGACCATGTTGGATGTGGCTGATGGGAGTTGTAGACCAGCAACAACCAGAGGCCACAGGTTCCCCATCCCTGGTGCAGTGGATATACATATGGTGTTGGACTTAGGCTAGGAGATCTGTGTTCAAGCCACTATTTGTTAACCTACCTGATACGGCTCTAATGAAGATAGAATGGAAGGATCCCATGGACACTTCCCAGAGCTCTTTGGAGGAAGGAAAGGATGCAAATTAGACAGACAGACTGATGATAGTCATCAATGAGACTGGGGTTCCAGAAATTTTAAACTGGGACTTTCATCTGTGAGCCTGTTGAAGGTGGCAAGTGAATATAGGGGGTGGTGTCTTCAGTCCCAGCTCCTGCCAACCTAGCAGTTCGAAAGCAAGAAATTGCAAGTAGATAAATAGGTACCGCTTCGGCGGGAAAGGTAACAACGTTCCGTGCACCTCGGTGTTCAGTCACGCCGGCCACATGACCACGGAAGCATCTTCGGACAGCGCTGGCTCTTCGGCTTAGAAACGGGGATGAGCACCACACCCTAGAGTCCGACACGACTGGTTGGGGACACGTTTACCTTTTTAGAGGATGTATGTTCCCTTAGCCCTTTGCTCTGCCCAAGATTAGTAGTCTTGTAGCATAGAGGATCTGAATTGCCTTCCAACATACCATTTTAACTAAGGAGAGGGTGTATACCAGCCTTCCCTCCAGATGTGTTGGACTGCAACTCCCATCATCCCCCAGCCAGCATGGCCATGGCTGGTGTAGACAAACTCACTTAAAATGGAGGACATCCCACTTGCCATACTGTAGTTGGCTTCCAGTCCCACCAGGGCAATTAAAGAATTGCAAAAGGCTATATTTCCCCCCACTCTTCCAAAGTGCACTTAAAAGAGAGGATGGTGTTATTAATCAGCATTAATAGATTGGGGGCCAATCTAAATTGCGCCCACCATCGCACCGAAGTCAGGGTCCTGTTGGGTTAAACGCACTTGCATTAAAACGTGATTATCCACACTCACCCATTTTCCCCGTTGCAGTTCTTGATCAAATGCATGAGCTTGGTTCACACTCCAAAGCTGTGCTGTTTTCCTGCTCTTAAAGACGGCGGCTCTCATTAGAGGAGCAGAAACTCTTCTTGTTTCTGCTCATTCCCCACCCACCGTCCCTCTCTTCCTCTATCCGTGTGTGTGTGTGTGTGTGTGTGTGTGTGTGTGTAGGTAGGGATGGCGTAAGCATCCTGTTGGGGATCGAAGCCCAGTGAGACCTTGTCCCTTGCTGCCGCTGCTGTAGCAGGTGGTGGTGGAGGGAAGAAGGAGGCACCTATCCTCTTCTCCCCCCCCACCTGCTGGAGGCCAGGGCAAGAGGCTGGGGGGTGTCTGCCGATGCTCTTTTCCCCGCTCCAGCCCTTTGCAGCCAGCGCAAGGAAGAGGGGCAGCGGCAATGGCACCCAGCACTTGTGTTGGGGGGCGGGGCTGCTAGCTACTTCAAAGTTTTGCATCTTCAAAGACTGCCCTGTGTTTGTCCCCTGCTCCTGAGATGATGTTAAAATTGTCCTCTGACATTTTTATCAATGTTAGTCCATGGACACTGAGGACTGTCTACCTAGATATGTGTGTGTTTTCCGTGCAGCGAGCATGGCTGGAACCGTGAAAACATTTACTTGCCTGGGCTTGCCCAGGCAAGTTTATGGAGCAATCAGGCTGGAGAAGCTACAATTCTTCAAAGATTAGTTTCTTCAAAGATTTGCTTCTTTGAAGATTTGAATATCTGAAGCTTTGAAGATAATGCCTTAAAAAAAAAAAAGCCAAAGCCGGGGATAGAGGGGGGTAAAACTTAGTCTCATATGAAGGGATAGAACAATCCCCTGCTCAGTGCAAGAAGCCTGATTCCCAGGTGGTCTCCCATGCAAGCACTGACCAGGACCAACCCTGCTGAGCTTCCGAGATCAGATAAGTGTGTGCACATCCAGCCCTTTGCTTGTTGCTGAGGAAATGGGGAGTGCTGAGAAACCTATGCAAACAGTAGCTGGAAGTCGACATGGGGCCATCAAGAGCTGTGATTGGACAAGAGGGAAAAACAAACATCGCCGTATTGTCAGGGTGGAAACTGAGCCAATAGAGCCCCAGAGCAGTTCTGATTCTGAGGAGGAACAGCAATCCGTGGGAGAGGAGCTCGCTCATCTCTCACAAGCACAGCAGCTGGCAGAGATTCCTCCTGCCAGCATTCCTGGGATAGATAGTGACCCTGGCAGTGAGAGAGTGCTGGAGGGGGGCTTGCTGGATGCTCGGCACAGACGCAGGGAGCGACGACAGATGGAGGGCGCGGAAAGGAGGCGTAGTGCCCGTTTGGCGTGCAAACAACGGTTGCGTCCCGAGGACACAAGGGAAAGAGGGAGGATCTCTCCCTAGCCCATAGGTTCAGGGTCTTCCCGTGATTCTCCTTCAAATGGGGACCAACTGCCTTACCTGGAGCTTAGGCTACTCTGCTATCTTTCCCTAGTGCTGCCCCTTGCTTTGGCGCTAGCTACTAGTATTCTGAAAGAGTCATAAAGTAATAAAGTCTCAGAAAGAATTCCTCGTCGTCTGTGTCCTGAGTTGGCTATTGGTGGGGACTGCAAGAGGCAGCTAGGGCACTCCTGACACATATATGGACCGGCGTGGGAGGGGACTACAACCAGATGCGGTAACAAATGCAGAAAATCAGAGCACATTAAGGGGAAATACAGGGATATCAGGATATTGAAAGCAGTAGCACGGAAGTGGGAAATTCCGGTTCCAATTCGAGGCGGGTACTGCGTAGTGTGAAAGGCGGGGGGTGAAACCTCATTGGAAGCGAAAAAACCCGTAAGTGTAGATTGCCCCCTAGAAAATACTTCAAGTTAATACATTCAGAATGAATGATAAGACATAGGAACCTGCCTTCAACTGTGTCAGACCACTGATCGATCTAGCTCAGCATTGTCTACCTGTCAACTGGCAGTGGGTCTCCAGGGTTACATACAGGTGTTTCCCAACTTTTCTTAGTAATCCTGGAGACTGAACATGTGACCTTGTGCATGTAAAGCATGTCCTCTACCTACCGAAGCTATCGCCCCTCCCTTCATACAATCATGAAAGGTTCCAGTCAAAGAGTAAAGAAATCCACCCCTTTGCCATCCTTCAACCTCCATGATTGTATGGAACATCTGTGCCCAAAGAGTAATATGGGTTAAGAAAATCATAAGAGCCCTCCTGAATCAGACCAAAGGTCCATCTCATCCAGCAGCCTGCCTCCCACTGTAGCCAATTGGATGCCTCCTGGAAACCCACAAGCAGGGCTTGAAGGTCATAGCTTTCTCCTGCTGTTTGGTGGCATATGGCCATGGCAAGGGATTTTGTGAATACACCTTAGAACAGGGGTGTTGAACTTCTTTCAGGCCGAGGGCCAAATGCAATTTTGGACAAGCTCTTGGGGGCTGCGTTCCAGTGGTTGCTGGAGCCAAAAGCAAAAGGGACAGCCCCCTGCCCCAAAAAACACCAGCATGCTTTAGCTTACATCTCCTGTCAGTAACTAAGCCCCTAGAAGAGGCACTTCACACTTTTAGAATGGGGAAAATACAACAGGAAACCACTGAATGACCCAGTGATCTGGAGAAAGAGGGCCTGTGGAAGGGACAGGGCCTTCTAGGTAACCCCAGAGGGTCAGATTTGGCCCCCAGGCTGGCCAGATTTGGCTCGCAGGCCTGAGGTTCAACACCCCTGCTTTAGAACACAGAGTAGTAACTGTAATCTCTGAGAATAGAAATGTGAGGATGCAGCATGTCTTATCAATTAACGAACCTGGGGTAAATGAGGAGGCTTGCATGAATGCCTCAACCACCTTGGCATCTGACTACTTAGGTCTTTTGTTATTAACCTTCTGGGTAATTTTAGGAAGCTCTTTTCCCTAATCCATTTTTTGCAGCTATGAAGGGACAAAATACTTCAGTACAACTGGAATTAAGCCCACCCACACACACACAAATATAGTCCCCTCCCAAATTGCTTATTCTTTGTATGACCTGACCCTGCTGCTTTAGTAGCAGTGAAGCAACCCCACTGCTATTTTCTAAAGACACTTGAGGCTTGAACGTTCTCTCATAAATCACCTATAGGTTAAAGAATAGCGAATAACAATGCAGTAATTTCCGAGAGAAAAATGAGTCTGTTCTGCCTATTACAGATCTAGCCAGTAGCATTCTCCTTGCTTTCAGTGTGGGTGTTATTCTTGGCGGTTCCCTGTTGTGGAGAGCTGCAGATGAAATTAATAATAAATAAATCTTACTTGAGGAAGAGATTTAGAAGAGTTAAGAACAAGCTACCTCTACCTCAGTCATCTCAGGCCCTGCCTACACTCAGGAAGAGTATTAATGAATTTATCCATGTTAAGAATCTACTCTGTCTAATCAAATCATCAGATCTCAACTCAAAGAGGCGGGGGAGGCAAGGTCTGTTCCATGCCTTTAGCAGCCTTTGAACCAGTGGAGGAGTTTTAAAACCCTGATTGTGGCAAGGAAGGGAGGAGGTATGAGGATTCACACAACACACTAACCCACACTCAGTGGTTGAGTGTGGGTGGTTGTTGAACCATGGGTTATCGTGTTGTCTGAATGCAGCATGTTTTCTACAGGGTGGCTTGTTAACTATGCAGTGTGGCCTATTAACCACCCTGAACAACCAAACAACAAACCATGGGTTCTCAAGGTGGCTTGTCTGAGAAAAATAAGCCACGCTGCATGGTTAACAAACCATCCTGAAGAAACCATGCTGCATTCAGACAACACAATAACACACTGTACAAGAACAATCCACAGTTCAAAAACAACCTGCACTCAACCACTGAGTGTGGGCTACCATGTTGTGTGAACCCAGTTATTGAATGTGTGTGTGTGTATGAGTATGTGTGTGAGTGTGAGTGAGTGAATGAGATCTGGACAATCACTTTGTGGCTGCATGCCAGCAGTGCAGTAGCCCTACCCAGACATACTTCCCACAGAACCAATTTGGCCCTCAGGCTGAAAAAGATTCCTCACCCCTGCTATAAGCTTGGTGAGCTCATATACAGGAGTTCTAGGTATCTACCACAGGATCTGGTGGAACCAGCTGGCTCCTGTGGCTTTTATTTGAAGGGGAAAGATCGTGATTCTACATTTCCTAGCCTTCCACCTAGCAAAAAGCAGAAAACATGTGAGACATGTCCACTAAAACACCCCAAATCACAAGGAGTTCACGCAGGAGAGGTAGTGGCCAGGGCATGCATTGGGATGAATCTGTTAATGCTGTTCTCATCAAGATTGTTGGATTTTCAGGCTTATGCTCATTCCATCCTGTTTCCACATAAGTTTGAGGGGTGTTTTTTTAAGTCTGCACAGAACTTAGCACTATTTGGTGTGCATTTTTCCCAAACACATACATTTGTGTGCACTTTTTTCAAATATATGCATTTTCCAAATACATCTTCATTGAGGTAATGCAGTTTTGTGGGCATTTTTCTCTAATGTACACATTTTGTGTGTGCTTTCCACTAATATGTGCATTTTATTACCAAAGAACTGCATCACTAAGCTAGGAAAAGTGCAGATTTCAGCATGTGACTCTGTCTCAGCTTGCTTATTGGTTCAGGAGGTGTGAATTTGGTAAATTCATATAAAAATCTTGACGGAATTCTTCACCTATCCCTACATAGCCCCCTTATTATCATTATACCACAGTCTAAATTCTTCTTCTCTGACACACATATCCTGCATCCTTCCCCATTTAAGATTAATAACTACATTTACATCTCATCCTTTCTCCAAAGCGATCAGTGTGATTTCCAGGGTTCTCCCCACCCACCCCATTATTCTCACAACAAGCCTGCAAGGTAGGTTAGGCTGAGATAATGTTTTGGCCCAAGGACACCCAATGATCTTCATGGCTGAGTCAGCATTTGAACTCTGGTCTCTCTAGACCTAGTCCAACTCTCTAACCAATACATGGCACTGCTTGGAAAAACCCAAAATAGTGATCTGATTATCCTTAACACTCTAAGGGTGCAATCCTATGCAAGTTTAGACTGAAAAATGTCCTAAAACTCCCAGCAGGGTATGCTCGGAGTTGTAGGACTTTTTTCTGTCTAAACATGCAGAGGATTGCACCTTAAGATACTGATTGGTGGTTAGTTTTTTTGACTGGCAGCATCTGAGTACTGTCCAGATATAAAGGGGTTATCTCTTAACCATCATTAAAAAAAAAAAAGTAGTAGGACACATGATTGCAGGTTCCCACCTCACATCATTTCCCATAGCAAATTTTCCTCCTGCCTCAATCGCGGTTAAGAGTCCAATTAAGGAGAACTGGAGTCCCTGCTTAACTAGGATTCTTACCTAGGGTCTGAAGCTTCCTGGGGTATTCCCAGATAGATGGCTCCTGCCACTACAGATCAAAAGTGTACAGACCTTGCACAACAAGCTCATCTTTTTCCTTAACAGGTTTTCTATGTAAGAAAGAAGATGGAAGAAGCAGTGGGGAAACACGGGAGTGCCACAAATGGAAGACACCTTGGATAGCTTCGCATCTTGGATAGCTCCTTTAGAGTTCTGACTGGTTCTGACTGAAACCCAGAGCGGATTCACTGCCCCGCTGTAATCGGAGCCGCCGGTCTCCACTGTGCATGCCATGTGCCCTCAAAATCTGCTCCTGAAGTTTGGGCAGCAGTGTGGTGGAGCCAGGGCTCACAGGGTGGGAAGCTGTGATTCTAACTAGCAGGAATGATGATGTCATCTGCCACCTCCTTGGGTTGCCCTGTTCCCTCACAGCGGCTGGGGGGAAATTATTCTCCCAGCAACTATATATTGTTCCCTGTTGTAGTGCAGGGTATTTTGGAGTGGCTTGGTCTTGAATGGGCAGTCCATTAGTTTTAGAAAAGACCTGCTTTGGGTGAAGCTGAAAACAGCTCCAACTGGTTTGTTGATATGGATCAATGCAGCTGTCTGCATTTTGGGACTCTCCTGGGGGGTGTGGCTATGGGGACTGCTGTGAAGAGCACCTGCACGTCAACATTTACCACTACACCACTGGGGGACCTTTTGGAGCAGATTTGGGGGGAGGCTGCGGGGAGGGGGGGAGAAGTCCATTGCGTGGAAGGAACTCCACTCATGCAACATTGGATTTCACCTAATGTATCCCATAACCACAGATATGGGGTGGAAGGGGAAAATTTGCTCCAGAGAGTGGAGGGGTTGCAAGGTTCCTGTTGTCTGCTCCTGACCTCTTTAATTCAGTTAAGAAATTGGCCTCATTATATCTTCACTAGCCCTCAGAAGTGAGGACAACCATGGCTGTCACCTAGGAGCTAGCTTGGGATGGTGGAGGTGCAGCTACTTGAGCAGCATACATGCTGTGCCACTGTGCCCCCCCACACACACACCAGTTCAAGGTGGTTTGAAACAGGGTAGGTATGGTATGTATGGTAGGTATGGTATGTATGGTATGGTATCAAAGGTAGGTATGGTCAGGCACCCACAGGGCCCCACTAACAAAAGCCCTCTGGACTTGCTCTTCACTCATCCTTGCAGCCTACTTGTTTGCTTGCCTCTTGCTCTGGGCCAGACAATGGTGGTGGTGAGAAGGAGGAACAGGGGATACCACCGCCTACGTACCCATTGGCTCTCTGCCTGTCAAGCAAGCAAGTGGTAGCAATGATGAGAAAGAGGAGGAAAAGCAACAGCAGCTGGTGACAATGGTGGTCAGAAAGTAGACTGACTGAGGGAGGGGGCCCACTGAAGGTGTCTTGCCCAAGGCCCCTCAGAAAGCTGGAGAGGGCACTGGTTTGAAAGTTTTTGCCGCATATGGTAATCCCACTTTCATCCTTTAGAGTTGTGACTGGTTCTGACTGAAACCCACAGCGGATTCACCACCCCACTGACATCGGAGCCACCAGCCTCCACTGCTTAAAAAAAAAAAAGCAAATGAGTTTTTGCATTCACATAATTGTGTTGCCACCCTTCACATTCACATGCACAAGTCTCCCCATCCTTTCTTCTCTGATATCAAACATTTATGATCCCCTAGGTCGAGTCTTTCTCTCTGGCTCCCTGTGCTCAGCTGTTGTGCACACAAGGAGACACGCTCTAATAAGACATGGTGAGCAGTGAGGCTGTGAGGAATAATTCAGATTTGGCTGAGGGAGCATAATGCTTTTTTAATTGCCATCAAGTACCATGTCACAGGCATGTATTATTGATAGTGATTATCCCTATGAAGTGCTTGCCTTTTTGTGTATGTAGCTCTAATGTTTGATTTTTCACTATGTCACTTTGTTTCCTTCCCTTGCCTTCCCCTGTGATTTGTTTTTTGGGGTGGAGGTCCCATTTCTTCTCAGCCCTCCATCACTTCCACCCACCCCTCCTTCTCACCATTTCTCGTTTTGCTGTCTCTCCAATGACACCATTTTATGGTGTTTACATATCTGTTCATTCTCTAGCTAGAGCAATTTTCCTTTCATTTCCTCCTCTACAGTCTCATTTCTCCAACCTTCATGAAGGTGATTGGTGGAAGATTCAGGACAGATAAAAGGAAGTATTTCTTTACACAGTGCGGTTAAACTATGGAATTTACTTCCACAAGAGGTAGTAATGGCCAGCAATTTGGATGGCTTTAAAAGGGGACGAATTCATAGAGGATAAGAAGAATATAGTCCTGATGGCTATATGTTACCTCCAGTGTCAGAGACAGTATGCCTCTGTACACCAGTTGCTGGGGAACATGGGCGGGAGGGTGCTGTTGCACTCATGTCCTGCTTGTGGGTTTCTGGTGGGCAGCTGGTTGGCCACTGTGTGAACAGAATGCTGGACTAGCAAGACAATTGGTCTGATCCAGCATGGCTCTCTCTCCTTATGTTCTTATGTCCTCTAGCAATTCAACCATGCAATCCCCACTTGCAGCTCCAAGTACAGTATAGGGAAATCTTTCCCATTTGACTCAGCTATAACCTAACCCTGAAGGCCATGAATAATTAGATTCTTGTCAAAGCACAACACTAGTAGTCCTAAACTGTGGGTATGGCCTGACATTTCAAGATAGGAATGCTGATCATGGGTGGGGTTAGGGTTGATTTATTTTAATGGCATTGTGCCGATTTATACATAGACCTTGCCTGATGTCTTTAAGAAAAAATGTTTCCCAGTAACGTCAGTAGCTCAAGCCCTCTATAAAGAATAAAGCTAAATATATACTAATACTCCAGCTTTGACTGAATGGACTCATAAATCCCAGCCTGCTCCTTTTAGTGCAATGCTGTGCATGTCTACTCAGATGTAAGCCCCATTAAGCTCTGTGTGATTTAGAACACAATCCTATGCATGTTTAGATGGAGAAAATGCTGGCTGGACATGCACAGGATTGCGACTTTAGTCCGAAATAAGTCCGTATACCAGACTTCCCCAACCTGATGCCCTCCATATCTGTTGAATTACAACTCCCATAATCTGACTGGGAGATTATGGGAGTTGCAGTCCAACACATCTGGATGGCACCACATTGTGGAAGGCTGGTATATAGGATTGCACCATAGTCCCACGCTGTGTAAAAAGGCAGGAAAGGCACAGCAGCAGCATTATTCATTTTTTCCTGCCTCCTTTTTCATGTCTCCCTTACTCTCTGCCACCATCTTCCTTCGGCCATGCTGGTAGTTCCAAAGTGAAACTCTGATCCCCTGTCTCATCGGTCAGGTTTTTTCAATGTGCCAGGCTAGCATTAAACCTTTTCCAGTCAAATTCCTTTTTCAGATGGGCTTCAACAACACACAAGAGAGTGATTTGAAATCCCAAAGAGATTATCACGTTGATCCTATATATATGAGAGAGGCGGGTGGCGGGGCAGAGAGACCAAGAGAGACCGAGACCCTATGCAGGCATTCGCCTGCTCATGTCTAGGGGTAAAGTGTGGACAGACATGTCAGTGGGTGCGAAAGTAAGTCCTGCCCCCAGCATGCCTGCACGTAGGATATCCAATTAGACCTTTGCGTATTGAACATGAAGATCTGAAGAGGGTTTGAGCATGAAGGTCTGCCTTGTCAGGATTTCTGATCGCGAAAACTCAGTAAGCATGTTCAGCTGAACAAGCTTACAAAGCCCTCTTCAGACCTTTGTGCTCAACACGCAAAGGTCTACCAGAGTACCAGGCACATGGGGATGCTGGGGGTGAGGCTTACATGCACGCCCACATTCCCCTGCACACTTTAGCCCTACGTGCAAGCAGACAAATGACTGCATGGGGCTAAGGAGAGAGAGAGAGAGAGAGAGAGAGAGAGAGAGAGATCAAGTGTGGGCAATATGCAAGCCACATGGAACCCCCTCTGTCTCCCATTGCAGCCATCCCCACCCCAATTTTTGAATATTAAAAAAAGGTGTCCGTAGTGGCTATGGAGAGCCCAAACAGTCAAATATAGTTTGTTTGCAAGCCCATATTGGCCCTTTTGGTGCTCAGTAGCCTCTGCAGAACACCAAAAAGGTTAAATTTAGCTTGAAAACAAGATAAATTTAACAATTGTAGCACTCTGTAGCACTACGGATATTTGGCGGCAAACCAACCATTTTGGCACTTTTCAGGGGGGGGGGTGCCCCTCAGACTGGAGCCTGCGCCGGGGTTCCAGAGAAAAGAAATTGCCCCCAAGCCTCCAGAAGTTGTCCACCCCTGGTTAGATAGATAGATGGATCGATCGATCGATCAATCAATCCAGAGAACTGACCTGAAAGAGCAAGGCTAGAGGCTAGAGAAAGACTGCCCTAACATTTTCCAAGGTTTTTATTTAAAAACCTTTTTTGTGTGTGAAGGGGCAAGGATTGGAGAATTTGGTGGGCACCATTGGAAGTCCTGTGGGCACCTTTGAGCCCACAAGTGCTGCGTTGGGGACCCCCAATCTACAGATACCCTTCTCCGAGTGCCTTCCTTAAGGGGGGTACATTAGGTATCTACAGAAAGGAAGGCCTTTTCTGTGATGGCACCACAACTTTGGAACACCCTCCTAGAAGAAATACATCTAGCAACGATGTTAAAATCTCTTTGATGCAAGGCTAAGATTTTGTTTCATTTGCCAAAGCTTTCTAAATGCTAAAGCATTTTCTTCGTGTTGGAATTGTTTGTAATTGTGCCTTGAGAATTTCCTTTTTTAAAGGCTCCCACCCATCTTGGACTCCTTTTCTCGTTAGAGTGACTTGCCATGGGACCTTACTGATCGTTGGTCTGAGTTTATTAAAATCAGCTTTCCTAAAATCCAGGGTATGGCTTTGGCTATACTTGGCTTTTGCTTCCCTTAGAACCAAGAACTCAAGTATAACAGGAGTAAACATGTTTAGGACTGGGCTCCAAATTAACCCCGTTTTGATATATCAGTTCTGGTCTCAGTTCATTATCTTGAATGAGGCTCTTGTCCTTTAGTAACTCTCAATGAAGCAAATAGACACTTGGTAACAAATTTCAATGGAGCCAATTGCAAAAGCAAAGCTACAAGGAGGTAGGTTTGTGGCAGTCTTACGCAAAGTGATCAAGCTGGTGATGTATTTGGTTCTCATTAACATGTGCTACTTGTTAAGTCCCCACTTGGCTATGAAACTCACTGGCTGACTTTGGGCCAGTCACTGACTCTTGGCCTAACCTACCTCATAGGCTTGTTTTGAGGATAACGCAGAGGAGGAGGACCGTGTAAGCTGCCTTGGGTTCCTCCCAAGAGGAAAAAAGGCAGGATACAAGTGCACTCATTGTCATCGTCATCGTCATCATCACAACTACACCTTGACCTGATTCACACATACTGTTCGTGTTGCTGGGGAAGTGCGGGCACGCTGCCTGCAGCGCCCCTGCCTCTTCTGCACAACCCATGATTGGCTCCTTCATATGTTATGCAGCATGATGTATGAATCCGGAGTGCTGAGTTGTTTAGGGGCTAAACAACCCAGCGGTTAACCCATGGTTTGTTCTTGGGTTAACCGCTGGATTGTTTAGCTCCTAAACAACCCAGCGCTCTGGGTTCATACATAGAATAGTAGGGTTGGAAGGGGCCTATAAGACCGTTGAGTCCAGCCCCCATCATGCTGCACAGCCTATGAAAGAGGTGATTATGGGTTGTGCACTAAAGTGGAAGAGGCGGGAGCCTTGCAGGCAGCGTCCCCCCACGTCTCCAACGACCCATTGTTTTTTAAACCAATGATTTGCCCTTACATGGGAACAGACCCTATGACCTGGGTCACATGTAACAACAAACTATGGTTTAATTAATTAACTGTGGTTTTTAGAATCATGAGTTGCTGTTACATGCAAACCCGGGACTATGGGTTAACTATGGGTTGTTAACCATGAACAACCCATGAAGAGAACCCATGTTTTTTGTTTAAATTATGGGTCATTATGTGCAAACCCAGAACCATGGGTTGTTCATGGGATGTTTCACCAGGCTAAAGAGGCAGCAGGCAAGAGTGATTAAAAAAAAAACCCAGCCTCTTTACATGCAAGTACTGCAGTGCTACAGAAGCATCTGGGATACAGCGAGGGAGCAGGCGAAGGAGGAGGGAAACAAACAAGCCAGGGACTGAGAAAAGAAACCACAGTTTGTTTGGTCATCTGCCAAACAAACCCTAGGTAGGTCAACAAATCATGGTTTAAATAAACCATAGGTTATTCTGTGTGAACCAGGTCTATGGGTTACTTCATGTGTATCATGCAAGTACACATGCCATCAGCTGGGATTGGACATGACTCCCTGTTGGCATATTGGGGAACCCATAGAATTCAGAGGAACTTAGATCTGAACAAACATGTATAGCATACCAAACCTGAATGTGTGAAACAGTGGGCCTGTTCACACATAACACAAAGCCATGATGGTTAGCGAATTTCCACTAACCATGGTGGCTTAGCATGTCGGGGTGGTGGTGGAGAAAAACCCACTAATAGTGGTTCTGGAACCACCCCCTGCAACAGGGTTAAGGGGCCCTGGGGTGGCTTACCGTTTTGTGTGGTGTGCTCTTTCATGGTTAGAACGGGCTCTGAGTAGTTTTTAGGCCGCAACCATACAGACAGCTGCCGAGAGTGTGTGCTACTTCCAGCAACGCTTTAGCTGGTGTGGACTTTCTCTATGGTCACTGGAGCATTGCAACAGATGGAATGGCCAGCACATGCATTTTCGCAGCGCGAGGGCTGCTGAGATCACCAGCGGTGGCGGCGGGAGGATGGGTACGGTAACAATGGAAGGGGGTGGTTACGGCACTGCATGGTTCCTGGTCGTGTGATGGGCGCAGGCTGCGTGGTTTCACTAACCCCCTCCCCTCCTTAGTTACTCTAATGTGCACATCTGAACAGGGCCAGTATGGGTTTAACAGTGGCACACCAAAAGCCAAATACAGAGCATAGCCGTGGATGCATGCAAAAGCATCTAGAAAAGTTAGCACAAGCCAGGCTTTTTTGGCAGCTGCCATGCACTGAAGTGATCCTAAGACAAGACCCTGAATCTGTTGAGCAAACTACAAAATGATATTAGTCCTTCAAACTTAGAATGGCTGACATTTCACAGTTTTTTTTAACCTGAAGTGTTTTCTTAGTAGCATCTACCTCCAGAGACCCAGCTGCGACTCTGAGTCCCACTGTGCTGTATACTAAAGACAAAAAAGAAAAGAAAAAGAAAACTATTTTTTGCTGAATGTAGGACAAGAACAACACATGATAGATGGCAGAGCCCCAGGAAACAATGGGATGATACTGGTCTGTATGATAAGTGGTGGTTTTCAAACCCCTTTAACTTTTCTGTATTTTTTTTTAGATGCTAGTTCAACTCTGCCAGTTTCAATTGGTTGGGAAGCAGCAATAATAGCAAGCTACTGGGACGTGATTTAATTATACCGTTTGGGGGTCTAACGGCATCCTGGAAGTTGAAGGTTGTGTAATCTCAGCGCTTGGGATAGCAGCAGAATTCTAAAGTCTGGGCTTCATGTGGTGAGAGGCAGAGAAAATGAGCATCTGCACTTCTTAATGATGCCTTTGGGTGGTGAATGCCATTGCCAAAATGAACCTCTCCTTTGCTGCCAGGCGCATTTTGCTCTTTCTACAGGGGCAACGGGGGGAGGTGGGTGATGAGGTGGAGTAAATGGGATGTGAGAGAGCCAGTGTGGTGTAGTGGTGAGAGTGTTGGACTGGGAGCCAGGAGATCCAGGTTCTAGTCCCCACTTGGCCATCGAAGCTCACTGGGTGACTTTGGGCCCGTCACAGACTCTCAGTCCAGCCTACCTCACAGGGCTGTTGTTGTGAGGATAAAATGGAGAGGAGGAGGAGGAGGATAATGTAAGCCACCTTGGGTTCCTTGCAAGAGGAAAAAAGGCAGGATATAAATGCAATAAATGAATGAATGAATAAATGAATGTGCTGCGCTGGTTGAATTACTGTTATATATTTCCTAACATCTCAAACTTGTTTGGTTGGGTTAGGCGTGTGTGTTTTAACCAGTGTTCAGTTAATGGAGGATTGGCGGCCATCAATTGGAGACCCCAGAAGGATGAACACCAGATTAGTTTGGACACCAGGGTGATGTAGGATGAGTCCTCAGGGCCAAATTGGATGAGGTGGCAGGACATCAGTAAGTAGATCTACTGAAGGTTTTTTAAGGGTAAATGCAGCTACAGTGGTAGTGGAAAAATGGGATTATGGCCTGGGGGTGAGGGAGGATTTTTAACACTTACCCTGTGCCATCTCCCCCAATCTAAATATCACACACACACACACACACACACACACACACCATTATTTACTCCATGGACCAAAACAGAAAGAGTGTGATTCAGATTGGGAAAGCAGCACAGCAGAAAGGGTTTTAAAAAAGAAACAAACAACCCTCCACACTATGGTCTTAATCTGAATTTCCCCCAACCATGACTGAACTGAACCTTAAAAAAAAAAGAAAAACAAGTAGGAGACCCAGTACCATCTTGTCTAATTGTGCTGTCTGACAGAGGCTGTAAACCTGGGTCTGGACTGACTGTATCACTTCAGACTGTAGGTCTGCTGTTATGGTTGACTGTTCCTCCACACACCCCTCCCCCAAGCCCCATCCCTGTACATAGAAAGTGAGCTTGTCAGGGTTGTAGCCCAGGCGACTCTCTGAGATCAAGTTGTGTGTGTTCAGGGAATTTTGTGTGTGGAAAAGCATTCAAATGTGGTGTTACCCTACCTATCTGGTAATACCCTACCAGATACAAGTTTACCATCTCAGTGAAAACTAGGCCAGAGTATAGTTTAAAGCTGGGAATGGGATAATGCTAGGGTGGCCATATGCCGTACTTTACACAGGACAGTCTTCTATTTGAAGGTGTCCTCCATTTGAAGGGCTGTCTAGTCCAAGTCAGTTTAAAGATCAAGAACCGTAAGAAGGGACAGCAGGGGCCTTGTGGTGGCCCATCAATAGTTAGTAGATGGTCAGCAGACTGAGCAGACACACAAGTCACCTGGTCACAGTCTTCCCTATTAAAGTGTGATGTACCGTATTTCTATTTAAATGACAGAAATTTTTTCCGGATTTGTGTCTATGCACATGCTAATGTATATGTCAATTTACACAAATCTATGTCCTCTTTCGACCTCTTTTTGATGACACATTCCCATTTTTTTGGCAATATGGAAGTGACCACCCTAAAAGACACATTACGTGGGCTACCTCATGTAGAGAAACTGCAAAACCAGTTTTTTCTGTTCAGGCATCTGCTCTGACACAGATTCCCTGTGTGACTTTGGGCAAATAATTACACTGGCTAGACTTTCCTCTGTGTACTGGGGACAATGAAAGCTCTCTACTATGAGAATAAAATGCATTGATGGCTTCCTGATGGCGGCCATCTAAGCCTATTAAGCTGGAGACAGACAATAATTCTAAAGAAAGTAGGTGCAGAAATGCCTTGCTTCCCCTGTTGTATGTACTTATTTCTTTGTCCCAGCATTGACTGATCAAACACATTTTGCAGCTTTTAAAAACAATGACAAAACCTGCAAAGCCTGCTTACCAGAGTCAAAAGTGAAATAAGTATCCACACCACAAGCAGAAATCCCTCCTTCAAATGGCTTTAAACTCTCAGCAGGGGGGCGGGGGGGTTAGAGGGGAGAGAACTATTATTTATCTTCAACTTCAGGTAGAGAATGGTATTTAGTTCTCATGAAATTAAGGCTTGCTGAATTTTCTTCCATTTCTGATCTAGATGAATTTGGAGATATTCTGGTAACCTTTTCACACAGATTTGATGAAGACTAGGAAGGTTAAGCAAAACTGCCAACACCTCGGTCACAGCATAACACATTGATAAAGGGATACAGTCTTGCTTGTATATCAGCCTCAGGCTTGGATCCAATGGTGTTGTTCTGCCACCAGAAGGGAAGCTGCTGGAGGAACAGATTTCTCCTCCTCCTGCAGGCCCCTGCATGTCCCCAAATCTGCTCTGGAGGGTTGAGGGATTTTCTAGAACACATTTGGGGAGCACGTGGGGGCTACAGGGGCAGAGATGGAGAAATCCCATTGCACGAGTGGACACCTGTCACATAATGTTCTGATCCAAGTCAAAGTTCACACACACACACATCTATAAAACGGGACCAGGAATTATGTATTTCACAGGGTTACTATGAGGTAAATCGTTTAAAGAATTCTGTAAGAATTCTTCTTTGTAGAGATGTGACACGGCACATCTCTGCAAAGGCCTCTACAAAATCGCAAGTTTGACATAGGTGCAATAGATGATGCGATACAGATTTAATATGTTATTTGTGTGTGGAGGAGAATACTTTAATGGAAGCCACCGGTATTTATTTATTTATTTATTTATTTATTTAATTTCTATACCATCCAATAGCCGAAGCTCTCTGGGCGGTTCACAAAAATTAAAACCAAGAAGCACACAATAAAACAATATAAAATATACAAAACATTAAAACCACAGTATAACAATACAACCAGAATAAAACCAGAATAAAACCTAGCAGCAGTGCAGTAATTTAAAATACAGATTTAAAACAGCAAAGCTAAAAGTCTAGAAAGCTAAAGTGCTAAAATGCCTGGGAAAATAAAAAGGTCTCCGCCTGGCGCCGGAAAGAATACAATGTAGGTGCCATTGTATTGTGCCAATGTAGGTGCCATGGTAAAATTAGGATATGAACATTATGTGTCAGGATGAATGGTAACCCCTTCATGGATCACTGCCTTGTTGTGGCGAAGGGGCTTGCGTAACTCAATGAAGCCATAAGCTATGCCATGCAGGGCCACCCAAGACGGACAGGTCATGGCGGAGAGTTCTGACAAAATGTGGTCCACTGGAGAAGGAAATGGCAACCCACTCCAGTATTCTTGCCAAGAAAACCCCATGGAACGTATCACAAGGCTAAAAGAGATGACGCCGGAAGATGAGCCCCTCAGGTCGGAAGGTGTCCAATATACTACTGGGGAAGAGCAGAGGGAATTTCCAAGTAGCGCCAGAAAGAGTGAAGCGGCTGGGCCAAAGCCGAAAGGACACTCAGCTGTGGATGTGTCTGGTGGTGAAAAGAAAATCCGATGCTGTAAAGAACAATATTGTTTAGGAACCTGGAATGTCAGATCAATGAATCAAGGTAAGCTGGAGGTGGTCAAACATGAGATGGCAAGATTGAACATTGACATCTTGGGAATCAGCGAACTAAAATGGACAAGCATGGGCGAATTTAATTCAGGTGACCATCATATCGACTACTGTGGGCAAGAATCCCTTAGAAGAAATGGAGTAGCACTCATAGTCAATAAAAGGGTGGAAAAAGCAGTACTGGGGTACAATCTCAAAAACAATAGAATGATCTCAGTACGAATCCAAGGCAAACCATTCAACCTCACAGTAATTCAAGTCTATGCCCCAACCACTGAGGCCGAAGAAGCTGAGGTTAATCGGTTCTATGAACACCTACAATACCTTCTAGAACTAACACCAAAAAAAGATGTCCTTTTCATCATAGGGGATTGGAATGCTAAAGTAGGAAGCCAGGAAATCACCGGGATAACAGGCAAGCATGGCCTTGGTGTACAAAATGAAGCAGGACAAAGGCTAATAGAGTTTTGTCAAGAGAACATGCTGATCATAGCAAACACTCTTTTCCAACAGCACAAGAAGCGACTCTACAGATGGACATCACCAGATGGTCAATATCGAAATCAGATTGATTATGTCCTTTGCAGCCAAAGATGGAGAAGCTCCATACAGTCAGTCAAAACAAGACCTGGAGCTGACTGTGGCTCAGATCATGAGCTGCTTCTTGCAAAATTTCAGCTTAAATTGAAGAATGTAGGGAAAACCACTCAACCATTCAGGTATGACCTCAATCATATCCCTTATGAATATACAGTGGAGGTGAGGAATAGATTTCAGGGATTAGACCTGATAGACAGAGTGCCTGAGGAACTATGGACAGAGGTCTGTAACATTGTTCAGGAGGCAGCAACGAAATCCATCCCAAAGAAAAAGAAATGCAAGAAAGCCAAGTGGCTGTCTGATGAGGCTTTACAAGTAGCTGAGGAAAGAAGGGAAGTGAAAAGCAAGGGAGAAAGGGGAAGATATATCCAACTGAATGCAAAGTTCCAGAGAATAGCAAGGAGAGACTAGAAGGCCTTCTTAAATGAACAATGCAAAGAAATCGAGGAAAACAACAGAATGGGAAAGACTAGAGATCTTTTCAAGAAAATTGGAGATATCAAGGGAACGTTTTGTGCAATGACGAGCATGATAATGGACAAAGAAGGCAGGGACCTACCAGAAGCAGATGAGATTAAGAAGAGGTGGAAAGAATACACAGAAGAACTACACAGGAAAGATCTGAATGTCCCTGATAGCCATGAGAGTGCCGTCACTGAACTTGAGCTGGACATCCTAGAGAGTGAAGTCAAGTGGGCCTTAGGAAGCATTAGTAACAACAAAGCTAGCGGAGATGACAGTATTCCAGCTGAGCTATTTAAAATCCTAAAAGATGATGCTGTTAAAGTGCTGCACTCAATATGCCAACAAATTTGGAACACTCAACAGTGGCCACAAGACTGGAAAAGGTCAGTTTACATTCCAGTTCCAAAGAAGGGCAATGCCAAAGAGTGTTCAGACTACCGTACGATTGTGCTCACATGCCAGAAACGTTATGCTCAAAATCCTACAAGCTAGGCTTCAGCAGTATGTGAACCGAGAACTACCGGAAGTGCAAGCTGGGTTCCGAAGAGGCTGGGGAACTAGAGATCGAATCGCCAACATGGAGAAAACAAGAGAATTCCAGAAAAACGTCTATTTCTGCTTCATTGACTATGCTAAAGCCTTTGATTGTGTGGATCACAACAAACTGTGGCAAATTCTTAAAGTGATGGGAGTACCAGACCACCTTACCTGTCTCCTGAGAAACCTGTACGAGGGTCAAGAAGCAACAGTAAGAACCAGACATGGAACAACCGAGTGGTTCAAAATTGGGAAAGGAGTACGACAAGACTGCATATTGTCACCCTGCTTATTTAACTTATATGCTGAGTACATCATGAGAAACGCCAGGTTGGATGAATCACAGGTCGGAATTAAGATTGCCGGGAGAATTATCAACAACCTCAGATACGCACACGATACCACCCTAATGGCAGAAAGCAAAGAGGATCTAAAGAGCCTCTTGTTGAGGGTGAAAGTGGAGAGTGCAAAAGCTGGTTTGAAACTCAACATTAAAAAAACGAAGATCATGGCATCTGGCCCCATCACTTCCTGGCATATAGAAGGGGAAGAAATGGAAGCAGTGACAGATTTTACTTTCTTGGGCTCCAAGATCACCGCAGACAGTGACTGTAGCCATGAAAGTAAAAGACGCTTGCTCCTTGGGAGGAAAGCTATGGCAAACCTAGACAGCATAGTAAGAAGCAGAGACATCACCTTGCCAACAAAGGTCCGTATAATCAAAGCTATGGTTTTCCCAGTAGCAACATATGGCTGTGAGAACTGGACTATAAGGAAGGCTGAGCGCCAAAGAATTTATGCTTTCGAACTGTGGTGCTGGAGAAGACTCTTACCAGTCCCCTGGACTGCAAGGAGGTCAAATCAGTCCATCCTAAAGGAAATCAACCCTGACTGCTCATTGGAAGGTCAGATACTGAAGCTGAAGCTCCAATATTTTGGCCACCTAATGCGAAGAGAAAACTCCCTGGAAAAGACCCTGATGCTGGGAAAGACTGAGGGCAAAAGGAGAAGGGGACAGCAGAGGATGAGATGGCTAGATAGCATCACCGATGCAATGAATATGAACTTGAGCACGCTCCGGGAGAGAGCGCAGGACAGGAAGGCCCGGCATGCTATGGTCCATGGGGTCATGAAGAGTCGGACACGACTTAACGACTGAACAACAACAAATGAATAGTAAAACATGTAGGGGCAGGCTTACACCCAATTCCTGTGTCTTGCATTAGGAAAATGCACTCCTGCATAGGCATAAAGGATGCAGTTCTACTTGGACAACCAATGGGTTTTAAGCAGCCTAGCTATGCTGAGGATTAGACAAAATTGCTTTCACATATCCCAAAAATATGGTCTAAACTCAGGCTCCTCCCTCTGATATTACCAGCACCCCCATAGTAATGCATCGGTAATTGAAAATTAACAGTGAAGTTAAACCAATTGATTGCAGTGACATCTAGCACATTTTTCTGACAATGGAATGGTGGCATCTGAAGCGGAGCTGTGATGCCACTTGCTTCTCTCATACATCCTTGTCTGAGAGGGACATAACATCCACAAAGCCCTAGTGACTCAGGGAAATCTGCCTAAAGGCCACCATGGAAGCTTCCAGTTTCAAATGTGAAAAGCACTTCTGCTTGGAACCAGTGTGTAGATTATCATATATGATATATTCAGCAGTGCAAAGAGGAAGTAGCATCATCTGCTGGCTTCAGGATTAGAAGTCTGGTCCTCAGTTCCTGATACCATTTTTGAATACTTAACTTACCACTTCAGGGCAGTTGCTGCCCGCTTTGAGCTTACTCTTGTTGTTTTACTGGGGCTGCTCACACAACACGCTAACCCACACTCAGTGGTTGAGTGTGGGTTGTTGTTGAACCATGTTTTTTTTTGTTGAACTGTGGGTTAGCATGTTGCCTGAACCCAGGACGCTTTCCACAGGGTGGCTTATTAACCACCCTGAACAACCCAACAACAAACCATGGGTTCTCAAGGTGGCTTGTTCAAGAAAAATAAGCCACACTGCATAGTTAATAAGCCACCCTGCAGAAAATGTCCTGGGTTCAGACAACACACTAACTCACAGTTCAACAACCAACCCATGGTTCAGCAACAACCCAGTATAGTATAGGTTAGCATGTTGTGCAAACCCAGTCTCTACTTCTCCCCTGCACCCTCCCTAATTGTTATGCTTCCTTGCCTTTATCTTTCTATTTAAAACACTTAATTAAATATTAATTTAGACAACTGAACATGGAAATTTTGGGTTGTCTTGAAAATACTGTTTGGAGTATGTTACAGTTGAAAAGAGGAACTGATACCATTTCCACAAAATAGCCATACTTCCACACACTCACTCACTCACACAAGAAAAAAAAAATTGAAATGCCACAGTTAGCCAATACCTTTGTTAGGACCAACCAAACTGTCACAAAAGATTGCACAAGCTTTTGAGGTCTCTGGAACTCGTTATCAGGCTAAGTGTACAAAAAACAAAAGATAGAGGGAAAAAAGTCTGCTTCACAGCAGGAATACATATGTATCAAAGCTTAAACAACACAACCCTATGCTTAAAAACAAAAAAGTAGATGTAAAATCCCATTGTATTCTATGGGGCTTACTCCTTAGTAAGCATATTTCAGATTGCAGCACCACAGTAAGAAAGATTGCTGTTTCCCATACCTGTTACTGCAACAGACTAACATGGCTACAACTCTGGGAATTGTCCCATACCTGTGCAACCCTCACTGGCCATGGTTTGGATGGGGAGATATGGTTACATGGTTCCAGAAATGCAAGACTGATGTTAGGTCATCCTGTGTGGGTTGTGGGTTTGATTTCCCCTGTCGCTAGGGGAGTTGCCTGGATACATCACTGTAATGGATGGAAGGGTTATATAGTTGTCTTGTAGTGGGTGAGGTCACTATTCTTGCATTTAATATTCTGTTAATTCTATCACTGTAATTAACTTGCACCAGTGTAAGCACAGGTGGCTATTATACAGGATCTCCCAGCTTTCCCCAATGTGGATCTCTCCAGATGTTTTGGCCTACAACTCCCATCAGCCCCAGCTAGCATAGCTAATGATCAGGGGTGATAGGAGCTGTAGTCCAAAAAATCTGGAGGAGCCCATGTTGGGGACGGCTAGGCCATTAACAAATGCTGTTTAATACATGCTTGTTATTCAGTTTGGGGTTGGCTCCATGCCCCAATGTTAAAACTCTATAGATTTAGATCTGGTCAAGTGTTTGCAGAATTTATATGCAAGGATGTTTCAGCCTGAAAGTGACCAGATGCAAAGAAGAATGGGGCTCCTGTGTCTTGAACCGGTGTAGAGAAGAATTTTAGCAGGTGTAATGTGTCATGGAAAGACAAAGAAAAAGCTAGCCCTACATATATATGTGCACATGCATGTGTGTGTGTGTGTGTGTCTATTATATATGTATGTGTGTATATATGTGCGTGCATGTATATATGTCTATATTTATATCTATCTCCTTCTCTGCTATAAGAGGCATTGAACCCTTGTTGGCCCTACTTTATCTGGTTGCTTCTTTTCTTAATCATTCAGCAGCATGAAACAATATTATATCATCACCTTTGCACTGACGTAATGTAAAACCTGCAAGGCAGTGTAGACTAGATTGCTCTCAACTCCATCTAAGATGATTTCCCCCCCCATACCCTTCTAAAGTGGTTGTTCAAAGAGCAGCTTTGTGGGCCCCCC
This sequence comes from Heloderma suspectum, assembly GCF_057233095.1. Taxonomy (NCBI): domain Eukaryota; kingdom Metazoa; phylum Chordata; class Lepidosauria; order Squamata; family Helodermatidae; genus Heloderma; species Heloderma suspectum. The sequence goes on from NC_139461.1 coordinate 248,050,339, forward strand.
CCCTCCAACCTGGTAATCTGATGCTTTGGCTACTGCCACATGCCGGGCTCAGCCTCAGCGCAGCCAGGCCCTGTGTGCTTAATACTCCTACTCAGATTCATAATTCATTCTTGGCTGAACAAAAGAAACAAATAAATATCCAGCTGCCATCCAGTACTTACAAAGAGGCCAAAGGGGCAAACAGAAAACTACGGAGAAATCCCACAGTGACCTGCAAGATAGCTAGGCAGAGGCTATAAATCTGGCTGTCTCCATCAAAAACTGAATGTAGGAAGTTACCAAGGAGCAAAACAGAAGAAGTGAAGAGAGTTACTTAAGAGAGTATTTTCCCCCAGGTGAAGCTTTTCCTGCCACAGTGCTGCAAAGATGAGAAAAGTTACACGTTCTGGTAGAATCTTCCTTTCCATGAAATTCTCATAAAGATGCAAGACCCTGGGCAGCAGCCCTAATCATCGCTGATATTACACAAAAAGCAGATAGGGTTCCCAGGTTTTTAGCAGCCTCCTGCTCCTCTGCCTCTAACAGAGGCTTGAACTGCAGACATTGGGAAGTTATAATGTTAATGCCTGGGCTCTGAAAACATCATCTGGTGATTTCTGCAGATCAAACTGTTGCTAAAGGCCCAAGAGCAGGCCACAGCAGATTGCTTCCCCCGCAGCCCTCTGCCTGGCAGTTGGCAATCCTATTTACAGCCTTTGCTAGAATATGGCCTGAGACAAGGTTGCCACCTTCTTCTTGCAACCTCTACCTTTAACACTGCATTGGCAGGCAGAAATCCAAAAGGTGCCACTGTTCCTAGGATGGTGAGGAGCTCCTAGGAAAGACAGCATCTCTGCCATTTTATGCCTTATGTTCATCATGTCAGGGCATAGTACATCAGCCAGGGAAAAAAGGAGACAACCCCACATTGCTTAAATTGTTGGGTCTTCTCCTGCAGCAAGGTTGGGGAACATGCGGCTCTCCAGATGTTGTTGGACTGCAAGTCCCATAACCCATCCCTGATGGCTCTGCTGCCTAGGGCTGATGGGAGTTGTAGTCCAACACCAACTGAAGGCCCACGTCCTGCCCTGGAGAGTGTGGCTGTCCCAGTGTGTCTCCTGTCCCGTCCCCTTTGGTCAACAGGAGCTCTAATTTTGCATCACAGCACGTCGTGGAGGAAGGCGCCCAAAAGGTAGGAGTGGAGCAAGCGGGAAGGAGGTGCAATGGCAGCATTGCCACGCCTCAGTGCCTCCACCTGCCAGTGCCTCCACTCCCCCATTCTTGAAACACAGCCTCACGCCAGCTTCACTGCGCCTATGGTGCAGCTAGGCCTGGGTTGAAGTCCAGGGTCCTGCAGCCCAGCACACACACCCCAATGACCACCCAGAGAGAGGCAGGCGATAAGGGCAGCAGAAGCAAATGGCATCTTATTCCTGCATTCATGATGGCGATATGATTTAAGTGAATTTAAAATAGAGCTGTGCCCAAATGGCCTTTCGAGACTCTCCACCCTATTTGCGAGCAGAGAAGCTGGGGAGACAATTTCACCAAATTTCTCCAGGGGGAGGAGAAATTCTCCAACAGCTTCTCACAGACAGGGCTCACCATTGGCAAGGGCTGTGGCGCAGCTTTTTTCTGTTTTTCCTAAGGATTATTGCGGGGTTTATGCTTCTACTACAAGTGGCAACAGCATCAACCATGTTGGCAGCCTAGCCCCCATTTTGCATCCTCCACAGTGCAGGTGGAAGTGGGAAAGTGTTGTGTCTAGCTCCGAGGAAAAGGTAGAGCTTGTGCTGTGGCAAAACCTGTCCTCCAATTTCCTTCCCCCATGAAAGAGGCTTTCATTTTTCTGCCTCATTCTCAGGGCATTTTTGAATTTATGTTGAATTTCTTCTGGTGGAGTTTTTGAGCTTACCTAATTATTGTGAGGTGACCGAGGGTGCTGTGTGTGTGTTTTTCTTTCATTTACACATCTTTCCATTGCAATGCAGCTTCCCAGGCTGTCTGCACTTCCTGATATGAAAAAGCCCGATGGGAGGAGCTACCTCATGATGTCTTTCCGTGGGCTTTAATTGAAGTGTGGGAAGCCGAGAAGGCTACAGGCTGCCAGAGAAATGCTTGTACAGTGAAAAATGAGACACTATTGCACACTCCTTGGCCACTTCATAAGCAGGCACAAGAATCCAGAAACCAACCCATAAGAATTCCTATGAATTTTTTATTCTCCTTTGAATTTCTTTTCTATTCAATTGAATGAGAATGGTAGAAGAAAGTGTTGGAGAAACTTTTGGCACAGCATTAATTTAAAATGCAAAACTGCACATGCTCAGAATATATAATCTTTGTTAGGCTAGCCAACAATTTTGGTGTTGTTCTAACATATCAGGAATGTAAAAGCAGTTGCAAAGCATGGAATGGTGACTGGGGTGCTGGTGAAATGATGAAATGTTAGCAGTGTGTTTCACATGGTTGCCTAAGCAGGGGCCATAATGCCATTAATTCCAGGGTCTAAAATTATGTGGATGCACCACTGCCACCACGTTGAATCTACTTTGCAGACAGTTTAATTATAAAGCAAAGTTTGCATTGATCAAACCTTCCCAGGCCATCTGGGAACTTGCAGTCCACTTTATTTGAGGCACAGTCCTATGTAAGTCCTAAAATTCCCAGCAATCCCAGTTTTGCTGAAGATATTGGGAGAAATGAAGTTTCATTCAGCCCCTAAAAATCGGATACCGCTGCCACCGCTGTTCTCTTGTTTATTTCTGAGATGGAACTAAAACCTGAGGGTTTCCTGATAGCATAAGGTTAGGCAGTAAGGAATTGTGCGAAGGCAAGATACTCAAAACCAGTATTAGTATTAGGGCAGTTTAAGTGAGTAGCAGAACACTTATGCAGAAAACAAAAGAAAATTCAAACACGTCTCTAGTTACATTAGGGCACAATCCTATGCATGTTTAGACAGAAAAAAAATCCTACAACTCCCAGCATTCCCACCATGGCTAGCTGGGGAGTGCTGGGAGTTGTAGGGATTTTTTCTGTCTAAACATGCATAGGATTGCACCCTTAATCAATCTTCACAGTACTGAAGATAGACACACATCAGCCCTGCCCTCCATAGGCACTCTGCTGTCCTTTCCTCTAAGGAATAGGTCCAGGTCACATGAAATGTGAATGGCATCATCATATGACGGCCATTTCCACTCTGGTCTTGTGTGTGAAGCTTTCATTCAGGGGGTCACAAGACAGCAAGAATAGACGGCCTTGTGACCTGCTACATAAGATCAGGGGCACTGTTTGGGCCAGATTCTCCCTTAACATGTAGGGATAAAGGGGGGCGGGATTGTATTCTCCCTCATCCACATTCTTTTTAATGTTATAAGGGAAAGATGTGTTCACAGGTACAGATATGGCCCATTCCTTTAGAAAAGCCCCTTTGTGCTTTTGACGTATCTCCCTTAAATTCCCTAGGACTAAGACCTGCTATTATTGTTGTTAGTAATAATTACTGTCAGCATGTACAGGCGGTCAACACAACAGAGTCCTTCTCCTGGAGGAGTCTTTCAGGTACTATCTTGATTCAAAGGTCAACTATGACAGTTACAGAGATTACTTTCCATGTGGTGTCGGCTGAATCCTCTTCAATCAAATAAGAAGCACAGAGGGCATGATCTGGCTAAAGTTAAGCACTTTTAAAGTCCCATTGGTTTCACTGGCGGAAATTTAAGCATGCACTTCACTTTGCCACTGAAATCAGTGGGACTTAACTTTGGCTTGTACCAAAGGACCCTATGGTTATGGCTGCAATCCCATGGACCTTTACTTTGGGACCAGGATAAGTAACACCATTAAGCTCATGGGACTTATTTTCAAGTAAATACACTTAGAGACGGGCTATAAAAGATCTTAAGCCTTTCTGTTCTCTTCAAGGCACAGTTCAAGGCAATGTTTTTAAGCTAAAAAGACAAAGCCCTTTTTCATAAGCTGCCTACAACATATTTAATTTAAAGGCAAGGTAATGGTAGGTCGGTCGGTAGATCAAATAGTCAGTCTCAATTTTTTGTTCAGGACTGACCCTACCACTGTGGTTGTTTATTCGTTCAGTCGCTTCCGACTCTTTGTGACTTCATGGACCAGCCCACACCAGAGCTCCCTGTCAGCCGTCGCCACCCCCAGCTCCCCCAAGGTCGAGTCCATCACCTCCAGAATATCATCCATCCATCTTGCCCTTGGTCGGCCCCTCTTCCTTTTGCCTTCCGCTTTCCCTAGCATCAGCATCTTCTCCAGGGTATCCTTCTTCTCATTATGTGGCCAAAGTACAGATCTAAAAGGGAGGGTGTGTGTGGCAGTCCTCTGCCCTGAGCGCCCTTCTCCCCCTGGCTGTTCCCATCCCCCTGAGATGGCACCATGGTGATGGCAATGCTAGCTTTTTGCTAGCTTGGGCAAGTTGTCTGTTTCATCTAGTTTTTATTATCACATTTATATCCTGCCTTTTTTCCTCTTGCAAGGAAGCCAAGGTGGTTTACCTGGTCCTCCATTTCATTTTCACAATGACCCTGTGAAGTAGGTTAGGCTGAGTCAATGGCTGGCCCAAAGACCCAGTGAGTTTTGTGACTGCGTGGGGATGTGAACCCAGGTCTCCCAAGTCCCAGTCCAACACTCTGATCACCACACCACAGTTGCTCTTTTCTTAGTTGCCTTCTCCTGTGCCATTGGGAAAAGCCCCTGAATGAGCAAGCTACTAGATCAGTATTTAAGGTATTAGAAAGAGCTTCCAGATGTTGTGATATTTCCTGAAAATTGGGCATAACTCAGTTCTGTGGAAAGAAATAACTTTGGGAAATAACTGTCTCCTTACAGTTCATTTGTATGTTACTTTATGAATGATTCCAATGTATTCAATTTAAGTGGCTACATTTAGCTACAGATCTATAGTAAGGCAAATATGTCTGCCACCCATATTTTCCCTCTAAATTATATCGTTACGTCTTTCAACATTACACAATTAGCAAGAAAAAAATATATGCAGCATATATTTTGACACAGGCATAAGTTTCACTGAGTTCCTTGGGTCTTACTCCCAAGAAAGTATGCATTGGATGGCAGCTGCAGGGCTCTTGCATAGCTCCCATTCATTTCAAGGGACTCCGCATTGGATAGTGTCCTTTGTCTTTTTTTTGGCAAGGGATAACTCTTTTTGCATGCAAAATGTATTTGGAAACACGTTGCCAATTGTCTGTGTCAGTTTCTCTGACATTGACTCAACAGCTCTGATTTTATTATTTATTTATTTATTCATTCATTCATTCATTCATTCATTCCATTTCTATACCACCCAATAGCCGAAGCTCTCTGGGCGGTTAACAAAAATTTTTCCACCAGTTTGTTCCTTATTTAGAATATAGTGAATTAGGGCCATTGCAGCCTATTCATTTTCCTCTAGCACCAGTGGAAGCTGGTGGTTTTGATGTCAGTGGGGTGATGAATTCGCTTTGGTTTTCAGTCAGAACCAGTCAGAAACCCAGTCAGAAACTCTGGGTTTCAGTCAGAAACCCAGAGCCTCCACTGCCTAGCACTATAGTTCTGCTAGCCTCCATGCAGCACCAGTCATACATTGTTCAATTTCCACAAAATGGGTGGGGGAAGCTCTCTCCACTATGCTGTTGCTGCTGATCTTGCAAGCCTGAAGTCTGCCCACCCCAGCTGTAACTGGAGTGTGCAGTGGTGGTAGCAGCAGGAATAATCAGATTTCCCCAGCAACAAAACATGGTAATTTGTGGTCTGCAAGAGAAGCACTACCTTGTAGAAAGATGTCTAGAACCTGCCTATCAACCAAATAAAACTTATTGTGCAAAAATATCCTTGTATGGAAATATGCTCATTTCCCCGTAACTTGTGTTCAAAGTAGGGTGGTCAGATGCAAAAGAAGACAGGGTTCCTGTACCTGTAATAGCTGTGTAGAAGAGGGAATTTCAGCCGGTGTAGTTTGTCATGCAAGCTGAACTTCCCTCTTCTACACAACTATTAAAGATTCAGGAACCTTGTCTTCTTTTACATCTCCCACCCACCCAGTTGGCAACACCCAGTGTTGCCAACTGCCCCCCCAAAAAAGGTGGGGCCTGCTCCAGTGCCTTTAACAGAGGCTTCATATATAGAAATGATTGTTGCATCATGAAAGGTAAATATCCTCCTCCTACTAATGACTACAGATCAAGTTTCTGTTCAGTGCACAGGAGCAAGGGCCAATAAAATGTTGGCAAACCTACCAAAGGACCAGGCTCCTCTAGCAGGAGATGCAAGTTTAAAGAATCTTCTCTGTGAGTAGCCCACTGTTTCTTCATTTTCATAAGTGATGTTGAAATAACACTTTTTAGTCCATCTTATGGTATGTCTGAAAGACTGAAAGCCACAAGAGGCTATTTTAGCATTGTATCAAGGGTCCAGATGGTAGATTTACATTTACACTTAAATCTGGATGTGCCTTTCCTGTCATAGAAGCATAGGATAGTAGGGTTAGAAGGGGCCTATAAGACCATCGAGCCCAACCCCATGCTCAATGCAGGAATCCCAAGTCAGAGCATCCCTGACAGATGGCTGTCCAGCCTCATCTTGAACGCCTCCAGTGTGGGAGAGCCCACCACCTCCCTAGGGAATTGGTTCCATTCTCGTATTGCTCTCACAGTCAGGAAGTTTTTCCTGGTGTTCAGCCGGAATCTGGCTTCCTGTAACTTGAGCCCATTATTCCATGTCCTGCACTCTGGGATGATCAAGAACTGATCCTGGCCTTCCTCTCTGTGACATGGATGAACAAGTATCTTGAAAAGGTGGATTAATGCCATCAATGTAAATTAAGCAAGCAGCTCTCCACCTAAGTGGTGTGGACTCTCCAGATTTAAAATAATGGTAAACAGAAGTAGGAAAATACCACAGAACAAAATGTGGATCGTTTTTTAAAATGTCATATTGGAAATGTGCTGAATTTTAAAAGTGACTTGTGTCACTTGTGAAGATGCCCTTTTTTGTGTGCTCTACTGAATTTTGTGTCTAGCTGAAATACGTGCTCTTACTATGTTCACATTGATAGTAGGGATGCTGGAGAAATTCGAGATGGACTAAAATGAGTTCGGACTTCTCAGAATCCAACCTGTGGAATCCGGTGCAGACCACCCTCCTCAGGCCACATAGAGTCCATGGACTTTCAGATCTTTTTTTTTTACTTTCCCAAAATTTGTGCAAATTTATTCATAGGGAAATATGCACCTTTCTGCTGAGACTGTTAAATACAGTCAGGGCCAGAAATATTGGAACAAGGATAACTGTTTTGGTAGTTGGCCTCTGTACACCACTACATTGAAGTTGAAAGGAAGCACACCCAGATGGGAGCGAAGTCAGGACTTTCAGCTGTAATTCAAGGGGTTTGACAAAAGTGGGGCACTACCCATTCAGGAAGTACAGCCAGTGGCATACACAAACCCTCATCATTGGTGGCTCATAAGTAATGGAACGAATGGCTGACAAGCAGCTGCATGGCCAGGTGTGGCCTGTTTCCTAGGTACCCCATGACCAATCAAGCAGATAAAAGGCCTGGAGGTGGTTCTGAGTGTTACATTGCATTTGGTAGCTGTTCACTGGAGCCCCCAACATGAGGTCCAAAGAGGTGTCCATGCGAGTGAAGGAGGCCATCATTAGGCTGAAGAAACAAAATAAACCCATCAGAGAGATAGCAAAAACATTGGGAGTGGCCACCACAACAGTTTGGAGCATCCTGAAAAAGAAGGAATTAACTGGCAAGCTCAGCAACAGCAAAAGGCCTGGAAGACCACGGAAGACAACTAAAGTGGATGACCGCAGAATTCTGCTCATGGTGAAGATGAACCCTTTCACAACATCTAGCCAGGTCCAGAACGCTCTTGCAGAGGTAGGCATGTCATTGTCAACATCTACAGTCAAGAGACGGCTTTATGAATGTAAATACAGAGGTTTCACAACAAGGTGCAAACCACGGGCAACGCTCAAGAACAGACAGGCCAGATTAGCCTTTGCCAGCAAACACCTAAAAAAGCCTGCCCAGTTCTGGAATAAGATTCTTTGGACTGATGAAACCAAGATTAACTTGTACCAGAATGATGGGAAGAGAAAAGTATGGAGAAGGAAAGGAACAGCTCATGATCCAAAGCAGACCACATCATCTGTCAAGCATGGTGGAGGCAGTGTTATGGCATGGGCATGTATGGCTGCCAATGGAACCGGGTCACTGGTGTTTATTGATGACCTGACTGCTGATCAAAGCAGCAGGATGAATTCTGAAGTAAATAGGCCTATACTTTCTGCTCAGATTCAGCCAAGTGCTGCCAAACTGATAGGACGCCGCTTCGTATTGCAGATGGATAATGGCCCAAAACATACAGCAAAAGCTACCCAAGAGTTTCTCCAGGCAAAGAAGTGGGATGTTCTTCAATGGCCAAGTCAGTCACCTGATCTCCACCCAATACAGCATGCTTTTCACTTACTGAAGATGAGACTGAGGGCAGAAAGACCCACAAACAAGCAACAGCTGAAGGCAGCTGCAGTAAAGGCCTGGCAAAGCATCTCGAGGGAGGAAACTCAGCATTTGGTCATGTCCATGGGTTCCAGACTTCAGGCAGTCATTGACTGCAAAGGATTTTCATCCAGGTATTAAAGGCGATCCTTAAGTTTGAAATAATGTTGATTTGTTCCATTACTTATGAGCCACCAACGACATGTGTGTGTGCATGCCACTGGCTGTCCTTCCCGAATGGTTGGTACCCCACTTTTGTCAAACCCCTTGAATTACAGCTGAAAGTCCTGACTTCGCTCCCATCTGGGTGTGTTTCCTTTCAACTTCAACGTGGTGGTGTACAGAGGCCAACTGCCAAAACTGTTATCCTTGTTCCAATATTTCTGGCCCTGACTGTATGAATGGGATGGGAGACAATGTGCTAAACGTTATGCACTAATGTAAATTAAATAAATTGTTTCGAACCCTCTTACAGAATTATTTGCATATTTTTCAGCACAATGGGGAAAGTTCGAATCCATCTGTGAACGGACACCGGAACCAATGACTCAGCACAATCCATGAAACACACACGGGATGGATTTCACAAAATCGAGACATCCCTAACTGATAGAACTGTCTAGCTTAGCTAGACATTCGAGTTTGTGGGGAAAGTGATGGAAGAGGTCATGGGTCAGGGACTGATTTAGGTGTCTGCTACATTTAGGTGTAGCAGACAGAATCAAGATTTGAAATAATCCTGACAGGTTGGAACACTAGACTGAAAAACCAACATGATGAAATGCAAATGAGATAAATAGAACTCTTGCAGTTATATACAAAAACATCAAAGGCACAAGTATTGGCTTACTCCAGGTAACTTAGGCTGCAGTTACAGAAATATAGCGTCCAGAGAAGTAAGTATCCATGAGAAGTAAGAAACCCTGTACAGTCATTCTCTTTGTATGTAAGCCAGGGGTGGGGAACCTCAGGTCTGGAGACCAAATATGGTGGGCCTGGAAGCCAAACCTGGCCCAATGTCATGCCCCCTCCCCTGGCCCATGCTTCGCCCCCCCCTTCCCCCAACCATCGATCATTCATTCATTCATTCATTCCATTTCTATACCACCCAATAACCAAAGCTTTGGGGGCGGTTCACAAAGATTAAAACCACAAAGTACAACATAAAACTTTGGTGGTTTCCTGTCCTTTATGTTGTTTTCCCTATTCCAAAAGGTTGACATGCCTCTTCTAAGGTTTATTTACTAGCAGTAAGAGCTTTAAGCTAAAATATGCTTGCATTTTTTCTACTTTTTGCACACTCCACCCCAAAGTGCATTTTCATGCTTTAGTCTATGGGGGAAATACACATTTTCGGTGGTTTATTTATTTTACATATTTTTCTATGACTAAATTTGTGTAACATTCCGGAAAGTAAAAAGTCTGCGGAATTGGTGTGACTCAGGACAAGTCGATCTGGTGCAGAACCCATGGGTCAGATTCACAGAAATCCAAATTCATTTGATGCCATTGTGGATTTCTCTGACATCCCTAGTCCAGGGTACTTCTGTATATTTCTGGATGCTGCATTTTATGAAGGACATTGACAAACTGGAGTGTCTTCAGAGAAGGGTGATCAAGATGCTGAGGGGTCTGGAAGGCAAGTCCCATGAGGAACTATTGACAAAGCTGGGTATGTTTAGCCTCATGAAGATAAGATTAATGGGAGACATGATTTGTTGTTGTTCAGTCGTTCAGTCGTGTCCGATTCTTCGTGACCCCATGGACCATAGCACGCCAGGCCTTCCTGTCCTGCGCTCTCTCCCGGAGTGTGCTCAAGTTCATATTCATTGCATCGGTGATACTATCTAGCCATCTCATCCTCTGCCGTCCCCTTCTCCTTTTGCCTTCAGTCTTTCCCAGCATCAGGGTCGTTTCCAGAGAGTTTTCTCTTCACATTAGGTGGCCAAAATATTTGAGCTTCAGCTTCAGTATCTGTCCTTCCAATGAGCACTCAGGGTTGATTTCCTTTAGGATGGACTGATTTGACCTCCTTGTAGTCCAGGGGACTCGTAACAGTCTTCTCCAGCACCACAGTTCGAAAGCATCAATTCTTCGGTGCTCAGCCTTCCTTATAGTCCAGCTCTCACAGCCATACATTACTACCGGGAAAACCATAGCTTTGATTAGACGAATCTTTGTCGGCAAGGTGATGTCTCTGCTTCTTACTATGCTATCTAGGTTTGCCATAGCTTTCCTCCCAAGGAGCAAGCGTCTTTTAATTTCATGGCTACAGTCACCGTCTACGGTGATCTTGGAGCCCAAGAAAGTAAAATCTGTCACTGCTTCCATTTCTTCCCCTTCTATATGCCAGGAAGTGATGGGGCCAGATGCCATGATCCTCGTTTTTTTAATGTTGAGTTTCAAACCAGCTTTTGCACTCTCCTCTTTCACCCTCAACAAGAGGCTCTTGAGATCCTCTTTGCTTTCTGCCATTAGGGTGTTATCGTGTGCATATCGGAGGTTGTTGATAATTCTCCCGGCAATCTTAATTCCGACCTCTGATTCATCCAACCCGGCGTTTCTCATGATGTACTCTGCATATAAGTTAAATAAGCAGGGTGACAATATGCAGCCTTGTCGTACTCCTTTCCCAATTTTGAACCACTCGGTTGTTCCATGTCTGGTTCTTACTGTTGCTTCTTGACCCTCGTACAAGTTTCTCAGGAGACAGGTAAGGTGGTCTGGTTCTCCCATCACTTTAAGAATTTGCCACAGTTTGTTGTGATCCACACAATCAAAGGCTTTAGCGTAGTCAATGAAGCAGAAATAGACGTTTTTCTGGAATTCTCTCGCTTTCTCCATGATGCAGCGAATGTTGGCGATTTGATCTCTAGTTCCTCTGCCTCTTCGAAACCCAGCTTGTACTTCCGGTAGTTCTTGGTTCGCATACTGCTGAAGCCTAGCTTGTAGGATTTTGAGCATCACCTTGCTGGCATGTGAAATGGGTGCAATTGTGCGGTAGTTTGAACACTCTTTGGCGTTGCCCTTCTTTGGAATTGGAATGTAAACTGACCTTTTCCAGTCTTGCGGCCATTGGTGAGTGTTCCAAATTTGTTGGCATATTGAATGCAGCACTTTAACAGCATCATCTTTTAGGATTTTAAATAGCTCAGCTGGAATACTGTCATCTCCGCTAGCTTTGTTGTTACTAATGCTTCCTAAGGCCCACTTGACTTCACTCTCGAGGATGTCCGGCTCAAGTTCAGTGACCGCACTATCATGGCTATCAGGGACATTAAGATCTTTCCTGTATAGTTCTTCTGTGTATTCTTGCCACCTCTTCTTAATCTCATCGGCTTCTGTTAGGTCCCTGCCTTCTTTGTCCTTTATCATGCCCGTCTTTGCACAAAATGTTCCCTTGAGATCTCCAATTTTCTTGCAGAGATCTCTAGTCTTTCCCATTCTGTTGTTTTCCTCGATTTCTTTGCATTGTTCATTTAAGAAGGCCTTCTTGTCTCTCCTTGCTATTCTCTGGAACTCTGCATTCAGTTGGATATATCTTCCCCTTTCTCCCTTGCTTTTCACTTCCCTTCTTTCCTCAGCTACTTGTAAAGCCTCATCAGACAGCCACTGGGAGACATGAGAGCAGTCTCCAAATATCCGAAGAGCTGTCATTTATTTATTTACGTTCTATACCACCCAAGAGCTGGAGTCCTCCATGCAGAACAGGGAGCAGAGTTGACCTCTGTTGCTCCAGAGTGCAGGACTAGAACCAATGGGTGGAAATTGCAAGGAAGCAGATTCTGGCTAAATATTAGGAGAAATGTCTTAAGGAAGAACTTTTGGACAGTGGAACAGTCTGCTTCAGGAAGCAGTGGGCTCTCCTTTTCTGGAGGTGCTGGAGCAACTTCCCTATAAGGAAAAGTTACAGCAGCTGGGATTGTTTAGCTTAGAAAAAAGGCAAATGAGGGGGGACATGATAGAGGTTTATAGAGTTACTCATGGTGTAGGGAGACTTTTTCTTGCTCTCTCATAATACTAGAACCTGGGTTCATCCCATGAAGCAGATTGGTGGGAGATTCAGGACAGATAAAAGGAAGTACTTCACACAGCACATACTTAAACTTTGAAATTTGCCCCACAAGATGTAGTGATGGCCACCAAGTTGGACGGCTTTAAAAGAGGGTTAGACATATTCCTGGAGGAGAAGGCTATCCATGGCTACTAGCCCTGATGGCTATATGCTACCTCCAGTATTGGAGGCAGTATGCCTATGTTCACTAGTTGCTGGGGAACATGGGTGGGAGGGTTCTGTTGCACTCATGTCCTGCTTGTGGGTTTCCGGTGGGCATCTGGTTGGCCACTATGTGAACAGAATGCTGGACTAGATGGACCCTTGGTCTGATCCAGCACGGCTCTTCTGATGTTCTTATGGCGGCTGCAGTCAATATGGGGGAGCCAGAGCCAAACTGGGCAGGGTTTCAGGCATTGCATAACTTTATCTTTTTTCCCACCCCATTCATTCTCTACCCACTCCCCCCCCCCACACACACACACACAGCAGAAGAGGAAGTGATTCCAAAGGTGTGATCTGGAAAGCAAGAGTGACCTGCATAAAATTAGGCTGAGGGTGGGCCAGAGAGCCAGATAGTGTTGAGGGCTGCATGAAGCCTGTGAGGGCTGCAGATGCCCCACCTTGGTTTTAAGCAATAGCTTCCTGTAGTGGTACCTTTGGCATATGTCAGCAGTGCTAGAAATTAGCACGTGGATAGGATAGGAAAAATGTAAATTCCTGATGGGCAGAGCCCATTTAAGAGCGAAAGGAAAACACTGGTATTGATCTCAGGACAAATCTAAATTTGTTTACTTTGGGTTGTATCCAGTTGTGCCCCTCCACTGATGGAAGGTTCTTTGATCCAGCAGAGCCTTCCATGAGCGTAAGGGGCAAGGGAAGAGAAAAAAATGTTTGCTGATTCTTCCTTCCCTCTGCAGCCCTGTTTCTTCCTCCAATTTGCTCCAGTGGTTTGGGTGACTCCCTTGGAACAGCATAGGAAGTGGTGCAGGGAGCTACAGAAGACGAAGGGGGTTCGAAAAAATCACCCCCCACCCCTGCCTTTCCACTCACAAAAGCCTCTGCTGGATCAAAGACCCTTCCGTCTGCAGAGAGACACAATTAGATACAACTCAGAGCAACCCTATACATGTTTACTCAGAACAAAGTCCAGCTGTGCTCAGTGAGTCTTACTCCAACGTATGTGACCATAGATTTGCACGGTTAGCCAGTCAGAGGAAATGTGTGTTTCCATAGCTCTTGCAGCACTCTCCCCAAAAGAGGACAAAAGAGGTCACTTCTGTTATCTAGTCATGATGGCTTTCCCTATGTTTAATACAGCAAATTATTTAAAATCATTATAATATATGTGATGACTGTTCCCTTCCCTTGGCTGCCTCCTCCTCCTCTTCCTCTGCCACCATCTAGTTGGTTATCTCCTCCTCAAGCTGGGGTGGCAGTGAAATGCTTATCTGAGCTGTCTCTGCCCTAGAGTAACCACTGTTAGAACACCTGCAGAGTGCACAAATCTGGCAGAACCTTGAGTGGGCAGTTAATTTTTTAAAAATGTTCTTTAGGAAAGAAAATTGATGGCCTTTAACAATACCCCAAATCTGCCCCCTCAACTGCCTTATAGAAACATGGGAAGCTGCCGTAATTATAGCAGGTCAAACCATTTATCCATCTAGCCCAGTACTGTGTTCTTACTTTGACCAAAGGTCTTTCATATCACCTCCTACCTGAATCGTTTAACTTTTCCTTTTAACTTGTGATCTTTTAAAGCAGGGGTGGGCAACGTCAAGAAGTCCGGGGGCCACTTTCCCCTCGGACACTCCCCCTGCAGGCCGCATTCCTGCTGCTGAATCGCCATATTCATAGAATCATAGAATTATAGAATAGTAGGGTTGGAAGGGGCCTACAAGGCCATCGAGTCCAACCCCCTGCTCAATGCAGGAATCCAAGTCAGAGCATCCCTGACAGATGGCTGTCCAGCCTCGTCTTGAATGCCTCCAGTGTGGGACAGCCCACCACCTCCCTGGGTAATTGGTTCCATTGTCATATTGCTCTAACAGTCAGGACCTTTTTCCTGATGTTCAGCCGGAATCTGGCTTCCTGTTACTTGAGCCCATTATTCCGTGTCCTGCACTCTGGGATGATCAAGAAGAGATCCTGGCTTTCCTCTCTGTGACAACCTTTCAAGTACTTGAAGAGCGCTATCATATCTCCCCTCAGTCTTCTCTTCTCACGGCTAAACATGCCCAGTTCTTTCAGTCTCTCTCCATAGGGCTTTGTTTCCAGTCCCCTGATCATCTTTGTTGCCCTCCTCTGAACCCTCTCCAGTTTGTCTGCATCCTTCTTAAAGTGTGGTGCCCAGCACTGGACACAGTACTCCAGATGAGGCCTAACCAGTGCTGAGTAGAGGGGAACTAGTACTTCCTGGGATTTGGAAGCTATGCTTCTATTAATGCAGCCCCAAATTTGCCTTTTTTGCAGCATTTGCCTTTTTTGCAGCCACATCACATTGTTGGCTCATATTCACCTTGTGATCGACAACAATTCCAAGATCCTTCTCACTTGTAGTGTTGTTGAGCCATGTATCCCCCATCTTGTAACGGTGCATTTGGTTTCTTTTTCCTAGGTGCAGAACCTGGATTTATCCCTATTAAATGTCATTCTGTTGTTTTCTGCCCAGCGCTCCAGTCTATCCAGATCACTTTGAATTTTGTTTCTGTCTTCCAAAGTATTAGCTATCCCACCCAATTTTGCGTCATCTGCAAATTTGATCAGCATTCCCTGCACCTCCTCCTCCAAGTCATTAATACAAATGTTGAAGAGCACTGGGCCCAGGACTGAGCCCTGCGGTACCCCACTCATTACCTCTCCCCAGTTTGAGAAGGTCCTATTGATAAGCACTCTTTGAGTCCGATTCGGAAGCCAACTGTGAATCCACTGGATCATTGTTCCATCTAGCCCACTTTGACCTAGTTTGCTCATCAGGATATGATGGGGCACTTTGTCGAAAGCTTTGCTGAAGTCGAGGTATATGATGTCTACAGCATTCCCACGGTCCACAAGGGAGGTGACTTGATCAAAAAATGAGATCAGATTTGTCTGGCAGGACTTGTTTTTGACAAATCCATGTTGGCTTCGAGTAATCACTGCATTGTTTTCAAGGTGCGTACAGATGGATTGTTTTATCATCTGCTCCAGAATTTTCCCAGGGACTGATGTCAGATTGACTGGTCTGTAGTTCCCAGGTTCCTCCTTTTTACCCTTTTTGAAGATAGGGACAACATTAGCCCTCCTCCAGTCATCTGGCACTTCCCCCGTCCTCCATGATTTCTCAAAGAGAATAGACAGCGGTTCTGAGAGTTCTTCTGCCAGTTCCTTTATTACTCTAGGATGCAGTTCATCTAGCCCTGGAGATTTGGACTCATTCAAAGTAATTAGGTGTTCCTTGTCCATATGCCTATCGATCTCAAGCTGCAGTCCTGCCCCTTCAGCCTGTACATCTCCTTTGCCAGGGGGGTCATAGACCCTCTTCTGGGAGAAGACTGAGCCAAAGTAGGAATTGAGCACCTCTGCCTTTTCTTTGTCATCTGTTATCATTTTGCCATCCTTATTTAATAGCTGAACAACCATTTCTTTCCTTTGCCTTTTACTATGCACGTGGCTGAAGAAAGCCTTTTTGTTGTTTTTAGCATCCCTCACTAACCTCAGCTCGTTCTCAGCTTTAGCCTTCCTGACATCATCCCTGCAATTCTGTGCTACCTACCTGTACTCTTCCTTTATTATTTGGCCTTCTTTCCACTTCCTCTGTATGTCCTTTTTGTTTTCAGGTCATCTCTAAGCTTTTTGTGAAGGCACATTGGCTTCTTCTGTTGTCTTCCACCTTTTCTTCTTGTTGGAATTGTTTGTAATTGTGCCTTGAGAATTTCCTTTTTTAAAAGCTCCCACCCATCTTGGAGGCCTTTTCTCATTAGAGTCGCTTGCCATGGGACCTTACTGATCATTGTTCTGAGTTTATTAAAATCAGCTTTCCTAAAATCCAGGGTACGACTACACTCAGCTTTTGCTTCCCTTAGAACCAAGAACTCACGTACAACATGGCCGCTTTCCCCCAGAGTTCCTGTAACTGCTACTTTATCCACTAAGGCATCTCTGTTGGTTAGGATCAAGTGAAGGATAGCCGATCCTCTAGTTCCTTCCTCTACTTTCTGTAGGAGGAAGTTATCCGCCACACAAGTCAGGAATTTCCTGGAGGGGCCATGTTTTGCAGGATTTGTCTCCCAACAAATATTGGGGAAATTGAAGTCCCCCATTACTACTACATCATGCTTCCTTAAAACATTGGCTATTTGCTTTTCAAAAGTTTCATCCTTATCTTCTCCTTGATTGGGTGGCCCGTAGTAGACTCCAACCACCAGGTTCCTTTTATTCTTTGCTCCATTTATTTTGATCCAGATGCTCTCAATGGGGCTACCAAGCTCATCCTCCTGTATTGCTGTGCAGAGATGTGTATTTTTCACATAGAGTGCAACCCCACCGCCCTTTCTGTTCCTCCTGTTCTTTTTGAACAAGTTATATCCTTCAATTTCTGTATTCCAGTCATGAGAGTCATCCCACCAAGTCTCAGTTATACCTATCAAGTCATAATTTCCCTCGTGTATTAAGAGTTCAAGTTTGTTCTGTTTGTTTCCCATACTTTGGGCATTAGTATATAGACATCGAAGACCATGTGCTTCATAGTCTGGCTTTCTTCCAACATGTGTCTGAAGACTATTATTGGGCGCTATCACAGCTGTTCTCTCCGTTGCAGTGCATGCGCCTACGTCCATTGTTACCCCCAACATTACATCTCCCTTCCCCGTAGGATTCAGTTTAAAGCCCTCCTGATGAAGTTCTTCATGCTGTGGCCAAACACATTCTTCCCATCCTTTGTGAGGTGCAACCCATCCCTTGCCAACAGCCCATCTTCCAGGAAGTATGGCCCGTGGTCCCAGAATCCAAATCTCTCTCGTCGGCACCACCTTCGTAGCCAGTTGTTCACCTGGAGTATTTTCCTTTCCCTTTCTGTCCCTCTTCTAACTACTGGAAGGATGGATGAGAAAACTATCTGGGCCCCAAAGTTCTTGAGTTTCCTTCCCAAAGCTTCAAAGTCTGATGTGATTTCTTCGTAGCTCCGCTTGGTGGTATCATTTGTTCCTACATGGATGAGAAGAAAGGGATACCTGTCAGTGGGCTTTATGAGTGCAGGCAACCTTTCAGTCACGTCTCTAATCTGTCCTCCCAGGAGACAACATACCTGGCGAGTCCACTAGTCTTCACGACATACTTGGGTCTCGATCCGACGCAGCAAGAAGTCTCCCACTACTACCACTCTTCTCTTCTTGTTGTTGTAGGCCTGGGTTTCATCGCCTCTGTTTGACTGACCTTCAGCCTCTTGCTCACTCTCATGTTGGTTCCCCTGTGATTCTTCCTCTGCAGGCTGTCCTCCAGTCTCATCCACAAGTTCCTGGAATCGGTTCCACAGCTCCACTGCTTCCACTGGTGCAGAGTGGCATCTAGTTCTTCTTCTCCTAACTGTCACCCTTTTCCACGGAGTAACCTCTACTCCATTTTTCTTCACCTCAGCATTTCCCACTGCCTCATCTTGCTGTTGCTCTTCAAGCTTCTGGTCTTCCCTTTGCTGCTGTAGTCCCCCATTCTGTCCAAGAACTCTTCGTGTTCTCTTATTCCCCGGAGGGTCGACAGTTGCCGCTCCAGTCCACTTACTTTTTCTTCCAGCAGCGAGATCAACTTGCACTTGTTGTAGGTGTAGGCCATGTTGTTCTCAGGCAAGAAAACAAACATTGCACACACCTTGCAGGTCACCAGCACTGGAGAGTCCTGTCCTTCCATTGCCTCTTTTCCCTTTTTGTGTCTAGCTTTGTGATTGTTCTAGACTAGCCTGTGCCTGCTCCTCTACTCAGTAGAGGTTAAAAGCAGAGTCCCACTGGTGTAGAAGTGTGTGTTACAAGACAAGTAATTGAAAAAAATTTAGTTAAAAAAAAATGAAAGAGGCAATGAACCACTTTTTGTGTGTGTGTTTCTGCCACCATGAATTTTAGTGGCGCAGCAGAGGCAGTAGCTGCAGCAGGGGCCACACCATAGGACAAGGGCTGCATGTGGCCTGCATGTTGCCCACCCCTGCTTTAAAATTTAACTGATCTTTTAAGCTGGAGATGTGGGGAATGGAACCTGGGACCTTTTGCATGAAAACATGTGTAACATCACTAAGCTATGGCCCTCTCTCATAGGCTCATAGTAAGGCTACTTCTGGAATCACAGTCTAGCTATCCAGTCTCAGCTAAATCACAGCTCAGCGAGCCCCTACTTGCAATTAGGATTCTCAACATCAAATTAAATGTAATACCTATTCTCTGTACCTTCCTGTTGGCAGCCATGTGTCAGCAGTCAACATGGTTGTGCCCCCCACTGGGATCCACAGACTAACAAATGAAGGCCTATTACTAACTGGAGACCAGGGCCAATCTCCCACTTTCCACCCAGAGAAGCATAGAAGTCATGCACCATTCCCTCCGCTATTCCTGGCTGCCCTTCCCAACGGAAATGGAAGATCATTCCAGAGAGTCATACTCTGCTCTCTCCACTACCAGGAGCCCCTCTCACTGGGAAATGTGAGATCGCTCCCAAGGCCCCTGTGCTGACACAGGGTCAGAGAGATCTCCCATTTCTGCACAGCACTGATCTGAGGAAAGGAGCCAGGGCTGAGAAGGGGGATAGCTGGGTGTGCAAAGGGAGCATCAGAAAGCAGACTACAACTCCACTGTTGCAGCAGCTGCTGACACCCACCCACTCACTCGCCATCCCTTCTCCTTGACTCTGGCACTCTCCTGGTGTCAGTGCCAAGCACAGAACAAGTTGGTGACCCCAGTGGCTCCTATATCATTGCAGGGGTCACTGGGGTGATCTCCCATTTCCCAGTGGCAGTACTGGAAAGAACCTGTCTATTTCCTGTCACCTAGCTGAACACAGCAGAGGAAGCTGTTCCAGCTGGGCTGTGGGTTATATAAGAGCGAGCAGTCACAGCGAGCAAACCGGGAGAGCAAAGAGGAGTTTGGCAGGGGAGTTGCAGTGGAAGAGGAGACAAAGGCAAAGCAGTGAGTGGGGTGGAGTAAGCCCAGGGACTTTTCATTCTGAGTCGCCATGTCCTCACCATGTGCTCCTGAGAGCTCCAATTGAACTGAAGGGGTGTGGCCTGATTACTCTCAGCAGCTGTGTGGGCAGGAAGTTTCAGTCTGTTTCCTGTCTCCTAGCTGAGCAGAGCAGAGGGAGCTCCTCCAGCCGGTCTAGCGGCTATAAATGCAAGCGAGCAAGCAATCAGAGCGAGCAAACAGGAGTTTGGCAGGGGAGGTCAAGGGGGAGGCCCCGAACAATTTTTTAAAATTTCTTTTTCTTGTAACACACACTTCCATACCAGTGGGACTCTGTTGTTAACCTCCAGTGAATAGAGGACAATGCGTAGGCTAGAAACATAAAGGGAATAGAGACTATGGAAGGAAAAGACTCTCCAGTGGCAGTGACCTGCAAGGTCTGTGCAATATTTGCTTTCTTGACTGTGATCAACATGGCCTACACGTGCAACAAGTGCAAGTTGATTACACTGTTGGAAGAAAAAGTAAGAGGACTGGAGCAGTGAGTGTCCAGGGAATAAGAGAAGACGAAGAGTTCTTAGACAGAACGGTGGAACTACAGCAGCAAAGTGAAGTACAGAAGCCAGAAGAGCAACAGCAAGCTGAGGCAGAAAAGGAAAATGCTGAGGCAAGGAAAAATGAAGTAAAGGATACTCCTTGGAAAAAGGTGACAGTTAGGAGCAGACGAATTAGAAGGCACTCTACACCAGTGGAAGCGGTGGAACTATGGAACCGTTTTCAGGTACTTGAGGATGAGACTGGAGGACAGCCTGCAGAGGAAGAATTACAGGGGATCCCGCATGACAGCTAGCAAGAGGCTCAAGGTCAGTCAAGCAGAGGCAATGAAACCAAGGCCTACAACAAGAAGAAGAGAAGAGTGGTAGTAGTGGGAGACTCCTTGCTGCGTGGGATCGAGACCCAAGTATGTTGCGAAGACCCATGGACTCGCTAGGTATGCTGTCTCCCAGGGGGACGGATTAGAGATGTGACTGAAGGGTTGCCTATGCTCATAAAGCCCACTGACAGGTATCCCTTTCTTCTCATCCATGTGGGAACAAAAGATACTGCCAAGCAGAGCTACGAAGAAATCACGTCAGACTTTGAAGCTTTGGGAAGGAAACTCAATAACTTTGTGGCCCAGATAGTTTTCTTATCCATCCTTCCAGTAGTTAGAAGAGGGACAGAAAGGGAAAGGAAAATACTCTGGGTGAAGGTGGTGCCGACGTGAGAGATTTGGATTCTGGGACCACGGGCTATATTTCCTGGAAGATGGAGTGTTAGCAAGGGACAGGTTGCCAGGCCCTAAGCTATTTAGAGCTTTAAGGGCGCAATCCTTTGCATATTTAGACAGAGAAAAGGCCTACAACTCCCAGCATGCCCCAGCCAGCAATGGGGCATGCTGGGAGGTGTAGGCCTTTTCTCTGTCTAAACATGCATAGGATTGTGCCCTAAGGGTTAAAAAAAGAGGAAAGGTTCCTCCTGTGCAAGCACCGAGTCATTTCTGAC
This sequence comes from Heloderma suspectum, assembly GCF_057233095.1. Classification (NCBI taxonomy): domain Eukaryota; kingdom Metazoa; phylum Chordata; class Lepidosauria; order Squamata; family Helodermatidae; genus Heloderma; species Heloderma suspectum. The sequence continues at coordinate 248,071,592 of NC_139461.1, forward strand.
TCCTAGAGGGACGCTACTTTCGCTGGCGTTTTCATGGCAGACTATAGCGGGGTGGTTTGCCATAGCCTTCCCCAGTCATGACTACCTTTCCCCCAGCAAGCTTGGTACTCATTTTAACGACCTTGGAAGGATGGAAGGCTGAGTCGACCTGAGCCGGCTACCTGAGACCCAGCTTCCGCTGGGATCGAACTCAGGTCGTGGGAAGAGTTTCGGTTGCAATACTGCCGCCTACCACTCTGCACCACACGAGGCTCTAAGGGTTAAAAAACCAACTCCTTAAACGGAGCCTGGAAAACAATTGGCAACCGGTGCAGATCTTTCAGTATTGGATAACCGTGCGCTGGCCTTGGTGGCATCTTGCTTGAGAACTCCACAGATTCTGCAGCCTGCACTGTCTGTTACTTGAGGCTGAAACTCCTGGAAGCAAGAAGTGATGAAAAAGCCAGCAGCTCAGCTAAGAACTACTTCACACATTGCATCTTTAAGACACTTGTAACACCGTGACAAATTCAGCCTTTCCCACCTCTCTTCTACAACACATCCCTGACCAAAAGACATGCGCAGATTTGCCCAGACAGAACCAGACATCTGGAGGTACCAAAATCTGCATTACTACACATCTGAGGTGACCCTTTCCCTTCACCCACTCCACTCCATACTCATGTCCCTTTACAAGGTACATGCAGGAATCACCTGGAGGATGCATGATCAGGTCATCTCAGGCTATTGATTGGTCAGTTTGAATTTCTGACTACTCTAGGGGAGCTCTGGCCCTCCAAATAAATTATTTGATTGTGAAATCTTGCTTTATCATTGTGGTTGCTGGCTGAGGGCGATTTGCCCCTCCACCTTCCGGAACACAGGTGTCTCCCACACACCTGCAGGCTGCTTTGGTAAACTCTTGTTAGGATGTAGGTTCCTGATAAATCAGCTTTAGTTAGCTTAGTTATTCTATGTTTCATTTCATTAAAAAAAAAATCAATTGACCATTTCCCTCTCTCTGCTTATTTCTTGAATAAATACACTCAATTGGACTCAAGAGTTGATTTGGCTCTTTTGCATAGCCTAAGATTGCTCTCATTTATTTAAAATTATTTTTAGGTCATCTTTAAGGGTAAACTCCTCTCAAGGTGGCATACAGGATAAAAACCATACAAAAACATACAAATAGGCAATGAATATACAACAAAATGCTATTAAAATATATAAACAAATTAAACCAATAAAACCTGCGGCCCACAGATTATGGGAAAGCCAATGAAAACAGGTGGGAGGGGCTTCAAAGTCTTCTTGTAGACCTGCAGAGAAGGGGCCTGACAGTCCCCCCACCCCAAGCCTCATTCCAGAGGTGTAGGGCCACTCATGTGCTAGACCCTTTGGCGCACATGCTAGCTTGGTTTTGTAGCCCATCCTTCTCCATAAATACAAGATGTAATCCTGGATTACCTATGTGTTCAGGCTAAGGGTTATTAATCCTGTGGGCAGTAATAGTTATACCTCCAAAATATACAGCAAAGGGTGACTTCCAGCCTGTCCTAACTTGCAGGGTTGGAAGTGCAGATTCCCATTTATTTCAAACACATTTTCTATGTAGAAGTCAAAATGTAATTTTGTAACAAATGCATATTTTCAACCATAGGTATCATGCTGGTACATGTGCCAGGGAGTGATCGATCACTGGGTATAGCTCCCCTCTGTATGTGCACGTGGAGATGTACATGTGTCCATTGCCATGTAGTATATAACACAGTCCTAAGAGTTCTCTTCCCCTTCATAGATCACTGCCTTGTTGTGGCGAAGGGGCTTGCATAACTCAGTGAAGCCATAAGCTATGCCGTGCAGGGCCACCCAAGACGGACAGGTCATGGCGGAGAGTTCTGACAAAATGTGGTCCACTGGAGAAGGAGATGGCAACCCACTCCAGTATTCTTGCCAAGAAAACCCCATGGAACGTATCACAAGGCTAAAAGAGATGACGCCGGAAGATGAGCCCCTCAGGTCGGAAGGTGTCCAATATGCTACTGGGGAAGAGCAGAGGGCATTTCCAAGTAGCGCCAGAAAGAGTGAAGCAGCTGGGCCAAACCCGAAAGGACACTCAGCTGTGGATGTGTCTGGTGGTGAAAAGAAAATCCGATGCTGTAAAGAACAATATTGTTTAGGAACCTGGAATGTCAGATCAATGAATCAAGGTAAGCTGGAGGTGGTCAAACATGAGATGGCAAGATTGAACATCGACATCTTGGGAATCAGCGAACTAAAATGGACAGGCATGGGCGAATTTAATTCAGGTGACCATCATATCGACTATTGTGGGCAAGAATCCCTTAGAAGAAATGGAGTAGCACTCATAGTCAACAAAAGGGTGGAAAAAGCAGTACTGGGGTACAATCTTAAAAATGATAGAATGATCTCAGTACGAATCCAAGGCAAACCATTCAACATCACAGTAATTCAAGTCTATGCCCCAATCACTGAGGCCGAAGAAGCTGAGGTTGATCGGTTCTATGAAGACCTACAACACCTTCTAGAACTAACACCAAAAAAAGATGTCCTCTTCATCATAGGGGATTGGAATGCTAAAGTAGGAAGTCAAGAAATCACCGGGATAACAGGCAGGCATGGCCTTGATGTACAAAATGAAGCAGGACAAAAGCTAATAGAGTTTTGCCAAGAGAACATGCTGATCATGGCAAACACTCTTTTCCAACAGCACAAGAGGCGACTCTACACACGGACGTCACCAGATGGTCAATATCGAAATCAGATTGATTATGTCCTTTGCAGCCAAAGATGGAGAAGCTCCATACAGTCAGTCAAAACAAGACCTGGAGCTGACTGTGGCTCAGATCATGAGCTGCTTCTTGCAAAATTTCAGCTTAAATTGAAGAACGTCGGGAAAACCACCCAACCGTTCAGGTATGACCTAAATCATATCCCTGATGAATATACAGTGGAGGTGAGGAATAGATTTCAGGGATTAGACCTGATAGACAGAGTGCCTGAGGAACTATGGACAGAGGTCCGTAACATTGTTCAGGAGGCAGCAACGAAATCCATCCCAAAGAAAAAGAAATGCAAGAAAGCCAAGTGGCTGTCTGATGAGGCTTTACAAGTAGCTGAGAAAAGAAGGGAAGCGAAAAGCAAGGGAGAAAGGGGAAGATATACCCAACTGAATGCAGAGTTCCAGAGAATAGCAAGGAGAGACAAGAAGGCCTTCTTAAATGAACAATGCAAAGAAATCGAGGAAAACAACAGAATGGGAAAGACTAGAGATCTCTTCAAGAAAATTGGAGATCTCAAGGGAACGTTTTGTGCAAAGACGGGCATGATAAAGGACAAAGAAGGCAGGGACCTAACAGAAGCAGATGAGATTAAGAAGAGGTGGCAAGAATACACAGAAGAACTATACAGGAAAGATCTGAATGTCCCTGATAGCCATGAGAGTGCGGTCACTGAACTTGAGCCGGACATCCTCGAGAGTGAAGTCAAGTGGGCCTTAGGAAGCATTAGTAACAACAAAGCTAGCAGAGATGACAGTATTCCAGCCGAGCTATTTAAAATCCTAAAAGATGATGCTGTTAAAGTGCTGCATTCAATATGCCAACAAATCTGGAACACTCAACAGTGGCCACAAGACTGGAAAAGGTCAGTTTACATTTCAATTCCAAAGAAGGGCAACGCCAAAGAGTGTTCAAACTACCGCACAATTGCGCTCATTTCACATGCCAGCAAGGTGATGCTCAAAATCCTACAAGCTAGGCTTCAAGCAGTATGCGAACCGAGAACTACCGGAAGTACAAGCTGGGTTTAGAAGAGGCAGAGGAACTAGAGATCAAATCGCCAACATTCGCTGCATCATGGAGAAAGCAAGAGAATTCCAGAAAAACGTCTATTTCTGCTTCATTGACTACGCTAAAGCCTTTGATTGTGTGGATCACAACAAACTGTGGCAAATTCTTAAAGAGATGGGAGTACCAGACCACCTTACCTGTCTCCTGAGAAACCTGTACGAGGGTCAAGAAGCAACAGTAAGAACCAGACATGGAACAACCGAGTGGTTCAAAATTGGGAAAGGAGTACGACAAGGCTGCATATTGTCACCCTGCTTATTTAACTTATATGCAGAGTACATCATGAGAAATGCCGGGTTGGATGAATCAGAGGTCGGAATTAAGATTGCTGGGAGAATTATCAATAACCTCCGATATGCAGACGATACCACCCTAATGGCAGAAAGCGAAGAGGATCTAAAGAGCCTCTTGTTGAGGGTGAAAGAGGAGAGATTAAAAGCTGGTTTGAAACTCAACATTAAAAAAACGAAGATCATGGCATCTGGCCCCATCACTTCCTGGCATATAGAAGGGGAAAAAATGGAAACAGTGACAGATTTTACTTTCTTGGGCTCCAAGATCACCGCAGACGGTGACTGTAGCCATGAAATTAAAAGATGCTTGCTCCTTGGGAGGAAAGCTATGGCCAACCTAGACAGCATAGTAAGAAGCAGAGACATCACCTTGCCGACAAAGGTCCGTCTAATCAAAGCTATGGTTTTCCCAGTAGTAATGTATGGCTGTGAGAGCTGGACTGTAAGGAAGGCTGAGCGCCAAAGAATTGATGCTTTCGAACTGTGGTGCTGGAGAAGACTCTTACGAGTCCCCTGGACTGCAAGGAGGTCAAATCAGTCCATCCTAAAGGAAATCAACCCTGAGTGCTCATTGGAAGGACAGATAATGAAGCTGAAGCTCCAATATTTTGGCCACCTAATGCGAAGAGAAAACTCCCTGGAAAAGACCCTGATGCTGGGAAAGACTGAAGGCAAAAGGAGAAGGGGACGGCAGAGGATGAGACAGCTAGATAGCATCACCGATGCAATGAATATGGACTTGAGCACACTCCGGGAGAGAGCGCAGGACAGGAAGGCCTGGCGTGCTGTGGTCCATGGGGTCACGAAGAGTCGGACACGACTGAACGACTGAACAACAACAAAGAGTTCTCTTGGGCATCTTACATAGGGGCATATGGCCATTTAATGAAACTGAGCTCTAAGAATTGTGCGCATCATATACAGCTCCTAAATTTATTTAACTTATTTTCACTAACACTTAAGCCTGTTTCACATCATGGTATCTCATTCATGTGCATTACATGATTTCTCTATACTTGGTGACTGTACACTGGAGAGTGGTTCACACATACCCCTCCCACACACACACAAACACTGAAAGAACACATGAGTTCATAGGGCTGTGTGGGCTAGTCCAGAACCCTACAGTGAAAATGCTTCCTCACTGTCCATCATCTCTCTGTATGTGCTTGTGTAAAGCTCATTGACACAAAGACGCACATGGGGGAGCATGATGTGCCTATGCATGAAGAGCCCATTCCCATGCTGTCCAAACATGCTGGATGGCAGTGAAGCATTTCTGCTGCAGGAATCAGTGGCTGTGATGCATAATGAGGGTGGGGTGGGCTAGCATTCTTTAAATGTGTGGGTGGGTGTTCATGTGAACCGTACTTTGATGAATATGTGAACTGACTCCATTGAAAGTAATGTGAGGAGATATGATAGTTCAGCTTGTAGTTTTATATCTGTGCCACATCTATTCGCACATGTCATCATTACTTGATATTGCAGGCATCAGGTGATGGGCATTGTTATGAAGTATGCTTTAATTTACATGGACGTGCATATCACATACATGTAAGCTAAACACATACATGAGGGATCTTCTGATATTGAACTCTGGGCACCTAGGAAAACCTGATACCTCCTCAAAGCTGAAAGAGTCAGAGACCAGAACAAGGTCTGTGAAAGCAATTCTTTGTTTTATTAAAGGAGAATTTAAAATGAATTAAAGTCACACATCAGGGGAATTAGAGCCATATAGACATCTGGGGAATTAAATTCATATGTTAACACTAAGAAGTTCAAAGATAATCAAGCATTTAAAGACAATAATGAAGCTAGGTGCACTGGGATGTATAGAAAGTCGTGTGTGTGTGTGTGTGTGTGTGTGTGTAAAAGATGTTTGATAGAAGTGCAGCACCTCAAAAAGCAGTTTTAACTCCTAGCAAGGTGTGTGTGTAGCTGAACATGGAGGAAGGGGGAGAAAGTGGGGGGAAAGAAAGAAGTTCCAGCTTGGGTTAATTTGAAAGGGGGACAAACAGACTCTTTTGGGGAATTGTGGGAGAGTTTTGGAGGAGCGGGGTTAGAGCAAATGCAGCGGTTTGGGAAAAAAGTGGATAGAGATCTGTAAAGAGCAACAGGAAGCTCCCAAAGCCAAGTGATTTTGGAATTTGGAATGGGATTGAATATTAGGGAAAAGACAGGAAAAGAAAGAAGGAAAATAGAAGATAATGCAGAGATTTACCTCTCTGAAAATCTGCTGACTTGTGAAGTGGTGGTAATCTCTGTTGAGCTTCTTCTCTGGGAAAGAAGGGGAGACAAGAGGAAACTGTATGTGTGTGTGTGTGTGTGGGGTGATCTTCTGAGCAGAAAAGATGGAAGGAGTCCTCTTTACTTCTCTCCCTCTCTGTGTGATGTATGGATTTGGGCTGCTGTTTTTATCCCTCCTCTCTCAGGATTTATCTTAGTAATCAAAATAAAACAAGTTTTCTTCTAAGATTGCTCATGGATGTTGGAAAATGGATTCCTAGGTGGCAGGCATTAAGGGAAGAAAGAAGACAATGGGCTCCTCTTTCTTTCTTGATGTGAGGAAAAGATGGGAATTGATGGGTGCCTATTTCTGGCTTTCACAGGTCCAGGTGAACAAGATAGCCAGGGGGATTAGGGGGATTGTCTTAAACAAAGGTGACAAAAGAGGCATGTAGGCAAGCCTGCTTACACCATATTGGGTCTTCAGGGTCTCACAGTTTTAAAAGACATTGCATTCTTTATTTTTCTTTCTATTTAATCAAGGTTAGAAATCAGTGTAAAATATTTCATGGAAGGGGCTTCAGTGGTTGTCCTGAGGCAAGATCTAAAATTTGCAAGAGTCAGCATGGAAGAATTAAGGCAATCAGAGCACAATGGCTGGTCAGAAGATTGTATGCATGAAGTCTGCAGCTCCACTTAGGTTGCGCAAGGCCTCAATATCCTATAGAAACTGCTTTTCTGCTCTTCTCCAAGACCAACCCCCGCCCCTAGTCCCCTTCCAGATACAGGCCCTATCTTCCCAAAACAGTAGAATCTGGGGGGTGCTTCGTAACAGCAGGCCAATGTGAACCAGCTCTCAACTTGACCACAACTATATGGCTCAACTCAGTGTCAAATCACCTGCTCATACAATCTAACTTGGAGTCCTAGAGGTGGAATAAAGAAGCAAATTGTTTCCTTACATTAGCTCTACAATATATCTCAGTTGTCACTTTGACAAGGAAGAATACTAGGATCTCTTTTGCCCTCTGGCGTGGCATTTTACAGGCTTTTTTTGTTTTTAACCCATTACATTAATAGAAATGGTAGAAGTTTCCATAATTTGCAAAACTCAGGGTCATTCTTTAGTATACCACAGCTTAAAACAATCTGATCACGGTGTTAAGTTTTTATATGACTAAACTTTCCATCTATGAAAAGGAACAGAACAACACTTCTCTACCTCCTAGAAGAGTTTTGAGAAAGGTAACCTGAAATGTCCTTGGAATGTCCTTTGGCAAGATGTTTCTCTTGAACCTCAATTGGTCCAAAGTATAGATCAGCCTTCCTCAACCTGGAGTCCTCTTGATGTGTTAAGACTCCAACTCCCAGCATCTCCCAGGCAGGGCTGGGAGTTGTAGTCTAACATATTTGGAAGGCACCTTGCCAACAAAGGTCCATCTAATCAAAGCTATGGTTTTCCCAGTAGTAATGTATGGCTGTGAGAGCTGGACTATAAGGAAGGCTGAGCGCCGAAGAATTGATGCTTTCGAACTGTGGTGCTGGAGAAGACTCTTACGAGTCCCCTGGACTGCAAGGAGGTCAAATCAGTCCATCCTAAATGAAATCAACCCTGAGTGCTCATTGGAAGGACAGATACTGAAGCTCAAATATTTTGGCCACCTAATAATGCGAAGAGAAAACTCTCTGGAAAAGACCCTGATGCTGGGAAAGACTGAAGGCAAAAGGAGAAGGGGACGGCAGAGGATGAGACGGCTAGATAGCATCACCGATGCAATGAATATGGACTTGAGCACGCTCCGGGAGAGAGCGCAGGACAGGAAGGCCTGGCGTGCTATGGTCCATGGGGTCACGAAGAGTCGGACACGACTGAACGACTGAACAACAACAACGTTGGGAAAGCTGCAAGAATCGTTATGTTGTACTAACAGTTACAAGAACCATGTAACTATTTCCAAAGCCTCAGAGAAATAATAATAATGATGATGATGATGTATCTCTGCATCTTTTAAAAAGACTTTTAAGACGTTTCTTTTAAAATCTCTTCCCCCTCCCGCCCGCCCATCCCGGTCCCTACAATCATATCATGTGCTTGCTGTCTAAGTTAGAAAGCCTGGTAGGAAGGAAAAATGGTAGGTGGGAATAACGCAGCAGCAGCAGCAGCAGCAACTCCCCCACCCCAAAGCTGCCTTTTCTTCTAAGGAGCGGTGTTTTAATAACTGCCTGTAGCATCCACACATGCAGTAGAATAAAAAAAGAAAAGAAAAAAAGACTACCCCCTATCCTGTTCTCCCCCATTCCTCAGCAGCAAAGCAGCTGATCTGTTCAGGGTTTCTCTCCGCCTCTGCATGCCAAGGGTCACGCGAAAGCGGCGCCCCCCAGGGCACCGGATCTCGCTTTCTCCCCCTTAAAAACGCCGAGCCGGCAGGGCCAGGCCTGTGGAAGCGAAACCACCTTAAGAGCGTCCCTCCTCCTCTGGCGGGTGGGGGCGAGCCCGGCCGGGCCAGGCCGCGGCGTTGCCATGACGAGCCTTTTCTTGAGCTTTCGCTGCTCCGAGCAGGAGGGACTCCGCTCGCCGGAGGCTGGATTTAAACAGAGAGGCAGGGGAGGCGAGGAGGGGGAGCGCTCCGAGGGCCCGCGCCCCCTCCCCATTGCTGTAGATTAATTCCCTCTCGCCCCCTGGAGTTTGACGCAACCCGCAGCCTTGCACAGGACGAGCCATTCCCCCCCCCCCCCCCCGTCCTCGCTTGTTCCAAACTTCGGGAAGCTCGAGAGGGCGAGACCGGCAGGGTCCGGAATCAAGAGGCTCTCCAGGCTTCCCGCCCCGCGCCTCCGCTGTCTTCCTCCCCCCGCCCCCCATGGAAAGCCAGGGGCTTTTCCCAGCCTGTGGACTGGGCTCGTGGAGGCGGAGGGCTATCGGCAGGAGCAGCCGCAGCCTATGAATCGCCGGGGTCGCAGCCGTCGCTCCGCTCGCCCGCTCCCCGCACGCTCCTGCAGCCGCCTCCGCCGCAGCCAAGCCGCCGCCTCGGAGCGGCTGGCCGGGTTGTCCGCTCGTCTGGAAGCAACTCCGGCGCCTCTCCGCTCCCACTCCAGGGGCCGGGAAAGTAAGCCGGACATTGTCGTTCTTTATTGTTGCTCTTACCACTATCATTATTTTATCCCGAGGCCTGGAGGGGACGGGACGCCGCCGCACCCCTACACCCCCCCGCCCTTGGCTGAAGAAAGAGGCAGAGAACGGAAAAAACTGCTGCAAACATTATTTTCCATGCCTGCTGTTTGAGCTCGTTTGCAGAAGGCAAACTTAAGGGGGGGGGTGGAGAGGAAGGAGCAAGGATTTGGGTGGGGTTAATTTCATTTATGATATTTCTACACCACCCCACAGCCGAAGGTCTTCGGGCGTTATAGAAAGAGAATAAATGAAACTCCGCGAGTTCGGAGTCAATCGTTCTCTTTGCCTAAAGGCGATTTCTCTAACACCCACCGCCCTGTTTCTCTCTTAACTCGCCGGAGGGGGGAAAAGGGACCTTAGGAGCGCTTCAGAGTTTGTCCGGCCATAATTAACTGCGGTAAAATCTGGGAGTTCCTTGTCTTCAGTTAGATATTAAAATAAGGAGGCAAATAGGGGACATTTGTGTAGGAGACGGGGCGGAGGAGAAATCCGTTTAAGACTGTCCTCGGAGGCTTGTGTGTGGCTAGACCCTATGTTTGGAGTTGGGTGTCTGCTCGATGTTTTTGATGTTTACAACAGTAATCTGGTGGCTTGGTGGGATATATATATATAGATATATATATATATATATATACACACACCCATCCATCCATATGTATATATTCTAATTAAGATCGGAGAAGAAGCAGAATGTTGAATCTCTGTTTTCCAGCACATTTTCGTGATGTTGAAATCGGAACTTTTTATTTTTTATTTTTCTTTTTAAAAATGTTCCTGTTACTACGCCTCGTTGCATGCAGAAATGCTGGCGGGGAGTACGACCGTGTCGGATAGATTTATCTTCCTGAATCGCCGTTTCAAGTCTTCACCCCCAGTATTACAACACTCCTCTTGTGTTACCAAAGGTGGTTTGGGGCGGAATTCCTTAAGCAAAGAAGCGATCTCGCCAGTATGGAGACAACTTGGTTTAACGGATCGGGGGCGGGGGGAGGGTGTTGGAAAGGGAGGGGAGAAGTATATATCCGCTAGTATTCCTAGTAGTAAGACACGCGGTGCTAGGCGTGTGCATCCCGGAGTCTGCGGGCGCCGGCGCTTCAAGGACAGCGCCTTGTGCATCGGGGAGTGGGGGACCTGGTCCCGGTTTTGAGCCTGTTCTTCTCGCCCGAATAACTGCAAGAAAGACGAGAGGAAGGTGTGCGTGTGCAGAGTTGCATATGCTTGAGTAGTTAGTATGCGGTGTTAAGGCCTCCTGGGCTTTAGCACAGTAACCTGATTATTTACCGGTCGTGAGTACAATACTGGGTCTGTGTGTCACCGAGGACCGTTTAGTAGACGCGTAATTTGAAAAGGGGAGGCTCGATCGCGCCCTCCCTCTTTCGCGCCAGCGTCTTCTGCTTCGCGGTGACAAATGAACTGCTGGCTGCCAGACGGACAGATGCAGAAGAAAGCGGGGGGGGGGGGGGCCGGCGGCGGCTGCGGCGGGAGCTTGAAAGATGCCAGCTAATCCGTCGCTTCCAAGGGGCGCGGCGGCCGGAGAGAGTCAAGCCCCCTTCCTTTCTCCCCATAGAGGCCCTGTTCGTGGCCAGCCCTAGTGAGGAACAGAGGGAGCTCTCGAGTGTTTGGCAACATGTGTTGCAAAGCGAAGCGGGTGTGGAGGAATGCTCTGCCACTGCGGAGATCGGGGCGGCGGCGGAAGGAGACTCCCAGGCCTCGTCGCACGGCTTGGACAAGGGCGACGGGCTCGGATTCCGGACGGCTCCGGCGAGGCCCGATTTGCTCAAAAAGGGCTGCGCTGGCGGGCATGGGTGGGAGGGAGCAAGTTGGGGCGATGCCCGCAGAGCCCAAGCAGGTGAAGAAGGGAAAGGGGGGGGGGAAGTAGGAGAAAGGGCATGCTCGTATAACTTGTTCTGCTGCTAAGAGGCACTCATAAATTGAGTGGAATATCGCTTCCACACCCCTATCTACGCCTACATAGATCTAGATAGCTGGATGGGTTGGACCCACATGTAGTTATGCTTAGAAGAGACCCATTGAAATCAGTGGACTTACTAGTTATGACTAGCAGGTATCCCATTAATATCAATGGGTCTACTGTATGACTAAATTTGGATCCAACCCATATATATTTTCCCCGCTGCACACCTCCAAGATCACAGGAATTAATGCTACTTTTCTGTCTCCCCTCCCCATAAACCTTGTAATCACGCTATTGCAAATTCCACTTCTCCTTTTAGCATGAGTTGAAAGGGCTCAGGGGTGGTGAGAGGAGGAAGTGGTACCATAGCGTTTGCCACTTTTTAACTACGCGGATTATGAGAGTTAAGAAGTAAGCCAGCTGCGTTAAGGAATCTTGAATGCTAGCCCTAAAAGACGAGGGAGGTGGTATGTGAGGCAATAAAGGGTGAAGGGACATGGGGAATGCACATAAAAAGTAGTGCTTTACATTTCCCTGTGGCTTCTTGTTACATCCAGGGGTGTGGTAGAGTCAAAAGTCCTCCCCTGCTTCTTGATCTGGTGAGGGTTGCCTTCATCCTTGAACACACACACACACACACACACACACAGAATGCTCTTCTTTTGGGGGGCGGGGGCTTAGAGGCAGTAGTAATAGCCTTAAGTTACAATCTGAGATATGCTTCCCTCCAGACTAAATACTGAAGGCTGCAACCATATACACACTTACCTGGGAGTAAGTCCCATTGAACTCGGTGGGGCTTACTTCTGAGTAGAGAGGCATAGGGTTCTGCTTTCAAACACAGGTGTGTGTATGTGTGTGTGTGGGGGGTAATCTGGATGGTATTTTCCACACTCCACAAAAAACTCCTTTTCTCTCTCCCTCACCTTCCCCCACCTTATGCCTGACGTTAGGAACTACTCCTTTGGGTAGCAGTGCGGAACCCCTGCAGTCTGATGCTCTTGATAATCTGGGCTGCCAAATGGCTGTGTATTCATCTGTAGCAGACAGAAGCACCCCCTGTTCCCCTCCCTCTCCCCCAGCACCAAGGCAATCCTACCAGTCTCCTGACAGGTGGGAAAATAGCACAACCTCTTTTGTGGGGAAACTTCCATCTGTTAGTGAATTGCCGCTGGGGAAGGGACAGTGCTGCTAAAATTCCTTTCCTGCCTCCTGTTGCTGCCCTTCCCATTTTCTTTTTGTGTGTGTCTACCTGCCTCTGCAGTCATGGCATTCTCTGCTGCTGCCTTCCTTCCTTTCTCTCTTTCTCCCCCCCCCCCATTGATAGGTGGCCTCTGGATGTCTGTGGGTCTACAACCAGTGTTCTGGGTGTGTTGCATTTTAGTGGTGCCTTCCTTTAACAAATCCCAAAGAAGAGAGAGGAGCTCCACAACTTGATTTTGTTTGGAATCAGCAGTAAAAGGCCTGCACCTTTCCCATCTAAAGTGCTGCAACAGGAGTTCACACTGGTCTCTGTTTAGCCAGGTGTAAATGCAGGCTAAGTGTGAATTGCTGCTTCAAATGGTGCAGCACAGCCCTGCCTGATACCACTCCCTGCGCAGGGAGGATAGAAGGCTGAAAGCAGCAGCAGCAGTGTGTGTATACGTGCGTGCGTGTGCAATACATAAAGATATAAGGAGCTGTTTTTATGCAGTGTCAGTCCTATGATTGGAATTGTCAGCCCCGTGGGATCTTCCCCTGCTTGCTGAGATCTTTTAACTGGAGTTTCCAGAGACTGAACAAGGGGCCTCACACATGTGGAGTTCTGTGTCATGGAGCTACCGCCCCTCTCAAGGTGGAGCAATAGGCTTGTGGCAGAGCTGGGGTGGGGCAGGGTTGGAATACAGGCAGCTCTTGCAAGCCTGAGTTGGACTGTGCAAATCTAGGGTTAGAATAAAAGGGGATATGACAGGTCAGAACATTGGAATGAAAGTGCCGTGACAGCTGGGAGGGAGAGCCAAGAAAGGGCTGAGAAGCTGAGATTGTTGAATAGTCAGACTGTAGTACGTTGGCTGCTTTTAGGATTTGGCGGGATCTTGGAGTGCTGTTCTCCAATATGAAGATTTAGTTATGCCCTGGTGGAGTATGAATCAGGTTTGAATTGCAGCAGTAGGGTAATGCTGTCTGGTTTTCTTTACGGTGGGATTTTGATGTGCTTTAGTGACCTTGCTTCCCTGTTTGCAACAACCTGCCGGACCAAATGAGAATCCGCAACCTCCCCTTTCAGAAATTGCCAGGATGAATTGTATTCTTAGCCCCCATCATCCAAACACCTATGAATCTGAGAAAGAAATGATCTGTTGCTCTCTTATCAATCGGTGCATCCTGAGCATATCTGGATTGAATTCCCACATTGTGCAGAAGAGCTTCTAAATTTAATTAATAGTATTTCATTCATAGTGCAAAACCCCGGCAATGCTATGTTTATGGTTGGTTTGGGTTTTTTTTTAGAGATAAAGACGTGAAATAGTAATAGAGCTGAAGTGTTGTAGCTTGGATCTGAAGTACACCAGCAGAGTTATGGGTAATGGGACATTCACTTAAGTATATAAGATTGCTTGGAAGTCAGAACTCCCAAGTCCTCAGCAGAGCGAAGCACAGGAAAATAGCACGGGAAGCTCTGTTTTCTGGACTGTAGAATTGTGGTGAGCTGGCATTAACATTTTTGTTGCTGTCTCTGGTCATTTTCTCTCTATTCTACATACTTGAGCATCAAAATTCACCCAGGGTGTTTGCAGATGAGGCTGTTATCAGGCCATCACCCTGCCTCATTTATGGAATGTTGTCTTCCACTCATAGCCCTCCTGCATTCTCCTGCCACTCCTTCCATCTTTTTTTCTGACTAAAGAAAATCCGCTTCAGAAAAAGGCAGAATTGCTGTACAATGCCTTCTGATTGGTAGCTGTAGGAGCTGTCTGTCTGGAAGCACCCCCGATAGTCTGCAGTGGAGCATAATGTAGACCTCCACCTATTCTCTTTCCCATGAAGGTGTGTCGTCTCTCTCCAGAAGAGATTCCACTCTCTGTTCGAAGAGCTATGGGAATCGATCAAATCCCAGGTCCTCTGCTGTTTGTCCTTGAGGGAAATCTGACTTAAGCCATCAAGGAGTCAAGCAATGTATGTAGTCTGTGGACTCTACTCTCTTTGGCACAACAATAAACTTGGCTATGTATGCTGTGATTCCATCTATATATGAGACAAACTAAGAGCTGCCATTTGACACTTTAGAAAGCCACTCAATGAACTTTCAGGAGAAGCCTGTGTACTGCTGGGGCAGAACTGGATATTTTGCTGGTCACCATTTTCAGATGTCATGCAGTTAGTTACCTGACTGAGATAGTCTTAGGGCATCTGTCACCATGGCATCAATTTGTATATTTAGCAAAGAGGGGGAATAGTTAAAGTGCTGGCTCTGCCAGTGTTGTAGAAAGTGCCACACCCACTGGTGTTTTGTCGTTGATTTCTTTTACACAATCTGATCCTGCTTGTTGCATGAGGAGCAGGGACAGTCTAATCTGCCACTCTTTCCAATTTTCCTCACCAAAACGACTTGTATGAATGATGCAGAATGGAACAGGCACAGTTCTGGCAACTGACTTGGATGTAAGCCATATATTATCCTTATTCCCAGTCATTATCCCATTCCTCCTCCTTAATTATTGGGGCATTTTGTTTTTAAATTAGAGTGGGTTTCCACCTGTTTATAGGGACTCCTTGTGGATTTTTTTCCCCAAGTAAAAGTTAAAACGCACCACTCCATGAGCACATCTCAAGGTTGACCCTCCCCATCCCTTTTTGGGGCACAGTTTTCAAAACTGCATCAAATGTTATTTTTTTAATTACATTATATGTGTATGTAGTCTGTCCTCCAAGGAACTAGATTAGACCTTTAGTCTCGCGTCATCCTTGTGAGGTAGTTTAGGGTGGAAAATAATAACTTGCCTAAGGCTGCCTGATCATCCCAGCTGAGGGGGATCTGAACACAGGTTTCTATTTCCAAGCTCTGCACTCTAGCCTCTGTACCATATATGAGCGATATGTGTATATGGGTGCAGCTATACAAATTCAGTCATAATTTAGAAACAAATATTAAAAATTGCAGCTGGCATGAGAAGAAACCTTGTATGGCACAGGGGGAGTACCTGAAGATAAACTGTTGTATCCCTGTCCTGCTTATGGGCTTCACATGGGTATCTGGCTGGCCACTGTGCAAACAGAATGCTAGATTAGAGCCTTTGGTTTGAACCAGCATGGCTCTCCTTACGTTTTTAAGTACTGAGGCAGCACAGGAAAACATGAAATGTTTCAAAGACTACTAGCCTGTTCACATCATCTTTCAGAATGGATATGGAATTTTTGCTTATCCTGGTTACACAAGTGTTAACAAGCTTGGTGTCTTCCTTTCTTTCTTTTTCTGGCTTTGGGCGGGGTGGGGGGTGGGGACACACACCATTGTTCATTCAGCACTTCCAGACTTCTCCATCAAGTATTTAAAGGAGCTGGGCAGATGGGCTAACCGAAGTCGGAAGAGCATGATCGGACCACAAGGGCTAATAGGAGCTGTAAACTTGCTGTGGAGAGGCTCACTGTTCTACTTGCTATCTTGTCTTACCCAGTCGACTTGTGATGCTCATTAGTTCAAGGATTTATCTCTGTCACTGCACTTGGTCCTGTAATAAATTTTAGTGCTACTAAATACATCAGATGTTACTGTAATAAAATAGTTTTTTTTCCCGTGCCAGCTGTACTGGGTTGGAAGTTTTCAGACTTGTTGTTGTTGACAGACAGTCTTTTCAAAGCTTCCTTCCCAGTTTTCAAAATAGTTTACCATTCATGATATAACTTTTTTGCATGCAAAAGGCATATTAGTAATTCTTTTAAACACAAAGAGTATTTCTTCTTTCTGTTAAGATCAGGGGTAGAAACATTTCCAGTGCTTTTTTGTGTGTGGAAATCTTCCCATTTCATAAGTTCATTATTAACAATGAATGGGTGCCAATTGCAAATACAGTATTAGGCCAGCTTGTCAGGTTCAAAAGTTGTAGTTAATGTTTTCTGGTGATTATCCCTAGCAAGTATATGAGAGAATACAAATATGTCATTGAAATACATATATGTCTTGGTGTGAGGTGGAACCAAGAAGTGGTGACAGTGAAATTGAAGGTACCCCTAAAATCTCAGTGGAAGACAACTCTGTTGAAATATATGAGTGGTTTTATCATGCATTGTTCTTTAGGCTGCTAACATTTATTAGTGTGTCAACAGTTTTCAGGACCTTTGTTTTTCCCCTTAAATGTAAACAATGTAGGGGAAGAACATGCTATTGTCTTTAGATTTTTACAGGTATTCCAATAAAGCTTTCTACGTAATGTAACATTTAAAGCACACTTAATGTGATTTAATTTCCCCCCTCAAATATTTCGGGTATATTGGGAGCAAAAAATTAACATGGGGTATGTTTTTTTTTAAGGCCCAATCCTATGTGTACCTAGACAGAAAAAAGTTCTACACCTCCCAGCATGGCTGGCTGAGGAATGCTAGGGGTTGTAAGGACTTTTTGTCTGTCTAAGCATGCATAGGATTGGGCCCTTAGCTTTGTTATCTACTAAATACAATGTTAACCATGTTAAATTAGATCACTCTCTAGGCTGGGATGCAGAAACTGAGGGCCGGGGGCCAAATCTGGCCTGCTGGCATTCTCAGTCTGTCCCTCCAGAGTTTTCCAGATAGCCGTGACCCCTTTCCCCTGGCCTCTGATCCTTTGGTGGCTTCCCAGCTTTTGTGCAGTTTTTCCCCCATTCTAAAGGTTGAAATGCCTCTCCTAAGGCTTAGCTACTGGCAGTAAGAGCTTTAAGCTAAAACAAAAACTGCTGGTATTTTTGGTGTTTGGGCCCTGCCTCTTTTGCCTTCATCCCTGCTCACCACTGGAATGTGGCCCCCAGGGCTTCCCTGAAATGGCATAGATCGCTAGAACATTTTCCAGTGCAAGCTGACATTTTCACATACCCTCTGTGAACCATCCCACCCCTTGCCCTGAAAGGACAAGACTATTGTATTGACACCATGGGGTGGGGTGCGAGAGAAGGCTGAACTCTGGCTTAGCCCCGTTTCTGTTGAGTTCTCTGTCTATTTCAGAAGTACCCTGAGAGCTACAACTGCATATACTTCCTAGGGACCTTCTCTCTTTAACACATGCTCCTGGCAGTGTTGGAGCTTGTTATATTTGAGTCAGCCTTTTACAAAGGCCATCGCATCAGGCTGGTTTTGGTATACCATCCCAGTATACTGCATTTGTATAGATGCATGCAACGTCCATGGGTTTTACACATTTTGACAATGGCTATGAAATGATTATCCTATCAGGACACATTACCCCTATTCAGGGGAATAGTGAGGTACTGCAATCATCAGGGAGGGGCAGAACCGTGTTTGCTCATTGTGCAGCATGGTGTGAGGGACATGGGAAGCTGCCTTATACTGAGTCAGAGCATTGGTTCATCTAGGCCAGTACTGTTGACACTGATTGTCAGCAGCTCTCCAGGGTTTTAGGCAGGATTCTTTCCTAGCCCTACCAGGAGATGCCGGGGATTGAACCTGGGGCCTTCTGCATGCAAAGCATGTGCTCTACCCACTGAGTTGTGGTCCTTCCCGTGGTTGCTTCTGGATTGTAAATGTTGATGGGGCTAGCCCATTTTAACAAGGGTTCCTCATCTCTGCCCCAAAGCTGGTTTTCTCACTGCCTCTTTCTGAAGCAAAAAAGACGTAAGCTGCTTCCAGATGGGTGGATAGTGCTAATAAATAAATGTTCTTGTGCTTTAAGCTACAAGAGGAATTGCAATTGACTTTCTACATTATCGGGGCTGGTACACTTTTTCTGTATATCCATACATCATGGGTATGATGTCGCTGCTGTAAGCAGGGAAGGTCCAATTTATCTGAGTAGCTATTTGATGAAAAATAAAACCCAAGCAATCCTGTAAAAAAAATTAAAAAATCATTTATGTAACACCAAGTGCTTGTTCATTTAAGCATGATTGACCATCGCTACCCATGAAATGTAAAAAAACAAAATGTTTAAAATTTGCTGTAGACCAGAAGTGTAGATCAGATGTGTTGAATTAGTAAAAAAAAAACACACAACCCAACTTGTTAAAATAGCAATAGGGTTTTTCATTTAAATTAGCATTAAAGTGTTTTACCTTTCTTATAAACAGCATTTCTGTATTTGTAAAAAAAAAAAAAGGTTGGAAGTATAGATGAAAAGTTTTAAATCAGAAAAAAAAAAACATTTTTCTGCAATGGTGGTGAATGGAAACATTTTTTTAAAAAAACAATAGTGCTATAGCACTATAATGTTGTCATAGTCTTTCATTTAAGCAGAATATCACTAATACTTTATTTTTAAAAATACAACTGGAAAAGCATTTAGTGCTAATTAAAAGAACATTAAAAAAATAAAAATAACGGGGTTATAAGCATTGGTTATTTAACCACCTGCCTGGCCACCATTGGCAATGGGGGGATTTGAAGCAGGCAAGTGAGTGGGGCTGGCAAAGGAGGATTGAAGCGCTCCTTCACCATCTCCCTTAGCTTCTGTTCTGGCCGCGGACGACATGAAGCCCCTCCTTCTGCAACCAATCAGATGGCCGAAGCGACACATCCAGCATAGAAGCAGCCTGGCTTCTATGCTGGACATGCAAGAGGCAAAGCCCCTTTCTCTATGTCTAGCACAGAAATTGAGCGGGCTGATGGAGGAAGCAGGCACTGCTCCATGCCTCCTCTGCCAGCATACTGTGTTACTCGCCTACCACTTCTTTTTTTTCCAAACAAGCCTGTTCTTAAGAGGGACTCCTCCTGCAAGTAAAAAGCAGACAAGGATGATGATGATGATTTGGCAGGTTAGTAACTTTAGATCAGAACTCGTGTTATTTTTTGGGAGGAGCAACTGTGGCTGGAGAGGAACTTGCCCATGATCACCTGGTGCAGACTTCTCCAGCCTGGCGCCATTGGCCATGCTGGCTCAGAATTATGGGAGTTGCGGTCACAACACATCTGGAGGGGACCAGATCCCACAAAGCAGGCGGGTTGAGGTAGATCATCCAGGTTCAAAGCCAACACTTCAGCCAGAGGCTTGTATCGGCTCACAGTATATTACCAAAAGTACCCAGCACCCTAATTCTACACATTTTAAACTATGGTGGGCCAAACAAGATTAATATCAGGACTACAGTATGTGGGGAAAGATGTGTGGGTGTGTAACCCTTTCCCCTGTGCCCATGCTCCTGATTAAAATCGCCCCACTTCCTGAAGCTTCTATCCGCCAAAATCTAGGCACAACATCCCTGCAATGCTGAGCTAACGTCATAGTTTATGTGATGCTAGCCCAGGAGAGGATATGTCCCTCCTGGGACATCCCTGCCCAGGCACTAGGTATAGCTCATCCCAAAAATAGTAGTATGGGTGTGTAATATTGCAGCACTACTAAAGTCAAAAGGATTAAGCTTTTTTCTTTCAATCTGATTGTGGTGGTAGCGGGGTGATACCTAGAACAGTCTGCTATAGCTACAGTAACATTGTGTTTTCATGAAGTGGGGCAAATTTGCACTGCTGTGTCCTGAAGAAACCGCAGCTCCATTTTAAAACAATCAGTTATTGGGAGCATGAAGCTGCATTGATGTAGATGGTGTTGTGGCCCCATTCCTTTAAGATCGTCAGTTTGTGACTGGGTGCATTCTTCATCCCAGCCCGGTTCTATGATGCTGCATCTGCTGATGAAGGCTGTGGGAGATGCAGAAGTACCTCTGTTTCTCCCCTGTGGTTCTAACTAGGACTGTGCACCGCTTCGATCCGAAGCCTGGATAATGAGTTAAAGCAAGCTGCTTTGGATGTGCCTCTGCATGATATGAGGCAGAGCAGAATAACAACAAGGCACCCCAAAGCGAAGTGGCTTGTATACGAAGCACCTCTTCTGACTCTGTGATTCATTCTGAGCAACCCAGACAGCCCAGCGCTAAAAGTATCAAGTTGAGAAAGTTCAGCAAGGGGTTGAAGAGGGGGGAGGGGGAGGAGCAGGGAGGGGGAAGGGAGGGAGCTTTGGTGAATGGAAACTCTAGTTGCCAAATCAGGGCTGAAAGTAACCCAGCAATCTCCACTCAGTGACAGTGGTGGAGGAGGGGGGAAGACTGAATAACTGGAGAAAAATGGCTGCATTTCAGAGACAGAGACCATTCTGGTGGTGTTACTTAGGGATGTGAGAACCCACCCCCGTCTGGGTTCTCCGGACGCTCCCTCCCCAGCCCCTGCTCGCTTGCCTGTCTCTTCTGCGATTGCCGTGTTTTTAAAAAACACGGCAACTGGAAGTCTGTGTGTGTGTGTGTGTGTAGACTTGCATGCAAAAGGCACCATGGATCTTGAATATATGGGCGATTCACAGCACTTTTTGCATGTAAGTCTATGTGCAAACATAGAGTTATACACAAAAAGTGCTGTGAATCTCCCGGGCAGGAGGGGGCGCGGTGCATGCCCCTGCGCTTGCCAGCTGTCTCCTCCTCGCAACCAGGAGACGGCTAGTGGCGGGGGTTGTACGCCACACCTCCTCCTCCTCTTACCTGGTCAGCTGACAGCCGACCAGCAGCATGGCACATGCCCCTGCCACTCGCTACCTGTCTCCTCCTCACGGGATGGCTAGCAGTCCCCAGTGGTGCGGGGCTGAGAGGTATAGTTCTTTGCTTTGAGAGTTTTTGTGGAAAAAATCAAATTTCGGCTGCACCTAAAACTACTGGGCCAAACTGTCTGAAATTTGGCAGGTGGGAGCTCCTCCTTGTCAACAGAGAGGCCCCAAGTTTCGTGTATTTATCGTGAAAACTGAAAAAGTTATGGCTGTTTGTGTTTTCCCATGCAAGTCAATGGGAAATCACCCAAACTGAGTGATCTGGATATCTGAATCTCACTTCGGATTTGGAACCAAGTCAAAGCAGAGAGGGTCTGAATCGGTCTGAGTCAACATGGGTCTGATTCAGAGGGTCTGAAGCAGCATCCAAAGTGAAGCAGGGGTCCGTGACAGCCCACTTCTAACAGCAGTTTCAAAGCTGTGGTGGGGGGCAAAAGCACAGAAAGGATTAAACACCCCTCTCTTGTGCCACTGCTCTTGATTAAATTCAGAGCCCCACGTGATTGTGTCAAAGTAAAACAGGAGCCATCAGGAGATCCAGTGTTGGCTTGTCTCTCATGTAACACATAGTTTGACTCTTAGTGTTCTGAGATTTTTTCCTTTCAGCATGTCTTGGCAAAGTTTGCCAGCTGATGACGCTGCTTGCTGAGATGTTCCAGCTTCCATCCATCACTTGTCTGATTGGTTATGATGGAACCTTAATGGATGATGCATCCCTGGAGCATTACAGTAATGCCTTATTGTTGCACTCTTTCTATATGTCTGACGGTGCAACTGAAACGCTGCTGGCTCTGGGGTGGGTTTTGGGACTTCCTTGGCAGCGTAGGAAAAGAGATTCTGTAGCGTGAAGGAAGAAGCAACATTGCAGCCCAGCTTCATATGGTTGGATCGAAACTCGCCCATCTGTGAATTAAAGGGCTCCTTCTGCTATTGGAGGGAGCCAGGCAGCAGAGGCATCCCACCAGAGGAAAGGGGATGGGTTAGCAATTCTGTCTGATTCCTTCTTCCCCCAGCACTGCTTCCCTGTTCTGGAAGATCCACCAATCCTCCAGAGTAGCTTTACAGGTGGTGGGCTGCAGGGGAGGAGGAGGAATTGGTGGAAATTACCACCCCATCATCTTCTTCTGGCTTGTGTGGAACTGTGCTAAGCACAAGTCTGGCTCCAACCCACTTTATTTATTTATTTATTTATTTATTCATTTCATTTCTATACTGCCCAATAGCCGAAGCTCTATTTAACGATCATTTCAAAGTGAATTGGTGCTCAGTCGTTATTATTTAAATATAATGATTGAGCACCAGTTTTTCTCCTCCTTTTCTCCTCAACAAAAAATGCTAACAATCTCCATGGGTGGAGTTTGCAAAGCAGCTCTTAACCACTGATGTTCCATAGGCTTAATGGCAACCGAGATTGAAGTCGTTGGTGTCTTTTTGCCATTTGTAATGGGACATTGTGGGAATTGGCCAAATGCTACTTGCCATATTACCCTGGCAGACAGGAAAGTATAAAATGTCTGTCTTTTCTCTCACGTGCACACACACCAGAGTCAATGGCATCTAACAAGTGCTTTGCTCTCTTTTGTAAGCAGAATGCGGGTGAGGAAAACCCCTTAACAAGGTGGTCTGTTTGGGCAATTGTAGGAGAAGGGCTGGAAGAAGGAAAGGTTTGTATTATATCTCAAGTCATAAGTATGCTTCACAGTGGTCTTTGATGCATTGCCACCTGCTTTGGATACTTCCTGTGTAACATTCCCCCCACCCCACCCCCAGAAATACCTGTGAAAAATATTATGATTGCAACATCAGTGTGGATCTTGCATTCCAACTCAATGTTTTTGCTCACAGGTAGTTTGTCTTTGGACGAAAAAACAGTATGCCTGGACTGGCCTTCCTGTTCATTCCTTTCCAGGAACTGATCATGGATGTCACAGGTGAATGTTCAGATTGTAGAGTGTTGATTCTTGGAGAAATGGAGACCTACACAACTTGATGAAAGCTTTCAGTATCTGTGCTGTCAGCAGAGTAGAGGAGATTGTGTATAGGAATGGTGATAGATATGATGAGATGGCGGTCTTGAGATGTAATGACAAGTGGTTGGAGGCAATAGCTCTATGGAGCTGAGCACTTCAGAAGAAAGACTTTTAAGGATAGGAGAAATTAATGGAGTGGCTGACATCCCATATCCATTAAATATTCTTTCCCTGATGATGGCTAAGAATTGATACTCCATATGAAGGCAGAGGGCATATGTGGGATAATCTGCACCCTTAATAGTTTCATCCTTAATACTGCTTAATAATTAAAGAGTTGTTCAGACCCCTAAAGCAGGAGATTATATTTCCTCCCTCTACAGCAAACTTAAAAAGAGTAACTGTTGTGAAGCTGGACTGCTAAGTCTATCATCCCTATAACATCTCTGGCCAGATCTTTTTTGTTACCTCTCTGAACATCCACAGGTGATATACTAATCAGGTATAGATGCTGTGTTCCAGCTGGTCATGGGAGCTGACTTCTCCTCCATCCCCTGCCAAGGTTTTCCAAGGCTGAGCTAATAAAACATCTGACTTTGATGGTATTTTAATTAGCTGCTTTTGGCTTTAATGTCAAAGGATAACAAAGTTTCCATAGGCTTATAACCCTTCCCTGTTGTTGTTTTTCCTTTTCTTTCTCCTGTTTCTGCAGCAAATTGGTGCTTGGAGAAAAGAGAGGCAGAAGCAACACAGTCTGGCCACTCATTATGTGGAATGTGAAGAAAAGAAGGTTCTGTATGATGGCAGATTAAATATTAATAATATTGATTCAGCCTGAGGATGCCATGGTCCTTTGCTGACACAAACCACGTAACTTGGTAGTGGGCATCTGTATTTTATGGTCCCCATTTTACAAGCAGGCTAACAAAGACAAGAAAGGCGGTGCTAGTTGCTCAAGCTAACCTGGCAGGTCAGTGGGTGAAGCAGAGGTGACATCATTGACCTTGGCAAATAGAAGGAACCAGAAGAATGACCTTGTGGGAATACTTCCATTCCCCAAATTCTGTTTAATTATTGAGATGAATTGGGCAGGCCTTATGCTTTATCTTTGTAGTCTTTTCTCCATTATTGGATTGGGAATTGTACTGATTCTGTGGAGGATGGGAATTGCAAGCCTGTTATACTTGGTCGCTTCAAGGTTAAGAAGCACAAAGCACTGCTGGTGTTCAGCAGACATTAAATCAGTGTCAGAACCAACAATGCACTCTGCTTTCCTCTTAAACAAAAGAGTCATCCCTGATCTTTCAGGTTAGACACTAGGGCAGCCTTGTCTGGTGAATTGTGGTTAAATATCACCTCCAGGTGAATAGGTAGGGAATATTTTGTGAAGTAGAATGGAATCTTGTGCCTAGTGCAACATTACTGCGCCTCTCTCTTGTCATTTAGTATGGACCTATTTTTATTATGGCCTCATGTGCCACAAATGACTGACATAGGTATGTGCTGGGAGGCAGGCTAGTGCAAATGTTGGTTGGCTACTAAACTTTGTGGACTTGACTGTGAAATTGTTCTAGGGAGATCTCTTTGTTTTATTAAAGCAATTCTATTCTACCTTTCATATATTTTACTTAAGTATTCATATCTCTGGTTTTCCCCAGGCATATAGTTTCTGCAAAGTGGCTTACAGTACAACCAAATAAATATAAATACATTTTAAAACAATATCATACACAAACAGTATAAAATCAGTTTAAAATATAAATAACTTATGAAATACATTAAGTTTAAATCAGCAGCATTAAAAACATCCCAATCCAGATGAGCAATAACAGTTTTAAAATGTCAGATCAGCGTAAGTAATTAAAAGTAGATTGGAATAAAAATTTATGTAAGGCCTGTTTTAAAAGCAGCTAAAGAGGGGTCTGAAAGCACATCCCATGGGAGGGAGTTCCACAGAGATGGAGACCCCACTGAAAAGGCCTTGATGTTTCTGCACACCACTCTAATTGATCTCAATGGCAGGTCTCTGAACTGGGCCTCTGTCTGATCTTCAGACCTGGTGAGGTTCATACGGGAGCCATCAGTTTCTGAAATGAAAACATCCAAGGCAGCTACCATCAAAATGTAAAAAAAATAAAATTTAAAACAGAATGTAAAACACAGACGGAAGAGAAGATAAAATCAAAGGGAACAAGATGGGGAAAAGCATGTAAATGGAAGAATATAAGTGTTAGCACAGTGCCCTGAGCAAAAAGATGATTGATGGGGCAGTTGGATTGGTCATTTGGAAGCAATGATGTGGGAGATCTGTGTTTCAATCTTTAATATCTTAGTCCCTGTGTTATGCCCTACTCATGTGAAGGGGTCTCCATGAGTACAAGGAGCTGTGGAGCTCCACCACTCGCCTTGCCCCAATGTTCGTATGTTGAGCATGGATGTCTGCAAAATGAAGCCTATGTGAGTGAGCAACATTTGTTGTTGTTGTTGTTGTTGTTGCTGTTGGCTGCATTCCCTTGGTGGAAATCTGTCGGGGGCTGCATGTTGGCAGTGGTTTGGACCAGAACCCTTCTTTCAAGATCATCACTACCTACTCCCATTTCTTCCTCTCAAGAGAAAGAATGGATGTGTGTGTGTGTGTGTGTGTGTGTGTATTTACATTTTCACCTCTCATCCATCCATCCATCCATCCATTACACAGCTGGCAGCAGGGAAAATAGCTGAGCAGTGGGAAGAAACAGGGCTGCAGTCTAGCTCCTGCTGCTTGACAGTTCCCTGTCAACTAGCTGAGCAGGGTGGGGGAGGTTTAACCCTTCCCACCCCTGTGATCCTGATGAAGATAGCCCTTCTGTTCTGCAATTAAGCTTCTTCCTAAGGTTAATAACAGTGGGTGGGGGCAACAGTGATCTTAATCAGGATCGTGACAGAGAGATAAACCTCCCCTCTGTGATCACCCCATATTCTGGGAAACAGCCTGAACAGTGGGGAAAAGGATACTGGACTGCAGACGAACCCCCACCCCCGTTCCCCTGCTGCTCAGCTGGACCCTGTGGATTAACCTCCTCTTCCCCACTGCTCAGCTGTTCCCTGTTGATTAGCTGATCAGTGGAGGCAGGGCCAGTAGAACAGCCCCACAGCCTGCCCTTAACATGAATAACTCATGAATGGGCTTCTCCCACCCCCTTTATTTAAAAGCAGCCACACAGGCCAACAAATTGTATTGAAGCTGTGGAGCCATGGCAGGGGAGGGAGGGGGAGAGAGGGAGATCTTTTTTCTTGTACCATTTCTACCAGTGCCTTTTACCAGCTTCGGCTGGTAGCCCAGCTATGCCCCTATCTGGACAGGGATAATGTGGCTTCAGTAGTTTATGGTCTGGTAACCTCCAAGTTAGATTACTATAATGCACTCTATGTGGGCCTGCCTTTGAAGACTGTTCAGAAGCTGCATTGCATGCAAAATGCAGCAGCCAGATTAATAACAGGGACCAGAAGGCCTGAGCATATGACACACCAATTCTGGCCCTCTTGTATTGGCTGCTTGTATGTTTCCGAGCCCGATTCGAGGTGCTGCTCTTAACCTATAAAGCCTTACATGGCTTGGGACCACAATACCTGACGGAGCACCTCTCCTGATCTGAACCTACCCAGAACTATGATCAACATCAGAGGCCTTCCTCTGAGTGCCTCCTCTGAGGGATACTCAGAAGGTGGCATCAAGGGAGAGGGCCTTCTCAGTGGTCCTCCCCTCCTGATTATGGGATACTTGGAAGGTGTCATCAAGGGATAAGGCCTTCTCGGTGGTCCTCCCCTCCCAATTATAGAATGTTCTTCCTACTGAGGTCTGCCTGACACCAACACTGTCATCTTTTTGGTGCCAGGTTAAGTCTGTCCTCTACTCCCAGGGATACGATGGGGCATTTATGTCAGTTGTTTCTGTCAGGCCCAGTATCTTATTGCAAATGTTTTAGCTGTTTAAATTGTTTTACATTTTGTATGTTAGAGATTTCTATTACGTTTTTATTACCTTGTATTGTGATGTATATTATTTGTGAACCGCTCAGAGAGCTTTGGCTGCTGGGTGGTATAAAATGAAATACATTGTTGTTGTTAATTCCCTGATTGAAATTGACTCCTCCACTGAAGCGGCTGTTGGCCCAACTTGAGTGGAGGATGTCAAATAAAATTTTGTTGTTTATTCGGACAGTCGCTTCCGACTCTTTGTGACTTCATGGACCAGCCCACGCCAGAGCTTCCTGTCGGCCGTCGCCACCCCCAGCTCCCCCAAGGTCGAGTCCGTCACCTCCAGAATATCATCCATCCACCTTGCCCTTGGTCAGCCCCTCTTCCTTTTGCCTTCCACTTTCCCTAGCATCAGCATCTTCTCCAGGGTGTGCTGTCTTCTCATGATGTGGCCAAAGTACTTCAGTTTTGCCTTTAATATCATTCCCTCAAGTCAGCAGTCTGGCTTTATTTCCTGGAGTATGGACTGGTTTGATCTTCTTGCAGTCCAAGGCACTCTCAGAATTTTCCTCCAGCACCACAGTTCAAAAGCATCTATCTTCCTTCGCTCAGCCTTCCTTATGGTCCAGCTCTCGCAACCATAGGTTACTACGGGGAATACCATTGCTTGAACTATGCGGACCTTTGTTGTCAGTGTGATGTCTCTGCTCTTCACTATTTTATCAAGTTTTGTCATTGCTCTCCTCCCAAGAAGTAAACGTCTTCTGATTTCCTGGCTGCAGTCAGCGTCTGCAGTAATCTTTGCGCCTAGAAAGACAAAGTCTATCACTGCCTCCATGTTTTCTCCCTCTATTTGCCAGTTATCAATCAAGCTGGTTGCCATAATCTTGGTTTTTTTGAGGTTTAACTGCAACCCAGCTTTTGCACTTTCTTCTTTCACCTTCGTCATGAAGTTCCTCAACTCCTCCTCGCTTTCAGACATCAAAGTGGTATCATCTGCATATCTGAGATTGTTAATGTTCCTTCCAGTGATTTTAACTCTAGCCTTGGCTTCATCAAGCCCAACACGTCGCATGATGTGTTCTGCATACAGGTCGAATAGGTAGGGTGAGAGTATACAACCCTGCCGTACTCCTTTCCGTGTCTTAAACCAGTCCGTTGTTCCGTGGTGTGTTCTTACCATTGCTACTTGGTCGTTATACAGATTCCTCAGGAGGCAGACAAGATGACTTGGTATCCCCATCCCGCCAAGACCTTACCACAATTTGTTATGATCCACACAGTCAAAGGCTTTAGAATAGTCAATAAAACAGAAATAGATGTTTTTCTGAAACTCCCTGGCTTTCTCCATTATCCAGCGGATATTGGCAATTTGGTCTCTAGTTCCTCTGCCTTTTCTAAACCCAGCTTGTATATCTGACAAGTCTCATTCCATGAATTGCTGGAGTCTACCTTGCAAGATCTTGAGCGTTACCTTACTGGCATGCGAAATAAGTGCCACTGTTCGATAGTTTGAACATTCTTTGGTGCTTTCCTTCTTTGGTATGGGGATATAGGTTGATTTTTTCCAATCTGTTGGCCATTCTTGTGTTTTCCAAATTTGCTGGCATATGGCATGCATCACCTTGACAGCATCATCTTGCAAGATTTTAAACAGTTCAGCTGGATACCGTCATCTCCTGCTGGCTTGTTATTAGCAATGCTTCTTAAGGCCCATTCAACCTCACTCTTCAGGATGTCTGGCTCTAGCTCACTGACCACACCGTCAAATCTATCCCCGATATTATTATCCTTCCTATACAGATCTTCTGTATATTCTTGCCACCTTTTCTTGATCTCTTCTGCTTCTGTTAGGTCCTTGCCATCTTTGTTTTTGATCATACCCATTTTTGCCTGGAATTTACCTCCGATGTTTCTAATTTTCTGGAAGAGGTCTCTTGTCCTTCTTAGTCTATTATCCTCTTCCGCTTCCACACATTGCTTGTTTAAAAATAATTCCTTATCTCTTCTGGCTACCCTCTGGAATTTTGCATGTAATTGGGCATATCTCCCCCTATCACTGTTGCCTTTTGCTTTCCTTCTTTCTTGGGCTGCTTCCAGTGTCTCAGCAGACAGCCATCTTGCCTTCTTGGTTTTCTTTTTCTTTGGGACGTTTTTTGTTGCCGCCTCCTGAGCAATGTTGCGAACTTCTGTCCATAGTTCTTCCGGGACCCTATCTACTAAATCTAGTCCCTTAAATCTGT
Source organism: Heloderma suspectum (assembly GCF_057233095.1). Lineage (NCBI taxonomy): Eukaryota > Metazoa > Chordata > Lepidosauria > Squamata > Helodermatidae > Heloderma > Heloderma suspectum. The sequence continues at coordinate 248,100,931 of NC_139461.1, forward strand.
TCTTCACCTCCACTGCATATTCATGAGGAATATTAGTGAGCTCATATCTAACTGATCTGTGGGTCTTCCCTATTCTCTTTAGTCTGATTCTAAATTGTGCAATAAGAAGTTCGTGATCTGAACTACAATCAGCTCCAGGTCTTGTTTTTACCGACTGCATAGATGTCCGCCACCTTTGGCTACAAAGGATGTAGTCAATCTGATTTTGGTGTCGACCGTCTGGTGAAGTCCATGTATAAAGTCATCTCTTAGGTTGTTGGAAAAGAGTGTTTGTTATGCATAGTGAGTTGTCTTGACAAAATTCTATCAGCCTATGTCCTGCTTCATTTTGTTCTCCCAGACCATGCTTGCCTGTAATTCCAGGTGTTGTTTGACTACCCACCTTAGCATTCCAGTCTCCTGTAATGAAAATAACATCTTTTTTTTTGGCGTACTACCCAGTAGGTGCTGCAGATCCTCATAGAACTGATCTACTTCTGCTTCTTCAGCATCTGTGGTTGGGGCGTATATTTGGATCACTGTGATGTTAAATGGCTTACCCTGAATTCAAATTGAGATCATTCTGTCATCTTTTGGATTGTATCCAAGCACTGCTTTAGCCACTTTATTATTCATTATGAAGGCTACTCCTCTTGTCCACAGTAGTAGATCTGGTGGTCATTTGATGTGAAGTGGCCCATTCCAGTCCATTTCAGTTCACTGACACCCAAAATGTCTATATTTAATCTTGACGTCTCCCCAGTAACCACATCCAATTTGCCCTGGCTCATAGATCTTACATTCCAGGTTCCTATGGTGTGTTGATCTTTAGAACATTGGATTTGTCATTCACCACCAGCACCATCGGCTACTAGCCATCCTTTCGGCTTTGAGCTAGCTGTGTCATCACATCTGGGGCTAGTTGAACTTATCCTCTGTTCCTCCCCAGTAGCATTTTGACCATCTTCTGACCTGGGAGTCCCATCTTCCGATGGTATACCGACATATCTCTGGTTGTACTGATCCATTTAGTTTTCATGGCAAGAATACTGGGGTGGGTTGCCATTTCCTTCCCCAGGGATCGTATTTAGTCTGACCTCTCTGCCATGACCTTCCCGTCTTGGGTGTCCCTTCACGGTTTAGCTCATGACGTCATTGAGGTGTTCAAGCTCCAGCACCACGACAAGGTAACGATCTCCTTTGCTGAAGGTCAAATAAAATAGAAGTGTCTTTTTTCATCTCTTGGAGCAAATAGAAGCTTGGAGAGAATGATTTTAATCAGGACATTGGTGCAGAGGGAAAGAGTTAACCCTCCTTTCTCCAGTACTGTAGTCCCAATGCAAATGTGGTGGTGACTGGGGTGTGTGTGTCACAGATTATTACCACTTTTTTTTTAAGCTATTCTTGTTGGCAGATCTGTTTTGTCCCTTATATAGGAAGACGGGAGGGTACTGACTGCAGATGTAACACCCTTATTTAGTCTGAGTATGCCTTAAAGAATGAGGGCATACTCTGCCAAGAGTCCTCTCGCTGCTTAAATGTGGTCGTTAAAGTTTGTGGATCCATCCCAGGATCTGTTCAAAGTCTTGTTGTCCTAGTGCTGGTGTTAGTTGCAACACTGAGTTATTGCAGCATGCTGAGCTGAGTCCCTTATCTTGGATCCCCACCCCAGCCACCACTGGCTCCATCTCGCCCTTTGGCTGTGTATATTGAGATTATGAATTCTTCCAAGCAAGGCCTGCTTTTCAGCTGGTGTATGCATAGTGCAATATAACAAGCCATTAATGAGAAATTATGTATTTTGCAGCTGTGTACACTACCACACTGGGTTTGACAAATTGCTGCACTTCAGAATGGAGGCAAAGCTGTATTTGTGCTGAGAATTAATCCCTGCTATTGTGAGGAATAATAGTAGTGATGAATTAAGCATTCTCTTCCAGACTTGCAGTTGGCCACACATGCTTATCTGGAGCAAGGAGCTGTTCTTTTGGGGCTTACTAGGCCACCTCTCATGCTGTCCATACATAGGAGCGTTGTGGATAGGTGAGCTGGTAGAATTTGTTAGCGGGGTGCAGGAGGTGTGTTTTGTTCTTGATTGCAAGGGTGTTTTAGAGATTGGGACTCAATGTTTTGCCATTATATTGATGTGTGGCCTACCCCCATGGTTCGATTACATGTTGCTGGGGACTATGTTTGAGTGAAGCCTACCTGTTCATGACTGGTTGGGACATGCAAGAAGTGGTTTCACCTAAACTAGGGATGGGGGATGTGTAGCCCTCCAGATTCTCTTAGACTGCAACTCCCATCAGGCCTCATCATTGGCCATGCTGGCTGGGCCCAAGGGGAGTTGAAGTCCAACAACATGTGGAGGGCCACACATTCCCCACCCTGGCCTAAACTATGAAAGTCCTTGACCTGGTTAGCACGTAACAACAACTCAGATTACAGATTGAGTATGGGCTATTGTTGAATTGTGGGTGGTTGCTGAATCCTTGGTTGTCGTTACATGTGAACCCTGCATTATGGTTTAATTAGTTCACAACCCAGAGTTCACAACTGAACAACAAACCATAGGTTCTCTTCCTGGGTTGTTTGTTAAACCATAGTGCAGGGCTCACAAGTAATGACAACCCATGATTCAACAGCGACCCACAATTCAATGGTAACCCATACTCTGGGTTGTTGTTATGTGCAAAGCAGGATGTCTCAGGAAGTCCATTTGGCTTTTTCTCTCACTCTTGACCTTTTGCTTCCTAGTCAAAATGTTTTGTTCTGGTAGGCTTTTGGCCTGCTGGTTTGAGATTTTAGCATGTGAACTCCTTGTTCTAGGACGATTTTATATTCTTCTCCTGGTTTTTTTTTTTTTTGCTTTTATTGCATTGTTTTCTAAATGGCTTTTGTAGTTTTTCAGTTGGTTGTTATCCACCCTGTGTATTGTGATTACAATAGAAGGGTGGGGTGATTACAGTAAAAGGCTAGGATATAAATCTGTTTGAGTAAATAAAATAAACCAGATGGGCAAGGCAAATCAAGTAGGGCTTCCCCATGTAATTGTTGCCATCCCTTCTGCCTCAGGACAGCTGTTGCCCATGCAGTTGGTTGTACCTATATGATTGTTCCATTTTCTCACACACACATAAACATCTTCTTGGTGGCAATAGGGCTTCCCTGTGTGTGTCCTTTTTCTGGATCTTTTTTTTTAAGCTAGAGAGAGTAAAAGTACATCTGCCCTTCCAGGCAAAGGACAAACAGCCCACGCCAACCCCACCAGTCTTATCAGAACCATCTTTCTGTGTGGCTATATGTTTTTTCCTCTTTGCTGTCTACCAGTGAAGCTTGATTGTGGAAATGGTGACGTTCACAGTATGTTTATTAGGAGGCTGAGTGATAGCATCTGTCAGGAATGGTAAGGAGATTTTTGAATTCTTAATCTATGTCATGCTTTTGTATTATCTCTCCCACCACCACCACTGCCCCTTCTTTGCATCCCTTAAGCTTGTCATACTTAATAGAGAGATCAGAACAGATTTTTCAGGTGGCTTAAAATAATGTACCTTCAGCCTCCACCAATATCAAACTTATGTGATCTAGCCCCTTGGTGATGAGATGTGCAGAAGGTGTGTTCTCCTTGAAGTGCTCTCTGTAACTCATTGCAGGCCTGTTTTTCCTGTTGTTAGTATTTGTATTTATTGTATAGACCAGAGGGGCTAATGAGGCTTAGTGCTATACAAAGTCATAAGAACAATCATTCTGTCTGTAATAGCAGATCTAAATAGATAACAGGTGATAGGGAAGGCAGATTCTTGTCCCTATTTTACAAACGGGCCATTTGTGAGAGAGATGAGGAAAAGACAGTCTGCCTAAACGACCTTCCCGAAATCCTATGGAGTCACTGATATGTCAGTGAATCTTGAATATTTTCCATCATCATGATGGCTCATTTCTTTGTCAGCCTTCTTTGGTAAAGGGCAAAAAGCCTTCTACAAATGTGGGTGCCGCAAATTTCACTCCAGTGCAGCCTAGAGACCTGTTCTAACAGCTGTCCTGAGATTATCTAACGGTATCCTCTATCTAACAGCTATCCCAAAATTAAAAGTTCAGGTCTGTTAGAAAAAAACAACAGTGGCATAATAATACCTTTGTTAGGACCAACTGAAAAGCCACAAAGAAGTGAACAAGATTTTAAGTTTGCCATTCTCTTTTGATAGACTTAAAACACTCCTTGCACACTCGTTCATGACTTTTGAGTTGGTCATGATAAATGACTTAGGACTGAGCTACCGGAAAGACCACCTTCTCCCATACAAGCCTGCCTGGGTTTTATGAAGTTCGGGAGAGGCCCTTCTCTTGGTCTCACCACCATCAGAAGCACGTTTGCATGAGTGGAGTGATAATGGGATGTCTGGATTCTTTCCTCACACCAGTTTAAATCTTTCCCTCATTATTACTCAAATGTACTTACCTTTTGTTAGGATAACTTCAGTGAAATGAGCTGGGCACCATGTTCCCCTTCTTTCAGAACGTCTGGCTTGTTGGAAGGAGCTAGCTGAATTAGGAGACAGAATTAACCTCAACCTCCTGAGAAAGAGACACCATGACCCGTTGTTACCCAGGTTGCTTTGAAAGTGTGGATTGAATGGTGAAAGCATTTGGCAGAGAAAGAGGAAAGCTAGGTTCAAATCACTGCTAGTCCAGAGAGCTGAAGAAAGCCTTTTAGGGTTGAAACCTATACACATTTCCCTGGGAGCCTGTCCTATTGAACTCAGTGGGGCTTACTTCTTAATAGATGTAGACAAGACTGCACTGTAAGGCTCTCTTGTGTGTCTGTCAGTTCCCTGTATGAAGAACGGGGATAATTAATTATGTCATAATCCTTCCTTCATACAACTGTGATGTTCAATGAAGATAATTATTTAGATACTGTGGACAGGTCTGTCTGTGTGTTCCACTAAGAAAATCAAAATTCTGCACTGATACTTTAAATTCTGCTGCTTGTGTGATTTGATTTTTTTTACACTTAGCATAGTTTAATCTGCAGATGTATTTTGCATAACCTGTTCTGCTTCTGTAGTGGCAGAGGGGAAGGGCAAGGTGCTGTGTGAGGCACTAAAGCCCCACTTCCTTACCACTGGAAAGCTTATTCAGCCATTTTGAGTTATACAGTCAGTGCCTGATAAATCTTATATCTTCACAATGATGTGAACTACAAACTTAACTTTAAAAAACAAAAGCTGAAACGATAAAGGGTCTTGTGGCACCTTAAAAGCTAGCAAATTAATTATGGCCTAAGCTTTTGTGGACTGGAGTACACTTTGTTAGATGCATGTTTCTAGTCCATGAAAGATTATGCCATAATAATTTTGTATGCTTCCAAGGAGCCACAAGACTGTCTTTTGTACTTGCTGCAACAGACTAATTTCTGGAACACTCCTGAGTTACTACTAGGGCATTGACCGTGGGGTCAGTGTGCTTTCTTCCTATATCTTTACCAAACTGGGAATACATGGCACCTTCACAGAGACATGTGCTTGATGACTCCTTCAGTTCCCAAGTCTAAAAATAAGCCAGCTGTCCTTAGGAGCTGAGGGAGAGTGGGTATCTTGGGTCTGCCTTGTCACTTGCCAGAAAGTGGAAGCAGCATTAATAGTAGCTGTATGGCAAGGAAAAGATAGGAGCTAGGGAAGAAGAAATCCTGGGTTGGAAAGGAGTTTGGTGTATTTTCTTGTGCACCAAATGCTTGGGCCTGACTTTAACCTTTGGCTCCTTTTTAAAAATTCTGTAGATGTTTCCACAAGTGACCTTTGCTCTTTCTTTGAGCAGGGCTTGAATTAAGCAATCAAGATCTCCAGGTCCAGTCTCCAGTTTCAGACATGGGGTGGCTCATTTTGTTCAGCAGGATATCCCTGGATGTTTAAAGGCCCTGCAATAAATTTTGCATTCTATCCAGAGTGCTGCCTACCCCTAATGTAATGTGACCAGAAGCAGTTTTCTCACGCTATATCTCCACTGTACTTTAATCTCATTTGTCAAGGGGCCAAAGACAAGATATGAAATGATCCACATTCCCTACAAACCATCTACCATTCTCCTTCATGCTGTTTTGTTGCTGATCTCTGAATGATCTAACTTGGCATAGAGAGTAGGCCCAGAATAGGACTGGCCTGAGGCATCTTGCTAACTGAAGTAGCTGCTTTCCCCCAAACCCCTTGCAGAAACACAGAAGATGCTGAAATGCGGCAACTTTCGAGACTAAGAAATGCAGAACAGCTAAAGCAGCATCTCTCTCTAAAGAAATTTTCAACAGATGGCCTGGGAAGGTAATTAAAGGTGCAATCCTATACACGTTTAGACAGAAAAAAAGTCCTACAAGTCCCATGCTGGGAGTCATAGGATTTTTTCTATCTAATCGTGGATAGGATTGCACCCTTAATCTCGGGTCACTCAAACTAAGAACGGTCTAGTTCAGCTTTCCCCAATGTGGCATCCTCCAAATGTTTTGGACTATGATTGCCATCATTTCTGGCCATTGGCTATGGCTTGATGGGAGTTAAGAGTCTCAGACACTTGGAGGGCACCGCACTGGGGAAGGCTAGTCTAAAGACACAGCTGAATTTCTGGTGAACTCCCCTCTCTGTTTTGACCAGTTCCTCTGTGTGGGAAACCTATATTATTTCATGCCTATATTGGTTTTCCCCTCAAGTGCATCTTGGCTTTGCTGTCTGTCTTCATTTTTTCACTCTCAGGCTGCATGTGGGAACTCACATGATAGAAGTGCTCCCCCCACAGTGAGGGAAAACATTTCTAAATGTGCAAAAAGCAAGCATGTCAAAGAAGTTTGCCTATACTCTTCTTGACATTTAGCTTTCTCTGTGCAGGGAATGTGGTGGTTGTATAGAGGAGCATTCCATCATGTGATGTGCAACCTGCAGCTTGAAGCAGTGCTGTCCAGACACAGGTTTGCTGAGCTGGTTCAGACAATCATACCAATGTTTACTACGCCAAGATATGAACAGCCTTTTGCTTGTGCACACAGTCTGTTGCTCCTTTCTTTGCAGCATGAGTAGACAGACTAGGAAGTCTCTAATTAACCATCATTTTCAGTTTCTTCTGACCTGGGAAACTCTGGTTACCATCTTCACAACAAGCCAGGATAATAAACCATGGTTTGAAATTGGCATAATATCCTGGCTTGTTCTGAAGCTAGCAATCATAGTTTCCTGGTTGAGATGAAACAGAAAACTATGGTGAATTAGAATTGTCGTGATATGTTTGCTCATGCTGCAAAGGGGCTGTGTATATGGGCAAAAGGTTTGTTTATACCTTGGCTTATTAAGCTGAGATATGATCCTTCAAACATGGCCATTGCCTCATCTGTTATTTTTGAGAACTAGGCCTCTGACATTGCTAAAGATGGGAAATGCCGGTGGGTGAGGGATGCTTAATAGTAACCACATGGATACTTAAAAGTAGCTCCAGAGGATGTTGCCATTCACTTGCAAGTAGCCCTTGTCAAGTTTCAATCAGAAAGCTAGACTCGCCTCTGTCACACAGCACCTGGCAAGTGAGCATCAATCAAAATAGAGTCACTCCAGCTGCTTCCTCTAAAAGAGAAAATAATACCTTCTTACAGAAGAAAATACCCTTGTTTCATGTATAGCTAGTGATTTTGTGAGTCAGGTAGTTCTCAAACAATCCAAAAGAGTTTTAAGCTTCAATCCTAAGCACACACTAGGGGGTAAGCATCGTTGAGCTCAGTGGGACTTACTTCTGAGTAAACACTGCATGTTACATTGGGCCAAAAATGTACATTGACAAGTAGATTTGATTCCAGCATGGAGACTAGAAAAAGGATGATATCCACAGGATTCCCACATTATCCTGTCTGCCATGACACAACAGTTTTGAAAAAATCATAATCATGGGATTGTTGGGAATATTTCCCTCTACACCTTTCTGTGAAACAACAGTAACCCCAAAATTCCTGTCTCTGAGAGCTTTACCTTTGCCTCAAGTATCTTGACGTTACGCAGACTTTAGTTTTGCCAGGAGTTGTCAACATGGATGACAACATGGATCATAGCCCTCATAAAAGTGGCATGGAAAATCTATGCCCAGGAGGCTTTCAAGCTATATTAGAAAGACAAGTCTGAGAGGAGTAGGAGGGGAGAGGCTAAGGGGTGATGTGTGGGGTTGCCAGGTTGCAACATGGAGAATTATGCTGTACCTTTAAATTTGCTGAAGTGGGAGATGAAGCAGCCATGGCTTTTCATGTCCACTTCTCCTGTCATCATTTCAACTGCCACTTCCCCCTACTTGTAGTTTCCAGCTCTGCTTCACAACTGGCAGGGGAGATTGTTGTGCATTTAAAGGTACAGCATCCTTCTCTGGGTTTTGGCCTGATAACCCCACTGACATGCTATATATCTAATCTAGCCTTCCCCAAACTGGTGTCCTCCAGGTGTGTTGGACTACAATTCCTAGCATCTGGATGGGAAATGCTATGAGTTGTAGCCCAATACATCTGGAGGGCACCAGGCTGGGGAGGCCTGATCTAACCAGCAGGAGTTCCAATCCTATAGAGCTGTGATAGCTATGATGGCACAAGTGGTTTTCGGGGGCTCCACAACTACAGTAGTGTATGTAGTACAAAGTCTTGCCCCCCTTCAAATAACTTACAAAAGGGGTAGCCTCTCCCCTTCTGCACTTACTGTTTCAAAAGTCAGAAAAGTCAGGCTGTCAACTCCTAATATGCCAGATAATAGGATCAGGCTGTGAGTTCTCATGAATTGTAAGATCTGAGCGGAGACCATGTTTTTGTGAACAATGAAGTAGAGCTGTGAAATAGGCCTCTCAAAATTCTCCGGACTATTTGTGGGCAGAGAAATAAGGGGGGACAATGTCACTGAATTTCTCCTGTCAGAGGAGGAATTCTCCAACAGTTTCTCACAGACAGGGCTCACTATTGGCTGGGTTTGTAGCACAGCTTCTTTTTTCCTAAGGGTTTTTGGTTTATTGCACTGCTTCTGTAGCTGGCAATAGCATCAACTGTGTTGAGGTGTCCCCTCTTTTGAGGCAGAATTTTGCATTTCTTCTGGTGGTATTTTTGAGCTTACCTAGTTTTTTCTCTCTGTTACACATCTTTCCATCGCTCTGTAGCCTCCCAGGCCACCTGCACTTCCTGAACTGAAAAAGCCCCATGAGAGGAATTGCCTCATGATGTCTTGGTCATTATGGCTTTAACTGAAGTGTGGGAAGCAGAGGAGGCTACAGGCTGCCACAGAGATTACTATACAGTGACAGACAGGACACTCATGCACACTCCTCAGCCACCTCACAAGGAGGGTAAGCACAAGAACCCCAAACCCAGCTCAGGAGAATTTCTCCAAAATTTCTCCTCCCTTAAATTTCTTCTTAAAAGCCATTTCTTTTCTATCAAATTGAATGAGAATGGTTGAAAAAAATGTAGGAGAAATTTTCAGCACAGCTCTACTATGAAGTACCATGGATATTTATGGCCAGTGGAAAGCAGTGGCAGGTAGTATCTGCTTCATATTTAAGGGAAACTTGTGTATAATAATACCAGTGGAAAGCATATTTTCTGATAGTATGACATTAATCATCTGACCTCTTCTGTTTTCTTGGACAGAATGACCAAGGAGAGGATCAGTGTTCATAGACAGTTTTTGAGATGTGGGATTCAGTCTTGTTCTCCCATACTTAGGCTGGAGAGAGACAGAAGCGTTTTTGAAGAGTTCGATCAGTAGGAAAGATGGATTGCTGCTTGTGGTGTTTGTACTCGCCTCATTTCTGCCTCGGGTAAACATGTGCTGCAGGTTTTTGTATTACAGGGCTGGAGGGCCTTTTTTCTGTCAAAGGTAATTGTCAGGGGCCACATGTCAGCAGTGAGTGTGGCCTGAGCTAAAGGTGGGCACCCCCCTCTCTCTGCCACCCCCTTTTCTCTCTTTCTCCCTACCCACTTAAATGGTATTTCAAAGGAGAGTCAGATCACTTTTGCTAGAGCTGTCTGAACTGATTGCTTGAGGAGGGCTTTCGAAATTAGGCTGAGGGCCACAGGTTGCCTGCTCCTGTTGTGTTATTTCAAAAACCTGTTTGGCCCGGACGTAATGGTAGGACAAAAAGAAATGTGTATCTACATCATGGGAAACGAAGCTGCTGTCTTAAAAATTGACTGTCTCCAGCATTATTGTTAATAACATCTGGAGGGGCTTTGGTGAGATTGCAGAAGTGAAATATGATAGAAAGATTTAAATTTAAGGGCTGGCTGGCTACCTTTTGATCTAGTTTCAATTTGAGACATGAACTGCAGCCCTATGTATGTTTACTCAGATGTAAGTCCCACTGGTTCAATAGGGCTTGCTTCCAAGTAAGTGTTTTTAGGACTGCAGCCTAAACTCATATTTTAAATTATAAAATTGTAAAAGGAATCGCTTGCGGTCTGACGGTGACTTGAAACATTCCATAGTGATAACTTAGCCTGGGGCAGTCACAGAGCATTCCTATGTATTAATATTAGTTAGCATTTAGAGGCAGTTGATGAAATTTCTGAAAAGAGCATTTGTGTGTAATTCTGTGATGTGCAAGATTTTGTTTATAACCTGAACTTTGCCTTTGGGGTTAGAAAACTGTGCTGTAAAATATATTGCAAGTTCTACGAGGGGCAATATTAAATCTGGAGTACTACAATTTTGTTGCTTTTGTGGCACTGAAAACATGCATTCTCAAATTCAAGTCTGCAAGAGCGTTGTGTGTACTCAGATGAATAATCCAGTGCCCTTTCTTCTCTGGTTCTGCTGTATACTTACGTGCATCTGTGGGCGAGGCATTTCCTCCCTCTCCCCAGTTATCAGGACTAACACCGCATGGGATTAATTTTTGATCCATTCATTTGTACTTGCCCATGTAGTATGGGAAACCATGTAACGATCTAAACAGAATGTTTTTATATATGCTCATAGTGATAATACCCTTTGGCTAAGGGGACAGTTGCCAGTGATGAAGATGGGTTATTTTTATTTTTTATATGGGTTACTTTTATTTTATTATATATATTTTCTTGGAACTCCGATACAATTTGTGTTCATTCTTTTGCTGGCATGTTTTGCCAGTACTCTGTGCTTGTCCATTCCTGCCCATTTTCACTGCTGTTAGTTGCTTCCAAAATAATGTGGCAAAGTGCGATTCAGCACACAAACAAAAGGGACCTCCTGTGAAGAAGGGAGAAGGATTCATTTTGTCAAATGTGTTCAAAGCCTGGCAAAACAAAACGTACTTGCCTTGATATCGCTTAGCCAAACCCTTTGCCAAAAAATGGGCTTAAAAGTATTGCCTGGATCATTGGCACTAATGCTGAGCAAAAAGGTGATTTTCTTGGCCAGCCCACTTGTGTAAATATGGCCCTCTGCATTCCTAAATGTGAGAAGCAAGTAAAATAAGCTCCTGACCCAAATCGTTTTGGTTTAGATTAAGGAAGACTGCAGTGGACATCTTCCACAGCAGTAATTCCCAACCTTTCTTTTTTTTCTTCTTTTTTAAATGTAGGGGACCCCTCCTTGGAATTCTTTGTCTAAGGCTTGCCAGTCAGCCCTGCACCTGACCCTGACATTACCCATCTGTTATGTCTTTGCACCAGTATTTCTCCAACACCTGGTGCCAACAAACTGGTGACCTATCCACATACCTGAACTCACCCTTTGGGAACGATAGTTCAGGAGGTTCTCTCAAACACAGGACATCTGAGAACTGCAAAATATTCTGGCTCACTTGTTGAAGGTCAGGTTTTTAAAGCCACAGGCTACTGTACTCCTGAGAACTTGTAATTACTGGGACATCTACTGGATGACAAATGGACCTCAACACAATTCATTGGGGCAGATTATTACTTGTGTGGTTTCAGTGATGCTGTTAGAAATCAGCTTAGTCGTCTACACTTCTGGACAGAGACAACATGGGAAGCAAGGGAGACGGGTACAAGATACCCACCAATAACCCAGACTGGAGTATCTGTGGTGCAACAGGTGGCGTGTGAAGGCCGCCAGTGCATATCTTGAAAGTCTGCATTCAGACAAATTCACTCCCAACCTACTATCAAAGCAAACCAGATCTCCTTGTCAAATATGGGTGTGGTTGGTAGTGCATAAATGATGGTTGAAAGGTTGTATGTGGATGTTGCAAAAATGGATGTCATGATGTGCTTTAGTCTTCACCCCACAAAGGCTCTTGGGGTCCTCCCATTTGAACACAGGATATATAGGTGTGCACCTCTGTACAAGGAGGATTTTTCAGCCCCCCAAAGAACCAGCTCAGTTTAGATATCTGAATTCAACACAAAGGTCAGATCTTCTGCATTCTTTCTTGTTCCCAGGCCAGTCTCTAGTGTTCCATGGTCCCCTGAGCAAATAGACAGTTATTGGGCCCCTTAGCACTTCCTTCATTCTGCGTTACTAGGTAGTGGTATTTTTAAAGGTTTAAATGCAGATGTGGGAAGTGGCAAATAGTGCAGTTGGTAAATTCTTATTTCCCAAGCACTTGCTCTCACCACCCATATTATTGCTAAAGTGCTGCCTTTAACCAGAGACAAGGGAGGCTTGCTTCAGAGATGCCTTTTCTTTCTGCACCAGGAAAAGTTGTTTCTTGGTTAAGAATTTGTGGGCATCTTTTTGTCAAGCATACACATGTAGGGAAGCCAGTGTATGACAGTGCACACAATGGGTTGGTTCAGATGTAATGTCAAATGATAGTTTGGTGCTATGTGAATGATTATATAAAGATCCCTGGGTTTGTGCCCTCTCTTCTCATCCCTCTCCCACCCTCCTTCCTTTGTGCTGTGATTGTTCTCCCTCCCTCCCTCCCTGGCATATTGCCTGAACTGGCAAATGTTCATTTGCACTTGCCCTGTAAACCAGGATTGGAAGCCAGGATCAAAACAAAGTTTCTAATCCTCGTTTCCAGGGCAAATGCAAACCATGGTTTGCTGGTTTGGGGTGAAATGGCAAACTATAGCTTTCTTAGACTAGGAAGGAGGAGAGGCCAGATAAGAAGGGAGAGGAGGGAGTGTATGAAGAGAGGCAAGTCCCAGCTTCTGCCAACCTAGCAATTTGAAAGCAAGAAATTGCAAGTAGATAAATAGGTACCGCTTTGGCGGGAAAGGTAACAGTGTTCCGTGCACCTCGGTGTTCAGTCATGCCGGCCACATGACCACGGAAGCGTCTTCGGACAGCGCTGGCTCTTTGGCTTAGAAATGGAGATGAGCACCACACCCTAGAGTTGGACAGGACTGGCTGGGGACACCTTTACCTTTGTTGTTCAGTCGTTCAGTCGTGTCCGACTCTTCGTGACCCCATGGACCATAGCACGCCAGGCCTTCCTGTCCTGCGCTCTCTCCCGGAGCATGCTCAAGTTCATATTCATTGCATCGGTGATGCTATCTAGCCATCTCATCCTCTGCCGTCCCCTTCTCCTTTTGCCTTCAGTCTTTCCCAGCATCAGGGTCTTTTCCAGTGAGTTTTCTCTTTGCATTAGGTGGCCAAAATATTTGAGCTTCAGCTTCAGTATCGGTCCTTCCAATGAGCAGTCAGGGTTGATTTCCTTTAGGATGGACCGATTTGACCTCCTTGCAGTCCAGGGGACTCGTAAGAGTCTTCTCCAGCACCACAGTTCGAAAGCATCAATTCTTCGGTGCTCAGCCTTCCTTATAGTCCAGCTCTCACAGCCATACATTACTACTGGGAAAACCATAGCTTTGATTAGACGGACCTTTGTCGGCAAGGTGATGTCTCTGCTTCTTACTATGCTGTCTAGGTTTGCCATAGCTTTCCTCCCAAGGAGCAAGCGTCTTTTAATTTCATGGCTACAGTCACCGTCTGCGGTGATCTTGGAGCCCAAGAAAGTAAAATCTGTCACTGCTTCCATTTCTTCCCCTTCTATATGCCAGGAAGTGATGGGGCCAGATGCCATGATCCTCGTTTTTTTAATGTTGAGTTTCAAACCAGCTTTTGCACTCTCCTCTTTCACCCTCAACAAGAGGCTCTTGAGATCCTCTTCGCTTTCTGCCATTAGGGTGGTATCGTCTGAATATCGGAGGTTGTTGATAATTCTCCCAGCAATCTTAATTCCGACCTCTGATTCATCCAACCCGGCATTTCTCATGAGCTACTCTGCATATGAGTTAAATAAGCAGGGTGACAATATGCAGCCTTGTCGTACTCCTTTCTCAATTTTGAACCAATCATTTGTTCCATGTCTGGTTCTTACTGTTGCTTCTTGACCCTCGTACAGGTTTCTCAGGAGACAGGTAAGGTGGTCTGGTACTCCCATGTCTTTAAGAATTTGCCACAGTTTGTTGTGATCCACACAATCAAAGGCTTTAGAGTAGTCAATGAAGCAGAAATAGACGTTTTTCTGGAATTCTCTTGCTTTCTCCATGATCCAGCAAATGTTGGCAATTTGATCTCTAGTTCCTCTGCCTCTTCAAAACCCAGCTTGTACTTCCGGTAGTTCTTGGTTCGCATAGTGCTGAAGCCTAGCTTGTAGGATTTTGAGCATCACCTTGCTGGCATGTGAAATGAGTGCAATTGTGCGGTAGTTTGAACACTCTTTGGCGTTGCCCTTCTTTGGAATTGGAATGTAAACTGACCTTTTCCAGTCTTGCGGCCATTGTTGAGTGTTCCAAATTTGTTGGCATATTGAATGCAGCACTTTAACAGCATCATCTTTTAGGATTTTAAATAGCTCAGCTGGAATACTGTCATCTCCGCTAGCTTTGTTGTTACTAATGCTTCCTCAGGCCCACTTGACTTCACTCTCGAGGATGTCCGGCTCAAGTTCAGTGACCGCACTCTCATGGCTATCAGGGACATTCAGATCTTTCCTGTATAGTTCTTCTGTATATTCTTGCCACCTCTTCTTAATCTCATCTGCTTCTGTTAGGTCCTTGCCTTCTTTGTCCTTTATCATGCCCGTCTTTGCACAAAACGTTCTCTTGAGATCTCTGATCTTCTTGAAGAGATCTCTAGTCTTTCCCATTCTGTTGTTTTCCTTGATTTCTTTGCATTGTTCATTTAAGAAGGCCTTCTTGTCTCTCCTTGCTGTTATCTGGAACTCTGCATTCAGTTGAATATATCTTCCCCTTTCTCCCTTGCTTTTTGCTTCCCTTCGTTCCTCAGCTACTTGTAAAGCCTCATCAGCCACTTTGCTTTCTTGCAGTTCTTTTTCTTTGGGATGGATTTCGTTGCTGTCTCCTGAACAATGTTACGGACCTCCGTCCATAGTTCCTCAGGCACTCTGTCTGTCAGGTCTAATCCCTTAAATCTATTCGTCACCTCCACTGTATATTCATAAGGGATATGATTTAGGTCATACCTGAATGGTTTAGTGGTTTTCCCTATGTTCTTCAATTTAAGCCGAAATTTTGCAACAAGAAGCTCATGATCTGAGCCACAGTCAGCTCCAGGTCTTGTTTTGACTGACTGTATGGAGCTTCTCCATCTTTGGCTGCAAAGGACATAATCAATCTGATTTCGATATTGACCATCTGGTGATGTCCATGTGTAGAGTCGTCTCTTGTGCTGTTGGAAAAGAGTGTTTGCTATGATCAGCATGTTCTCTTGGCAAAACTCTGTTAGCTTTTGTCCTGCTTCATTTTGTACACCAAGGCCATGCCTGCCTGTTGTCCCGGTGATTTCTTGACTTCTTACTTTAGCATTCCAATTTTCCTACCTCCCAGTCAGTTTCATATGATTGCCTTTACCTTTACCTTTTTATATAAGCAGAAGGTTCTTAAACATTCCTTTATGTAGTGACAAACTACAGCTTGGCGTTACATCTGAACCATCCTGTTCTATACCTATTTCCTCTTGTAATGTGATTATTTCTGTGCAGGATTTGAACTGAACTGCCCAGCCTGGCCAGTGGACCATGCACAAGTCTCTGGAATTTCTCTGTTTAAAACATGAGCTGTCCCTGAGAGGCTGCAGTCCTCAGGTCCAATTTTCCTACCTCCCAGTCAGCTTCATATGATTGCCTGAAGTTTCACTGGGCTAGAAAAAATGTCTCAAGTTCTTCGTGCAAGGATCAGAGTTAGGAGGAGGTTATGCAAAAACGAAAAGAAGCCCATCTTCTGCAGGTAGATTATTATGTTATTTGCTACTACAGACTATAGTGATGACCACTAACTTTGATAGCTTTTAGGCAAATTCATGGAATATAGTTCTGTTGACCGTTATCTACGATAGCTCAATGGAACCTCCATGTTCAGAGGCAGTATATCTGAGTGCTAGATGCTGGGGAAAGTGTGTGTGTTGCAGCCACTGCCTTGTGGGGGTTTCTTTAAAGCACTCCATGTGGCAGTATTACCTACATTGCAGCATTTAAGCATAGTGGCTCACCAGGTAAATGAGGCGTTTCTCACTGTGCCACCAAAGAGCTCCGAAAGAAGAGGCTTCTGATGATGTAGTCAGATTGTCCTGTCTTTGTGATAATGACATCTTAACAACTGCCATGTGGAAGAGACATAATTTGTGAACCAGCTCGCCATCTACCCCACCTCTGCTCCCTCCACCTTCTATTCTCCTTCCTTCCTTCCTTCCTTCCTTCCTTCCTTCCTTCCTTCCTTCCTGTGCTATGTTAATATTTTTTTCTTTTCTTTTTTTACCATACATTTCCTTCCTTTATCCAGGCCTACCATCTGCATATGATCATGCACATCATCTCCAGATGCGGGGTTGCTTCTTTAAGTGTCAGCTTGGATCCTGTTGTTAGTATGTGTGGCTACTTTGTGCTACGAATGATCGCATTTAGCAACCCTGAGTGGCACCAAACAAAAAGGATTGGGAAGGGGGCCATGAGTGAGAATTTGCCACAGCCCCCTCCCCCCGGCCCATTCCCAGCATTTTTTCTTCTGCTCTCGTAGGCAGCCCCCTATGCGATTCTGATGTCATTGCAATGTGCTGCAGTTGAACGTGTAATGCATCAAATCCCTGCAGGATGCACTGACTTGCTGCAGTGCGCAGTATAACAGTAGACAGAGCATGCTGTGGTCTGCTGCAATGCATAAGTTCCCAGCAGGGCTTTGCTCTGTGATGCAGTCAAATTACAGAGCAAGAACCAGGGGGTTGGTTAGGACCCATGAAAGGGTAGACTCAAGGGGGTGTCTGTAGCTTTTGACTGGGGGTGGACTCTTCTTAGCACAGGCACTGCACTGCCAGTTTGCTACCCCCTGCACCCTGTTCCTGTTCACATAATTCTGGAGAGGGCAGCTTGATTTGTGGGAAATTTGTGACTCGTGTCCCTCATTTCTGTTTCAGATTTATGGCTGCTGTGGGAATGTGGAGGACTGCAATAGCTACTGTGCTTTGGTAGTTGTCTTGAGGCCTCCCTTCTCTGCTTCAGAAGCTGCACTGAAAATCCGTGTTAGGATCTGGAAGTAAGCAGGATGTTGATTCCGTCAGATTTTTTACACTAGCAAAGGGAATAAATGTTGTAATGCCAGGTGCCCCTTCCTACCCTTCTCTCCCCCATCAGCTGCTGATCTTAATAATCAGCCTGCCTGTTTAATGTCTTTCTGACCCACCTTGACCTTTCTAGGTGGCCAAACCAGCAGGGACTCAGGAATAACTGAGTTTTCAACATCCTTTGTTGTATAGACTGAATATGGACCCTGATGTTCATTTGTTTCCATATACAATAGGCTGAGAGATGGCAGGGATAGGATGCCAATATGCATGGAGGATATCCTGAAGTGCACGCAAAGAGAATGACCTTTCAGCATCATTGGATGGAGTCTGATGTTTGTGTGTCAGATTCAGGACAGTTTGGGAAGTTCTCCAGTTCCCAAGATGTTGTGGGACTCCTCCTTGGCTGTTCTGAAATGTAAGAATTTGCATTTTCTCCCTGATGTCATTAGTATTGTTGCCTTCATAGGGCACCTATGAGAAATTGTTATTCTGCAGGTTATAGGCAGAGTTTTGAGGCTTGGATCCAGAAGCTTCTTGCTCCTTGGGCCGTTGCATTAGTTAGGTGTATACATAAGATGTTTATGCATACACCTAAAAATGCCATGGGTGTATGCAGCAAATGCATGTTAGAAGAAAGTGCCCTTGTCAGGGAGCTGGGATTGGCTGCTGCTCCTGGCCCAGTGTATGCTGTGTAGCAAACCAGGCCTTGCTGTTGTGTAATATGTGAAGGGGCCCTGAACTGGTACATGCACCTTGTTCAGCTGCTGAAGTAGATTTGCCAAGAATGTGTTAAGTATGGGACCGGACTTGAGGTCTTTCCAGACATTGTGGTTTTTAGGTGGAGGTCTGATCTGGCCACTGTCACACATGCCTTAGTTACATCCCATTTGGACTACTGTTATGAAAGTTCAGCTGGTTCAAAATGCTGGAGCCAGACTGTTGACTGGGGCCAGTTAACAGGGAGCACGTGACTCCCTTGTTACAACAGCTTTACTGGCTACTAGTTTGTTTTCAGGCAAAGTTCGAAGAGCTGGTTATGACCTATAAAGCCCTATATGGCTTGGGACCAGGCTACCTGAAAGAATGCCTTCTCCCATAGGAACCTGCCTGGTTCTTAAGATCTTCAGGACAGGCCCTTCTTTTGAGATCGCTGCCTTCAGAGGCACGTTTGATGGCAATGCAAGAGAGTGGCTTTTCCCAGGCTGTGGAACTCCCTGCTGAGGTAGGCTAGGTTTGCTCCTTCTCTGTTGTCTTTCCACCAGCAGGCAAATACCTTTTTATTCAAGCAGGCTTTTGGTGTGTACACTGGTCTGTTGCGTTGGATGCTGCTTTTATTCCCTTTTTATGGTTTTAATTGTGTTTTTAATGTATTTATTTTATTATTGGTTTAATCATGGTTTTATTTTTAAAATGTTTTAGTTCCTATGATTGCAAAGCCAACTTGAGTTCCATTTTCTTGCTATAAAGGCACTCTGCCAAGTGGGGGTACAAATCAGCCAATAAGTGCATGCCAGAAGACATCACCCTAACAAGTGCTTCCATTGTAGGAAGATGGCAGGTTTCTCATCACTCAAAATGACCAAAGTGTGAGTTGCTGAGAAATCTTTTCCCTAAACTGCATGCACAGCAAGTTTCCCTCCAAAATATTCACTCCTCCAAATCATTATATAGGGACATGAAATCCTACTTTTTGAGTTCTATTGGGGTTTATTCAGATTATTTGCAAAAAGGTTTTAGGATGATTTTTAACCTGGAAAGGCCATCAGCCATTATCTAGTATTATTACATCCATGGTTGTTACATAGGGTTGTTCTTTTGGAACATCTTTTGGAAGTTCTTATCCAGAAGGTTTCTATGGCAGGACATAGAAGTAACATTTTATCATTGTACTTTTGAGTGTTGCATGATATTGGCATGCACATAATCATAACAATAGACTGGTTTTTGAATGTTTAGTGCCCCTTACTTATATTATTTTTAGAACAAGAGGGCCTTCTTGGTGGCTGCATCCAGGCTCTGTAACTCCCTGCTGATGGAGACTAGGTTGTTTCCCTCTCTGTTGTCCTTCTGCTGGCAGGCAAAGACATTTTTATCCAGGCAGGCCTTTGGCACGTAAGCTGGTTTGTTGTTGAAGTGGGTTTTAACTGGTTTGACAGTATATTTTAAGTGACATCGTTTTTATCTGTATTTATCTGTATTTTTATCTGTATTTTCTCTGTATCTGTATTATCTATTGTTAGCCATCTTGAGTTTTCCTCCTCTTCCTCCTTGTACCCATGGGGTAACCATTGATTTGGTAATTTCACAGCTAAGGTGAGATTTGAAATCTTCCTGGACTTCCTGGATCACATCTTATGCCAGTTCTCACAGCATTCTAACAGATGCTGTAGATATTTCACAAAGATAGGATGATAGCAACATCTATTGGAAGTTTCCAGTGCCTGGTAGTCAGAAGTATGTTGTCAGTTGAATGTAGATAGCGGCAGGGATCACTGCCTGTACACTGCAAACTGGTTTTGACAGTCAGCCCCAGCAAGTTGGAACTTGCACCATCAAGGATGAACAAGCCTGAAAGAGTAAAGTTTCATGTCTTGTTGGAGTATAGTAAGCATTTGAGAAAGGAGAGGGAAGTGAAGTGCTCCCACAAAGTGCAGTGGGAAGCTCTAAGAAATGGACAACTGAAACCATACCATCACAGTAATCTTGGCTGTAAGACTGTGCCTATCAGTGCTGGGAGAATTGCTGATTTGAAATGGTGGGGACTACATCTCCTACTGGAACCCCACCACTTTCAATACAAAGCCTACATTATGCGATACAATTTAGCTGGACTTTAGTTGGAGGAGCTCCACTTTCAGCTGCAGTCTTGGCCCACGTTTTGAGATGTGTTTATGTTAACTCAGGAAGCTGGACGTGACAGCTGGGGAAGATGTGATCGGATTTTGATGGCAGGCTTTTTAGATGGTAGCACACCCCCACCCCTCACCAGCCCCACATGGAATTTTGTATCTTGTGGGAAGGGGGGTGGGAAGGATTCGCGGCACAGGTTAAGACCACGCCCCATACTTTTGTTTTTACATATATACAGGAAGCATCATTGGCCTGTGGAAGTAGACTTGCATTAGATAACCTCCAAATGTGTGCTTTCTGTACTAAAGAAATAAGCCAGTGATGTTATGCTTGGAACAAATAGGTCCTAGAAATACCCATGGAATATCTGAGAGCAGAACTTCCATGCTCTGCCTGTGGCTGCTATTACCCCTTTTTTCCAGCGATTCTTCCGGCAGTTCTGAAAATTCTTCTGGAGCCCTTGCTGTGCTTAGAGTCCATGCTTTTTCCTCTGCCCTTCCCACTGGATTAGCAGCACAAATGGGAGAATGTGTCAGAATGTGTCCATTTCCCGCAGCTGTTGAGATCAGTGTGGGAGTGCCGCCAAACACTGTAGATCTTTTTCCTTCTGAAGTATTTCATACTTCTCTGTTGTCACCTTCTTGGCATTTGGTGTTCAAAGAATATGATTTTTCACTTTCTGATTTTATTTATTTATTTGCTACCAGTTCTCTGCCTACTATCCTCTTGGAGAATCCATTCATTTTGGGAAATTTGTTCAGCTGTTGTCTTTTATGACAGAAGAACCATATTTTTCTTTGTCTGCTTTTGATGGTGAATGATGAATGGGCTTAGGCTGTCTTTGATGTTTTGTGTCAAGGATAAAACTCAGAGATGAGCATGCTGGGCAAGGGAACTGTCCCAGTCACAAATAAACATTCATGTCATTTTTATCCCACCTTTTCTCCAAGGAACCAAGGGTAGGGTAAAGGATTCTTCTACCTCCATTTTTATCTTTGCAACAACCCGGCTAGGCTGAGAGATGATGACTGGATCACAGTCACCCAAGGGATATAGAACCTGGGGTCAGTAGTGGCATAGTGGTAAATTTTGAAGTTCAGGCACTCATCATGATAGCCCCTATGATCATGTCCCCAAGGAGAGTCCCAAAATTAAATCCACCCTATCACACTGACTCCCAAATAGGACTCTACACAAACCTTGATTGCTGCAGCTGTCTGTTTTCACATTGGCAATGAATGTGCCATCTGGAGGAAGTATTGCATTTTCCCCAGATAGAAAATACTGTCTCTTAAGGGCTTGGGAAATATGATATTCCTTCAACAGTACTGCAGCCTTGAGGGAAGACTTGTGAACTGTGCACAAGAAATGAACAAATGCACATTTGTTGCACAATAAACTGTCTCTACCTCAGATTTCTGCTCGGTTTCCCCTGGTAATAAGGCCAGGAAAGTCTGCATCTGTTTTAAGATTTTCTCCTAATGATTAAATGAAAATGAGGAAGGAAAAACATAACTTAAGATCCAGGGGAACAGACTCTGATACTGGAGAAATTCAAAGACATGACATAAGTACCTTTAACTTCATTTCTCCACCTTGGTGATTCTGGAGGCATTGTAGACATACCTTCAGCCTCAGAAGAAGGGATGTTCAGAGAGGAGGAAATCTACCCACTTACCCAGCTATCCCTGTGACCTCTAAGATGTGAGCAAGAAGATCCACGAAGACTCAGTACTCCCAATCTCAGTAGCCTTGCTTGGTCATGGGGAAGAGCATAGACAGCCATGTAGCATGAGTTGGGAGCCTTAAGTCATTGACTCATCACATTCTAACAACTGTTTATACCCTTCATATGAAAGAGAAGATGAGTAGGACTGCAGTTCTTCTCATTATAACATAATCTCTTCTATATTACCCAGATGAATGAAGGGGACTTGTTAGCTTCCAGATCTGTGATACATGTGCTGGCAGAACATAGAGCCAGGGGCGCAGAGCCTCAGGCCCAGGGGCCAAATCTGGCTCTCTGATGGTCCCAATCCAGCCCTCCAGGGTTCTCCAAATGGCCACACCCCTTTCCCCCCAACCACCAATCACTTGGTGGTTTCCTGCTTTTTGTGCATTCTTCTCTGCATTTAAAAGGTTGAAATGGCTCTTCTAAAAATTGGATACTGGCAGTAAGAGCTTTAAGCTGAAATATGCTGAGATTTTTGGCCCTTCCCCTTTTGCTTTCAGTCTCCCTCCCCCTTGCCCTGCAAGAGCTTTTCCTAAATGGAATTCAGCCCTCCGGCTGAAAGAGGTTCTGTCCACCCCTGCCCTAGAGGTGGGGATTTCACAGTTGGAGATGTATCCAAGAGAAGTGTTTGCATTGCCAAAGGCAGAGTGCCTGAATATGTTTCTAAAGATGCTCTAGGTGCAGGTTCCTCGAGAAAGTCCAAGTGCAAAACCTGAAGGGAAAAGAGGAGACTTCATATTCTGTCCTTGCACTTTGCTACTGTAAAACACTTCCTTACTTTTTACTTCCAAAAATCAGGGTTTGATACTTTTGCAGCCTTGCTGCAACTTGCAGCAAGATTGTAGCAGGAGGAATTGCAAATCCCCCTTTGCCCATGCAAAAGCGTCATGTGAGACAAAGAATGTCTACTCATTTAGTTATTCATAAGAACTGGACAAAAGGAAGAAAACACAGGTGCCTGTTGGCATCTTCATCCAGGATAAAATCCTGGATGCTGGAGTATTTTAAGTGCACCGAACTGGCATTCAACAACAGCACACTAGATCTGATGGTTTTTGCGGTTTCCTTGCATGACACCTCTTACTTGACTAAGCACCTTTCTCCTTGATTGGCTTGTCCCCACCCACCAAAACTGTGCTGTTCTGATGGCTAGGAAGCATTGCAGAGAGACCCTTTGGGGAAAGAGTCCTTCACAGCTGCCACTCTGCAACAATATCAGGAATGAGCATCTGTCTGGACCAGGAAAGAGCATTGTGGGACAGGAGGAGGATGGGTGGAGTGAAAGGAAGAAAGGAGAAGTCAAAGAGCCAGGTGCATGGGTAAAATTTATTTGCATGTTGACTGCATGTGCACATTTAAAATGATGCTTGTGTGCACCAGTAAGGCCTGAATTACCCCTACCTATGCTTTTCCAGTGGAGGGACTGAAATATTTGTTCATTGCTTCTCATGTTTCTCAAGTGCAATGTTGCAAGTGGATAAACTCAGCAGAAGGTAGATATTGCTCCATTTGGAATAATTTTACTTTATATTTGATTTGAGAATGTATTTGTCACCATTCAACACAAAAGTTTTCTCAAGATGGCTTACAGTTCAAATAATAAGACACTTTAAAGTTTTAGATGATAGATTTAACTAAAAGCAGCAGCATAAAATGATTTCAACTAGACCAATAAAACCCATATTGTTAACAGCAAAGAGAAATTCAATTCAAAATCCCAACTTTAAAAAGCTTCTTTCTAGTGCAACACCGACAACTACCATGAAGAAAAATGGATCTGCCTTGGAGTAAATGACAGGAAGCACAAGGTATACCCTAAGATTAAAATTTCCATCTCTTCATTTTTAAAAAAACAACAACTGCATGCACTCTTACTGTTGCTTTTCTGCACATTTTCAGGGCTGCTGATGAGTGCTTCTCTCTTTCTGACTGGGTCTGATCTTCCAGGGCTATCATAAGCACAGCACTCTAAGGTTCTAATTTAGCCCTCGTCCCAGGCACTATTCTTCTTATAACTATTGCCTTTCCGTCTTCTACATGTGTCTTTCTCTCCCGCCCTCCCTTTAATTAGCCTTCTTACTGCATGGAACAGTGTGCAGATATATATGGAAAACAGCCTACACTTTCCCAGGAGCAGGGCTTGCTGGGAAGTGGGGAGCGGGGAGAGAGGAGAGAGAGACTAGCTGCAAGCTGGCTCTCTCCTGGAGTGGAGAACTCTTTTTTCCTATTGCACTCACTTTTTGAAATTTTGTTTAACCCTTTATGGGTCTCAGATGGACGAAAAGTTTTTATAAGCTTTTCTTTTATTGTTGAATTTCAGCAGAGTCACTGCAAATTCTCATCTAAGGATGCTCCCCTTTCCCTAGTTTAGGAGGCCACCATTGTTTGCTGTGAGCTGAAGCTGTCGATATATACTGTATTTGCCATGCTAAATCCCAAGGAATTTGGAGTGTAAGGGCTCTGTGATTTCATTGTGAGAATTCTGGGATTTTAAATTAGATAAATTTAAATTTAAATGCACTGAAGTCCCAAAGTCACTTTGAACTGGGATGTTGATTTGCACCTTTTTATCATATCCTGGAGGTGTCCTGTGCAGAGAACAAGGAACTTTACATATACCAGTCATTCTCCAGTATGTGTGACATTTAACTTTAGATCCACAAAGGCTATATTAGAATGCTGCAAACTCCATCAAAGATCCTGACTCTCTAGAGTAAGCTATAGAGACTTGCAGCATTAGCTCTAAAAGTCCCTGATGACAGTTGTCAAAGACATCAGCATGCTAGTAGATTCCCAGAGGGTGGCCTGCTGCTCTCCATGAAAACAGGCTGTCTCTTAGTAGTAATTTGAGGGCTGCTTCATAGAATTACCTCCCACACATACATTTTTACACAGCCAAAGCTTCTTTGTAGGTCAGGGGTGGAGGGGAAACATCAAACCCACAGTTAGATAACTGCATGTGATTATAGACATGTACAGCATTACATGTCTATAATCAATATTCAATATGCCAACAAATCTGGAACACTCAACAGTGGCCACAAGACTGGAAAAGGTCAGTTTACATTCCAATTCCAAAGAAGGGCAACGCCAAAGAGTGTTCAAACTACCGCACCATTGCGCTCATTTCACATGCCAGCAAGGTGATGCTCAAAATCCTACAAGCTAGGCTTCAGCAGTATGCGAACCGAGAACTACCGGAAGTACAAGCTGGGTTTCGAAGAGGCAGAGGAACTAGAGATCAAATCGCCAACATTCGCTGCATCATGGAGAAAGCAAGAGAATTCCAGAAAAACGTCTATTTCTGCTTCATTGACTACGCTAAAGCCTTTGATTGTGTGGATCACAACAAACTGTGGCAAATTCTTAAAGTGATGGGAGTACCAGACCACCTTACCTGTCTCCTGAGAAACCTGTACGAGGGTCAAGAAGCAACAGTAAGAACCAGACATGGAACAACCGATTGGTTCAAAATTGGGAAAGGAGTACGACAAGGCTGCATACTGTCACCCTGCTTATTTAACTTATATGCAGAGTACATCATGAGAAATGCCGGGTTGGATGAATCAGAGGTCGGAATTAAGATTGCTGGGAGAATTATCAACAACCTCCGATATGCAGACGATACCACCCTAATGGCAGAAAGCGAAGAGGATCTCAAGAGCCTCTTGTTGAGGGTGAAAGAGGAGAGTGCAAAAGCTGGTTTGAAACTCAACATTAAAAAAACGAAGTTCATGGCATCTGGCCCCATCACTTCCTGGCATATAGAAGGGGAAGAAATGGAAGCAGTGACAGATTTTACTTTCTTGGGCTCCAAGATCACCGCAGACGGTGACTGTAGCCATGAAATTAAAAGACGCTTGCTCCTTGGGAGGAAAGCTATGGCCAACCTAGACAGCATAGTAAGAAGCAGAGACATCACCTTGCCGACAAAGGTCCATCTAATCAAAGCTATGGTTTTCCCAGTAGTAATGTATGGCTGTGAGAGCTGGACTATAAGGAAGGCTGAGCACCGAAGAATTGATGCTTTCGAACTGTGGTTCTGGAGAAGACTGTTACGAGTCCCCTGGACTGCAAGGAGGTCAAATCAGTCCATCCTAAAGGA
Source organism: Heloderma suspectum (assembly GCF_057233095.1). NCBI lineage: Eukaryota > Metazoa > Chordata > Lepidosauria > Squamata > Helodermatidae > Heloderma > Heloderma suspectum. Next base: position 248,127,068 of record NC_139461.1, read on the forward strand.
AATCAACCCTGAGTGCTCATTGGAAGGACAGATAATGAAGCTGAAGCTCCAATATTTTGGCCACCTAATGCGAAGAGAAAACTCCCTGGAAAAGACCCTGATGCTGGGAAAGACTGAAGGCAAAAGGAGAAGGGGACGGCAGAGGATGAGATGGCTAGATAGCATCACGGATGCAATGAATATGAACTTGAGCACGCTCCGGGAGAGAGCGCAGGACAGGAAGGCCTGGCGTGCTATGGTCCATGGGGTCACGAAGAGTCGGACACGACTGAACAACAACAACAGCATTACATGTAAACCTGTATATGTGTGCTGGGAAGTCACAGCCAATAACAGATTTCCAATACATGTACATTCAGAAAAATACACACCTGTGCAGTCATATCAAATCATGATCTGCAGTTTTCAAAATGTGAAGGCCAGGGCCTTTCATGATCCCCCCCCCACACACACACTCCTTTAAACGACAGCACATTCTACTAGCTTAACCAGAAGCAACAGAGGCAAAATATGGGATGGACCAGACTAGATGCCCAAGTCTAGTCTTTGGCTGGTGCCTTTCTCCCTCTTGACATGCTCTACAGACAGCATGCATAATTCCATCAATGACAAGCATTAATTTCCCCTGCCCCAAGGTCAGAAAATGGCTCCGGTTCTTTGGGATTCCACCTTGTGCGCTCCCTGACATTTGCGATACGGCCACTTAACAGCTATCCCACACAGTTCTAACTAGAACATCATAGAACTGGGCATAGGGTTGGCAACTACCAGAAGTCCATTGTTCAGAGTAGGACAAGGAACCTTAAAGTCAGAGTAAACCATTTCACGGCCTTCAGGACAACAAATGACCAGTCAGGATGGCTCTGCAGCCAGGGGGCAGAGGAAAAGGAAGCAGGACCTTAACCACATGACAGGGAAGGAGAATTGCCTCAGATACTCATGGAACTTTAGAACCAGTCATGGTATCACCCCCCCATGTGTGGAACATGGGACCTTGATTCACTTAGTTATTCAAAAGATGTGGGGGGCAGGGAACAAAGACAGCAGGAAGCTGTCTCTCCCAGTGGGAGTTTGGCTGGTGGAACTCAAAACAATGATAAAAGAATGCTTAAAAGCGTAATTGGGCATTGATTACTCCAAGGAAGGTAAACATTTCAAGTTTATCAAAGCCATTGCCAGGGAAACCTTTGATTGTGCAAAGCATTTCAGAGAAAGGGTTATGGAACTGCATTTTCCCAAGCAGAGCTTTGCCCTGTAAGCAAACAGATCAGAAAGAGAACAAAGGACCACTTTCATTTTGGGTGCAGTCCAGAATGGCTTTGCCATAGCCAAGCATATGGCTATTTCTGACCATCCCCGTCTCTAAAATAGAGATTCTCCTTCCCTCTTTGGGGGCACACACTCGAAAGAGGTTGTTATTCTAGACCAATTCCTTTAAAATAAGAGGAGATGATAATCTTGTGTGTTTTATATGCCATGGTTGTGTATGTGATGTGCATTAGAAACAAAGATGAATTCAGCTTTGGGTGGGGATGCCTCCCGGTTCTTAAAGCTCTAATAGGGTCTCAAGTGGCTTTTGTTGATATTAATCCCAAAGCAGCTTTACAAATAATTAAAAAAAGTGGTTTGATGGCACAGGCCAGCTCATGGCAGAGAACAGAAGCTTGAATTTGACAGACCTTGCAGGGTCACAACTCTTAGTGGGAGGAAATGACACAGCCTATTTTAAGCCCCTGAGAGAGTTTCAAGCTAGGAATCCCCTCACCCTACTGCCAGAAATAACTGAAATGTGTTTGTCAGCTGGCAGTGGTGATTCCACAACCATTCCATGTGTTTTCCCTGTTGTCTTCCCTGCGCCTCCTGTTTGGCCCCTTTGTGGCATTGTACTGTCAATCTTTCCTCCGTGTTTAGGCCTGTTCCACTCTTCAAAGCAGCGTGCAGAATCATTGTTCAGATCCCTGCCTGGCCTCCAGTAGAGCTGCCATGAGAAGGCTTCTCTTGTGGCTTTAAGGCAGGGGTGTCAAACGTCAGGGTCACAGGCTGGATCTGGCCTATGTGGCTTCCCCAGATGGCCACTCCCCTTTCCTCCAACCACCAGTCGTATGGTGGTTTCCCAGCTTTTGTGCAGGTTTTTCCCCCCATTCTAAAAGTTGGGATGGCTCTCCTAAGGCTTCATTACTGGCAGTAAGAGCTTTAAGCTAAAATATGCTGGTACTTTTGGGCCTGCTCCCTTTTCCTTCATTGCCACCTACCACTGCAATACAGCCTGGGAGAGCTTCTCCAAAATTGAATTTGGCCTTTGGGCTGAAAGAGATTTGACACCCCTCTCCCCCTTAAGGACTGGTTCACACTTTGTATAATACTTGTGTTTTGTCACCTATATATACGTATGTAAAGGGGAGATTCACATCTCCACTCAGGAGTACAGGGTGGACCTATACTTGGGAGTCACGATTGGCCATACTACCCACCCTGGCCTATGTCTCCTGCATGGTTGGAGATTCACATCTCCCCTTCACGTGCATAAATGGCAACATGCTCCGTGGGACAAAGTGGGACTTACTTCTGAGTAAACATGCATAGGGCTGACCTGTTAATCACCACTAGAAGAACCCAGGGAGAGTCCTAAGCATCTGAGGGAGAACTGTATTGAAAGGACAATCAGGTGACTCTGGGGTTTGGAGTTACTGCTTTTGCCTTCCCCATGAATCCTGTTTTCTAGACAAGGACAAGAGAAAACAGTCGTTGAGTTTTTAAAAATTCTGGTATAAAACATGCATTAGGAGCCAACCATGAAAAAACTGTAGTAAAACTCTCAAGCACAATTCTCATATTAAAGTTACCACAGGAGTAACTCAGGGTTGAAAATGATGTGTGTAAATTGCAAAAATGTATGAGCAGGTGGGAAGCTGTAGGGAAGGTGTTGAGTGTGGCAAAGTGAGATTGTTAGGTCTGTCTTCCACTGAGCACACTGGAGTTTCTCTTTTCAAGTTACAATGGAACTCGGTCGGATCATTCATTCTGTTCCCCCTTCACCCCCCTGGGATTCTTGTTCCTGTTTCCTTCCATGAATGCTCTTCTATGAATTCGTTTCCGCAATTTGAGGGATGCCCTGCAGGGCAAGTTTATTTGCAGGATGTTGGCTGAGAGGTGTGGAGTAGCTTGATTCTGGTACTTAAAACTAAAACGAGTTTGAGGATACAATGTCAGTGCTAGCTCACATGTAAAATACTCATGAGAACCAGTTAAATAATCCACTGGAAATGTAGCTCTTGTATGGTCAGGTTAGCACATGTTCTGTGCTTCCATAACCTGGAAACATTGTTCTTGTACGCCCAGGTAGCATATGTATTCTGTGCTTTAATAACTTCAACACACAAACTTTAAGAACCTTCAATACAGGAAGTTGGAACTTGGTGCTTCCTAGCCCTTTTCCCTTAAGTAACAGAAGCAGAATACATTTTATTGTATCTTTGTGTGTGTGCACGCCTGCATGCATGTGCAAATGTCCTTTAAACTAGAGCTTTGCTTTTGTTGTCACACATACCTTGGATTTTTAATGTATTTATTAGCAGGATGCCAGGAGTTCTGGCATGACAGTGTTGAAGGGCAAAGTCATAAGAATAATCAGGATGGAGTATAATTGCAACAAAATGCATTACATTGATGCATTAATTATGGCAGCATGGGAAGGCACAATTTTATTGATTGTTTATCTGCTGTGTTAAGTGATTGTTTTATTGTGTGGTTTTATCTGGTTGTTAGCATTTATGCTGAAGTTTACAGGATATAAATGAAATATTTATAAATATTTATACTTACTCTGCTGTGTTTTTACTTGTGTTTTACTGTCTTTGTTTTATTGTTTTAATCAAGTTTTTATTTTTAAAAAATCCTATGACTGTAAGCTTCCTTGAGTGACATTTTCTTGGTAGAAAGGTGGGCTACAAATCAAATAAGCTATCATAAAATAAAATAACAAAATCTGCATCTATGCAGAGTTCCTATGTTCTACTGGACAGTCTGCATGGTGGACATGTTTTGTGGCTGACCAAAATGAGGGGGAGGAGTATGGCTCAGGAAATTGTGTGTGCTCCCAGTCCTAGAAGGACAATGGGTAATGGTGTATGTGGTATATGGCAGAATAGGGGACAGAGGAATAAAAACAACAGAACCAGCTGTGCGATAGCTCACAGCTACTAATCATAGGGTTGAGGGGACATGAAGATCCTATGTTCTGGGAGTGGGGAACCTGTGGCCCTCCAGATGTTGCTGGACTCAAAACTCCCGTCACTCCAACTGCCTGGCCGATAGTCAGGGATGATGGGATTTGTAGTCCAACAACATTTGGAGGGCCACAGGTTCCCCACTCCTGATCTACTCTATCTCCCCCCCCACCTCGGTTAGAGGGCATTTGTTTCTGATTGAGGGGTGTAAGCAGAGGCATGCTCACTTGGCAGCTCTTCTGGAATGGGATGGGCCTGGGTGGGGCTTGTTCTTATCCTTAGGCAAAAGTAGAGAAAGGGGCACATCATATTTTAGTGTACAAAGTGTTTAACACATGCACATGTAAATAGCAGTAAATATTTTGATTTATATATCTTGGTTGCAATTATTATTCTGTTTTTGTTTTGTGTTTTACGTTTTCGTACAGATGTTTTATATTGTAAAACAATATAGGAGGAATGCTTTAGGAATGTCTGTAAAAAAAAATTGAAAAACAAGTGATAGATTTCTAAATATAGAGATTTATGTGTTCCTAAACAGAAACCACACCAAAGAGATGGTCGTCTGGTCCTTTGAGGAGAGACGGGAGTTCCTAGTAGTCACAATTCCTGTCTGCATTGAATCAGTATTTCCCTGGTGACTTTAGACATCCAGAAAAAGGCTTGCCTGACTTGCATCAATCCTGCCACAAGAGACCACAGGTTGCCTGAATGATAAGACGCCGGGGGTGGGGGTGGGGTGGCCTTGGTTGTAAGTCCTCCCACGTATTTTTGTGGTTTGTCCTCCTTACTCATGTTCTTTCCTCTGATCCTCTTGTGATAACTGGCTGATAGCGTGTGCCCGAGATCTCCCTTTGCTGCATCACTTGTGTTCCCAGAGGGCGGATCTGCACAGTAGACGCTTCAAAAGGAGGGGAAGCTTTCTCCAAAATAATCCCATCCCCTGTGAGCCAGAAGCGTGCAGATGGCCCCACGTGCAGGCTTGGCAGAAACTCTGCTTGGAACAGCCCATCTGCTGAGTTGGGGGAATCTCTTTGCTTGCAGAAGCCTGCTGCAGTCTGTGGTGTGACGATCCCTCTGGGAGGAGGAGGGAACATCTCTGTGTTTGACAGGATTCCATTTTTGTGCTTTAAAAGGAAGTAAAGCAGTGCCCAGTCTGTCTGTCTGTCTGTCTCTCTCTCTCTCTCTCTCCTTCCCACACACTGATTGCTGAGCACAGGACTGGCAGCCAGGGATTTAGCAATGAACGGTTATCCTTCAGGGCTTTTGTCCGGGAGTCCCAGCACACTTCACAAAACCCTGATGGTGAAGATTTAGGACGCCTTCCTTTGCTGTGGTGGTGGGGATGGCCAGGCAAAGACAGTCAGGTCCATGTTTTCTTCTGGTTGCACACGTCAAGGAATTTGGCACTTGACACTGGGATTGCGTTTTGGTTTCAAATCCAAATGCTCTGTTCTCATTTAGGCGGCAGACTCTGTGTTGAGATGGGATCACTGACAAAGCCTGACGAAGTGGGATGAGGGCAAGGGGGAGGCGGGTTTTAAAGCGAAGCACAGGTGAGCAGGAAAAGGTAGCTGAACAATTCCTCTGTCCGCACTTCCCTCCACTCCCCTAGCCTTTATTTATTTGTTTCCTAGTGAACAGACCTGGCTTTGCACGAGTGGCACTAGCCATTAATTTGATACAGCAAAGCCTTCACCCAAACTTACAGAGCTGTCAAAATTGGATATGTTGTCCCCTCCTCCCTCCTTCTGAGTAAAGCCATGTTCTCTGGCACCCTTAGGCCAGTGCTTGGAGGAGAGACCACCTCGGAGCCACATGTAGCCACCTTGAGTTCCATGATGGAAGAAAGGTGGGATATAAATGAAATGAAAATGAAATGAATGGCCCCTGCCATGGTGCACCCTGTAGCCCTCTGAGGGAGAGGTCTGTCCACTCCATTCTCCTGATGCGGGCTGCCCTACAGCAGCAGGGAGGAACAGGCATATGGGTGTGTTCTTTGGCCTACTAATCCCCGCTGGCTCCAAACTGTATGGACTGCTGAGCTATGTGCTGGTTAAGGAAGTCTTCCCCTAGTGGCTGAAGATGTTACTGCAGGCTTCAGCCACATGGACACATTTGAATTAATCAAAATTAATTAAGGCATTTTATAAACAAAACAACCTGGAGGCACACACCCCTAGGGGCCCCTTAGTATGCATGCCAAGTTTCAGTTGTCAGAGAGGCTTACAAAGATCAGTAGTAAGACAGTCCCTGCCCTCAGGCTTCCATTCTAAGACATGACGCTCAAGGAAAATGGAATGGAGAATGTAGGGTGGGGAAAGAAAACAAGCTCAAGCATCAGTCCTTCAAAGTTACTGCTCTTGCAGTGACCAGCTGCAGTGGAAAGATTTTGGCTAGCCTGATGGAATGGCTGCGGCAAGGTGATACTTTAAGGAGGGCCAACACATCTGGCCCCTCAGCAGCTTGGATGGAACATCTTTCTCTCCCTGTGCTGCAGCCTGATGGAATGGCCACTTTAAAAAGCTATTTTTTCTCCATATGGGCCTCTATGACTGGAAGCAGTTTCCTCTGGATGGGAACTGTTGTAACAATAAGTAGGTTCAGAGACAAAAACATGGATATGGGAATGGTCCTTCTCCACTCACCTATGCAACACTTTAAATCTTTATTTGATTTATTTATTACATTTCTATACCGCCCAATAGATGAAGCTCTTTGGGCAGTTCGCAACAATTAAAATGGCAAAATAACAACATAAAAATACAACATGTGGCCCTTGCTTTGTAGGGACACATCCCATCTAGTTTTAGACCAGCACCGGGGAATATTTGGTCCTCCAGCTGTTGCTGGACAGCAACTCCCCTCACCATTGGCTATGCTGGCTAGGACTGATGGGAATTGTAGTCCAACAACATCTGGAGGGCCACAGACTGCGCACTCCTGTTTCAGACATAGGCACGCATAAATAAGCAACACTTTCAAACGGGTCGAGCTTGTAGTGTTTGAACTATCCTTGTGGCCAGATGTATACCATGACCTAAAGATTTTCTGTAGGGAAATCTGCCCTAGGCCCATATTTGACTTCAAGACCTTTCAAGCAAGACTGGAAACAACTTTTGAAAATATAGTAATTGGTGACCTTCCCAAAGTCACATGGGTAAGTTGCATGAGTTAGAACACAATAGTCCTGTGTCTTCTTAACCAAAGAATTAAACTTGCTCCCCAAATGATAATTACATGAAGTTCCCTGAATTTTTGTGGTCTTAGATAGGTTTCAAAAAAAGATACCAACAGGGGATAAGAAATCAGTATGTCTTGTGTATACATGTTCTGCAGTTACAAAACATGTGTTTTATTTCTAAAACACTGATTATTTTTTTGCAGCTTGTTTGCTGTCCTAGAAAATGCTACAAAATGAGTCAGGTTTTATGTGTTCTGTGATACCCATGTGTTCTTTACTCATGTCTGGGCAGCAAATGTTGCTAGGTTTGGAAGGGCTGTGTACTTTCTTGGCTTTCTAATCTTGGGCAGCGGAAAGACTCGTTGTGATAGGCCATGGAGACTTTTAAGGCAGGCATCTCTGTGATTCAACTATGAATCGTTTCATACTTGTGCCCATTCAGCAGAGTTATATACCATGATAATCAAAAAGGTGATTTCAAAAAGGTGAAAGAGGTGAAAAGGCCTCTTCAAGCATACAGCTTATGCCAACACCAGCAGTTTTATCTGCGCCTACTGGAATGTTGTCTGGTAGAGAGATGAGAAGATCTTGCCAAGTGATTTGGCTTTGGCTTTTTGTTAAATGGACTGTGAAATGGGCCTGAACTATTGCTCTTTTCTCTGTCTAGTATGTGTCTTCTGCATTTCTTTCCCAGCCTTTGGAATCCTGGTGTCTCCTTCAACTCTCCCACATGAACTGCTTCGCTGTATCGTTTGGCTAATGATACATGTTTTTGTTCGGCGACACAGCCTAAACATCCATGAACGTGATAGGAAACACAGAGAAGTAAATTGTCGGACCAGGACTGCATAGGATATTTCTGCTACTAGTATCCCATATGCTGTCTTTGAATAGATTACAGGGTTACTGTGTTTTGTCACCAGACCATCTAAAATAAATTGGTATGCTTCCAGTTGTATGGATTTGACATCAATATGTGATCATCATCCTCAATATGAAATGTCATTAAATAATGTGTAGCACTTATTTAGCACATTTCACATGTGCAAGGGGTTTCATATACGTCTATTTCAGCAGTCTGTACAAAAGCCTTGTAAGATAGGTCGGTATTATTATCTTCTTATTGCATATAGGAGCTGAAGCTTGCCTAAGACACTGGTGAGCAACCTCCAGCCCTAGAAAACTGTATGTGTCCCTCGGCCTAATTTCAAAAGTAGTCTGTAAGCAATCAGTTCAGACCTCTGGCAAGAGTGGTCTGTCTTTCTCCTAGCAATCTGCTGCGTGAGGAGTAAGAGGGAGGGAAACGGGTGGAGGTGGGAGGGAGAAAGGGTGTGACAGAGAGAAAAGTGGGGGGTAGGTGGCCTCACCAGTGTTGTCTCTGGCCCCATCCACTGCTGGCATGTAGCCCCTGACAGATTACCCCAAGGGGAATGTGTTCCTCCACAGAAAAAGAGGTTCCCCCACCTCTGGCCTAAGGACACCCAGTGTGCTGATTGCCAAGCCATGATTAGAACCATGAGACTTCTAGCTCAACCCCCAGCCATATGCTCACCCCATTTCCACCCATTCTTGGTGACCACTTCAAAAAATGTATTTGCACAGGAATGGTTCACGGAAGAGGTACCATCAAATTGTTTCTTTCAAGTCCACTGCTGGCCTGAACGGAGCCCGCTCCTTGCAAATGTTCATTTCTCTCTCTCTCCCCTCACCACCTCACAACCACCCACTTAACTCCACAGGCTTAGAAAATAAATCCATTGAAGCCAGGGCAGACAAGCTAAACTGCCAGTTCCCAGGTCTTTCTCTTAGAGTTGTTTTCAGTGTGGGCAAGTTGGGTGGGGTTCATTCTATCTCACTGCTTGGCCTAGGCCCAACTCCACCTTGGATACATGTGAAGTTTGGGCTGTTTGTGGAGTTCAGAGCCAGTCCCTTAGTCTCACTTCAGCTTCTCTGCCGGCAGTAAAATTGCTAGGTTTACTCAGCCTGCTGCGCTCCTTATGTTCTGCCTTCAAGTGGAGCTGGGTGTGCGTGCACACGCGTGCAATATTATTATCTGCACTCCAAAGCAATGGAAAGAGTGAATGCATCATACTGTTCCTTTGGGATTGAGATAAGAACCAAGAGGCATCTTGCAAGTGGGTTGCTTGCATGAAGTTTTGGGGAGGAGCCATAGTAGCTTCATGGTGCAGCACATGTGCCTTGTTTATAGAGGTCTGTTCCTGACATTTCCAGTTAAAAGGATCGAAGTAGCAGTTGCTGGAAAAGAATGCCTGGGCCTTAAGACAGCTACTGTGAATTAGAGCAGACCGAGGGTAGAGGCAACCTGGTGTCCTCCAGATGGTTTGGATTACAATTCTCATAAGCCCCAGCTAGCATGACCAATGGTCAGGGATTCTGGGAGTTGTAGTTGAAAACATCTGGAGGGCACCAGGTTGCCTCTACCCCTGGAATAGGCAGTACTGGACTAGATGGGTCAATGGTCCATGTGCCTCCGATGGTGCTGGGACCGAGAAAAAGGCCTCCCTCAAAGATCTTAACTCTCAGTGCCACTGCTTTGATAAAAATTGAAGCCCACTGCACACAATTGCTTTTAAGTGGAAATAAAACATCAGGAGATCCAGTCACAAACCTTCCAAGTAACATGTATTTTACTCCTTAGTATAAGGCAGTTTCCCATGTTTCTTTATGCTTCTGCTGCATATTGTTCATTCTCCTGTCCAGATCCAGCTATGACAGCAGGGGTTTCTGGCTTCACTGACAAGGGAGCCTATCAACAGTCGAAGGCTGTTTCAGAACTTCCACAACCCAACATTCTGTATGTTCCACCTCTGTCATAGCTGGCTGGACCGCTGGCTGCTCTTGCTATGAGGTTGACCTTCGTTGCTTCCACACAAGTCCTTTTATCTGGAATTGTCGTCCTTTGTTCACTCACATTCTATGGAGAATCGAGATAATGTCATCACTGCATTCCAGTGTTTTCTGTGTTCTCATGTGTGTGTGTGCGCGCGCGCACAGCTTTAGACCTGATTGGTGGTGGTATTCAGGGGGTTTGGAAATAAAAAAACAAGTGCTATTAAGGCTCTTCAGGGATTCACCAACAGGGGAGAGGGTAGGACCTCATTTGTTGGTCCCATCTTTTCTGTTATGTTCCTCATTGCTTGGCTCTTTCACCTCCACATGTTGGAGGGGTATGTTGTGCAGTGGGGAGTCTGCTCCCTGCACAATTTAGAACTATGTGCAGGATTCTAATAGCAGCGAGGAAACAGTGATCTTGATCAGGAGGGACAGAGTTAAACCCTCTCCCCTATCCCATGATGCCAGTCAGAATAGCGGTTTCACCAAGAGCGATCTTGATTGGGCTTATGGGGGGGGGGAGGTTTTAACACCCCCCCTCCCCAAGTGATCCTGATGCAGAGATCACTATTTCCTCACAGCTGATAGCAGCAGGGAAACGGCAATTTTGATCAGGATGGAATGGGGTGGGTGAGGAATGAGATTAAAGCTCCCACCCCCCGTGATCCTGATCATCATAGCTGGGATTGAGAGAGGAAGTGTGTGTGTGTGTGTGTATGTGTGTGTCCGTCCTGGGCCTGACCACTACCAGCCCTACCCACTCGTGTGTCCTCAATAGTTTCTGCAGGGGCCAGTGTGGTCCCTGGACTCAAAAAGTTTGTCTACTCTGGCTTATGCTTTTAATCAAAAACTTCCTGTTTTGTAGGTTAATTTATTTTAATAGTTCCTGTTCTGCCTGACTGAGGTTTGGTGATTAATTGGTCCTCAATTAGTTTCTGTTTCCTGCAAAGGTACAGAGCTTTAATTATTGGTTTCCTTTCTTTATTGCTTGCCCTTTTCTTTTATGACAAATCATGCTATAAAAGAATGAGGAGAACATGATAGGAAATCAGTAATTAAAGCCTCCCACTTTTGTGGGAAACAGAACTAATTACCAGGCAGTTCATGGCTGATACCCCAACTGCACTGAAGGAAGCAATAAAATGAGCTGAACTGGCAAACAGGAAACTTCTAATTAACTTTGGAAGGGACCTTTGTCTGAGCATGGCTTGCATGTGAGTGACCATTATAGAATTGTCTTGGCCACAGCAAAAGTAATTGATGGACAGTATAGTTCTGTATTTAGTACTGTGTGAAAACTCTTCAGCTGCTAGCTAATTCCAATATCTCAGCAGCACTAATGGGCTCTAGCGTGGATGCAGTCTCCATATGTGAGCTTTAAGGGAGAGAGGTAATTTTAATAATGTAATAATCAAGGGATGTTGGATTCTGTGGCTTAGTTCAGACATCATGCTAAACTAGCATTCTCCAACCTCTGTTGGATTACAACTTGCACCAAGTTGTGTTGGACTACAACTCCCATCATTGGCTCTCAATAGGAGATGTACTGCCAACACATCTGGAGGGTGTCAGTTGGGGAAGTCTGAGCTAAACCTTAGTTTAGCATGAAGGGAATGAGCTACCTTGAACCTGTGCACTTCTCCCCTCTGCTGCCTCAAGTAGGTGTCTGAAAGCTTTTGCTTCTGTTTTTGCTTAATCACAGCTTGTCCTGTCATCCATGCTGACAAACTGTGGTTAATGTTAAATATGGTTTGTTTGAGACAAGCACAAACACCCCCCCCCAAAAAAAAGTCAAAGAAAGCAACCACTGAAAGGAGAGACCATGTCTCAAGATGTTAATTGTTTATTTGAAGCCCAGAGCGTTTCAGACAAAAAGGCCTTCTTCGGGGATTGTCTACAGAAAACAGACAAAACATATTTATAATAAGAACAATAAGAACAAGAACAACAACCCCAAAACATAATAAAACAGACACGTAACATTGCAAATTTCAGAAATATTATTTGAAGCTGGCTTGTTTAAACAAACCGCAATTAACATTAACCAGAGTTTAGGGTTCAGACAGCATGCTAAACTGCAATTAATGGAAACTGTTAGTGAAATCTTCCAGTTTATTCCAAATGTAATATATAAATCTCCTCACATCTGCATCACAGGAAGAGGGGCAGTGTGTGATCCTGAGGCTTGTTCCCATCATGCTAAACTATTGTTTTGTCTGATGACCAAAGCTAGCCTGTGTGTACCAAATGTCAGCCTTTTCTCTGCTGTGGAAGTACTTTTAACAATTCTGTGTACACCCCCCCCCCCCAAGTAGGTGAGTAAAAATGTGAGTGAGGTGTAACCAGTGTTTTCAAAAGGCAGGCACTTCAGAGTGTACAGCTGTTGCTCATGCTCAGCTTCTGATGTGCATGTACCTTCAGGCATGCACATACCTGAACATCCAGTGTGGATGCAAAATGCCTGTTGTAGGCTCCCTGGGGTAGTATCTCCTGGCAGAAAATCCTTTCTTCGCTAGTGCACCATAGAATTTCTTTCCCAGCTGGTTTGAGAGTGGACAGCAAAGGCAAACCAAGACCAGAGCGTGCAATTGACTAGAACCTTTCCGCTCATGTAGTCCAGTCCTTCTTTCCTTGCGCCTACATTCTCTTTTCCTTTGGGGAGGAGGCTTTGCTCACCCAAGCCAACTGCACAGGAACAACACCTCGTGAACCTTGAAATGGCATTTCAAGGGAGATGGCATTTCGAAAGGGGCTCTTCTATCCAGCCCATCTTTTGACCAGATTTTTATTAGTGTGTTATATTCTCCAATAAGCAACACCCTTTTTTAATGCCAAGTGATGCTTGTTAAAAACAGGAAAAGATGGGGAAGTGAGGGATTGAATGATGAGGAATCTCATGGCAACGACAAAGCTACTAATTGATACAGCCGAAGGGCAAGTATTGGATTGAGTTGTTTGAATGAGTATATAATATACCCCATGTCCTATTTCTTGCTTTTCTGCCCTCCACAACCTCATTTTAGCGGTTGAGATGCTTCTTTATAGCCCTCAAAATGCCCCAGAAATGATCCATTGTGCAAACACAGAAAGGGATGGGGAATTTTGTGGGTTGGGTAGGCTGGGGTAGGAAGGAAGGAGAGAGAAGTGGTTTACTTAAGGTTATACAGCAATGAATTTGTTTTGGGTAATAGGTCTGAGAATGGAAGCCACATCTTCAGCATACCAGCCCAGTTCTATTTTTCCTTTAGCCCCTGGTATATGCCAGTGGATATTCTGAGTAACATTTAGCCAGAGCTGGTGCCAGAATCAGTGTTCGTTGCATTCAGATTTTGGTATACAGAATGAACCCGTCCGCCCTGCTTCCTACGCTCATTTGCCGTGTCATTTCCCTCCTGTCCCCAATCCATCTCTTAGTCCCAGCAGTGCTGAAGAGTAAAGAGTGTGCGGCTTTGGGTGATTTGTTGCAGATGCTCTGAAAGACATACCAATGCCTTAGATGGAAAAGTTTCCCCTGACAATCTTCCATGAGGCTCCCCATAACTCCCTCACCCCCTGCCCTGCCCCCAGTTATTCTGCCTACTCTACAGTGTAGCCTCCAAAGGGGGAGAGTACCTTGAGACAGAGAGACTAAAAATATCACTGATTCCCATGGAACAATAATCCAAGAGTCAGTGTTCTCTCACCTCAGTATATATGCAATAAAGCAGGAAATGTGTGTTAGTCTGATGGCATTTTCTTGTGTTTAAAAAGGCTGACTCAGTTCTTGGTCTTGGGGAACCATTTGTGAGCCTGGGAAACTTGTTGCAGATTGATTTTTTCCTTCTTTGATGCAAGATCATTTCAGTTGATGAGCAGATAGCAGCCTGTGGATTTGCATTTGTCTGCCCAGAGAAAACTTGCAATTTCTGCTACAAAAATTCAAATAGTAGATAGTCTTCTTCTTTTTTTAATAATCCCAGTTCCCTTGGGTCATGAAGATGTGCTATGGAAAAGTTTTGTTTGAGAAATAACATTCCGAAATAATTTTATTTTTCATTATGCAACAATTTGGCACAGTGTATTTATGTTTTCTCCCTCTTTTTTGTTTGCGTGTGTGTACTTCTCAAGATGCTTTTAGTATGATTCCAAGGAAAGCACCACTTCTTCCGATGCCCTTTTCCCCTCATCTTCTCTAAATTTGAGTTTATTACCTTTAGTAAAAACAAAACAAAACCCTGAGGTGTCAGTTGATGCAGTGAGCCCCAGTTCCTGCTCTTTTTAAGCTCTGAATATGCTTGCTGCTTTACTAGCACTAGACTGCAGGCAAATCTCTAACTTAGCAATTGTTTCTTTAGCTGAGGAACTTGTTTGTTAGGCAGAGGAAGAAGTAAGGTCTTGGCTGCTGTCTCTTTCTAACATTATCCAGGTTCAGACAGTTGGGTTCTTGCAGATCTTGCAAAACTCTGGGATACATTTTGTTATGGAGGTTGCATTGCATGTTGTAGGTGAGGATTAGTGTGGGACTGTGCCAGGAACAGGGCCTTTACATGTGGTTACCTAAACACCACAGTGCTTGTGAATTCCACTTGTTAAGTGACTGTTTTTTTAAAAGTTTGCCCTTTTCTTTTTTAAAGGTTGAGCCCACTCCTGCTGTGCCACTTAAGTGTAGCAATACTCACATGTCCCTTTACAGCAGGGATGTGAAATCTCTGGCCCTCAGGCTTAATTGGGCCTGTGGAGCCTCCTTGGGTTTCTCTAGGGAGTATGGCTTGGCCTCCAAGCCCTGCCCCCTGGAGGAATCCCCACTGTTAACTCAGATCAGGCAGTGGCAGGGGTGGGGGCTCCGCCAGTGCTGGAGGGGAATTTGCCCGCATGGGAGGAGCAGCCACTCTTCCCAGCGCTGGCCGAGTCATTTTGTACAGTGCAGGCCAACACCATGGGGACGGTGTGCACCATGTGAAGCTTAGGGCCTCATCTGGCTGTGGGAGAAATGCAAAATGGGCAGGGGAGCAGAGTAATGGTGTTAATGGGCATGGCTCACTGAGGGCCTGGTGGGGGGCAATTCAGCCCTCCCACTAAAAAAACCATTCACCCCTGCTTTACAACAACAACAACACAAAACATTGAGAAAACAGTGCCCTCCCCTGCAGCAGTGCCCCCAGCATTTCATGATTATGATTTTTAAAAAAATAATTTTAATATTTTCTTTGTAGGATGTGTTCTCTGCCACGTGTTGTTATAGCAGTAATCAGGCTATGAGCCCTGCAACAGTAAACGCTGGCTGTGTTTTGACCTCACAATAAACCATGGTATAACATGCCAGGAATGAGCCTGTGTGAGTCTCTGGATCGTGCGCTTCCCCACCCCCCAGGACAAAACAGTGAAGAGAAGTTTGGAAGGTATTGCTTCAGTTTTGTTCGATCACAGCTGGTCTGAACCCCCAAAATTGTGGTGAATGTTAACCAGCCTTCACCAGCTTGGTGCCCTCCAGGTATTTTTTGACTACAACTCCCATCATCCATGTCCATTGACCATTCTGGCTGGGGTTGATGGGAGTCCAAAACCAATTTGAGGGCAGCAGCCTGGGGAAGGCTGATCTTAACTATGGTTTAATTGAAACAAACCAACTTCAAGCTATCTGTTATGAAGGTATCATAGTTAAGGTTGAGCAGAAATGGAAGCAAAAGCTTCCAGTCTCTCATGGCCATTGATCGCTCATGACCACACTAGAGGAGAGAGAAAAGGAGAGGGAGGAACATGTGAGCCCAAAGATCGCTACAGCTCGTTCTTGTTAGGATAAACTATCATTTGTGATAATGTCCAAATGCAGACAAGCCTGATATACCCTCTCGGTGAACAGAATATTGTGCTGGTATCCCTGGATAAGGGCTAATGTGACTGTAGCACAGGGGTGGGGAACCTCAGACCCAGGGCCCTTCCAGGGTTTCCCTGATCCCTACCCCTTTCTCCAGACTACTGATCTTTTGGGGGTGGTCTTGTGCCAGGATTGTTTCCTGGCTCTTGTCCAGTTTTTTCCTTGTTCTAAAAGGTTGAAATGCCTCTCCTAAGGTTTTGTTCCTGGCACTAAGAGCTTTAAGCTACAATCTGCCAGTATGTTGTGTGTTTTTTTAATTTCTGGTCCACCCCTTTTGCCTTTTTCCCCACTCCCCACTGCAACATGGCCCCTGAGAGCTTCTCCGAAATTGATTTTGGCCCTTGAACTGAAAGAGGTTCCCTACCCCTGATATAGAACTTAGGATAAAGAATGGGGTGCTTTATCATCTAAATAAGTATTTGATGCATGCTCTAAGGCATCTGACAAATCTTCCTGACCTACAGCAAACCTACAATTACATTTCTGATTTCTCTCTCCCCCCACCCCCATCAAATATAGTTCTGGGGATACCCAAAGTCCATGTCACTATTTAAAGTTTTGGATTGTTCACTGCTTTAGTTGTGGCTGCGAGTTTTTGTTCTTTCCTTCCTGTAGAGCTAGTCTGGACCTGTAGCTTCCTCCTTTGCCTTCCTCTTTGGGCATTCCATACATAGTTTTCCTTTTTCAAGGAGCGATAACTGTACCAAAGTGCAGAGCTGCTTGATGACAGAGCCTTGGTTGGTCAGCGGACTACAAGAAAGTCCTACCTGGTCCTATTTCCCCTCCCCCCTTTGGAAGATGAGCCTGCCACTGGGAGTCAGAATGTTGCTTGGTGGGTCTGCACATGGAGCCAGCAACCTGTGGGAAGCAATTTCAGGCTTTGGCTGTGGACTGGCGAAAATTAATTGGTGAGCTAATGTTATGTTTGCGTTACTGAGTCTGAGTGACTTCAGTGACTGAGTAATTTTCAGTTTCTGAGGTTGAGGGAGCATAGTGGGAGTATAGACAGTGAGTCCAGGCAGGGATCCAAGAAATCTCTGCATGGGGAAGGGGTGTATCTGTTTAGTGGCAGCCTCCTCCCTACATATCACTGTGCAGACTATCTAGTCAGTGACTGGTGGGAAGGGATCAGGACTCCGTTGATGACTTTTTGGGTTAGTTGGCCAGACTTGTTTGTGTTTTGATACATGCCTGTCCATGTGATTATGTGGAGCTTAGAAGGGTCTGTTTGTCCCGCTGTGCCTGTCTGTCCAGCTAGATAGCAAATAGCAGAGACTGATTCATTGATACATGAGACAGATGGCTTGCCCACGTCCTGAGGGTGTTTGACTGGGTGTGTATTGTCTGTTTTCCCTCTATGCCAGAGATACATTGACAAGTGAATATGTTACAGTCAAACTACAGAATCCATCTGCATTGGAGCAAATTGGAGAGTTATATCCAAATAAGATATGCACTGTGCCATGTTCTGGACGTGACCTTGCTAGTGCAGCACATAGGTGCAACTAGGATGGGTGTATTAGTAGCTGTGATATCAATGCAGGGTTTTGTTTTGCTTTCTGCCATGTCATTATGTTCTGACCAGAAAAGGAGGGGGCTGCATCCCCTACCTCAGCAGAATTAAGTCAACTCTACAGGTGGTGAGGGCCACTCTAGCAATGGCACTGACATGATTGACCTCTTATTGTGGAGGAGCATTTGTTTTTTAAAAATAATATCTCTGGCATTTTGCCTATATTTTGTGCAATAGCTTTAAACCTGGTACCCTCCAGAGGTGGTTGGTATTCCAAAACTTCTGGAGGGCACCAGGTTTCTTACCCCTGCTTTAATCTGTTCCCGCGAGCGCCTGTTCATGCACTCGTTTAATCCTCAAAATGTATTGTGGCAGCTTAAAAGCAAACAGATTTATTGCAGGGTAAACGTTAGAGACCACTTCATGAAATGCAAACCTGTGGCTGCCCATTTGTGTATTGCAGCTGCAGATCCTGAACATTGGGTAGACTCACACCTATGCTCTTTTTATACGTTCATTGCTGCATTCCACAGTGAACAGATACATTTAGGATGCATTCTTCATCCCTGGGTGATTATATACAAGCTAATGTGGAACCCGCATGGGAACAGTAATACAGGCATCAAAAGCTCACATGAATCGTACTCCCAGCTCCAAAGGGCTCACAGGGGAGAAGTGACTGTCGGCTAGTAGAGGTGTTTGCAGGAAAGTCCATGTAGGGTGAAGCATTGCACAGTTGCTTTTTCCAGCTTTCCGTCATCACCCGTAAATGTTCTTAGAGGGAGCAAACATTGCACTTAAGTGTGCTTCCTATGGTAACAGCTCACCCTTCCCGTTGCCGCCTCTCAAGTTGCAGCTCGTCAGAGGAGCTTATGGCTGGCAGGGAGGTGTGTAGGAGTCAGTGCCATGTGGGAGGTTGGGAATTTTAATTTGATCAGTTTCCTAGCTACTTTTATTCCTCCCTCTTCATGGTTTTGCCTTTGACAGCAGTGGAGGTTGGTGACCGGTCTGAGGCACTGGGTATGGAGGAAAACAGAAAGGCCAGGTGGTACAGCTTCCAGTTGGGGTGGGGGAACATGCATGTTGGCTGCAGCTTCTCCACCTGAACAGTGCAAAGGGATGTTCTACAGCTAGTGAAAAGTTAATCCAGAGAAGGAAGATTGGACTGGGCCAAGGAAAGGGAATGCAATGGCCAGCCTAGGTTCAATTCTGTATACATTTGACAATTCACTTGAGCTCCTTTTGCATGGTCAAATACTTCTAGTGATGCTTATTTCATTACTTGTGCATCTGCTTCCCTCCAGTTGCCACTGCTTGCTTGCTTGCTTGTTTTCCCCTCTCACAGGGCTCTTTTGCCTTTAACAGCCACAAACATTCAAAAGGTGAAGGTTTTGAGTGGTGTGTTTTTTTAAGCCAAACTGCTTCCAGACTAGAAAACTGCAGCAGGGGCACGTAACTTATGGCAAAAGCTGAAAAGCCACCAGCACCCTTTCCCACTTGATCTCAAGTCCTTTGTTAACTCTGTGTCCAAATCTCCTTTTCCAGCCCACCATTCCTTTTTTAAAAATGTTTGTGCTGGCACCCCCTCCCTATCTATTCTTGACTGCCTTGTACTCCAGGAATTCCACTCAATTTCAGGAAGCTGCTTTGTGAGTCCTGTTGGTCCCCCACCCCTGCCCCTGCTTTGGTTCTTTCCTTCCTTCAGTCTGGAGGAAACAGTGAGAAAAGGATGAGAGTGAGATGCTTTGGAGATGATGTGTAAGCAGTTCCTTTATCCCCACTTCCTTGTCGAAGGTGATCTGCTTCACCTTTTAGAAACCCCTAAGACAGGCCCCAGATCCTCTGCACTCTAAATCTGTAGATGAAGCTGTGATGACTCACCGTCTCTGCGCCTTTCATTAGTGTCACTTGACACTAATGTGTTATAAAACAACACAGATCTTGCTGTGCTTGCTAGTCCAGAGCGCTTCTCAAGTCCAACCCTCTGCCAATGTTGGCCAGTTAACAGGGATTAACCTATCTTGGATTAGTGATATGCATATGTACATGCTGGAACAGGATATGGGTACAAGCTGGAGTGACACACTTGTTTCGGGAGTTACTTGCACTATGCTGTTCATCTCATGCCTGTATGCAGTTGGTTTCAGAGTATAAGAAATGGCTTATGGCCCCAGGCATCTCTTTCTCTGTGAAGTGAAAAACTTTGGGGTCCAAATGAATCAAACTCTTCCTTCCCCCGCCTCCTCTCTTCCCGACAAGGTCTCCGGCAAACATCCCACACACCTGCTTGGTTGTTCCATTTGAACAGGAAGCACCTGTGTTCCCAGCTGTGTTGCTAGTTCCCCTTCCCATTGTGATTTTTTTTTGAGGAGGTTGGACCTCCTCTCTGTGCCTTGGTTCCTTCACTTTTGTGCTCTGAGAACCTAATATGACAGGCTGTTATTAAAATGAACACACATTGTGGTGTGAACAGGAAGTGCTGCCAGTCTAAACTTTCCAGATGGGCAGTTTTTAACTTCAGTTGCGAAGGTAAATGGGTGTGTGTGCATGCGCATGCGTGCATGCGTACCCATGCATGTGTGTACACAATTACCATCCCTCCCCCTCTGCTGCCTATAAAATCCAAAGTGCTTGGGGGCAAGATGGATGCTGTGATGGCTAATGTTCTGCCACCAGGCCTCTTAAATAAATCAGCTTTTGCTTTCTCCATGAAAATCCACAGTACAGAGGGAAGGGATAAGGGAGAGGAAGGCTTGTCCATCCTTTCTTAGCTCAGCCAGCTACTTCCCCTGCCTTTTCAATTATTCTGCCAAGATAAATTTCTGCCCAAAGCTGTAATCTCTGATATGCAGCTTTATAAACTAATTGCTTATGTCAGGGTTTCACTGGCCTCTTAGTAAGCTGTGGGGAAAAGAGCATACAGAGCAGGGAAAGCATTGGGTTACTGTCTGTCCTTCCATATGTTACTAGAGGTGTGTATGTGTGATGTATATATGCATATACTCCATGTGATCTGCAAGGTATATAGAGTACAACCTATTATAGCAGCAACATGCCAGAATACCAATTGCAGCCAGCAAGTGACATGTCTGGGGTTGTATGCAGGAATGCAAGAACCAAGTTCACTCGCTCAGATAAGCTATGGTGAC
Organism: Heloderma suspectum; assembly: GCF_057233095.1. Lineage (NCBI taxonomy): Eukaryota > Metazoa > Chordata > Lepidosauria > Squamata > Helodermatidae > Heloderma > Heloderma suspectum. Next base: position 248,147,847 of record NC_139461.1, read on the forward strand.
CTGTAACTCTCAGTGGTTCACTGAACAATGCAGGAGGGATGCTTCCTTATCTCTCACTGGTCTCAGATGTGATGGGAAACCTTTTTCCTCCAGAGTACATGGAGGAATTCGAAGCACACGTCATAATGTTGCCTCTGGTAGTCTGAGCATTCTGTTCTCAACTAGTAAGACAGTGGGAGGCAATGTTATTATTGTCCTTGCTAATAGCAACAGCATGCTGAAAGAGGAACTGAAAGGGTGTGAAAGGTGATGGCATTCTAGGTATCTTTCTCAGCTGCAGTGGGAGCACTAAACCAGGAAGAACAACAATTAAGATTTAACTTCATACTGTGGCGGTGAAGAACTACACTACCACCATTTTTGGCATGATCCTGCCTATCTGGACTCAGAACAATGGATACCTTCAGTGTGTACATTGTGGGTGACCTGTGCTCCGATTCCACAGTGCCAATTTCGCGCGTGCGTGTGTGTGTGAGAGAGATTGAGAGAGAGAGAGAACGAACGAATCAGAACAAATGAACATTGAGGTTTGAAAATCTGTGTCAATGTAGTTTTGGTATATTGAAATGCATGTTAATTCCATGTCTGTTCCACTCCAGAGACTGGCTATCCAAGCCTGTCTCAGGATCGAAAGTGAAATGAATAACGATGATGACATGAAATTGGCACTCATCTAATGATTTTAAACCAATACTGACAGGAAATTTACAGTACCTGTAGGATAAAAATTAACACTGGTGGTAGACTCTCAGTTGTAAAGAAGCAATGTTGCCAACCAAAGTACTACTTGACACAAGACATAATTAGCCTGTGGAATTCATTGCCACAGGATATGTTGATAGCTACTAGGATAAATCTTTTGAAAAGATTAAATCAATACCTGAATTATAGATCTGTTGGAAGAATACTAGCCATAAAGACAGAGACATAACATCTAAATTCAGAGATAGTATACCTCTGATAACCAGATACTGAGATCAAGGAACAGGAAGGGCCATAGTCCAGTATGGAGGAGCACATGCTTTGCACAGGAAGTCTCAGGTCCAGTCTCCAGACAGGGCTGGGAACAGCCCTGACTGAAACCCTGGAGAGCTACAGCCAGTCAGTGAAGACAATACTGAGCTATATGGACCAATGGTCTGACTCGGTATAAGACAGCTCCTTGCCTATGTATGTTGACATCATTATCTGCTTGTGAACCTCCATGTGACATGTACCTGGTCAGCATTAACAGACAGAATGCTGAGCCAAGTGGAGCATTGCTCTGAACCCACTTGCAAATTTTGTGTTCCCAACTTCAGTCATTGTTGCATATACTTCAGTCATTTTCTAAGAATGGTACCTCCATAGCAAATACAAGGCCAGTGTAGTCCTAACACATCTCTCCTTCCTTTCCACTTTTCCTCCCTCCCTTTTCTCTTCTTCTAATATAGTGTGAAAAATAATATTGGGACCATTCCTGATATCTTTTTGTTTTTGATTTATTTTATTATTAGGTTATGCTGTTGAAACCTCGGGGGAGGTATCATGAGGTTGGTGAAAATCTCTTCCCATGAATCCCATTACAACTGCTTGATTCACAGGATTTTTTTGGCTAGCACAATTTTTTTTGGCTAGCACAAAATAAGGGTTCTGCTGTCTGGTACTTCTCATGGGACAGGAGTAAGTACACCCAAACTGAATTGTTCATTGAGCTTCCTTTTCTGCAAATTAAAAGCTCAACCCATAGAAACCTTGAGGCACTTGGCATACAGCCCCTCTTTGCAACACCTGCATGGCTATCAAATTCTCCTTCTTCTAGCTTAGGTTGCATCATGGGTGCAAGCAAAGAGAGAATTGGGTGCCTTCTCCCGTAACAGTGGAGTCAACACTGCTATCTCCACATGGTGTTCTCGTATCCAGAAATAACCCCCAGAGGTAGCACTTAACACATCTCTCCCTGCTTTTTTTCCTCTGCAGTGTCTTTGGTGCTTGGCTTCAGACTCATTGCCTCCCTCCCTCCCTCCTTCTCTGTCTCTCTCTCTCTCCTCTTTCTGACAAAATAAATTCTGCAGAGGTGAGTCAACCTTGCTTGGCACTCAAATATGCCCTGGTGCTGAGTGCTAATTAAAAGGTGTGATGGGAGCCTTATAATCACTCTGTATAAAACACCATGATTTGCCCTGGAGAGAAAAGTATCATTACCCAAGTTTTTTTTAAAAGCCTGTCAGGAAGGTTTTCATTTTGTAAACTCTTTAAAAATAAAATAAAAAGTTATTTTGTAATGCTTTGAGTTTGTTGAAGCACCTGATTAAGCACAACTGATTGGATCTAGACTTAATGATGCTTATAGTAGACTCACTAAAATCAATGGAGCTTATGTTAGTCATGACTAATGTAAATTCCATTGATTTCAATAGGTCTCCTCTAAGTCTGGTTAAGTCTGGATCCAACCTATTAACTCTCAACTTTTCAAAGGATGTTTTGTACTGGAGGGGCTATACACAGAGTAAAGTTCAGTACCCTATTAGTAAGGTAAACTTGGGCTGGTGGCAACAGCCACGTGGCCTACTGGATAATTGCCTACAGGGTTGAGCTGTTAAGAATTTGATTCAGGAGCTGCTTGCATGGAGGCAAACTCAATCCCCTGCACTGCCTTAAGCACACGTGTTGATTCTTAAATCTAAACTGCATGGACACAAACACTCAAAAGGGACCTTTGGAGAGAGTGGGAGTTGCTGACAGCAGTAAGCCATACTCACCTCAATATAGCAATGGAGGTCTACTTGTGGAAGGAGGCTTCCATGTGCACAGCTGATACAGACATGTACCTGCAAGCAAATCTGCATTGTGGTGCTCATCCATGCTGGCTGCACATATCTGTTGATGTGCCTCTGGTTGGAGATCCACTAGTTGTGCACCACTAAAACTGAATTAGGTTCTATGGGTTTTTTTTTTTATGTACTTTGGGTTTCCACTAGAGCTGTGTGCAAGAGACCTCTTGACATTCTCCACCCTATATGTGGGCAGAGAATTTGGGGAGACAATTTCACCGAATTTCTCCAAGGGGAGGAGAAATTCTCAACAGTTTCTCAGAGGTAGGCTCATCATTGGCAGGGGTTGTAGCACAGCTTCTTTCATTCTTTCTTTCAAAAGGGGTGGGGGGGTTAATGCTGCCACAGCATCAACAATGACAGCATCAACAATGACAGCAGGCCCCATTTTGCATCCACCGTAGTGCAGGTGTGAGAGGGGTGCTGTGTTGTGTTCTAGCTCCAGGGAAGAGGTGAAGCTACTGCTGAGCCAAATTCTGTTCTCCAGTTTCCTTTAAGTTTTCATTCCCCATGAAAGAGGCTTCCATTGTTCTGCCTCATTGTCAGGGTGTTTTATAATTTATTTTTGTGGTGGTTTGAGCTTACCTCATCACTGGTAGCCTCTCAGGCTGCCTGTGCTTCCTGGTCTGAAAAGGCTCCATGGGAGGAATTACCTCATGATACCTTTCCCTGGGCCTTAATTGAAGTGTGGGAAGCCAAGGAGGCTACAGGCTGCCCGAGAGATGATTATACAATGAAAGACAGGACACTTGTACACACTCCTCAGCTACATCCTAAGTAAGGAAAGCCCCAGAAATGCAAACCCAACTCGTGATAATTTCTCCGAAATTTCTTCACCATTGAATTTCTTGTCGAAAGCAATTTCTTTTCTATCAAATTGAATGAGAATGGTCAGGGGGGGGGGGGAGTGGGAGAAATTTTCGGCACAGCACTAGTTTCCACCCTGATGGCTACTGTTGGTACTCTAGTCCGTGCTGTATCATTTAAAGTGAGAGTTCTCCATTGTAACCATTCCCAGCAGTGCAATGGCAACAAAATCCACAAAGAGTCTTGTGGCACCTTAAAGACAAACAAATTTATTATGGCATAAGCCTTTGTGGACTACAGTCCACTTCATCAGATATACTCAGTTTAGCTGATGAAGTGGACTCTAGTCCATCAAAGCTTATGCTACAATAAATTTGTTGGCTTTTAAGATTCTTCTTTGTTAAAGAGAGGGCATTCACATTTTTTGAGATTCACTCAAATGGTTTCTATAACAAAGATCCTCTCCTTATGTCATTTATGGCCAGTTTGCCCTCTTTCTTTGGCACAATTACTGTGAAAAGTAGTTCATAAGTGTTGATATGTAATACTTAGAAGCAGTTTCTGCCAGTGGCTCACAGATAACTCCTGAGAGGGTGTGTGTGTCAGGGGCAATTGATTTTTGGGATAAAGCTTCTCACAAATATAATACATGGGAACCGGTATGGCAAAGCTACTGTAGCTTTGTAGGAGGAGCAGAGTGTTCACTGATTCCAGAGAGCAAAAAGCCAGAAGCATATTCTGCCCCTTACTGTACAATGGAGCTTGCCCTGAAGCTCTCTCACATACACACACCTACCTACCTTTTTTGTCTGTTCCCCAATGAAACATTGTCCCGAAGAATTCCTGGCCCTGAGAAGGTGTTAAGCAGCACAAATCTCCTCCTCCTTATTAGAACAGTGTATTAAGCTTTCCAGAGCAACAAAAATGTAAAGAGCATGATCATCACACCCAGATAGGAAAGGAAATATTGGAGGCATTAAGTGGCTGGCATGGAAATCCCAGTAAAATGAGGTAGGTAGGTAGGTAGGTAGGGGTGTGTATGTGTGTGTGTGAGAGAGAGAGCGGGGGGGAGGGAGGGAGGGGGAAAGAGAATGTTTGGGGGAAGGAAGGTGGGGAAAACTTTTGGGCATTGGAACCAAACTCCTCAGCCCTGCTGTGATGATGAATGACAGGGTTGTCACAGCTGTCGGCATGCCTGAATGTGCCAGACGCCTCCGTGTGAGATATCACAGCCAGACCCAAATGGAGCTTTTAACAACTCCTCAAGTCCCATGTGTCTTGCTTTGTTGTTAAGGTTGTTTCAAACGTTACACAGTTCCTGCATGGAAAGCACTTCCTTGTTGGAATTGTTGAATTATTTGCTTATACATTGCCTCATGCAATGACTGCCTACATATGTGGGTATTTTGCTGCACTTGTGCAGTTGGATTTGAAGCAAAATACATGTGCCTGAGCATGATTATAGGAAAGGAAAGGATGCATGCTGATTCCTCTATACAGGTGCTGTCAGCATAGGAAACTTGTAGTATTTGAAGCATTTGTTTCTCTGACTCAAGCTCTGCATCAGCATGTGACATTCGCAGGCAGCTCCCATGGCCCTAGAGTCCTGACAAGGCCCACCACTGATGCCTGCCCTAGGCCCTCCGATTAGCTCGAAGCAACTGGGTCTAGGGAACCGCCATTTTAATTTCCTACAATGCCCCTTGCATAGCATCATTCTGGGGTACTACAGTAAATTCAAATGGCAGCTCCCCACCTGTCATTGAGTAGAGTGCAGCTGCCTGCTGCTGCCACTACCAGGTAAGCCCATTGAGGCAGGAATGGGTGGCACATTGCTGAGGTCCCCTTCAAACCTGGAGCCTTATCTCCTCAGACTGGCTACAGGGGAGTACCTGGAAAAGCAGCATGAATAATATGTTTTATCAGAATGGTCAGGCAAAATTCACTCTCCAACAGGGAACATTGTGACTTTCTATACTATCTCTCTCAACTTCCAGATCCTTAAGTTGTCCATCTCTGAGGCAACCAGATGTGATAGGGACATGATTGTCTGCCCCATTCACATATAAAGCAGAATGTCTGTGTCTGTCTTATTTTAACAATAAAAAGGATGTGTGGACGAGGGGCAGTGAGCCCTCCCTGCTTTCTGAACCTTCCCCCCTCAGTCCATTGCTCCAGTTGTCCTTCATGACTCAGAGCTGGGAAAGGAGAAAAACAGCTGGGGTAATGGACTGAGAGGATGAAAGTAGTGGTGATTTCCAGAAAATTTAGAATTGGAAATATATTCAGAACATACTGATTTGCATAAATTGATCTAATTTAGCATGTTTGTTTTACTTAATTTAATAAACAACAAAGCGAAAAAGAAAGATAAAGTACCCCATGTTAATTTTCTTTTGTCTCAATACACCATAAGGATTTGACCTGAAATATTTGAGCGGGGAATTAAATCACATTAAGTGTACTTTAAATGTTATATTATGTAGAAAGGTTTATTGGAATACTTGTAAAAGTCTAAAGACAATAGCATGTTCTTCCCCTACATTGTTTACATTTAAGGGGGAAAACAAAGGTGCTGAAAACTGTTGACATGCTAATAAATGTTAGCAACCTAAAGAAGTGTACCTGATATGTTGACAACCACTCATCTCTTTAAAGTCATCTATTTCAACAGTGGAAGAGTTCAGCTCTCTTCCACTGAGGCTGTTGGGGCCAGGGCCAGCCCACCCACATCAGACAGTGGAGTGGGAGGAGCGGCGAATTGCACTGCTCCCCCCTCCTAACCGGGAGGGCCCACTGCTGCTGCTGCCCCACTGCCTCCAGCAGATCATCTGCAGATCGTCTTCCACCATGGCATTTGACGCAATAAGAGAGTGGCCAGCAGGACTCTCTGTAGTAGCCATCTGCCCTCTGTTTCCCTCATCACTCCCCTCCCCCCTTACCTTTGCTGCCACCATGTCAGCTCTATAGAGAGCTGTGCAGCCTGAAGTGGCTACGAAGCTCTCCCGGCTTCTTTCAACAACATGGCTCTCCGTAGAGCCAACACGGTGGCGATAAAGGTAAAGGGAAGAGTGTGTGGGACGGGAAGGGGGCACAATGCAGCAGCAGCATGTGTTCTCTCCTGCTTCAGACAATGAGGGGGTTTGTGCTGGGGCTGGTTGAGGTACCTTCAGTTTCGCTATCAGTACTTCTTAGTTCCATTCAGCACTGAGACATAGGTATATTTCAATGACATGTAAGTATTCTTTCACATATTTGCTAGGGATAATCACCTGAAAACTAACTACACCTTCAAAGCTCCCATATTTTCTGTAGAAAAATGAAGCACTGGAAAAAAATTTCCGCTTCACATCACTAAATAAAAGGTGCTGGAGAAGTAAGGGGTTCACTGCCTCTCTTCCACATGCTCCTTCTATGTTAAAGTAACACCCTCTGCTTTTATATATGAAAGGGGTGGACCTATGACATGAAACACATGACTGTCCCATCCAATTTGGCCCTTGGTTCACTCCTGCATTCTACCCAAGAGAAGCCATGGCTCAGTTTTTGAACTTGCATGTTCCAAATGGTTGAAAAGGACCTTCTTTGCAGCCCTCTAAAATGGCCCAAGTGTGATCAGGATAGGAGAGCTGAGAAATCAGAGCTTCACCTTCTTCCTGTAGAGAGGTGGAGGCTGATGAGTGGTGGTGGTGGGGAGCAGAGAAACATCTGGCTTAGAACCTGAGTTGATTAAATGCTGGTAGAGGAAGGAAGGAGTGAGAGAGGGAGGATTTCTATTGTCCTTGGATTTGGCAAGCAAGTGCCAGGGAAGCATGCTAGTCATGGCTACTGAACCAGCCCAGAAGCATTTTTCCTGCAAACTCCCTTTGGATGCTAAAGTGAATGGAATAATTGCCTGCTCCTGATCTCTGCTCTTTGATCTCTGATTGGCTGTGCCCTGCTCTAATCACTTTCAGCCTTAACAAAGACCATCCTTTGCTGTCTAATCAGTCTGAAAGATTTACATTATATGGCATGCAGTAGCATTTCAGCACCTCCTGGTAAACCTGGGAACTATCTGCTTCTTGTTGTTGTTCAGTCATTAAGTCGTGTCCGACTCTTCGTGACCCCATGGACCATAGCATGCCAGGCCTTCCTGTCCTGCGCTCTCTCCCGGAGCGTGCTCAAGTTCATATTCATTGCATCGGTGATGCTATCTAGCCAACTCATCCTCTGCCGTCCCCTTCTTCTTTTGCCTTCAGTCTTTCCCGGCATCAGGGTCTTTTCCAGAGAGTTTTCTCTTCGCATTAGGTGGCCAAAATATTTGAGCTTCAGCTTCAGTATCTGTCCTTCCAATGAGCACTCAGGGTTGATTTCCTTTAGGATGGACTGATTTGACCTCCTTGCAGTCCAGGGCACTCGTAAGAGTCTTCTCCAGCACCACAGTTCGAAAGCATCAATTCTTCGGCGCTCAGCCTTCCTTATAGTCCAGCTCTCACAGCCATACATTACTACTGGGAAAACCATAGCTTTGATTAGATGGACCTTTGTCAGCAAGGTGATGTCTCTGCTTCTTACTATGCTGTCTAGGTTTGCCATAGCTTTCCTCCCAAGGAGCAAGAAAGTGTCTTTTAATTTCATGGCCACAGTCACCGTCTGCGGTGATCATGGAGCCCAAGAAAATAAAATCTGTCACTGCTTCCATTTCTTCCCCTTCCATATGCCAGGAAGTGATGGGGCCAGATGCCATGATCTTAGTTTTTTTAATGTTGAGTTTCAAACCAGCTTTTGCACTCTCCACTTTCGCCTGCAACAAGAGGCTCTTTAGATCCTCTTTGCTTTCTGCCATTAGGGTGGTATCGTGTGCGTATCGGAGGTTGTTGATCATTCTCCCGGCAATCTTAATTCTGACCTCTGATTCATCCAACCCGGCATTTCTCATGATGTACTCTGCATATAAGTTAAATAAGCAAGGCGACAATATGCAGCCTTGTCGTACTCCTTTCCCAATTTTGAACCAATCGGTTGTTCCATGTCTGGTTCTTACTGTTGCTTCTTGACCCTCATACAGGTTTCTCAGGAGACAGGTAAGGTGGTCTGGTACTCCCATCTCTTTAAGAATATGCCAGAGTAACTATCTGCTTAGAGGTGGCCAAAGAAACTGGGTTCTTCCCACAGGGACATTCTCAATTACAGGGCCAGTCCTTTCTTCCAGGCTTCCATTCCATTCTGTAAGAGGCCTATTGGAGAGACAAACGTTTCCCTCTGAGAACTCTTAGCCAGGGCTACTCCCTTTGTGTATATGGAATTTTAATATACAGTCCCAAACTTTCATTTCTCTCTCTCTCCCCCTGCCCCTCTTTTTAAATGAATGGAAAGCTATATTCTACTTCTTAATGGTTGTAAAGGTACAGCCACGGTTAAAAATGTGTAGACAATCCTTGTACAAAGCTATAGTGTTCAATGTGGAATTGGATGGTTTTCTAATGCCTTTATGGCTCCTCCCAAAGTGTGTAGAAGCTGCTGCCCCGCAATATCGATCGATCAATCAATCAATCAATCCAGGAGAAAACAGCGTGTGGAAAAACATTTGTTAATCATATATGCACTGTGCTTCAGTTTCCCTGTGTGTTGGAAAACACTTTGGATTCTGTGCAAAGTTTTGAAGCTGAATTAAAGCAATGGGACAGGCACTGTGCATTTAGGGTCCTTGCTGGAAGCTAGGCAGTGCAGTGCAATTTGGGGGTGCCTTTGCCCAAGTTCTAGAACAACAGCCTGAGCTTCCAAGTCTGAGTGGCAGCCATGTGAAAACTGATGGTACTTTCCTGGCTGGGCTGATGTTTTTGTTTTTGCACTACTGCATAGCTCTTAAGATGGCAGGGAAAATCTCTGTGGGGATTAGGCCTTCAAACACTGCAGCAGCAAACCATTAGGAACAACCCAAATGTGACCCTTTTACCACTCTGTGTGTGCCGGGGATGGGGGACATGAACTTCTATCTTCTCTCCCTGTGGAACAACTGCTCCCTAATCTCAGATGTATTGGGGATGGGCTAGGATTGCTCAGTAGACAAGAGCACTCTGTACATGCTCAGGGATGCTGCTTATCTGCATCTGCCATTTGTTAATTAAAGAAAAAAGTTGAGGAAATGCATTGATTATTATTATTATTTTATTGGAGGTGGTGGATGTGTTTTCATGCATTTAACACTGTTGGAAGTAGGGATGCTGGAGAAATTCGAGACAGATTAAAATGAGCTCGGATTTGTAAGAGTCCGAACTGCAGAACCTACCGAGGAGCGCCCCCCTCAGGCCATGAGGAGTCTGTGGACTTTTGGATGATTTTTTTACTTTCCCGAAATTTACGCATATAAATCCGTAGAAAAATACATAAGTTTCTGCTGAGAGAACATTGAATGGAATGGTGGACAATACATTAGATGTTACGTACTGAGGTAAATTATGTAAATACTTATGCAAATACTTACGTAAATATGTAATTATTTCCGTATTTTTCCGCATGATAAAAAAAATGCATCTGTCTGTGGGCGGATGACGGAACGAAAGGCACCCAACAATCCGCAAAACACAGACGGAGCAGATTTTACACAGTCCGTACATCCCTAGTTGGATAATGGAGATCTGGGAGATGTTTTCTCAGTGAGGACTTTGTTTTAATGACATTTTGAGGGTACCTGGGCTGAAGTGGATATAGATCAATGGCATGTCTCTTTTTTTCTCAGTCTTGGTTCCAGATCTGTCAATCGGTATCAAAGTTCTCTTTACTCCTGGGGGAGAAGGAAGCAGGTATTACGGTTGGAATAACTGGGAAAGTGAGACATATAAAAAGCAGTGCAATTTTTGGTTGCTTTGCGGAGGAGCAGGGTGGACCGTGCTTAAGTCCCAACTCTTTGACAGACTCATGTCGGGCCTTAAGTCCCTTCCTTCCTTCCTTCCTTCCTTCTTCCTCAGTAATATAGTGCCCATCAGTGTTGGTAGTGCAAACATGAAAAAGATGCAGTATTTGCTGACTGTTGTATTATTTTCCCCTTCTGTGCAGGGAGTGGAAGAAGAGGAGTCAGGGAACAAGGATGGAATTGAAAGGAGAATTGCATGTAGTTTGACCAGCACAGTTAGATATTACTGGATTTGCCAGTTGTGTGTAATTTTGGAGTTTCTCTTAACCCTTCTGTCCCTAAACAGTCATAATAATCTGAAAGGGTGTGCTGAAAAAGATTCAAGGCCTGACAGTTTTTAATCCAGAATAATAACTGCACTGCTGCTTCTGTACTTGGTTGTTTGCATTGTGCCCTGTGCATGTTTACTCCAACATGAGTTGCATTGACTCCAGTGGGGTTACTCTCCACAGTAAGTGTGCATGGGATTGCACTGTGAGTCACTAACATGAATTACATTGAAGCTCACACTTTAAAATGTAATTTAATTTTTTAAAGTTTAATTGATGAGTTTTGTTTGGTTTGATGGTTAAAGAGTTGTTTTCTTTTTTGCCTTTTAACTTGTAATTGTACGGCTTTTATATTGGAATTGGGGTTTTTTTTAATGATGTGTACACTGCCCTGGGATCCCTAAGTGGATGAAAGGTGGTTGATAAATGGCATGTATGTATGTAAATCACTAGCAGAGCTGTATTCCCAAGATCTGGGTGCCTGCAGGATTAATGCTCGGAACATTGTAAGCTATGCTATTTTGCTTTCCTCACACGCCTTCTTATCACTTCCTGACAACTTTGGAGCAGGAAGAAGGATTAGTAAACGCATGTGCAACTTTACTTTGCATTCCTGAGCTTGTGGTGTTACAAATAATACAGACAGACAGACAGACCTGTCTGTCTGTCTGTCTGTCAGTCAGTCAGTCAGTGTGCTTGATGTCATTTAGAACCCTGAACTGAGGCCGCATGGTCCCTGCCCCAAAGGGCTTACATTCCTTGTAAGATGGACAAACAAGAATTGTAGGACGGGTTAGTGATTGATTAATGTGTAGTGGGGCTAATGTACAGAGGAGTCCAAAGAAGAGAGACAGGTGAGGTGAAGCTAGATTCCTGTCTGGCAGGATGGCATCTCTGTCTCTTTTCTCCTCAGTCCTAGCATGCGTGCATCCTGAACACAAGTTCCGCTGTGTTCAGAGAGTCTTCTTCCCATGTAAGCTGCAGCCTCAGCTGTGTGGATATTTGTGGGAAACAACTTCCATTTCTGCATTTAGCTTTTTAAAATGTTCGTTGAAAAGTACTCAAAACCAAAGATAGAGTTGAGAAAATAACTTCTCTTTCAACTTCTGCATCCACATATTCTCCCACCCCTTCACCCCACAATCTGTTTCCTCTTCGCAACGTCCTAAAATGGCTGTTCCGCCCCCCATTCCCTGCCTTGATAGTTAGTCAGATGCAGAAATGGACAGGTCTCAAATCTCATCCCCAGCATCAGTTCCCTGTTCCTGCCTGTTGACTGAAGAGCAATGGCCCGAGAGGCTGTCATTAGCACTGCTGCCCTGCCTCTTGCTGTCCTGCATACCTGAAGAGGCTTTCCATCTTCCAATGAATGTATTATCTCCGCCTGGAAGGACAGAGGTGTAATGCAGCCGTTTATTATTCCGGGCAGGTTCGTCTGCAGCACTGCATCAGCCATCATTTATCATCAGCTGCTCACTCCCCCTCCCCCTCCTCCTCCACACCCCTTGGTTGTGTGCTCATTCTCTCCTCTACACCCCCTCCTTGCTTCCTCCTTCTCTCGTTTCTCACTTGGTTAAACTCAGAAATTGCAAGGAGAAGCATATGTGATGTGTGAGTGGGTGAACGTGCTAGTTGGGGAGAGGTTTTGGCTGTACTCTTGAGTATATTCATGAGGCTGGATGAGGCTTAGTAGAAATGAGGAGGCTTTGGGTGAGCAATTGGAGAGGAGGCTCAAGAGGTGGTTGACTCCAAACTTCACCTTCCCAGTCTTAATGTTGTTGAAGCCTGAGCCTTGCAGAGTCTGTCGCTTGCAGTGTCCCCCTCCCATGCAGCATTGCCTTCTTCATCCTCCCCTTACTACTTTTTCTCATTCAAAATGATAATGTATTTGCAAAGAGCTCTAAAATGTGTTTGCAAGGCGCTCTAAAGCTCCACCAACCATTTAGGCTACTGGGCTTCAGAAGTGTTGCCAGCCCTTCTCCCTTCTTTTTTGCCTTCTGCAGTCTTCCTTAGTTTCCGTCCCATAGCCAATTCTCCTTTGCCGGATATATATATCATTTGCCAGATAGATAGATAGATAGATAGATAGGTCTGTCTGTCTGTCTGTCTGTCTGTGTGCATGTGTATTCTGTATTGCTCACAGATAAATACCTTCACCTGAACATTTTGCAGACACGTCTACAGTGGATTTCTAATCTTGGGGAACCTTTTCTACATCAATTTGTCTTCCCTCAGCATTGCAGAAGATTGGGGGAGGGGATGTTTTAGGATGCATTCTCCATTCATGCAGGGTGACAGTCAGGGCCCTTGGATCCACACAAGCAGAGTGTTCCTTCAAAGAAAGTGTCAACCATTCCTCAATAGTTAACTTATTGGTAGATTGGTAACAATGGGCAATTTGTCTTAGGAACATAAGAAGTTGCCTTATACCAGGACACATTATTTGTGCATCAAGCCCAAGATCATTTACTCTGTCTGGTGGTGGCTCTCCGAAGTCTTGGGCACAGGTGTTTCATCTCACCTGCTCTGTCTGATCTCACCCCCACCCCTGAACCTGGACCTTCCAGGGATTGAACCTGGGACCTTCTGCACGCAAAGCAGGTGCTCTGACAGCTGAGCAATGGGCTCTTCTGGTCTTTGGTGACAGCTTCTTCTCATCAGGGGATGCAGGAACTTTAGGGTTTTCTAGGAGCAGTGTTTGAAAACCACTGAAGTCAAGGAATGGATTCAAGAGGGAGTGTCTGCATTCCTCTTTTAGAACGGAGATGACTGGTACCCATCTTTTGAGGCTGGTTCCTGATTCTTCTTAGCTTATGGAATGTCTTGAGTCGGTATTTTGCCTGTGATAACACACATCTCCTTTTGTTTTCTTTTGATGTTGGTTAAACGTATAGCCTGTCTCATCCCCATCCCAGAGGAGTGGGATGAAAAAAAAATTGAGGAAAAAACAGACATAATACAAATAAAATAGGAAATATTTCCCTTAAGTTAAAGCAATGCTACCTCCTCCTTCTCTCACACTCACCTAGGAAGCTGCCTTATATCAAGTCAGACCATTGGTCCGTGTATTGTCAACACTGACTGGCAGCGGCTCTCCATGGTTTCAGGCAGGGGTTTTCCCTACCTGGAGGTTCTGGGGATCAAAACTGGGACCTGCTGGATGCAAAGCACGTGCTCTGCCCCTCCCCACACACATTCATACACACACTGAGTTTGTTATGGTCCCTAGAAGCTAGCAAGAACTTAACTAAATACCTTGGTGAATTTCCAGTGTTGCATAGCTATATTGCATTTAAACCATGAGGAACACTTTTCTCTGTTCCTTCCAGCTGTGATTTGAACAATCGCATTGGGATACAGAAGAGGAGATGGTGTCTCAGATGTACTGGATCTGTTCCCCACCACCACCCCAGTTATTCACTTAATATTCTGCTACTAATGTAACTCAGCTCCGTTATACACCAGTCTATTCCTTATTCCACTTAATGCCTGCCTTATCCACCTCTGTTCTTTTTAAGTCTCATGCGAACCTTAATTTCATGAGAACTGGAAATTCAGTGCATGCTAGTTCAATACAAACATAAATTCCATATTTTTCACATATGCAGAATTAAAACTCAACTTTCTACTGTTCAATCTCAGAGCCCCAAATCATGAGATGACCAGAAATGTATGCTGAAACAAAATACACCTAGGGCACAATCCTATGCATATTTAGACAGAAAAAAGTCCTACAAGTCTCAGCATTTCCTAGCCAGCATGGCCGCTTGGGGCATGCTGGGAATTGTAGGACTTTTTTCTGCCTAAACATGCATACGATTGCATTCTTTATTTTGTGTGTGTGTGTTCTTTTTGTACCATGCGCTATGAACCTGCTGTTATGAATGTATTTTTTAGATTTTTAAAAACCCAAGTCATTTTGTTTATCTGCTATCTCTTTCCTCCTCCTCCTCCAATGCAAATGTTTGCAGTGGTGTGTCCATCAGATAGAACATTTGGACATAAGGATCTCCAAAGTGCAGGAGATATGGGGTACGTAGTAATAGTGTATAGGACAGGAGTATAGAACTTCATGGGCCAAATCCAGCCCTCTGGGGGGCCCATTCCCAAGAGGGCCCCTTTCCCCTGACTGTCAATCGTTCGGTGGTTTCTCAACTTTTGCACAGCTTTCCCCCCATTCTAAAAGGCTGAAATGCCTCTCCTGAGGCTTAGTTACTGGCAGTCAGAACTTTAAGCTGCAATATGCTGGATTGCTGATACTTTGGCCCCACTTCCCCTTTGCCTTTGTCCCTGCCCCATTTTGCCTTTGGGACCACCCATTGCTGGAATGTGGCCCCCAAGAGCCTCTGAAATTAGAATGTGCCCCCCCCCCCCGAGCCTCTCTGAAATAAAATTCAGCCCTCAGGTTGAAAGCACTTCACCCCTGGTGTAGGGCAACATAGCTGGAGGTTGTAAGACAGGATGCCAGGATGCTTCATCCCTCCGAGTTAGGTATGGAGCTCCTTTGGTGGTCTTGCACTAGGTGCTATCTCTCATCATAGCCCACCTCAAAGGACAGGAGAAAAGGAAGTGCACCAACTGGGACTGTGTATACCTGAGCTCCTAGAGAAAGTATTGGATAAAAATATGTCAAACATATTGCAGGTTTTTATGTTAAAGCTAAGATTCTTTGGGATCTAAATTTCTGCTTTGGTTAACAGGTTCTGCATGGCATTCTGTGTGTGTGGTGCCTTGGAAGCTGGAGAGCCCAGACAGTATTCAGAAACTTAGTTTGATCATGTTAACTCCTTTGAATAGACTGGCTGATCTAACTCTGAGACGCAGGCTCCTTTTTGCCTTGCTGATGCTACAGGAGGAGTTCGTTAAACTGAGCAATAGGTATTTCAAAACTGGACTTTTATACAGGAATTGCAGGTGGGAATTCCTCTGAGCTATCTATCTATCTATCTATCTATCCATCCATCCATCCATTCATTTCATTTCATTTCATTTCATTTCATTTCATTTCCGCCCAATAGCCGAAGCTCTCTGGGCAGTTCACAAAAATTAAAACCAAACGGCACACAATAAAATAATTTAAAATATATAGAACATTAAAACCACAATATAACAATACAACCACAATAAAACCTAGCAGCAGTGCAGGAATTTAAAATACAGATTTAAAACAGCAAAGCTAAAAGTCTAGAAAGCTAAAATGCCTGGGGAATTAAAAAGGTCTTCACCTGGTGCCGGAAAGAATACAATGTAGGTGCCAGGCGAACCTCACTAGGGAGCTCATTCCACAGCTGGGGTGCCACAGTAGAAAAAGCCCTCCTCCTAGTAGCCACCTGCCTCACTTCCTTTGGCAGGGGCTCACGGAGAAGGGCTGCTGAGGATGATCTTAAGGTCCGGGAAGGCACATATGGGAGGAGGCGATCCTTCAGATAACCTGGCCCCAAGCCGTTAAAGGCTTTCAGTGTTAATACCAGCCCTTTGAATCGGGCCCGGAAATGGATTGGCAGCCAGTGCAGCTGAAAAAGGTACTGGCATAATATGAGCTCGCTGGCCAGTCCCTATTAACAATCTTGCTGCCCTATTTTGGACCAGCTGAAGTTTCCAGACCATTTTCAAAGGCAGCCCCACGTATAACGCATTGCAGTAATCCAGATGAGAAGTTATCAGAGCATGGATAACTGTAGCTAGGCTATCTCTGTCCCGATAAGGGCATAGTTGGTATACCAGCCTAAGCTGATAAAAAGTGCTCCGTGCCACTGAGTTCACCTGTGCCTCAAGTTACAGTTCTGGATCCAAGAGCACCCCCAAACTACGAACGTGATCCTTTGGGGGGGTGCAACCCCCTCCAGAACAGGTTGAATATCACCTAGCCGGGCAGACAAACCACCTGCTAACAGTACCTCCATCTTGTCTGGGTTGAATTTCAGTTTATTGGCCCTCATCCAGTCCGTTACTGTGCCCAGGCCCTGATTCAGAACAGCCACTGTGTCACCTGGGTTTGATGAGAAAGAGAGGTAGAGCTGGGTGTCATCTGCATATTGATGGCAACTCAGCCCACATGTCCGGATAACCTCCCCCAGCGGTTTCATGTAGATGTTAAACAGCATGGGGGATAAAATAGAGCCCTGTAGAACCCCATGGCACAATTGCCATGACACAGAGCAATAATCCCCCAGCACCACCTTCTGGAGTCGGCCATCCAAGTAGGAGCGGAACCACTGCAGTGCAGTGCCTCCAACTCCCAACCCAGACAACCTTTCCAGAAGGATACCATGGTCGATGGTATCGAAAGCCGCTGAGAGGTCCAGGAGAATCAACAGGGTCGCGCTCCCCCATCCCTCTCCTGACAGAGGTTATCCCACAGGGCGACCAAGGCAGTTTCGGTTCCAAAACCAGGCCTGAAGCCTGATTGAAATGGATCTAGATAATCCATTTCATTCAAGAGTGCCTGGAGCTGTCCTGCAACCACCCTTTCAAGCACCTTGCCTAGGAAGGGGATGCTGGCCACTGGCCTATAATTGTTAATGTCCTCCGGGTCCAGGTTAGGCTTTTTCAGGAGTGGTCTGATTACTGCCACTTTTAAAGCGGCCAGCACCACTCCCTCTCTAAAGGAGGAATTTACAACCCCCTGGACCCAGCCAGACATCCCCTCCTTGTTTGATTTAATAAGCCATGAAGGGCAAGGGTCAAGTACAGAAATGGTCGATTGGACTTGGCCAAGCACCTTGTCCGCATCCTCAGGCCTCAGTAACTGAAACTCATCCAATAAAACTGGACCAGACGGTGCTCTGAACACCTCTACCAATGGAACTGCATTAATTGTGGTGTCCAATTCATGATGAATCTGAGCAACTTTATCTTCAAAGTGCCTTGCAAACTCATCACAGGATGCCACTGAGGGTTCCACCGTCTCTCTCCCTGGCCCAGAATGTAACAGGCCATGAACCACTTGGAAAAGCTCCGCTGGACAACACTGAGAAGATGCAATGCTGGTGGAAAAGAACTATCTTTTTGCCACCCTCACCGCCACAGAGTAGGCTTGATAGTGAGCTCTTACCTGTGTTCGGTCAGACTCAGCACGAGTTTTCCTCCACCTGCGTTCTAGCTGTCTCCCCTCTTGCTTCATTGCCCTCAGCTCAGGTGTATACCAAGGAGCTGGCCAGGCTCTGCTTAGAGGGAGAGGGCGCTTGGGCGCGATCATGTCAACCACCGAGTCATCTCTGCATTCTACAGAGCGACCTGGGCTTCGATAGGAGCACCAGCCATACCAGCAGGAAAACCCCCCAGAGCCCTCTGGAATCCATTAGCCTCTGGGAGGTTAATAAAAACTGGGTTCTTATAAAACTCACAGATCAATTGATGGCCCTTTACTCTTTGTATCCAGAATCTAGAAATGTGGCATTAATGACTCTGGCTTTTATAAAATAATTAAGCCTCGAGCCCTTGGGATCAGGGGAGTAACTGATCTATCAGACTCCATGTATACAATGTCCCACTATCTCTTCTATAATGAGCTTATATTCTAAGAAGCAAGCTTTCAAGTGGTCAGTGCCCTTTTAGGAACCTAAATAAGAACAGATCAAGAGCCAATTTGGGGTGCATTATTGTGTCTGAGAGCAGGGCCATTTGAACTGAAAAGTTGCAAGGATGCAAAGCAAATTCTGTGAAATTACCATACATAAAACATAATGGAAATTCACTGATTTTGACATCCTAGGCAGCAGTCTCTGTGCCTATCCATAGGGCCAGACCAGACCTGTCTGGGAACATTGTTCTGGAACCATCCTTTTCTCTTACTGTCCCTTAGCATACCTTATTGAGGGCTGATCTTGAACACTGATACAGAGGTTAGAAAGCCATCCTTGAAAGCAAACAGGAGCAGAGGACTTTTTTCTTCCCCTAAAAGATTTTGTTTTACTCTCCCTTCTCTCAACCTGTGGCAAGGAATCCCTGGAGCTTTTAGTTGTGAGAAGGAAAGGAATCTTGCTGTTTGGAATGGGAAGATAATGATAGGTGCCCGGCAGGCTCCTTGAGGGGTAATTATGGACTCCACCATCACAATATTAATTAGCTGTCTCTTTCTTAACCTCTAAGCTCGTTTCAGAAGATGTTATTTGCTATTAAAGAAGAAAAAATTAGCAAAAAAAAAAATCCCACTGCCCCTCCCTAACACGCTATTGAACAGCAGGGGTTCGTTTAATTGGATCTGCCTTCTTAGCCTTCGTACCATGGGAAGCTTTAATACCTTTAAACATAGATGAGCAATTGCTACCTGTGCTTCTTGGTACAGAATTTGTCAGCAATGGATCGGATGGACAAATAAACATGCATCTACTGCTCCAGGTGACATAGGAACCTGCCTTTACAAATAATCTCTTCCAGGGGGTTTCCATCTTTCCCCATGCTCTTTACCTACCATGCTTCTCCACCATCCCCATCCACACACAAAAATACCTGTCCAAGTCCAACTCCTTTCCAAGATTGCTATTTTTGTTGAATAATACGTAGCACAAAACAGTGGATGACCTGCAGGTTGGGAATCTTTTTCAGAAGTATAATGGAATAGTTCCACCAGGCCTGGGAATCGGAGCTTTGACTGAGATAAATTGAGCAGTTGAATTGACACATCTCAGAAACACTATTTCAAGCTGTCTATAGAATTCTCAATTGCTGCAGCAATTTTTCTGTGTTTGTGCTTTCCTAGTTACTGCTTTTGCCATGAAAACATCCTTAATAGTTGTTGCATCTGGGGGCGCAATCTATTTAGCCACATTGCGCTCTTTCCTCTATTCCTGTGCATTTGTCAGCGGACATAAGGCAGCAAGTCAACAGGTGAATCTTCCCCTATCACAGCATTTCTGAGGTTTGAAGTTGCATCAATTAATTGAATTTACACTTCTCAAGCAGCTGTTAAAGCCACAAGAGCCCTGCTAGAAAAAAAGGCAGCTGTTCTTGTCTTAGTGGGTTTTACTGTCTTTCCTAGGCAGTGAAGAAAGCTGCTGCTGTTGTTTCTCGCCTATTTATGTCTCCAGCTTCAAGATCTAAGGCCAAAAGACCTGCTAACTTTTTTTGATCTTCAGAGCCAAGTTGCCTCATATCCATTCCTTATCATTGGTAATCCTGTTTAGTCTCTCTCCCTCCTAAGAAGTAGCTGAGGCCCAATTTAAACAGAAGCTGACTAAAATTGCTTACCTGTGCGGCGTCCTGCATGGTCAGCTTTGTGTTTAAATTGGGGCCTCAGCTGCTACATGTTTAGGGTAAGCGTGTGAGGTATCAATGCCCCTCCTGGCTGATGACAAGGATGGCTGAGGGTTGAATCTAAATGTGAACTTGGCCTTGTGAGTGAACAATTTTAGCCTACTTTGAATCTTGTTCAAATTGAAAGCCAAATTATTTATTATTTTCTCCCACCCTGCCTCCAAGGAGCTCAGTGCGTGTTTGTGCGTGCGCATGCATGCGCATGCGCATAGCTCTGTCTCCCCTCATGTTTTCTTCATGACAATCCTGTGAGGTAGTTTGGGCTGGTAGTGACTAGCCCAAGGTCACTCTGTGAGTATCATAGGTGAGAGAGGATTTGAACTTAGATGTGTCTAGTCCTAGTCCAGCAGTAACAACTACATCACACTGCCTCGTAGAACTAAACGGGCTAAATACACGTTGCACATTAATATTTGTCATACACTTTGGGAACCTCATGGGAGTGGTGATCTCACTTGAGTGGGATTTGGAGCAAAGACAGGGCAGGTAGTGAAAGGGTTAAGTCACCCTTTAGGGAAACATTGAAGGGCAGGTTGTAAATAATTTGGTGGTGGTGATGATGATGAAAACACCATTTTTTTGCTCTAAATTCCCTTCTTCCAAACCTACTCTTCATTAAAAAGATGGTGTTGTGGTTCAGGGCCAAATGAGACATGGTAATAAAGGTTAATGAATATATCTCTGCTCTTTTTAAACCTTTGGAAATAGCAGTTGATAGATGGAGGAGTTGCAATCCAAATTGGGGCTGTGCCACAGGAAGAGGAGAGGTTAATCCCTATCTCCCGTGCTATTTTCCTGATAAAAATTGCACGCACCCACTCACACGCACCCCTCCCCCAAAGCTGCTATATTTCACATTAAGAAAAGCATATTTGTGCATATGCATTTTCCGTAATGGGGTAAATAGCTGTAAGAGGTGATTTTCATTGAGAAATATGGCATGGGGGAAAGGGTTAAACCTCTCTTCCCAGCACCAGAGTCCTGATTTGGATCCAGTTGCTATCTGCAAAAGTTTAGAGAGTCCATATGCATTCATGTATCTCCACTGTCCCGCCTCAGTTATATACATTTGTGTGCAACGTATAACTAGCCCCACAGTGTGGAAGTAACTTGGGCAGAGAGTGCTAGGCAAATCCTCTTCTGGTGGCCTAGAAACAGTACTGCCAGATCTCCTCATATCTCTTGGCTCAGGAGTTTTACTCATATTGAATCTTCACTGAGCTGGGGATTCTGCGTGAAGGATGGCAGTACAACTTGCCCTGTTGTTATCAAGGCTGAGGAGGATGTGACTAGGGAGCATAACAGTTTGTCCTTTGAACATTTCCTTACCCCCCTCAATTCCTCCAACATCCATCTGTTACAGTTTTCCTTTTTCTATCCTTCTGCAACTGGCAGTTTCCTTTAGGCAGATTGTCATTTGACAATACTGAGCACTCTGGTATGTGGTGGAAGCTGCTTATTAGCTTGTGTTCTGTCCCCTGTCTAGTTCAAAATAGTGAATAGTAAACTCTGGGTCTTCCTAGATAACAGTATTTTTTCTTTAACTCAGATGGCTATGGAAGTGGTCATTTAAGTCCTCTATTTAAGTGTGGTTTGTGACTTCTTCCTAAAAATCATGATCATTATGTTGCTTGTTTATCAAGGAAAGGTCTGTTCTGTGGATTATATATAGCCAAGAGATCTACAACTCTGAACTAAGAAAATCAGACTACCACCCCAATCTTGATATTGGGAGATGGACTATAGCAAGGTGAGCAACTAGTGGCCCTCCAGAGTGATTGATCAATTATTTATTTATTGCAGAATGTATAAACTGCTCCACATTGAGAGGTATTGGAGTACAATAAATTAAAACACAAAATACAAAAGGTTACAATAAAAACAAATAGATCAACAAAAAGAGTGGCTGGAATCTGCTCATCAGTCAGAAAATGGCTAACTGAAACGTGGGATAGTTTGGGCCTACAACTCCCATCATCCCTCACCATTGGTTATGCTGGCTAGGGCGGATAGGAGTTGTAGGCCAAAATATCTGGAGGGCCACAAGTTGCCCACTCCTGATTTATGGAAAGCTGAGATAGGGGACCTGTAGAACAAAAAGTGTAAGGGCTTCCAGTTCAAATCTGGGTGTCTGGTCCAATTGTGAACATTAAGGCTATGATGTTGCAAGGCCATTGCTACTCATGGGTCAGATGTGAATCTGTGCATGACAAATTGGCCCAGTTTGCACGACATGGCCCTCGATTAGTAGTAGGGTTATGCAGGGGTTGTTTAACCCTCGAATAACCCATGGTGGCAAGGTTTGCATGACATGGTGCAATCCCTGATCACCCCAATCAGGGGTTGCGTGTTCAAAATGGCAGCCGCATGCAACATGGCTCTCTGTGGGTTAAATGCCCCATGATGGCCTGGCTGTGTCATGTGAACCAGCCCAATCAGTGCTAAGTTAATGGCAAGATTTCAGAGTGATAGAGAAGTCCATTCCATGTGGAGGCAATCCAGAGAATTCATCAAGGCAAGGGACAAGCTGGAGGACTGGGTGAGTGAGAGAGATTTGCAAACAAACTGCAACTTGTTTTCCCTATTTCTGGTTTGTTTCTCTCCTGCACATTTGCCAGTCTTCAGAGCGGTTTCATTTCCAGGCTGCTGTTGCTGGGTGCCACTGTTCCTAGACAGACAGCAGTGTAATCAAGCCAAGGGTAAGCCACAGTTCTGGGTGCAGACATAACAAGCCATGTTTTAAACTAGCCTGGCTTTGTAAGCTGACGGCAAACCTTGGCTTCTATTTATGGTTTATAGCTGGATAACAAACCATGTTTTTTTGTAGGGATGGGTTTGGACACAAGAAGCCAGATTTCAGCAAACCACACCATGGCTTAGCATTATGTGTTGAACCAGGCCATAGGGTAGGGCAAGGCATCTGCTGATAGAAAACTTCTCTACCCTTGTAGGAAAATATTGGGGATCAAAAGCCTCTGCCCAGACAAACACAGCCTGGCTCTGGTTCTGGATGTGACTGCACGCTCCCCTTTGCTATTGGGGCATATCCCTGGCAGTTTGAGGGGGTGTGCAGCTGCTCATCCTACATAAGCAGAGAGAGAGGAGTTAATACCATTGAACGAGACACTCCCTCTACTCAGCCAGCACAGGTGCCACAGATTCCTTCCTACAACAGTTGCTTCATGGTTGAAGGGAGGCTGAGTCCTCCCTGCCCCTCCAAAGTGACCAGGGGTAGGGAGGATGAACTTTGGCTCAGAGGCAGCCCTCCAAAGCAGTTTTCAGGGGAGGAATTGTATTCGTCTTAGGATATTCTATGTGACATCACTGGTGACAAGCTACAACCAGGGCAGTTGCCACTATGCTTTTGCCATTATTTTTAAAGGTGTATGCATTCCTTTCTTTAGAAGTTGAGAATTTTCATACTAGCCCTTTAATACCCAAAGTCTTAAAAGTGGGAAACTCTAGGAGAGCTACATCCCTCCCTTGCAGCAGTCTCCTGGCATTTTTTCTTTGTTCTTTTCTTGTTATTAAAAATAATCAAATAAAAACTACACAGCCTTGAAAGTATTCCCATCTCCAGAGCCAGAGTTCATAATCCATTTGAATTGAGCATGTCATTTTAACGTTGTTTTTGAACAATTTGGGGTCCAAACATTTTGGCTTCCCTGGGTACCCTTGACCCAGCAGAGGTGGTGTTGTTTTTAAAGTTTCATTGTTCTTTTTAATTGTATTTTGCACTGTTTAAAAAATATTGCATTGAGCGATCTCATAAGTGGAAAGGCAGGTTAAATATCACACTGAACTAAAGCGATGCTCAAAGCACCTCTGAAGAGCAGCACGAGGTCAGAGACAATCACCTGGTTCCCTCTCCCCAGTCCAAGCTCACGAAGAGGATTGGGGCTCAACCATGTTCAAAGGTGATCTGAGCATCCCTGAAGCACAGCCTAATTGGAAGGACACTCCCTTGCCCTCCTTCCCAGCTTCAAGCTTGGGAGAAGCATTGGGGGGTAGGGGTAGACCCATGACTTTCTCCATAAGGGGGAAGGACACTCATCATGTTTACTCCTTTGAATAGACTGGCTGAACTAAATCTGAGATGTGGGCTCCTTTTTGCCTTGCTACAGGAGGAGTTTGCTAAATTGAGCAATAGGTATTTCAGAGCTGGACTTTTATGCAGGAATTGCTGGTAGGAATTGCTTTGAGCTAAATCTGGGGTTTTAAAATTCACAGATCAAGTGATGGCCCTTTACTCCTTGTATCCAGAATCTAGAAATACAGCATTAACAACTCTGGCTTTTATAGAATAATTAAGCCGTGAGCCCTTGGGATCAGGGGAGTAACTGATCTATCAGACTCCATGTATACAATGTCCCACTATCTCTTCTGTAATGAGCTTATATTCTAAGAAGCAGGCTCTCAAGTGGTTAGTGCCCTTTTAGGGACCTAAATAAGATCAGATCAAGCGCCATTTTGGGATGAGTTAGTATATCTGAGAGCAGGGCCATTTGAACCGAAAAGCTGCGAGGATGCAAACCAAATTCTGTGAAATTACCATGCATAGAAGAATAATGGAGTCATTTTAATGAAGTCCACTCAAAACTGATGTACAGAACCTGCATGTGGCCCTCCAAAGCCTTTACTGCATCCCTCCCCAGGATGCCGCCATCACATCCCCCTCTTCTAATTTATACACTGTCTGTACTCTCCACAATCGCCCCCAGAGTTCCTTATACAGATAGTTCATTTCCCACCACTAGTAACAGCAAGACAGGAGAGGATCACTTATATGTATGTGCATGCATGCATATATGTGTTTGTAAGGGTGTGTGCGCACACATGTGGGTGACTCCTTGACTCCTAGCCAGCATCACATCTGGCCCTTGGAGCTGAAAAAGATATGCAACCCTGACTCAAGAGGTCCGTTAAGGAGCTAAAATTCCCCAGCAGCTTCCTCCCCAGCAATTTCATTCCCACTATCGATACTTGCACTGTCACGTCTGCATCCGTTGTACCCATGTGCATATTAGCCAGCCTCTTGGGCCTCTTATTAACTATAATTTTTGTTTCAAATCCTTGTCTTGCAGTTTTGGTTGAAGGCAGCATCCAGGGAATCCATCTCTTTCTCTGGGAGATGCCGGCTGGTCGTTGCTAAGGTCGCTTCCACAGTAACATGCACGTCCTGTTTACACCTTCATCGGAAGAAGTTGGGCTTGGCTAGCTTCACCTGGGGAGCTGCAGAAGGAAGCGGTGGTTCTCCAGCCTCACTGCCTCCCACTCCTGCCCGGCCCTCTTACACCGGATCCTCTTTTCCCCCCCAGAGGTCTTGTATCTGGTGCCCTACAGGCCACAGGACTTGGGGGCTGCTTTCTGTGTGGAGCTCTAAAGTGTGCATTGCCTGCTCCGACTTTGTAGAGGAAAGAGACAGAGGGGACAAAGTAGCACCCAGCATCTCTCACTGAACTCCACTCCGTTTTTGTCACGATGACGAACAACTCTGCAGATCACCATCCAGGGAACTCTGTTGCTGAAGGCAGCCATGAGGGGGAATTTGGTTGCTCTGTTATGGACCTGCGGAACCTCATGGAACTTCGCAGCGGAGAGGCAGTGACCCGGATCAACGACACCTATGGGGGAGTGCATAACATCTGCAAGAGGCTGAAGACCTCACCTGTGGAAGGTAAGCAGAGGGAAGATTTCTGTGGGCGCCAGAGGTCTGGTAGAAACTGGTTTCTTGCTGAAGTTGCTCCTGGTTTTGAGTGGCTGTGCCAGTCAATAATGAGTTCAAGTTTAAAGACTTGGACCTGTATGGTTAGGTTTGAGTCTATAAATCAGCTGCCGCGGATCAGTAATCTGCATAAAAATTATACAGCTTGGCAGCAAAGGCTGTGTCTCTTCTTTTGTTCTTTCTTTCTTTCTCTCTCTCTCTCTCTCTCTTTTTTTGCCTTCCTGCAAAGATAATTTGCTAGACAAATTCAGAAGAGACATATGGTGCACACTTCTGCTGGGCTAATCTATGTACAATGAATTTGCATTGTGTGAGGTCTGTCAGGTAAAATGCATTTAATTTATTGTAAGGGTGTCTCTATGAGCCTCTAAGGGTGCAATCCTTTGCATGTTTAGACAGAAAAAAGTCCTACAACTCCCAGCATTCCCCAACCAGTACCTGGTCATCTTGCCTGGGGCATGCTGGGAGTTGTAGGACTTCTTTTCTGTCTAAACATACATAGGATTGTACCCTAAATGCAGCAACGAAGGACAAGACCAGGCTGTGCAATTCCCAGGTTCGTGATGGAAATTCTCCCCTCCCTTCCTTTTCTTCAGTCCATGGCAGCTTCTTACTTTGAAGTTCGAAGGTTGTGTGACTCATCGCCATGAACAAAGGCTGCCAGTTTTTGCATGCCACCACATGGGAGTGGAAAACTGGCAGATTCTGGTCATCGTGAACACGTTTCAGATGCCCCCCCCTTGAGCAGGGAGCAGCCGTAGGCCAAAGCAGTCAAGCAGCTGCCACAAGCCCAGTGTGAATTGGATGTTGCTCACTGGCCTCCACTGTTTCTTGGGATTATCCCCCTGCATGGGCTGGGAAATGAAATTCCATGACACCTTAAAGGGCCCCATGCAGCAGTGCTGGTAAATAAGGCACCTCTCTCCTGGCCTGGTTCTTTTTACTGCCTTTTTGCTCTCTTCTCCCAGGCACTGAAAGTGGGATGTGCAAATTCCAAAACTGTAGAGATGGGCAAAGAGTTGAATAGTGCAAGAAAACAGAAAAAGCTGTGGGACTTGTTTGAGTGGTGTTGCCAAATTTTAATCTGGTGTCCCTGGTATGTTACATAATGTATGATGCTGGCAGAATGATGAAATGCAGAGAGTAGGAGGTGCCAGTGTAGAAGAATTGGTGGTAGGTTAGCAACTTGATTGCAGAGTGTGGGTGCTACTGGGTTCATCCTACTCTGTATGTCCGTGCGTCCTCACTAAAGAGGCTGCCAGTGCTTGGATGTTGTGGACTACAGTGTACACAGTCTTCAAAGGCAAATGTGTAAGGGGCGCAAACCCAATTGGTGCTTCTGTGGAGAAGTTTCCACCTGCCCCCTTGTTATACTTCACACAGAGTAGAAAATCTGTACCTGGGCATCTTTCGAGTTCCTAAATATTCCTGCAAGGAAACCCAATATGATGATGGCATCCACGGGGCATTGCGTAGCAGGAACATCTTTCATGTAAATGTACGTTTCCTATCCCTGTAGTATATTGCAACCGAAGGCCATGTCTGCCTGAGTTGTTGTGTTAATTTGTTTTTTTATTTTTATTTCAGTGATACAAATTACATACAACAAACACTCATAATAACAAAAAACAGAAACAATAGGGGGAAAAGAAAAGAGAAAGGAGAACAAAACCACAAAAAAACCTAACATATACACAGGATGCTTCTTACTGTCTGTTACAACATTAAATAATGGATTACATAGGAATCATTGCCATTTAGGCAATATAATAAAAATATGAAATCTTAACATCTATTAACTTTGTATTTACTACTGTCTTGATGACAAATCTGTCCATATGTCTTTCCAATACTTCAATTGTTGTGCTAATTTGTGTCCACCACTGATGCCCATTTGACCTCAAATTTGAGGCATTTGGGGTGGGTTAGGGTATTTTAGAAAATATTTTTATTGTAGAATTTTATTGTTTTAAACTGTTTTTATTGTATGTTGTACAGCGCCCAGAGTGGCTGGGTGGCCAGCAAGATGGGCGATTAATAAATTTAATAATAAAATAATAAAAAATAAAATTGGCATTGACACGGCAGCATAGAATATGCTATAAAGCTTTGCACAAGCGGTGGCAGCGTTTGATGATGAAAATAATTACCAGGATGAGAAATAAAAGGATATATACAATCCGTGCTTATTTGCACTAACCAATGTGCAGGACCTCAGGCCCAAGGACCAGAACTGCCCAGCCTGGGTTCCCATTCTGGTCCTTGGGGGTTCCCAGAGGGCCATGCTCCTTTCCCCCAACTACCAAACATCTAGTGTACTTTTGTGTACTTCTCCCTCATTCTGAAAGGTAGAAATGCCTCTCCTAAGGCTTAGTTACTGGCAGGAAGAGCTTTAAGCTAACATATGCTGGTATTTGGGGTATTTGCCCCCACCCCCCACTGGAATGTGGCTCCTGAGAGCTTTTCCAAAATGAAATTTGGCCCTTGGGCTGAAAGAAATTCAACACCCCTGCTGTAAATTGGTTTGAAGAGGGGTACAATTCCCTGCTTCTGTGCTCCTGAAATGCAGATGAAAATCATGTGAATCCCACGTTGTGATTTATCATTCACTAGAGGAATTTGTTGAATCTTTTATCTTTATTGTGGCTGCACAAACACACAGGCACCTCCTACAGTTCTAAAAGCAAGCTTTGCAGAAGTGGTGGCAGCCTTTGATGATACTTTGGAAATCATTACCAGGATGAGAAATAAAAGAATATAGACAATCCGTGCTTATTTGCACTAACAACACTATAAAATGCAACTGTGAAATCCTCAGCAGAATATTTTTTTACATGATTGGAGGAGGGAGAGAACCCACAGGAATGACTTGAGACTTAACTAACCTGCAAAGAAAAGAGAGAGAGAAAAATCACACACACAGACCAAGCCAGTGGGCTTCCTCTTCAGTTCTGCCGTCCCATTTGTAGAAGAGGGGATATCGGGTCTTTGCTTCATCTGACATCATGGGTGTCAAAAGGGGAGGGTGCTGAAAAAAGAGCATGGAATACATCAAAAATTGTACTAGCCAGATCAAGATATGCAGCACAGATTCTAAGACATATTTTTAACTGTGGCTAGTTAGTGTTTAAAATGCTGGAAACAAGGCTTTGAGTTACACAGACTTCTCCATCAAGCTGGACCTGAAAGTCTGCAGATAATGGCAGTGAATGGAGAAATATGGCCTGCCTCAAAGGCATTGGGATTTTTCCCCTTCTTTTCCTTTTCTTTTTCTGTTTGTCCTAACAGCCTGACAAAAGAGTTCTGTGTAACTTTAAAGCATTTGGAATTCTTCAGCAATCATTTGTTCAAGGAAAAGGCGTGGCCTCGCTCGATCTGTGTTTCTTGAGATAGAGAGTGGGCATTTGCCCTTTTCGTAGAGCACTCCAGGATTCCTAGGAGGGGCAGCCACAGAGAATGCAAAGGACATCGTGCGAGGGCCAGCCAGTTGTCATGCAGCGCAAGGAGTCAACTAGCGTGGGATGGCAGCTGCACTAGGAAGGGTGAGCCGCCGACATCTACCCTTTTTTGTGCTTTGAAAAGTTGCAGGTTATTATTAGCTCTCTTGTTTCGTGGTGCAAGCAGCAGATTAGCATATTTCACAGCTGCAATTGGGAACAGGAAGTGGCAAGGGAAAGACAGTCTAAAGATGTAATTAGAGAAGGGGGGCTGTCCTGGTGGAAATGCCAAATCTGGATCACAGAAGCATGTGTTT
Source organism: Heloderma suspectum (assembly GCF_057233095.1). Taxonomy (NCBI): domain Eukaryota; kingdom Metazoa; phylum Chordata; class Lepidosauria; order Squamata; family Helodermatidae; genus Heloderma; species Heloderma suspectum. Next base: position 248,177,365 of record NC_139461.1, read on the forward strand.
CCTGTGCCAAGCTGGTGAGCACATCCAGCGGGGGGTGGCCCACTGGATGGGCCATGGTTCAGTGTGGCGGTCCCATCACAGGAGCAGGCTAGGCCCATCCTTATCCTGTTTACATTGACAGTCAACTTGCATTTGCCCCTCTGTCCCAGCTCCAGAGATCCCACTACAGGCTGGGGGCTGTAGCAGCCTTCTGTCCAGGCATGGCATTGTTACAGGTCAGGCAGCAAGTAGTCAGGACCATGGATAGCTCATTGGGGGGGGTCATACTGGGGCGGAGGGGAGGGGTGGATTAAAAACAGACCAGATACAAGGCTTGCTGCCAAGCAGGAATTTGGGGAAGGAGGATAGGTCAGTGGTAGAGCAACATGCTCTGCATGCAAAGGATCACAGGTTCAATCTCTGGCATTTCCAGATAGGGCTGGGAAAGACTTCTGCCTTGAGAGCTGCTGTCCTTCCTCTTACAGACAGTACCGAACTTAGATGGACCAGTGGTCTGCAGCGTCCTGTGGTCCTTCCTCTGTGTTCGCCAGCACTGGCCTGGGGTCAGCTAAAGCTGGAATTGGATGATAACAGTTGCCATGTTATACAGCAGCACAGGGTCTTCAGTCAGAAGAAGGCATTGCTGTATGTGAGGAAGGGGATTTGGCCCTTTCCCTGCAACATTTCCCTGCTGAAACGCCCCCACCCAGATGATTATTTGCTCCCAAAAGTGCCTGCAGAGGTGCAAATACCAGCTTGGAGTGGTGGTGATGGTGGGTATTTTCTATTGGAAACAGTGCAAGCGGAAAGGGTGAGACCTCCTTCCCTCTCCCCCCCCACACATATACACACACCATAGTCTGAATCTGAATCCCTCTGCCCTTTCCCCACGGCTGCTCTTTCTAAAAGAAAAACAAGCCTGCTCAGCTCTGAAGCTCACTGAGTGACTCTGGGCCAGTCATTGGCTCTCATCCTAACCTACCTCACAGGGTTGTTGTGAGGATAAAATGGAGAGGAGGAGGATCATGTCCTCCTGCGGTTCCAGGAGAGGAGTTTGGGTGGAGGTACTTCAGTGGCAGGGGATGGAGGTCTCCTTGTCTCCTGGAACCCTCCCTGGTCCCCCATGAAGGTCTGCATCAGGGCAACCTCTCAAGGAGATTCAGGAGCTTAGTTCTTCCCATCCTCTTGAGCTTTTGGATAGGGAGTGGGTTTCGGCATCCTGAACCATGATGAGAGCACCTTGGATCCTAAGCTGAGTCAGTGCTCAAGTTGCCCCTCTGACAACAGGGTAGTGAAGCCCTGACACTTGCTCAAGATGTAATGGGACAGTGGCAACGGAACTGAGATTTGAAGTTGGTTTCCACTTCCCTGCCAGCTCCCATTGTAGCTACTGAACCATCAGTTCCTTGACCCAAGGGTTTGTGTCCCTAAGCAATGGGACTTCAGTGGGCCAGGAGGAATGGCAAGTGAGCAAGGCAAAGGGCTTAAAAAGGATGCAAAGATAGTGGTAAGGGATAAGGAGAGACAGAAGGCCAATTTGCATGTTATGGTTCATGTGGGGCTGACCTTAAAGACGGCCCAGAACCTCAGTTAGTAAAAATATGTCAGCTAGAGTCAGTGGAGGCTGGTGGCTCCAATGCCAGTGGGGCAGTGAATCCACTCCGGGTTTCAGTCAGAACTCTGAGAGGAGCTGTCCAAGGTGTGGAAGTTAAAGCTCTGACTGAAACCCGTAGCGAATGCACTTCCCCACTGACATTGGAGCCACTGGCTAGGTACTAATTGGAACTGGGTGTTAGGATCATATTATGCCAGTACTGCATCATGTTCACTGGCTCCCAGCTCATTTCCAGGCCCAACTCAAGTTACTGGTGCTAACCTATAAAGCCCATCACAGCTTGGGGCCACAGGATCTCAAGGAGCGCCTCTTCTTATATGCCCAAGCCCTGAGATTGTAATCAGAGGACCTACTCCGAGTGCCCTTGCATCCTGAGGTATGGTGTGTGGCTACTCAGGAGCAGGCCATTGCAGTTGTAGCCTCTCCTCCAAGTTGTGGAATACCCTCCCCAGAGAGGCCTGCCTGGAGCCTATTCTGTTATCTTTTTGGCATTGGGCAAGAACGGTTTTATTCTCTTCAGACCTTTTGATCCTTTGTATCTCCAGTGTTATGCTGTGTTTTAAGTAGCTTTGTCTTTATGCTTCTCTTTAGTGCTTGTTTTTAGCCTCTGCTGCTTTTAATTGATTGTTTATTAAGCTTTCTGTTGTAATCATGGATGTTAGATTTTTTCTTTGTTTTTATTGCATGTGACCCTGATTGCTTTTAGCTGTAGAGCAACTACTGCAATTTAGAAATTAAAAAATGAGTACAAAAATAAAAATAATATAATAAAAGTTTTAAATGCCAACTTTTCCCAGAGTAAAAACCTCAGTAAAACAGCAGTGTGGCCAATAAAACAGCAGTTAAAAGCCATTTAGAACAGGTGGCTTTTCAAAGCCTTTTTAAATACAACAACTGAGGGGGCCAGTCGCACATCCCTTGGGAGGGATTTCCAGAAGGTAGGGGCCACTACTGAGAAGGCTCCATCTCTAGCACCCACCAAATCCCATTGATCTCAAAGCCAGTCCATTGAATAGGGCCTCCAGTGCTAACCTTAAAGCATGGGCAGGTTTATATGGGTGTAGGCGATCCCTCTAGCCCCAAACCATTTAGGACTTTAAAGGCCAAAACTAGGACATGGTATTGGGAGTAGAAACACACTGGTAACCAGTGCAACTGGTACAGAATTGTAGCATTTTCTGACCCTCTAGCTCCAATTAACACATCTGGGTCATCTTCAAAGGCAGCCCTATGATGAGCACATTACAGAAATCTAGTCTTGGATGTAACTAGTGCATGCATACCGAGGTGAGATTCACACTCTCCAGGAAGGGTCACAGCTGGTGTACCAGCCTAAGCTGGAAAATGGCACTCATGGCCACTGCAGCCCCCTGTGCTTTCACCGACAGCATCCAGAAGAATCCCCAAACTGCAGACATGGTCCTTTGGAGGAATACCACCTCATCTCATCCAGAACTGGGTACATCCCTTTGCCACATCTCCGTCTTGTCTGAATTAGGCTTCATCTTGTTTGCCCTTATCCATCTGAAAACCACCTTCACACACATGTTCAAGAGTTCCACAGCCTGCCTGGGATTTGCAGATGGAAAACAAGTGGAGCTGTGTGAAGCCATGGAATTTCTCTAAATCGTGCAAGGAACCTACATGGATACAAAATCCCTCTGGCTGCAAAAGTTGCCCTTCAACTTGTGGAAGGGGAGGGAGGATGGAACTATCATGCTCATCCTCCCTCTCCCTGTTTGCATATTTATTATTCCCTAAAGCAGAACAGCTAGATAGAGACCACCTTTTCTGATGGATTGCTACTGTTGCACAGGGAATTTCCACCATTACTGGATATTCCTGGATGTTGGGTGGAAACTTTCCATAGCATAGCAACAGCCCATATGATAAACTTATAGTCACTGTGCAGATGCTATTGGGGGAATCTTCATTGTGGAGGCCATGCTGGCTGCCTGGGGGTGATGGGAGTTGCAGTCCAACACATCTGGAAGACACCAGTTTGGGAAAGGCTGTCCTAAGCTACCTTTTCTTTAGTGACAACTCCTCCACCTCCCTTCCAACCTTGTAGTTCCATTGCCAGTTTCTTTCCCATTGCCTTTCTTCCAACAAGGCCAGAAGAGCCCCCAACTTCATCCATGATACTTCAAGCTAGCCTGGAACCTGTCTTAGACTAGGAGAGCGGGGAGGAAGAAGTCACATAGAAGCTTGCTACACAGTTACTGATGCATTCTCTCACTAAGCCCTTGGACCTGCTTCTCAGGTCCCAAATTGGCCTGCGGTATGATGGATGTCAGGGAGGGAGGCCTTCCAGCTGAGCAGTGCAGGTAGCCAAGGTTGGGCCCTGAGCATGTAAGCAAAGTTGCCTAGTGACTGGCCTGGCTACGTCTTTACCAAAGTTCTGGCCATCAACTCTCCCTCTCCCTCTCACACTTGTATTTTTCTCCTTCCCTCATGGACTCTGAAATGATCTCACTTTTGGTTTATTGCTGCTAGCTATTCTGAGTGCATTTGAGGCTGCAGCAAAATAACTCAGTATGCTAGAGTCACGCTTGCCACAGTTTTTATATGCTTCCTGCTCTCTGCCATTGCCCTTCCATGCGTCCCCTCTTCCTCTGTCCCACTTTTTGACCTTGGCAGGTGCAGATGATTTTGTTGCCTGTAATTAGGTATTCCACATCATTAGTGGCTTGATGTGAACAGACGTTTTCTGTGGCCTGGGCAAATCTGTTACATTCCACTCGCCTCTTTCCCAATCTCATTCCCACCCCCCTTCAGCTTTTTGCTTTGCCTCCAGGAATCTTTTATCTTCTATGGTGCATGGTTTTTCATGGAACTTGTGGGAGTCCGGGGAAGTGAGATATTGCTTGATTTATCCAGATAATGCCAAGTTGTTCTGAGGAATTACTGACAGAGAGGGGTGGCTGCAGGCCACGGGTGGGAAGGAACGGAGTTTGACATTGGTTTCTTTTGCATACACACCAACAGTGTGGCAGCTGCTTTGCTCTGTTATATGCTCACACACCTGGAGAGTATATGAATATTAAAACCATGTGGGCAGGGCCTGTTCCTTGGCTCTTCCACACTCCGTTGGTATCTTCCTTTGCAGCAGGGTGGGAGGACCTCATGCAGTCTCCACCAATGGTTGGGCAACACACCAAGCTGCCACGCGTTGTGGCCTCAGGGAGGATTCCTGGCTTCCGGATAGGAGTTATTAATACTGATGGAACATAGGAAGCTGCCTTATACTGAGTTGTTCCATGTAGCCCAGTACTGTTGACACTGACTGGCAGCAGATCTCCAGGCTTTCCGGCAGGAGTTTTTCCAGCCATACCTGGAGATTCCAAAGATTGAACCCAAGACCTTATGCGTGCAAAGCCAGTGCTCTACCACTGAGCTATGGTTTCTCCCAATGGTATTTCTTGTTATGGCTATTGTTGTTGTGGTTTGTTTCAAAGGAGATGCGTGTGACTTTCTTGCAGCCAGGAAAGGGCAGGGGAAGGGGAAATGTGCAGGGCCGAGGTTTCCTGTTGCATCTGAAATGGGCCAAAGCTGACAAACATACAGGGGTAGCCACATAGGCCTTATGTAAGGTGGTTTTGCAAAACTGTGGCCATTCCCAGACAGAATGTTTGGAATGTCAGGAACATTGATTCAGCATGCCTGCTACCTGTCGAGTCACACAGGACCTATGGCAATCCTCTCCTCCTGTGCTGATCACAGCTAATCCAGATAGAAAACTGGGAGCCAACACTATCAACAGAAACAGAGTAAAATGCTTATGCTAGCTGGTACCTCTTCCTTAAGGTTCTTTTCCTCTCCGCATCCAGCGTTGCATGTTAGCACTAAATCAGCCCTGGGGACACTGCTGTCTGGACAGAGCTCTAGAGTTTAGAGACGATGAGCACTGCACGCCAGACTTGGATGCTGCTCAGCAGAGTTGCATGGAAGGCCCAGAAACTTTCCTGTGAGTAATGAGGAAATTATTGAATCTTATTTTGCTGATTCAAGCTGTCTGCTGAGACTCTCTGTCTTTCTCTATTAAAATATAAGAGCCCTCTGTGGGCAACTAATGCTACTGAATCCCAGCCAAGCGCACCTGCTGCCAGGAATGTGCGTGCCCAGTTCCCTTCCATCCTAGTTTTGCTGGTTTTGCCCTTCCATACGTAGCAACAAGCCCATTGGAAGCCAACACACTGTTTGAGAGCAAAGGTAACGTATTATATGCTCTGGATTTGGTTGCTTTTAGTTGATGTAGAAGCATTTCCACAACCTTGAGGGTATCCCCAACACATTGCAGTAGAGACTAAATTATTATTAACAAACCCTCATCAATGCACTATTTTAGGCTTTTTAAAGTTGGCATTCAGACTTCTCTCCAGAAACCCTATTCAGAATTAGGCAGTGTGGCATACATTGTTTAATTATCACTATCGAGTTCAGAATTGCTCCCCTCTCAAGAGCCAAGGATCTGGATCAATAGCCTTCTCCATGCCACTCTCTGATCACCAAATTAATTTCAGGGTTTGCTGGGAGACCCTGCATAGTGACTTGAAGCAACAGAGGTTGGAAGACAGAGTGAATTTCAGTATCTGTGCCCTACAGCATCCCCTGTAAAGCAGCTTTCCCCCAACCTGCCACCCTCCAGATGTGTTGGACTGGAACTCCCATAATTCCCAATGGCCATGCTGGTTGGGAATTATGGGAGCTGAAGTCCAAGACATCTACAGGGCACAAGGTTGGCAAAGGCTGCCATAAAGGATCTCTAAGCTGAGGGACGTATATTTTAAATATTCCTGTGTTCCTCCTCCACTTGAGTAGTCCTTGTAATTTGGACTATGGCGAGCTCACAGGAATAGAACCTTCTGAGAGCTCTTGGGATTAGCCGAAGATCTTTTGCTTCCAAGTTTTTGCTTCCATCTCAAAATACTGTTGACATTTTCACATTTTGCATATGTTCAATTTAAATCCTATATTATTAGAAACCCAAAAGTTGGACTGTTGCAATTTATCTCAGAAACGGGAAATTTCTGAAAATTTCCAGAAATGGGGTGGGGGGGAAATGAACAAACCAGCCAGAATGCAGGCTTTTGTTTTCAGAAAGAGTTTTAAGATTGTTTTACAATGTAAACGGATTCCGATGGTTAATGTTAGTAGTAATGCAGGTTTAAAATAATAGTAATTTGGAAATTACCCATGTTGCTGTTTGTGAACAGAGTTGGCTTGGAGAAAGGGAAGAGGGGAGCACAGGAAGCTGCCTTATACTGAGTCAGACCACTGGTCCGTCTAGCCCAGGATGGTTGACCCTGGCTGACAGCGGCTCTCCAAGGTTTCAGGCAGGAATTTTCCTAGCCCTACGTGGGGATGTTGAAGATTGAACCCAAGACATTGTACATGCAAAGCATGTGCTCTGGCACGGAGCCATGGCCCTTCCATGGGAGAAATGGGAGATTGTACATCAAACATGGCTGCTTCTGTGAAGCAAAGACTTGTACTGTGAATCATTTTGATCTAAAACTCTCCCATCGCCCTGGGGTGAGACAAGGGTCAGCAAATATAGCCTTGACTCACCCACTAGCAATAACAGCAATGGTGACCACTCTCCTCCAGCCCTCTGTCTCTTTATTAAACCCTTCCCCCAGCTCCTTCTGTTTCACCATACTTGGGGAAGCTGCATCTGAACTGAATCCCAGCCTCTTTCACAGTTCTTAAAGGCAGAAGAAATTTACAGGGGTAGAGGGTGGGAAGAGAATGGAGGAAACCCTAAGCCAGCCTTCCCCAACTTTGTGCCCTCCAGATGTTTTGGACTTCAACTCCCAGAAGCCCCAACCAGCATGCCCAATGGTCAAGAATGCTGGGAATTGCAGTCCAAAACATCTGGTGGGCACCAGTTTGGGGAAGGCTGCCCTAAACCTATCTAGCCTAAGATGAAGACACTAGCCCCTAACCAGACTGCCAAGAGACTCCTTAGCAAGGCCAGCCCTATCATTAGGCAGAGTGAGGCAACTCCCTCAGGCAACAGATACTGGGGGAGGGGCAGAGAGTGGCAGTGCAGGGTTCAGGGACAGAGCTGTGGGCGCCATGTGGCCTGCCCTGCTGGCCTGCTGCCCTCAGGTGGAGTGTAGAATTCTGTTCCATTGCCAGTGTTGAAGTGATAAGATTCAGCTGCCAATCTGTTTTTCTCCTGTACGTGGAATGGAGGCTGGTGGCTTTTTTGTCCTTTGCTTCAGGCAGCAAAATGTCTCGGACAAGCTCTGTTCCCTAGACAAGCCCTCCCTCCTCATGTGGTAAAACTATTTGTGGACGTGCACTGCAGGTGAGGGATTACATGATGGATTGCTTTCATATTGGGGGTAGAATTCTACACATAGAAAACAAGCATGTTAAGGAGAAGCATGTTAAGTCTAGCCATCTTTGTGCTGGGAGTTTTGTTCTGGTTTTTTTTTAAAAAAAAATTTGGGAGAGAAACATCGTGCAGTTTCTTCACCTGTATCTGGAACTGTACAATCCAGAAACAATTCTACCACATGATGAACTCTTTGTCTGAGACACTTAATTATGCCAGAAGTGCTTCTACCCTTTTATACATTTCCCCAAGTATATCTGGGATAAAGGCAATCAGTGCCTTTCTAGGACATGGCTCAGCAGAGCAGCCGTGGCCCTAGTGGGTTAGAGAGCAAGGCTGATGCACCTCACATATTCTTTGCTGTGTGCCTCACCAGAGGATATCATTATCCTCACATCTCATCAGCTGACCTTGTCAAAACAAAAAGTGATTTCAGATACAATTTTGGATGGGGGTTTTGCTTAGTGATGAAATGAGTTGTTCAGTCCCTATCCTTAAACAAGGAAGGAAAGGAAAGGTTCCTCCTGTGCAAGCACCAAGTCACTGCTGCCTTCTAGAGGGACGCCACTTTCACTGGCGTTTTCATGGCAGACTGTAGCGGGGTGGTTTGCCATTGCCTTCCCCAGTTGTGACTGCCTTTCCCCCAGCAAGCTGGGTACTCATTTTACTGACCTCGGGAGGATGGAAGGCTGAGTCGACCTGAGCCAGCTACCTGGGACCCAGCTTCTGCTGGGATCAAACTCAGGTCGTGGGGAGAGTTTCGGTTGCAATACTACCGCCTACCACTCTGCGCAACACGAGGCTCTATCCTTAAACAAACATACACAAAAATACCAGGAACTATTCCTTTACTTACAGATCTGTGGCTTTCCTCCCAAACTTTTAAACCCCCCCCCCCCCCCAACACAGACACATGTTCTTCTTGATTTCTTATACATGGTCCTCTCTCTTATGACTTCATCACTGGCTTCCTTGTCACCCTTTTCCTTGATAGTGTAAAAGAGGACACATAGCAGAAGGCCAGCTACTGCTAAAATATTCTTTCTTTAAAACACGCATGTTCACATTTCTTAATCTTTTAAAAACAAAAACGAAGATAGCCGTGCTGATGCATGAGTGGGGGAAAATCCAAAAATCTTTTATTATGACTAACCAGAAATTCCACAAAAATGTGCAAGCTTCCAAGTTCTCCAGAACTCATCACCATCTTCCATCAGGCTCACAGATGATGAATTTTGGAGGGAGCAATCTTATGGCACCTGGACAGCATCCGAGGGGCTGTAGGATTGTTCGGAGTCCCACTCCAAGGTCAGAGGCAGCTCTCTGACCTCAGGAGCGGGAGTCAGAGATCCACCACCACCACTTGCTCCCACCACTTCACAGCCAGCTGCTCTCCAAGGTTGGAAAAGCAACCTTGGAGAAGGGGGAAAGGGGCCATTTTGGTGGGAGGGGAGGGGAGGAGACTGGAGTGTCCAGGATATCAGCTGTCCTGCAGCCTCTCCAGCCTCCTTCTCTCCTGCTCTGAACCGCCCCAGTTTAGATGGGCACAAAAAAGCCTGGCTAGTAAAAAATGCAAGGCAGAAGCATGGGGAGTCAAAGACTGCCAGAGCTGCACTTCCTGCCTTGCATAGGATGATCGTAAGTATCCGAGTTCAATAGGACTGCACCCTTCATCTTTGCTTTAAAAACAACCACCCACCTTTGGCTACCTTTCAGCAGATTGGAATGAGCTCAGTGTGTGTCCTTATCTGATCATGTTTGTTTTGTATCTGTTCCCTCTGAGAACAACAACATACATAGTATGTGCTGTTTGGAAGGGAGGTTTCAAGCCCGAGGATGTATTGTCCAAGGCTGACAAAGGGCGGAAGGAAGGAAGGAAAGATGACTTCCACTTTCTTTGTAACAAATTAAAGCCCAGGCAGACATAAGGGTCAAGTTTCTAAAAGCAGATGCAATTAACATGAATTCTTGATTGATCCCCAAAATTCTACTTTAACACGTTCTCTGCATTTGTGCTTTACTGTACACCTACAGCATTTCCACAAGTCCCAAATTAGTATAGTTTCTTGAATAATTCACTAACCATGCAATTCCTCCCTCCAGTTAATAGGATTTCATTGCTGCAATGTGTTCTCTTTCTCTCCCACTACAACAGGTGGGTGTACTGCCATTGGCTGTGTTCAGATGTTGCCATAAGCCATAGTTTATTGTGAAGTCCAAGCACAGACCTTGTTGTCATCCCGAGGTCCCTTTTTTATGGCTTCTCACATGAGGTGTATGTCTAATCCTGGACTGGCAGACACTATTACACATATTACAGCAGGAGTTACTACAGAAGGCAGATCTCCAGATGTTTGGGACATCAACACCAGAACCCCTGCAAGCATGGACAGTGGTCAGGAATGCTGGAAGTTGACGTCTAAAACATCTGGAGATCTACTTTCTCTCCACCCTGTACTACAGCTCACCTGGTTGCCATAGGTTACAAGGACTTTAATGCAGGTGAACAAGTGGCCTGGCAGTGGAGGGACAGATTGCTCTTTCCCTCCTATTCAGCCTCCTTGGTTTCCATGCCGACTGCAGAGGACAGGGCTTCTGGCCAGCATGGAAATGCAGCTGCCCCTCTTTTTCCAGCCTTCTTGGTAAAAAACTTGCTTTACTAGTCTGCTAGTAAATGTGCAGGGTGGTAACTTTTGTGGGATTATTCACAAGACTGATTTTTTGCACCTATATTTACTGATGTGAGTTTGAGGGACGGAGTTCACAGTTCTTGTTTTACAGCATGTTCTCTTCTCCTGCGGTAGAGACTGCAATGATTTGTCAGGCAGAAATGTTACATTGGCCTGGGAACCTACCACGGTGTGGTTAGCAAAGCTAGGCATGTCCTTATTCCCTCTCTTGGTTATCCCTGCACTGCTTTTGTCTACTGTACTTTGCACAAAAGGTGATACGTGCATTTGGTGAAGCTGCTTTTTCACACCTTAAGCAGTTTGTTTTTTGTAGTGACTGATTCCACTGTTTGTTTGCGTCTTTGTTTTGTGTTATTTTGCTGCTGTCCTGGTACAGTGTGGATGCAGAATACTTAGTTGAAAAGAACTTCACAGGTCACCTAGTACAACTTAGTAGTGCTTGAGGACACAGTGAGGGAAGGAAACATGCATGAAATGCAGGAACGTAGGAAAAGCAAAGTAGCAAAGGAAAATATATTATCAATAAGAACAAATGTAGTGCAACCAAGAAATAGCAGCTTATTGCTGCATATTTCTAATGTCTTATGTCATCCTTCCTCAGTCTGGCGCCCTCCAGGTATGTCGGACTTACCTCCATCATCCCCTGGAGGGCACTAGGTTAGGGAAGGATCATATACACATTAATTTGCCCTCCTGCTTTTGCAGTTCCTAAAAGCCTTCCAAGACATTAATAATTTTTTAACAGTACTTCTGTGAGCTAGGGCAGGACTACTGTGATAACTGATACACTATGCTGCATCCTTGGTGAAAAATCATGTCTCTCTACAGCTGTTGACGGATTCAAGTATCCTCTATGGAGAGAACATAAAGACAGACACTTAACTATCATATCACATGATATATCCATTAACCCCTGTTTAGCAGATAGGAGAGACACAGGCATATGAGAAACCCATTAAGCACAGAAAGAATAAAACACTCAGTAGGGCTGATAAGGTAAAATATGCTACAACATAAACCAAATGTGTTTTGACACAAAAGTCATCATCAGTGGTGTAGTAACATCATAGGAAAGGAAAGGTTCCTCCTGTCAAGCACCAGGTCATTACTGACCCCTAGAGGGACGCCGCTTTCACTGGCGTTTTTATGGCAGACTATAGCGGGGTGGTTTGCCATTGCCTTCTCCAGTCGTGACTACCTTTCCCCCAGCAAGCTGGGTACTCACTTTACTGACCTTGGAAGGATGGAAGGCTGAGACTACCTGAGCCAGCTACCTGGGACCCAGCTTCCGCTGGGATCGAACTCAGGTCTAGGGATGTACGAAAGTCACTTACCTTTCGTGGATTATGTTGATGGTGGTGGGGGGGGAGGCGTTCCATCCCTCCCCCCGGAATCCTGGCCGGGGGGGGGAGGCGCTCTGTTCCTCCCCCCGGAAACCTCGAATGGCTGGCTGTGCTCCGCGGCAGCTCCACGGAGTAGCCAGCCAGGCCCGGCCCAGCCCGGCCAGAGCCGTCCACAGCCGGATTTCCGGCTGCGGGAACAACCACATACGCAAATGGCGGCGGCTACGGCTGCCGCCATTTGCATTCCTTCTTTTTGGCCGTCTTAATCTACGTAAATATTTACGTAGACTATGATGGCAAAAATCAAGGGGAACGCAAATAGCGTAGCAGGCGCTATTTGCGTCCCTTTTTGATTCACCGTTTTAGCCTACGTAAATCTTTACGTAGGCTAAAACGGCGAATCAAAGGGGACGCAAATAGTGCCCGCTACGCTATTTGCGTTCCCCTTTATTTTCACCGTCATAGTCTACGTAAATATTTACGTAGAATAAGATGGTAAAAAGAAGGAATGTAAATGGCGGCGGCCATAGCCGCCATTTGCGTATGCGTTTTTTTTTTTTAAACCCACCCCCAACCATGATAGGCTACGTAAAGATTTACGTAGCCTATCATGTCTTCTTTTTCTTTTTTTTTTAAACCTAGCCATGATAGGCTACGTAAATCTTTACGTAGCCTATCACATCTTTTTTCTTTTCACAAGCCTGGAAATGGCGGCGGTGGCAGCCGGTCTGAAGACCAGCCTCTGGAGCTGCTGCCGGATTCCGCTGCCCGGAAGATCCACCCCAGGTAAGTCTTGTCCCGGGGGGGATCCGCAGGGGGCGGGGGGGTGGCAGACCGTTCTGCCACAGATTTCGGGGGGCCAAATGCACTGGCATTCGGTCTCACCGAGATCCGTGGCGGAATTCTCTGACATCCCGACTCAGGTCGTGGGGAGAGTTTCAGTTGCAATACTGCCGCCTACCACTCTGCGCCACACGAGGCTGTAGTAACATCATAACATATGATTATGTTATGGCTCATAGTAACATCTGTAAAAAGCAATATATTCAAAAAAGCAACAAAAACTCATCAGTAGGCTTTGGCTTTTCTGTGTACAACTTCAAATGAAGGAAGACTAAACATTTCTCTTCAAACGTCTGTTATAAAACACTCATCCTAAATAGATTAACCATTTTCAGATTTCACTGATTTGAAATATGCATACACATATCTACTATCTACATACAAATTAGAGGGGGGTTTTATTATTGGTGTGGTATTATATGTAATTTATGTAATTAAAGGATCCTGTGCACAGTGTCCATTTATTGGTTTTTCCTTAATTCTGTTTCTGGTTATATCACGAGCAGGGACCACATGCCTGATAGGAAGGGTAACCTGTTTAGATTATTTTTAGGAGGCTTGCTGCACACTTGGTAGCTGGCTGGAATCTGGCCTCAACCACCTGCTGCGAACTGGCCCACAGTCTGAAAACTCTTGTGGAAAAGTAGACCATCCAAGATGGGTAGACAAACATGAGCTGTAAGATGTATTTGTATTAAATACTGACAAGGGACCACAGGACTCACTTTTGCTTTCCTGTGCCTGAAGAGGCTGGGGATGTTGGAGAAATCACTGCAGACTCCGCAGGTCAGGTTCTCGGGAATCCGGCGGGGTCTGCAGCAGACCAGCTCCCCTTACCTCTGTGCCTGCTGGACTCCATGTGGGATGGCTTTCAGCCTTTAAAAAGACACTGTCATGAATGGCGGCTGCCATTCACAGGTCTTGGGAAAACTACAGCCATAAATTACATATTCTATGCCATTTGCAGCCGTAAAGTCCTTGCATCTACATAAATTGCAGCTGTAAAAGCACTTTTATGGCTGCAATTTACATAATTTTCCCCAAGGCCCATAAATAGCAGTCACCATTTGCAGACCTTGCCTTCTTAAAACCGCAAAAGTACCCCATGAAATCTGGTGTGCATGTGCGCAGGGCTCTGGGGAAATGTGGTGAGCCCAAGAGACCCAGATTTCGCTGCGGCAGCACTCCCCCCCCAAACCAGACTTCAGGGGGGTTCACCCATCCCTACAAGAGACCCTTTGCCTGGACAGCACTGGCAGTAATGTTTCTTCTTCACGGGAGCAGTAACCAAATCATCTCTGTGAAGGAAATCCATGTGGAGAAGCTTCCATTAGGTGTAAACATTAAAACAAGTTTCCCTAGGATGGCTTGAGAAGCAGGAGATGATAGGAACCTACTCCGAAACCTTCCCAGTAAAATCCATGAGGTAAAAACCACTTGGGTATTATTCCTTCATGGGGAATCCAATGCAAAAAATCACCCCATTGGATGAAACTGTTTCAGTAGACTCATTAGTTTAAAAAAATGCTAATCTAGATCATGTTTGTACAAAGTTATATCACTTTAACATGCCCTTAATGATTTTGTTTTGAGAGAGAGAGAGAGAGAGAGAGAGAGAGGAGTTTAAGCAAGGTGAGAGGAGGAGGAAGAGGATGAACTTATCCTTAAAGTCAAGTGGATTACATATCTCTACTCATCACCTGCTTGTTCATGTTGTTAGAGCGGGGTCCACCATCTCTTCCCAGGATGCCTCTGTCTGTTTGATTTCTGGAAAGTGGAGCATAAAAGAGTTTTGGGAAATCCTTCATATGGCTTTACTCAACATGCCTCATCTTTTAGGGGGAAAGTGGGGAACATGCTCCTGTTCATAAAGAATGTATAATTTATACCCATCACAAATAGTAGCCAATGATAGCCCTATCCATAAATTTGTCCCCTTTTAAAGCTGTCCAAGTTGATGGCTCTCACTATATCTTGTGGTAGTGAATAACCTAGTTCTACACTTCATGTTACTTCATGGGAAAGCTGGCCTTCCTTGAAGCTTCCCACCCAGCTTCTAGTTCCTGGCAATGCCTGAAAAATCCTATCAAGTCTGTGTTCCATTTCTGCTTCTGGCCCAGCCAGAGTTCTAGGTCTAGAAAGAACTGGCTTGGAAAATGGCACTATGGTATGAGCAAGGGGTCTTGGGTGATTTAATGTTACAGTCTCTTCTTTCTGTGGTCAAGTATCTACGTACTGTCTTTTCCCTTAGAGAGCCAGGAAGACACAACAGCTTGCACTGGGCGATGGCCAGTGTTTTCTCTCTCTGTAGGAGCTGCACCTTTTATGTTTCCCATCCACTCTGATCTGCTTGCTCCTGGATAAAAACAAAATTGATTTCTGCCTTCACACTTGATGTTTGTTTAGGCCAGCAGCTTCCAGTAGCTGAACAAGATTCTTCTTTCCTTTCCCCTTTCATCCAGAGTAGGAGGAGTGGAGAGATGTATATCAACAACCGGAGAGTTTGGCAAGTTTTCCTGAGCTTATGTTCCTGCTGGGAACCTCTTAACAGCATCCCACATGTCAAAGAAAGTGGCATCCAGATTGTTACTATGCAGGGGCATTCTTCTGACCTTTCGTGCCCAAGCAAAGCATTCTGGGAGCTGCCAAGACTCTGGCGCTGAGTGTCTTAAGTGGGAGGTGGATGTTCTAGAAATTATTACATTGGAAAGGCTTACAGAGCCACAGTGACACTCCTCAAGAGAATGAATCTGTATAGCTCTAAGCCACCGAGGGCTTTGTGGTTAGCACTGTAGGGAAGCACTCGAGATATGTTCAATTTCTCTCTCTGCCAAGGCTTTATTGTTTAACCTTGGGCAAGTCGTTTGCTATATTGAGAGGCATAACATCTACCTAGTAACATGTGGCCATTGATCAGGCTTAGTCGATTTGGTGATATCCCAGATGAAAGCTTGTGTGCCATAGTGGTTTGTGTGTTGGACTAGGACCAGGGAAACTCAGGTTAAAATCCTTGGGCTAATCACCATCTTCAGCCTAGCCTACCTTACAGTGGTTGTGAAGATAAAATGATTGAAAGGGAGAACCATGTACAACTGCTCTGAGATCCTTGGTGGAAGTGTGGAACAAAATGTTTAAAATATTATTAAGCATCTCTGCAGTCATATGATCGCTTATTGTTCATGGGTGTTTTTTTTAATTAAATGTATGTTATCCCTTGTCCCTAAGAAGAATGCTGTCCCTATGAAATATATATTGAGGCAGTTTTGTCATTTGGTTTGCATCTGCTGCAAATACCCTGATGTGTAAATACTTCAGTCAGTAGAAGGATTTAGGGGCTTCACATTAGGTCATATGGGAAGGTTTTTACCACCATCAGTGGGTTACAGCTCTTTATGTAATACAGGTTGCCTCATATCTGTGGAAGTGGTTTGACAGGGCATGAATTATCCAGGGAATTGGAAAACCCCAATGAAGCAAAGCTACTAATGGGGGTGGGGTGGGGCATCAACAGTTAGAATTTGCATGAGTTTATCTTGGGAGGTAACTTGGAAAAAGACTCCCCCCCTCAATATTTGTAGACATTTATCTTCTCCGTTCTTTTCTGAATGCAGTCTCTCCCCCCAATCCCACCCAAGATAACACTGCCAGCCCCCAGCTGCCAGTACCCTAATGCAGCAGTGGGTAGACTTCAGGCTTGTCGTATCTACTTTGTATTTGACAAGATTCCCAAGATCTACCAACCAGAGCATTAACGAACAGAGTGTCTCTGAGCACATTCTGAGTCAAGGAATTCATTTTCAGTACTGAACTGAGCTCAACCCTTTCTCACAAAAATCTGCTTTTGTGGCCTTATAGCTGGGGTTACCCCCAAGCTTTCTTCTTTTCAGCAGCCTAAATTGGGTTGAAAAAGTTGTTTTGTTTTTGCTATTGTTAAGTAACTGGGAGTCAGGAATCCTTGCTGATCTACTGCAGTTCACTAAGATCTACCAGTTGATCCAGATCTGTCTTCTGCCTGCCTGTGCGCTAATGGAGAGAACCCCCCTGTCTGTGGGTTTCTTCACCCATTTCCTACATGAAGGCTTCTTCCTTTCAGGCAATTGTGTAGATCCTATTTGTAGCTTATCACATGCTATGAATTTTCACATCTTTCCTTGTGAGTGTATACCCAGTGGGAAGCCACAGTTGTCAATGGCTTCCTACTGCATGTGTGCATAGCAAAACAAACACTTCTGTGTTCATCAAAACGTAATATGCAGAATAGATACAGTTTGCCACATAGAAATCCCTTTTTTGTAGGAAATTTCATTTATGTAAAGTGGCCTTGAGACAGTAGAATAATGGAAATGCAGTCATTAGAAGAAGAAAAAACAAAAGAAACAAGTTTTCATTCTTGAGGGCCTTGTCATTTGCTGTTGCAGTTTTGTTGTGTGTGCGTGTGCGCACGCTTCAGAGTAGCCTTGCAAACATTTTTTCAGAAAAGAAAGTTTCAAATCTGGAATGTCAATATGTAGAAGGAAAATTGCATCAAAATGGAACATTTGTCATTTTCTGTCCCATTGTAGCTCTTTAAAAATAAATTTGTAGTATGGATTAGTTAAACAAAACTTATAGTGAAAGACGGAAATGCAACCTTTTCCCATCATGTTTACCATTCTGTGGGGAATAATTCACGTTTGTTGAGCTTCTGTTGGGAGGAGCAAAGGTAGAAATGTCTTGTGTGAGAAACCTCCACCTATATGTCATATGGGAGTGTGATGTGCTCACACTATAGAAATGAAGGCATGGAAATCCAGAGGCTGTTGGTGTGGCTTGTTGGGTCATGCTTATTTCCGAAAGGTTATGGGGAACACAAGATGTGGTGAATGAACTGGCCTAAATATATTAGATTACTAAACACCAACAGCATCATATTTTAGGATCGTATGAGACATTGTCACCTGACAATTCTCCCGCTCATCTGACAAGTAAAAATAAAATAAGAAATGCTGATGGATAGAATGTTTTCAAGCTCTAGATATCTCCTGCCCAGAGAGTGACAGGGTGGTCTTTTGGGAGGGAGAGAAGCCTCAGGTCCATGGGCAAAATTAAGCCTCCTCCACATTTCCAAGGGTGTGGTGCTTTAAAGGACAGGGACAGCACCTGTTTGAGGGTGAGGGTAGTTTCTACAGCAGACAACAGTATCAGCTTAGGGGAGAAAATAGGTTTTCTGTGTTCCATGACAAAACAGCTAATATGGTACAGTGACTAGAAAGTTGTTCTGGGTTGGAAGACCCGGGTTCAAATCCCCACTCATCCATGAAGCTCATTGGGCAGCCCTGGGCCAGTCAGTAACTGTCAACCCAAGTCCCTCACAGGCCCTGTGATGTTGATTTGCTACTCCCAGCTCTTTGAAAGGTGCCATTAAACAGGTCTTTGAATCCTGTGCTTGGGATGCTCCAGCTTTAACAACAATAACAAAATCAGCTATAATCCCAGTCAGGATCAGGGCCCTCACAGTTGCTGTTTAATAAATAAAAAAGCATGAGATTCAAAGTTGTGGTTCATGTGACATCTAGTTTGACCCATAAATAAGTGTGTAAGCTGAAAGTAAGTGTGTGAGTGTGTGCGTGAGAGAGAGAGATTGCTAAAGCCAAACTGCATGGTACACTAATTGTGTAGCATGCAGCGGAGGGCTGGCTTTTTATTTACTTTCCTGTAACTGTACATTGCCCAATTCAGATTGGGACCACCATTCACTAGGAGGGGAGGATTAAACCTTTCCCTGCTATCTCCATTTTTTCCTGAAATCCACGCCCCCCATGGGGAGGGGTTAAAAAAGAAAAGAAAAAGCCTCAATTGTTGCTTACCCTATAGTAAATCTAAAGCTAACCCTCAGCTATGCAATTAGCATACTGTATAGTTTGGCTCAGAGAAAGAAGTGGATGAGGGGAGATGCGTGAGTGTGTGTGTCAGAAAGGATACTGAGTATGAAGAAGTCTATAATGGTAGCCGGCATTTTCACTTGTGCAAATATGAATTCTTAAGTCAAGTTGCAATTAGCAAAATGTGCCCCTGAAAAGTTCCACTCATGCACACCTTTCTGTATTACAAGCTACCCACAGTAGGGTCGTGATTCCTTCTTAATCCTGAAGGTGAGGCAGTCGCAGTGCATTGGGCACAGCTGCCTTCTGTCTCCAGTTGCTTGAGAAAGACTGGCCCAGCATATAGGCAGTTCTGGGTTCCTAGCTCATTTGCCACTCCGTGTGAAAGGTAGCAGTTGAGAGGCATTACAAACTAATGGGAAGGGGCATGTTCATGTTGTTTGACCAAATATGGAGATGGGGTTGATGCGGAGAAGCGGCAGGAGTTCTTCTATCCCGGCAGGAGTTCTTCTATCCCATTCAACAGTCTCCTTTCCTCCCTTGCGTGCAGAGAAAGTTTCTGACTTTAGGGTCTGTATTTGACCTGGCAACCATGAAATTAGTTCAGTTTACTTGCAGGCCTGCCACCTTTTCCCCATCTCACCCTGGTCGACTGCAGAGTGAACCTCCAACTTGACATTTCAACAGACCCAGTCGCCCTTTGTATCCGAACCTTACTGCTTCTTCCTCCCCCTCTGCTGCTTGAGGTGTATCACAGGTCCTAGCATCAGAGCTGCAGGCAAGCCTGTGTGTATGTGTTCATGGGGGTGGGGGGAGGGAGAAACCTGCATTCCTGACACCTTGAATCATTCAAGAGGGAGGAGCCATGCAGTCTGAGCTGGCGTTCCTCCATTGTTTCTGAGGGCTGCTCCGATAACAGCCATCTCCTGTGCAAAATAATATGATCTAGTGGAAATTGATAGCCGGCCCTCTTCTGTGCAGTTGGTTCCATCCCTGGAATGGACATGCAAATCGCTCCCATGGTGAAAATCCTAATGTGGGAAGGACGTATTCTGTTACCTACTCATTTGCCAAACAGGGATGTTGAGCCTCTCTGTTGTATTATTGAGCACATAGGTTTGTCTCACAAGCAGACAAAAGATAAAATTCCTTCCTGCATTATAGTGCAGGCTTCTCCAACCTGGCACCCTCCAGATGTGTTAGTCTGCAATTGCCATAATTCCCAGCCAAAATGGCCATTGGCCATGCTGGCTGGGAATTATGGGAGTTGCAGGCCAACATATCTTGAGGAAGGATGCCAGGTTGGAGAAGCTTGTTATAGTGTTTGTTAGAGAAAGGCTATAGTGTCCCAACTTCCTGAATAAAAAGTATAACAGGAGAAAGTGGTATTTAGTTGTCTTGTAAAATAAACAGAGTCCCATCTTAAACACATTTCAAAAATTCCAATTCTGTGATTAAAATGAATTATACAAACAAAGTAATTTGTGTTTATCTACTTTGCCTAATGCTTCTGCTGTGTCTAATTCTGCATAAAAGTTATCTAAAAATGTAGGTTCTTGCTACCCCAAGATTTAAGTAGCAGTAGATACAGTAAGATGTGGCTCGGAGGGAAGGTGACTTTACACAGCTGCAAGAAAGATGCCTAGAAAAACCAAAAAGACAGCTGCAGAGATCACTACCAATCTGTACAGCTGTCTTTTTGTGGGGCTGGGTTTTGGTTTTAAATACACTGTAGACTGAAATGCAGAAGAAGGATATAATTAGAGGTATTCCAGGACATAGACCACTGGATGTTCTTCCCAGCCCGATCCAACAGTGACTTTTGCAAAGTCTTGAGATATTACCCATGCTTTTCCAGCCTTTTCTCTACAGTCATGAGGATTTGAAACTTGTTTTTTAATAATAATCTGAGACGCTCATTATGAATTTTCTATTTTTATATACAATATTTTCACAGTAAATTCTAGACTCCATGCCTGCACAATCACAGATATAGGTAATCTGTTTCAGGGGTGCCAAAGCTACCCAAAGCTACATCATGATCTAGACTCTAGATCAGGCATGGGCAACACATGGGTCATGTGCAGTACCGCCCCCCATACACAGCCCCAGCCTTCCTCCGCTGCCCTCTGATTTAAAAACAAAAACCAAAGAATTCATAGAGGCTATAGAGCACCAAAACAGCCAAATTTAGCTTGTTTGCAAGTTAAATTTGGCCCTTTGGGGCTATTAGTGATTTCCACCCTTTCTTTTTTTGGCTGGGCGCTCTGTGGACTTGTGTGGAATTCAGCCCGCAGAAGTGTTGCCCATGGGGTGAAAATAGCTCCCTGACCTCCCAAAGTTGCCCACCCTTGTTCTAGTTCACTTCTATGTATGTCAGTCACGTTTCCATTCACAGTGCCTTCATTTTGTTTCATACTTATATAATATAAATAATGAAAGTTGTGGAAGATGAAGGAAACTGGGCTTAAGGAGTGGGATCAAAGCAATCGTTCTTCCTTGACACCCCCTTTTAATTCTCTCTTCCTTGCTTGCAGGCCTATCTGGAAACCCTGCCGATCTGGAGAAAAGAAGGCAAGCATTTGGCCAGAATTTCATCCCACCCAAAAAGGCCAAAACCTTCCTGCAGTTAGTCTGGGAAGCATTGCAGGATGTCACATTAATCATCTTGGAAATCGCAGCCATAATCTCCCTGGGCCTGTCTTTCTATCACCCTCCTGATGGCGACAACGAAAGTGAGTACGCAGCATGGTGCAGGATAGATGGAGACCCTGTGATAAAATAGCCACAGGGTCTCCTTCCCTCCCCAAGCTCCAAAGCATGAGGATTTCAGCAGGACCGCTGTTCCTCTCCATTTATTATAGGAGTCTTCCCACCTGCTCTAGGTTTGAGACTGCAGATCGCAGTGGAGCAGATAGTGCACGCAGGCAGGGCTGAGATAGGGGAAGTCAGACCTGCCTGTCGAGAATTCCAGACTGGAGCCTTCTCCAAAGGGAAGATGTCTTTCCTTTATCCCACAGTGGGCTACTGCTTCAGAATGAATGGCTCACCTTGTAACATAAAGTAGATCCATCACATTTCATAGACACAAGAACTTGTGCCCTTAAGAATTGACTGCTTTGGCTGTTGTCTGGGCCAGTCAGTGTAAATCGATGTTAACCATTAATCTCTGCTAAAAAAAAAATAAAAAAATTCCCTGGCTGAAAAATGTTATATTCTCCCCTCTTCATTCCCTTACCTGATTGTTAAGCATAGATATTTTCTCCAGATGAATTCCTCAGCTGGCAGCATGGCTGTCTTTTCCTGCCCACTTTCTCATTCACCCTCGCACACTAGGCTTCCTATTTGTCAGCTTAACATAATAGTTCTGAGTGTAATGAAACACTAAAATGCAGTTTGATCCAAGAAGTTACTTCAATTAAAGGAGTTGCTCCCGATGACTTCAACACATCTGGAAGGAGAATTACTTCTTTAGTCCTGGCCAAGTCCCAGCATCATTCCATTTTGTTAATTAAACAAATAATGCAGTAGTAGTTTGCCATCAATTCAGGATTTTTTCTTTCCTGTCTATGATGTTGTGCAACATTTCAATTTCCTAATAAACGTATTAGACTGAATTTCAGTGAAGAATACAACTGATTTCTATTTAAATAATAATTAAATATTACTAGAACTATATAATAGTGTTATGGAACAGAAGATGGAATCCCATGCAGTTGAAAAAAATGCATCCAGTATTCTGGTATTCAAATAATTATATGGACTTAAATTGGGATCAATGGCTGAGAAATGAAACTGTAGTGGAGGTCCAGAAGAAAGAAAACAGGTCTGAGATACCAGCCCACCAAGCTTTTTCATAAAATATATCACTTACTCCTGTCTGGATTGTCTGCTGTAAGCTGACAGTTCAAATTGAACCACATCCCTGATAGTAAGGAGGTTGTGACAATACTGAATAAAAAAGGGGGACAGCTGAGATGAAATTCTCTTCCCATCCAGGTGCTGTTTTAGTAGATCTGGAAGCATCTTGCCTTTGGGGGATCAGATCCCATACTCTAGAAAATTTTATGTATTTATTTATTACATTTCTATACTGCCCAATAGCTGAAGCTTTACTGCCACCACCACCCAAACCAGGGATTATAGGCTCAGTAACCAAAAGATGAGGCTCGCTAGCGCTGACTGGAAAGGACCTCTGCCATCTGTGTTGATAAGGCAGACAGCAGAGCAGAGCTTTGCTTCTGTCATTCCTTTTGAAGCACTCAAGCTATGACAGTTTTCTGCACAAATTGCCCATTGGTGATTCTAGTCCAGGAGAGGGCAGTTTGTGGCCCTCCAGATGTTTTGGCCTACAAATCCGATCAGTCTTAGCCAGCATAGCCCAACGGTTGAGGGATCATGGAAGTTGTAGGCCAAAACATCTGGAAGGCCACAGGTTGCCCACTCCTGTTCTAGTTTCACTTCTGTCACCCAATTCAGCTTCCTTCTTTTTGAAAGAGGGAGTTCTATTACCTTTAACAGGAGGTGGAAACAGACCCTAAGCATCCTGGTATCTGATAACTGAGAATAAGAAGAGGCTAAAGAAGAAATCTTGTGAGAATTACCTTTAAACATCTCAAATAGTTCAGTTGTGCATGTGGCCCTAGATAAAGTTCCCAGTCCCTGGTCAAAAGAGTTGTTTAATATTAGAGCCCCATGGGGACACCATGCGAAGCAATCCCACATCCCTGCTGTTACCTCCTATTGTAGGCCACATCCCTATTGTTATCTCTGATCTGAAATCAAAGACAACAGTGGGGATTTCCCTGCATGCTGCTCTCCCTCCCAGTGGAGAGGGATCTTCCAGGGGAATTTCTCTAGGGATGGAGACCAAGCCCCTGGCCTCAGGAGGCTCCACAGGCCAGACTGGGGAACCCAGTGGGTCTAACTCTTCACTCCTGTTTTAAGAGCACTTGATAAATACAGTGTGATAAAGCTATTGATGCAAATATTTTAGGGGTGTGCTTAGAAATTTCAGGCTATTATGCGAGTTTACACTCAGCACTAATTCTAAAATATGCCATGGTACCCTGAGGTAAGGCAATATGTGAGCCTGGGCTGGCTGATAGTTCCAGCACCCAATGGTATTTATAGTACCTTGACTTAGCATTGCTCAGAGTGGCGATTTCCTGCTGGCTGATCTGTTAAAAAGTGCCAAGTTGGGTAAGACCAATGATTAATTCAACCCAACATCCTGTCATTGGTGCTGACTAGAGTGAATGCAGCAGAAAGCTCAAAGTTTAAAGGGAGTGGTGGAAAACAAATTCTCAGTTGGATATTCTTATCATGGTAGCAGCTAACATGCCCATTCTATCTATCTCCTTTTTTTCCTGTTAGGCTACTACCCTTCACAAATCTCGTGGCCTTGAGTTCCATAGATTAACTGTTAATTATGTGCAATCAGCTTTTCATGAAATCTGATGGTTGTTTATTTCATTGAGTTGCTTCTTGTGTATTGTATTCTTGGATATGTGATATTGGAATCACCATCAATGCAAGGTACATAGCTTATGAGACAGGACTAAAATACAAAATCTTTGTTCACTTTTTCTGTCCTTTTTAGTTTTTTGGTAGGTAGCACTTCTACATGGTCTTTACATATGTCTGTGATACCGTGCCTCAGCTGGCAAATACTGTTAAGACTTCAAGGCATTTCCCTACAATTGAAATTGTCCTTGCCTTTGATATTTTTTGTTCCCTTTCCCCATTAATAGTTTGCCATTATATTCTATCTTTTTGTGTTTGTGATTTAACAGTACAGCTCACAGAATCAAGTTGTGCACACAGCTGTTAGTTTTGATATGGGCATTGTTAGCTATTTCCCCCTCCCCGCTCCTTTCCTAATAGTTCCTAACCTTTCCGCTTGCCTTTTTGACTGCTGTGGTGCACTGGTTACTTCAGCAACACACAATGACTCCAAAATCTGTTTCCTGAGTGGCAATTTAGTGCTCAGTATTCTATACTTATACTAAATAGTTGTTTCCAATGTGCATTATTTTGCACCCATCACATTGAATTTCATTTGACATTTCACTGTGAAGTCATTTAGTTTTGTAAGATCATCCTGTTTACAGTCTACCTTATCATCCTAAATGTTTACTATAATGTTTGCCTGCAATTACAAAGTTAATGTTTCATTCTCTTTCCGGCTTAATACCATAGTTTGTGAGATAACTAACAATGTAGTAGTGTGCCCTGTCCAAAGCATTTATTTACTGGAATAGCAAGATTTAGAATTGGGTCCATCTGCTTGTTAAAAACAGAAGGATTTCTACAATGTCCCTTTATAAAAGTTGTCTTGTGTCCTCCCCTAGAATGTATCCTTATATTAAAAAAAATCACGTTTTTTGTTTCTTATTGCCAGATTCCAGGCCATGTCCTGGAACATAATAGGTAGTATCCTGTTGTGCCTGTGCGCTCACAGGACCCACCACTTGGGCAACAGGGCTTTTGTGGTTCTAAAAACAACACAAACCAAATGGAAATGCTCATTTCTGAAATGAGGCAGATCAGCAGAGCTCACAGAAGGGAGCTCCACTGACTTGTCCTAATCTGGAAACAAACATTTCTGCTCATTTCCAGGGTTAGTTTTCAAAAAGCAAAAGCTCCGTTGTGCAAGCAGTGGGTTCCATGTGCATAATGGGACCAGCAGAGTTGGAGCAGCCCTGTTGGATACTGCCCAGTATTTGGGGCTGGTAGGCCAGGTCTCTTGCTTGCTAGAATGGGAAAGCCATCTCCAACCCGTTTCTCTGCTAAATTCCCAATTTCTGCCCAAAGACTCTCTTCATCCATGATCCCCAAAGCTAGCAACCACCTCGGCTTCATTTTGCCTGATTCTACATTGATTGTCTGGGAAGAAAGACATCTCCAGGTTTTCACCTTAAAGTTACTTCCATGAACTAAAGAAGGTGTTCATTATTGCCCCCCCGCTTTCTTGCAGGAGCTAAGCCAGATAGAATCCTATTTGACTGGATCCTTGTTTGCTCCAGGACACACAACATAAAAATGGGGTGGTTCTGAGTATACTTGGTCTCGGCTAATTGTATTTGTTTGTTTGTTATCTTTCTATACTGCCCAATAGTCAAAGCTCTTTGGGCAGTTCACAAAAATTAAAATCCTACATTACAACATGATAAAACATATAAAACCTTTAAAAGTTTAAAATAGAATAAACCCAGAACAAAAACCATCAACAGGGAAAGATTTAAAAACACAACAACCCATTCAAAACAAAATTTAAAAAGCTTAGGAAAAGCCTGCAGAAACTGTTTGTTTTCTTTCTGAATGCAACCAATGGCACCAGTATGAAAAAAAAGTCCTAATCTTAAGATCTGTTTTAAGTGCAGAAACTAGTTAGAGCATATTGGGTGGAATCCAGCTGTGTCCCAGCGCTAATGTTGTTACGCCAGGGTAAACCAACACTTGTGCAATGTCAGTAGCACTTGTAGGACAATGGGGAAAAGTGGTGATTTGCTGTCAAAATTCAGTGGCAAATTGCCACTTTCCCCCCATTACCCTAGTAAGTGCTAGTTACGTTGCACAAGCTTGGTTTATGCTAGCACAATGTCATTAGTGCTAGTGCTGGGACACAGTTGGACACTACCCATTGCTCATTTTAATTTTAAACGCTACTGGTTATTTCTCTGACTTTTAAAAATCTTGAATCCTTAATAAAATACCTTGAATTGGAAGCCTGGAGTTAGTTTTTACTTGGATGCTTTCACTCACAGCTGACTGATCTGTCTAAAGCTACTAAACTAACAGGAGGAGAGTAGTAGACTCAGGTCTAAGTCCTTAAGTTATCATAAGTTTGAATTGTCTGCGTGTTCAGACTAAGATACTAAAATAAAAAGGGGGGTGTTACACGCTACTAGTGTATAAAACAGTTGCAGGGCACCTTCTCCTTATTGTCTTGAATGCAGCAACATCCCCAAGACCATCCCATCTTATCTGTAAACAGGACATTTTGCTCCATTTTGCCCTGTAGTGGTCAAACACCTGGTCTAACCACTTTTTGTTGGTAGTAGTTTGCAACATAAATCATGCCGCTTTCCTCGCCCGGAGCCCAGAAAATTGATTGGGCCAGGAAAGAAGATGACAACGGGGGGAGGCAGTAATAAGGAAGCTTTGGGAATCAGATGTAATAGGGTGGGGTGTCTACAGAGCATCTAGAGTGTTCCCATGTCCTGAGCCAGTCCTGGATAACTTGTTTATGCTTGGTTATCTTGGAGTGTAGCCTGATTTGCTACCTGGGAGACTCCGTATAGATGTCTCACTATTGCCTATGCATCCAGCTTCTTCCTCCTGTCCTCATTCTTGTCAAATACTAGTCTGCTCCTCATGCCTTGATTTTATCCAAGGCATACTGGAATTAATTCCAGTAATTATGTACTTGAAGAGGTTCCTGTCCTTCTAGAAACCTTTATCTTTGGAGCTAAAGAGTGGTGAGCTTTCGAGACACTGGGTCCTCCAGTAATGACCATCTAGCCAAATGTTGCCCCAGTTTCTTCTCAAGTCCTATATCCCACTGTGAGTTAAGGCCTGAATTCTAGCATAAATCCCTCTCTGGGTCTGTATCCTGTTCAGCTCTTGGTTTGTGTTCCTTCTGCAACAAGCCTCGTGTGCATTTCTGTTCCGAGCCTGTGATGCTGTTTATTTTTACAGGGCTTTCTCATAAGGCGTAGCCTGAGTCTTGATCTTAAATGTACTTTTAGCAGGGCTGCGCAGGAACTCTGTGGCTGTTCTATAAGGTCATCCCGTGGGTGGACTGTACCAATTCTCTCCTGACTACTGCAATTTTCCTGATTTTTTTTTCTGGGACTGAAGTGACTCACTGTCCTACAGTTCCACAAACAACTCTTCAGCCTTTAAACACACACGAGCACACACACACACACACACCACAATGTGGCATTACTTTAGCTATCTTCTGGCACATAAGGAGATATTATACAGTTAGTAGTATTCGTAATTTCATTTTTGAGATTCTTCAGTGAATACCATCTGTTCTTGGTGACTTATCTCTGCTGAGCTTATCACTTTGCTCTTAAATGTCTCATATTGAACCATCAATTTGTGACAGCTCTTTCGATTTATTACCTAAAGTGTGCCAATGTGACTATAATTCCTTAATTTAGGGCCTTCTATCCAGAGATCTCTGATCCCTAAGGGGTCCCAAACCCCCTAAATAAAGATGAGTGTGCCCTGTTATTAAATTGAATTAGGGAAATGTTGAAACAGATATGTTAACATATTGTATATGAGATCTAGAAGTAATTCCAAAGGGATAGCCATATTAGTCAACAGGAAGCTCAGCAGTGAAGCTTTATTGGCATGAAGCTACAGTTGAGGGTAAAAGGAAATGCTTTATTTGTTGAGTCTCTCTCATACAGCTGTTAAATGTGCAGGAGCTGTAGTAACTGTAGATTGCCCCCACAAACCATCCCAAGTCTGAAATTCTCATGTGTGGAGGGATTGTATGCTTCATCTTCCATAGCAGTTTTACAGTGCAATCCTACACATGTCAGCTTAGAAGTCACTGCTGTTGAGTTAAATGGGGCTTACTCCTTGCTATTGGATTGCGGCCTTAGACATGAGATAAGCTGTATAACTATATAGTCCCTGCTTCCATGCAGGCACAGAATTTGGTATTGGAACCAGAACTCACCATCCCAAGAATCTTGTCTTTCATCCTCATCATAGTTTTTAAGCCAGGTTTCTATCTCTTATGGCTGTGAAGATAGGTTTAAATGAAAGTGTCTAGTGAGATATCAGAAGAATAGGATTTGTATGGTTAAGAGGCAGGGCATGGGGGGTGGGGAAGGGCTTCAGTTCCCTGTAGAGTTCTTTGGCCTCTAAAGCCTAGGAGAAGCAGATTAAGGCTGCAATCCTGTACCCATACTCACTTATCTATGAGTAATCCCCATGGGACCTGGTGGGACTTACTTCTGAGTAGACATGTATAACATTGGATTGTAAATAACATAAATAAAAGTATGCAAATTTGCTGAATTTACACATACGGAGATTGCAATATTCTGCTGCTCTTGTAGAATTTTTCACGGGATTTTTTTAAAGTATAAAAATGTTATACTCCACTGTTCACTGTAAATTACTGTCAGGGTGGCTAACAATCAACAATCAAGACCAATTAAAACCTTAAAACAAACTATCAAAATTACAAATCAAAGACACCAAAACAGTAGAGGCAATATAAAAACATGAGAGCATCACAGTGGCAGGATGAAACCAGTTCAGATGTCCATTTTAAAAAGCTTGGACAACTTAAAAATATATCTTTGCACGGTGCTGAGGAGACATAAGAGTGGTTGCCAAGTGAGCATCCCTGGTGAGAGCATTCTACAGACTGGGGGCCCCTGTCAGGAAGGGTGGCTTTCTGGACCACCTAACTAAAAAGGGCAGGCACACCTGAACAGTGACCTCCGATGATGACCTTGGTATATGGGCAGGTTTGTGAGGGGGAAAGCACTCTTTACACACTACAGCAGCCTTCCCCAATGAGATGACTTCCAGATGCATTGAACTACAGCTCAGATCATCCCCTGCCAATATGGTTAAGGGGGCTGCAGTCTTGGGAGTTGTAGTCCAACCCATCTGGAGGGCACTAGGTCGGGGAAGACTGTGTTACAGAATATACTAATGTGGAATAGACACCCCCTTCCCCATGCACACACTTTTAAGGACCAATCATCTCCTGCAGAAATGTGGAGGAGGTACTTCCAGCTGCTTTTGGGGGGCTGGTGGGTTTTCCTGAAATTTGGGGTGGAGGTGGCTTACCTTAGTTAATTTTAGGGGGTGGCTGAGAGGTTCTCCCCACCCCCACCGCTTGTGTAGTTTCTTAAAAACCTCAGAGGGGCTGCTCACAGCAACAGCAGGGCTCTCCCTGCAGCCTCACCTTCCCCAACCTGGTGCCCTCCAGATGTGTTGGCCTACAACTCCCTTAGCTGGCTGGGGGATTCTGGGAGTTGTAGGCCAACACATCTGGAGGGTGCCACGTTGGGAATTGTTACGGTACAGGATATCTAGAATATACAGAGTTATATTCTGTGCCCAGTAAGTGAGAAGGGACCAAGTCCCCCATGGTTCCTTTTCCTCTCAGTCTACATGATCTTAAGTAGATTATAAATACTTGGAGCTAGTACCACAAGGGTCCTGGTTATTCAGAGTGGCTGAAAGTGTGACCTGGCAACAGGAGTTGTGAGCCAATGTCTTGTGGTCATCACTGGCCTTGTGTAAATGAAATCTGAAAATTAGTTGCAGCCTTTGGCTCTTGATAAGTTTCCATTGTGGCCCTTGAAGCTCAGCAAGCAGCAACCTTTATAGAGCTTACCTTCGCCAGCAGATTTGTTTATAATTGCATCAGCTACTGCCTGATGTGTGGATGAACCTCCACAGGCATTTTAAAAATGCTTTCCAGTAAGCCTTAAGCAACATCCATCAGGCTCACAGATAAAAGCAACTTGATCATAGAGTATCTTATCATTGTCTAGGAAGATATTATCTCTGCAGATTGGGGATATAGCAATAATTCCCTCCTCTCCTGCATGCTATATGGTTTTCAGTAATGATCCATCCAATTTTCCTCCACATTTACATAATAAGAAAGACAGGAAGGGGCTTCTTTCTAGATGCCTTGTGTTGCTACCAGCTCAGCAGCAGAGCTCTGTAGAACGTTTTGTGGGGATGTAAGCGTCAGCCAGATTACAGGGTTCGTACATTTCATAGTGTCCTTCTCTAACCCTTTGCCTTCCCTTGATGTTCTCAAGATTCCAAGTCTTGTGCCAGGTACTAGACTCTGTGCTTGCATGTTGAACCTGCAGGAAATCAAAATTCACACAACCAGGTTGATAGTCAGGCTGCTTTCTCAGATGGCATTATTTTTACAGGCCTCCTGTGCATAATAAACATGTTCAAAATTAATTCAATTTCATTAGTTGAAGCTGTTTAAAACTGCCATCAGAAAACAACCTTAAAATAGTGTCTCTTGTTTCTGTTTCCCTAGCTATGAGATAGGCATCCTCAACAGAGCATAGGTTTCCTTTTTTGTGTTTTCCTCCTTCTCCTGAGGCATTACCGACTGCAACAACTAGAAATGGTGATGTAAACTATCAGCCCACAGTTTGCTCACAATTAAGGTACAAGGATGCTTTGCACTTGCCAAAGTGACTCTCTAGACCAGAAAAGCTGAATTATGTATGAGATCCAGACAGATAATCATTCTGTATCCTTCTATTAGCCATGGGAAGACCTGCATGGGGCCCTGAATCTCACTCTCTGAGCACTGAAAATGTTGATTAGTCTCCCCTCTGGCTTCTAAGATTCTGCCAGATATCGCATAAACACTTTTCAATCCTGTCTTTGCTGTCTTGTGGGTTAGAAAGTTGCTTTTCTAAACATAATATTAATGAAACTTCCTTCTCTCATATGAATCTGCCCATCAAATGAGGACCTGCTACATGTCCCCTCACCTTCAGAGGTTTGGCAGGTGGCTAATGGTGAGAGGGCCTTTTTGGTAGTGGTGCTCGAGTAATGAAATTCCCTTCTCAGGCAAATTCTCCCGGCACCATAATTATTTTTCTTTTTGGGTGCCAACAAAGGCTATCCAGTTTACCCTTGCTTTTAGCATCATCTAATACTAAGGTTGTTTGCTGCTGCTGCTGTATTTCAAGCACCTTTTAAAATATATTTTAGACTCTTCTTGGCACTAGCCAAGTCCTCCGACACCTGCATCCTAGCTGTTATCTCCAATCTGAGATCGGAGATAAGCATGGATTCCCTACAGGGGGATTCCTTCAGGCCCCCTGGAGGAACCCCAGAACCCGCTGTAGGCCAGGGGTTCTACACCCCTGTTTTTAGAGTTTTATTTTATATTTTAATTTTAATTCATGTAAGCTGGTGAGCGCTACTTTAAGTGGGAAGGTGTACGTTTTCTTTTCTAAATAAACAAAATACCTGGATCCAAATTCCACACCTGCATAGTGCAATCTCTGAATTATTCACAGCTCTGGGTATATAATTGATTGCTGTGTGCCACATTTGGGCTTGGGAAGGAATTTTTACCAGTCTGGTTCAGCTATGGCCTTGGGGAGGTTTGTGCCGCACCCTGTAACCTCTGGTTTCTTGCATGAATTATCTGGAGCCATTTACTTGCAGGCACCTGCTGTTGTCTTTTGGCACTACTTCTGATGTGTAGACGATTTCTTTTATTGATATCTCACTCATCTTAAAATTAGAGTGGCTTCCCAGATAGTAAAAGAATAGACATAAGAACAGTTATAAACATAATTAAAATATAGCAACCTCAAAATCAGTAGACAGGGACAAATCAGCTAACATCTCAGCCATGAGGGTTGTTAACATTTTGTCAAAACAAGCATTGCCTGGTCTGCTTCCTCAGAGCAAGCAGGCATGGGAGGGAGTTTCCAAGAACCAGAGCCACTGCTGGTTCTGGCTTGTGAGAGGATGTTGCACCCTGATGATTACCTGGTCCCTTCCAACATAGGATCCTAGGAGCTGGTCCATGCTTGCATATTCATCACTTGAAGATGGGAACTTCAAGTGCTTTGCTCATGTTAAGGAGCCATTGCATGCGTTAAACCACTGATGGAGCCTTCACATCTGCTAATCACATTGCACAAATAAAGCTTTTAATCTGTGTCAGTTCACACATTCAGCCGCAAGAAATCAAGTGATGCACCTGTGTATGAAGATGTACAACCTTCATGTCCTAAGACAGTAGGAGCAATTATTTATTGCTCTGCTATGAAAGTATGTGTGGGGGAAAGAAAAAGGAAGGAGTATATTGGGGGGGGTTAGAGGGGGCAGTGCAACATGTTCTGAGTGCTCAGTTTGGTTTAGGGTTTTTTCTGTGTTTTCTCTGATGGGAGCAGGGAAAAACTCAGGGAAAAAGCCCAGAGACCAAGCCAAAGAGAGTGTCGAAGGACTCACCCAATCCTAGATTTTTATAAATTTTTGTAGATGGTTTTTTTAAATACAGATTTTTCAGATCTGTAGTACAGATTTGACCAAAGGTGGTTTAGGATTGCCGACTTGAGGGAAATTATAGGGCCAGATTGCCAGAGAAAAGGAGCAAGTGATACTTCGTAGTATTTCATGTTTCTTGAATGCTCCCTGTCGGTGTCCAAAGCACACTGTTGTGCCTTGTGGGTGGCTCTCCGTGTGTGTGTGTGTGTGTGTGTGTGTGTGTGTATCTTTTCAGTGAATGAGCTTCAGCCATGCACTTGGCACTGAGTGAACCATGCACTGGTGTGGCTCTAAGATTTAGTATCCAATCTTATGCATATTTACTCAGAAGCAGTAAGTTGCGCTCAACTAAATAGGCCTGGCTCCCAGGTAAACGTGCATAGGATGTACAAAAAATACGTTTTCGTCACTCTGGGTTTCAGGCACAGTGTGCCCTGATATGCTCTCAAGTACACTGTATAGGTGGCTGGAGAATATTAGGTCCTTCCTCTCACCCCCTGCCCATTATACTGATGGGCAAGTATCATGTATTATATAAGTATCTAGAACATTAATGCTATTTTGTTGTATTTTGTGTTCCAAGAAGCAACTGGCAGAGGGTGCTGTAAAAGTAAGATTGTTATTGAAAGCAATTCCTTCACTCTCTTCCCCTTTCATCTCACGGCAGTGTGCGGGGAAGCAAAAGGTAGTGCAGAGGATGAAGGCGAAGCTCAAGCTGGATGGATTGAGGGGGCAGCCATCCTCTTCTCAGTCATTATTGTGGTGCTGGTCACAGCCTTCAATGACTGGAGCAAAGAGAAACAGTTCCGGGGCCTCCAGAGCCGCATCGAACAGGAGCAAAAGTTCACAGTCATCCGCAAGGGACAAGTTATCCAAATCCCTGTGGCTGAGATCGTGGTGGGGGATATTGCTCAGATCAAATATGGTGAGTGGTGTATATATAGTAGCTGGCCTGATGATTTTCTCCTTCCCTGTATCTGCCATTGCAGGGGAGCTCAAAAATATTGGCGCACATCCTCTGCTTCTGTTTTTCCAAACATTGGTGCCCATACCTGGCTTCTGGTTTTGTCCAGAAACAAAAAACTCCCAAGCGATGTGAACAGTCTCCATTGGCTGTGCATTAGCATCCACCAGAGATCCTCACTTCCAAAGATTGAGGTGGCTGGGTAGGGCTAGTCGGTATGAGAGTAGCAGGAGCAGCATTGTTTTGGTTGGGTGTTGGAGATGATGGGTGGGTTGGATGGGAGGATTTTATGGGCAAGTGGCAAGGATAGGGATGTAGCAGTTGTGTACATCTGGGAAATAGAGGGCTAAGCCTATCTCAAAACCCCCACAATGTGAACTTCCTTTCTCCCCTCCCAATGTCACTCCAACTCCATAATTCATCTGTCTGTGGAATTGCACGGATGTCTTGAGGGTTGGGATCTACTCTTTATTTCAAGTGGGTCTGGGGCCAAACTAGGTGTTTGATTAATATGTAGCTTTGTATGTTGTTTTTACATTAATTATAAGCACAGGGTACAATCCTTACTGGGAATGCAGCTTGTGAGGAAGGGAGACTTATCTCTTTCCTCCGAAGTGCGATAGGAACAAAATCCCCCCACCAGTGTGGCTAGAACACTTAGGAAAAACGTTCTCAGTGGCACCAATAGGAATTTTCCTCCTAAGACTCCTATCCATGCAGGGGGCGGTGTGGTGTTCTGGCCACGCTGGGGAGGGAAGAGAGAAGCATTCTCCTGTGCTGTGTTCCGAGTAAGGATTGTGGACTCTCATGTCTGTATTTAAGTAAAGTAAAAAACAGAGCTATAGGTACAACTTATGCACAAAATGTAATGTGTAGTTTGGCCCTCAAACTGCAGAAGAGTTTGGTGGAGAATAGCTGGAAACCTTGGTGATCTGTTGATTTCTGCTTCTTCCAGGTGACTTGTTGCCAGCAGATGGGATCCTGATCCAAGGCAATGATCTGAAAATTGATGAGAGCTCTCTGACTGGGGAGTCAGACCAAGTGAAGAAGTCTTTGGATAAAGACCCCATGTTGCTTTCCGGTAAGTCTGTCAGACATGGTTGCCAACGCTTAACCCTGCACATGTTAGGGACAGGAAGGTGAAGTCCAGCCCATTTGGTGTTAAGGTGAAGTGTTCATTATCCTGCTGGTATCTGCACGCAGTTATAGGCCAAACCCTGCTAGCCATCCTTGCTGGGGATGTTCTTCTGTGGTAGAGAAGCTATTTCATGATGCCCCAGGGTAAGGTAGGCAGGATTTTCTACTCTTGCACTTTGAGAAATGAAGTGCTCTGTTGACATACCTAGAGATTGATCCTTCTCTTGAAGGACATGCACACTTTGAACTGCCAACATAGCAAGCTTCTTCCACCTGTTTTAGCCCCAGTGAGCACATGGTGATGAGTGCTGGAACATGAATCCAGATTAGTAGTCCAACAGAATAGTTCATTTTCTGTAGTATCACTGATCCCTTACTTTTGCATGAGGAATCTATCGAAGGAAAATGCAAGGGTGGTTCAGCAACTGAATTGGCCTTGTGTTCTTGTGGGCATTTGGGCTCCAGTTTGCAGACGGAGCTTTGTGCATGCACGCCTTTATATGTGCTGTGCTGCCACTCTATTGAGCTGAATGGAGAAGCCAGCACACACCGGAGTTTCAGGCATGCATTGGTGCACACATAGAGCAGTGGAAATCACCTAGCTTAGATTTCAAATTGTGACCTAGAAATTAGACTTCATCTCCTAGTTACTGTTTGAACTTTGTCATAGGATGATTGGTACTTTATGCAGTTCTTACAGTTTCCCTTTTCAACACTCCTTTTTACCAGGTACACATGTGATGGAGGGCTCTGGTCGAATGCTGGTCACAGCTGTGGGTATCAACTCACAAACTGGAATAATTTTTACTCTTCTGGGTGCTGGAGAAGGGGATGAGGAGAAGAAGGTCAAGAAAGGTAAGAAGATTCAGGAGCCAGGCTTTCTGTAGGAAGCATCTTCTGAGATTTCCTTAGCTGTATTGGCACTTGGTTGCTAGAGAGGAACACAAGTGCCCTGTAGTGTCCAAAGTGAGACTTCCTAATCTTTAGGAGGAGATGTTAGGAGTTCTATATCCGATGCTGTAAACTCAAGATGTGACCAATGCAGGCATGCCAAGAAAAGATACGGGGGTGGGTTTTTTTTTGCCAACTCTCATGTTGCCTATTCAGCTGCAGCTCAGGGATGCCAAAAATGGGGAGGGGAGATGGGTTTCCCCAGCAACAGCTGTCTGTAAGCTAGTTTTGGAAAAAGTGTACAAATTTATCCCACTGAGACACCTTCTTCTGTTAGCATAGATAGCTTTTTAAAAGGACAAGGGACCTGCAACAAAATGTTGCAGTGTGGAGTGCTCCTGTACAGGGTTCCAGCCAACCAACCATGCCCTTTTTCAGAATACTCCATTCCGTCCCTTTCTTGGCTTTCAAATTCCTCCTCCCCCATCAGTCAGCATTCTGTGTCCACTGACCATGCTCAGTCTTCATTGGATTGTTTTGGGTTCCCCAGTCCCCTTAGGGTTTTTTCTCAAGGGTGCTTTTTTTTGGTACTCGGAGAATAACTTCCCTATTAGTATGTAGGATTAAGGCAAATCCATGGAGAAAAGGCTGTCAGTGACTATTTAGCCATGATAGCATTATATCTCTGAATGCCAGGTGCTAGGGTCAACCCATGACATGGAGAACTGTTTCCTTCATGTTCTGCTTGTGGGCTTCCTGAAAACAACTGACTGGATACTCTTGTTGGACCCTTAGTCTGTTCTAGCAGGATTGTTCTAGTATTCTTTGAGCCCTGAAAGGGAAGTTGACCCATCATTAGGATGATCCAAGTCCTCCACAAACCCCTTGTTCACTAGCAGGTATTTATATCTCCTTGTACAGTTGTTATTTTTATTTTAATCAAAAACTGTGAAGCACCTAACTGAAGTTGGAGTAGAGGAAAATAATCAGATGCCTCAGTTCTGCCATTGCCCTTGGATAGTTTGAGTGGGGGAAATGTCATGTGAAGGAATTATATTCTTTCTTCCACCAGTAATTCTACCCTGATTTGGGGGCAGTGCAGATAGGTTCCCTTGGTCCATTAGACCATGTTATTGCTAGAAACAGTTATAAGAAATTATTTCTGAAGCCTTTCTAATGTGCAGAGTGCTTTACATTGGTCAACTTGTCCATGTCCAGAACAGCACTGTGAAATATGCCATTCATATTCCCAATTTGCAGAATAATATGCTCAAACTGGGTAATGGTGACCAGAGATGTTAATCATGATCAGAGTAGGTATATAACAGAGCAGCCAACTTGAACCAAAGCCAGTCGAACAGCATGCACTGGACTATGCTGGCTCTCGGTCATGTAAGCTGTGCTAATTCACACTGTGTTTTGCACGGTAGCTTTAGCTTCCAAATAAGGCTTTGGTGCTTTCTCACTTTCCACTGAAGACAATGAAAGGAGAATGCTGGTATGTGGTTTACAGAAACCCTGCCCACAGGTCCGATTTGCTCATAGTTAGTAGAAGAGGCATCTGTGCTTGGCAAGCCGTTTCAAGATATCAAAAGCGGCCTGATGATGGAATCTCCAGCATCCTCACACTGAGACAGTGTTAACAGACAGTGCTTCTCAGAAGCATTGAAGTGGCAGAGGAGAGATAGCTGTGCTGTTTCCCCAGTAGCTGAATAGAGCCAATCCTGTTTCTTGGTGTGCTTGGAAGCTGCCTAGTTCTCCTAATTCCTTTAAAATGCAAAAATACATAAAATTGAAATAGCCTCAGCTACTGCTTAACAAAATTGGTATTTACTTCTTTCAGGATGCAAAGCTGCCAGCCAAGGCTCTGTAGAGTTTCAATACATACCGAACTCTGCAGAAACAGAGGTTACCCATTCTCCTTGATGTTGGAGAATAAATGTGTGTATGCAGAACGTGCCAAACATTGATGACAGTGGGGCACCCCCTAAAGGCCCACAGGTGCACATTGCCACCCCCACCCCTCTGTGCACACTTGGAGCTGCTGAGCTGAAGCAACTGGTTAGTCTGGTATAGTTAAGCAGAGAACTCCTCCCCTCCCCCAAATAATAAGCAGTATATTCAATTTGTGCCCTAGCTGCATAATGACTGTAGTTAACACTATTTGCAGGGGGGTTCCTTCGGGCAAAAAAAGAAAAAAAAGAAAACTGCACATTTTAAAATAGAGCATCAGTATCAGAATAACTGTTCCCTTCTCACTCAGTCTGGTTGTGTAGTTGCATATGTGTGGATCCCATCAAATTCCATGGGATTTATACATATGTATGGCATGAACCATTAAATACTTAACGCATATTTGTTGGCCCAACAAACTTTTTTTAACCTAGCACTCCATACATACAAAGAGGGCAGTGAATGATTGGTAAAAGGGTGGATTTTTCCTGCAAATGATACAGAGGTTGTTTGCTAGAGGTGGCAACTTTCTGATATTTGGGGGTTATATAGTACTGTGGTCCATGGACTTATATGGCTCTGGCATATATGAATTTTAATTGCCTACTTCCATTAGCACTGTTTGTGAACTGTCCTGTATTAGAGAACTGGATTCCAAAGAAGATTCAGGCCTCCCTAGAAGCAGTTCTGGGGAAGTTTTGAAAAACTCTTCTGTTATACAAAGATCTTGTTCCTGAGAAACGGGAGGTTTAAAAGTATTTTATTTCTCATCTGGCATCCATTCTGGAATGTAGCCTGAGTGGCTTGGGGCTTCCAGTAGAAAGGAGATTCTCTTACTAAGGGTATTCCAAACACTTTTGAAGATGTTTGATTTAAGGAAGCTTGATGTAACAGAATTTGAGAGTCTCTAGATCAAGGATGGGCAGGAAGTAAATTGGAATCTTCTAGTAGATCTGAGTGATTTGCAGTAGATCAGCAAGGCTTTCTCTCTCCCAATTGTCTAACAAGAGCAAAAGCAAAATGGCTTTTCCTACCCAAATTAGGCTGCTAAAAGAAAGTTTGGGATAATCAAGAGTGGATGTTTATGAGAAACAACTGTGTGTTCCATTCCATTCTGGAACTAAAAACAAATTCCTAGACTCAGAATGTGCTCAGGGGCACTCTGTTCTTGATTGCTAAGTGTATGTTGTATGCACTTGGATCTGATGGTGGATCTGGGGATGCTAGTAAAAAAACAACCCACAAGGTTTGACAAGCCTAAAATCTGCCCACCCCTGCTCTAGATTAGCAACTCCATTTGGAACTGATGTCCAAGGATAAACTTTCCCAGCACTACATAAGGTGCTCCTTGCATTGCTGCGAACCAGTCCAAATATCTATTAGTCCCAAGAACACAGTTTCATTCATTGTAATTAAGGCTTGTATCTGTAGCTGCTTGCTGCTTCCAATAGCATAACAGCAGGAACTGGAAGGTGGGGATTTGCAGTGGCACTTAGTTGGGAGGAATGTTGAGCTCCTCCATCCCTTTTGCGATGATGCGCAGCCCAGTTGGCAGCTTTGTCGCATGTAGCTTTCCTCCCCTGTCTGGCAGCCTCCCCAAGAGAGCACTGAGCCACCGCATACAGGTGTCCTCACCAACAGGGACATCGATGTCAAGAACCGTGTGCTCAGTGCTCCACCCTTTCTCTCTTTGTCTGAACAGGTAAAAAACCCGGAGCCCCTGAAAATCGCAACAAAGGTAACCAGCCTCTCCATCCTTTGAACCAGCACCACACTAACTACTGAGCATTCCTCCTTCCTTCTTCCCATGAGTCTGTGCTCTTTGTCGCTACGGCGGGAATCTCGCCTTGTCGTTCTAGAAGAGGGTGTAATGATTACCACAGTGCTAACCACCCACCTTGTTCTTTCTGCCCACTGGCCTTTCATCCTTGCTGGGAAGCTTTCTGTATCTGGTGCCACTGCACTCTCAGCTAGTTGAGCATTTCTGACCTGATGCTATGAGAGAGGTTTATTAATATATATTTTTCTCCTGTCCAAGTTTCATAAATGTACTTTTCTTCATAAATCAGGGATAGGCTATCATACACAGGATGTAAAACACAAATGGTGTGAAGGACCTTAAGAAGGCTTTCTTTCCCTACACTTAAACCCATGAGGTCATGTCAAATCTGAAATAATGACTTCTTATCCTGTGGATGCCATAATATTTTAGCTTTGTGTAGTTGGGCTAGTCATATATTTGCCCAAATCACACAGATTTGTCTCATTCTCAATCTGACCCTTTTTAATCAGGCCCTAGTGGTGGGTCCAGCATGTGTAGTCGTTACACTCTGTTCTTCTCATGGCCTTTTGAATCAAAGTGAGTGTCTATTCTCTGATATGTTTCACCCCCTGTTCTTTCCAGGCTATGGTGAAGAAGCCCATTTCTGCACCTGTCTGTTTTCCCTCCTGCACCTTCACCTTTCTCTTTCTCTTCCTTTTCTCAGCAGTTTTGAGTTTTCCCTCCTTCTGATATGAACTCATGGGTTATTTTGGGATTGATTCTCCCCTCCTTTCCCTACCCCTCCCACCCCTCGCCATGTCCTTAAATCCCAACTGTGCAGATCAGTTGCAAAGCAGCCACACACAAGTTCCTTTGAACCCACACGACTTTAAGAAGAGATGTTATCTCATGCTGGCTTATGATGAGAGATCTGTATTCCAGTCAGTGTATAAAATATTTCTCAGTGCTGACAAATGTCCAAATAAGCAATAAACAAGAGATGAGAAGAAAGCACATGGCATAAAAGCTTGCAGCATTTGGCTTTGTTAAACGCTTTTGAATCCACACATCTGGTAGGTGATGTTGATTGCTGCAGTTATGCTGATATGCACCAGTTGAGGATCTGCCTCTTATATTTAGTAGAGGCTCCAAAGACATTGGGAGCTGGATCACAAAGTTGGGGGTGGGGGGTGAAAATGGACCAACAGATTCACTTCTCATTAGTTGACTCAGCCCTTGCCCCCTCATAATTAACCTTCCTCTACCCCTCAAACACCCCCCAATCCCACAAACTCTGCCTATGTATGCTGAAAAGCAATAGCTCCCAGTGGCATTTAACAGAGAGTGCAGGGGATCTCATCAGAAGAAAGACTTTCTAGCTTTTGGAACTAATTGCCAGAATGCAGTCTTGAGATCACAATTTAAAATCAGAGCTGATCTTATTTGCTGTTCTATAAAGAGACATGTCCTCCTGACTATTAACAATCAACATGTTTGGGTAGCTTATAGACCTCCTTTGAGCTATTAAGTCCTCCTGCCATAAGCCTTCATGAAGGCTGGTCAGACGCTCTCTTTCACTTTCTCTGTCTAAGCAGGTGTAATAAGTGCATCCTGGTTGCTCTCACATGTCACTAAAATAGCCAATATTGGCCTCTGCTGAGGAGCAGAATGCTTGTTAGCCATGCCATGGAAGTCTGAGTATCATAGCTGTTCACAAATTAGGTTTTATACATACACACACACACACACACACACACACACTGTTCATCTTGCTACCTCAGTGAGGTAAGTACTGATAACTCCATCTTACAGAAATGCTAATGGAGGAGATGCCTTGCACAGGGACATGCAGCAAGTCAGCGAGCAGATCCGGGAAATAGATCCCCAGAAATATGACTCCTGTGCCTTCCTAGCAAGGCTGTCCTTCCTTCCAGCTGTAGTCAGCTTAACTGTTGAAATGTATTTGCCTTAGAGGGGATTTTCACAAGCTGCTTCAGTCATCTGTTCCAGAGGGATGTGGAGCAGGGCTCCCTGGACTTTCTAGGTTTCCATATTACCAAGTGTCCGTGAGTGCTGTTGGGGTTCCTGTGCACTGGGATTTTCTCTCTCTCTCTCTCTCTCTCTCTCTCTCTCTCTCTCTCTGTGCCATCTTTCCTTCTCTTTCTGTTGCATCTGAAACTTTCCTTAGCTGTTCTTCCCACTCACCGACTGTTTGTTTCATCCTGGATCCAGCAAAAACCCAGGATGGTGTTGCCCTGGAGATCCAGCCACTGAAAAGTCAAGAAGGGGTGGAAAATGAGGAGAAGGAGAAGAAGAAAGTGAAGGTCCCGAAGAAGGAGAAGTCAGTGCTGCAGGGGAAGCTCACCCGCTTGGCAGTTCAGATTGGGAAAGCAGGTGAGCATGCTGATAGGGGCAGGGTTTGGCTGCTCCTCAGGTTTCCGCAAGAATCCTTGGGAAATTTTTGCTATTTCCTGAACTTGTGTTCATGTTCGAAAGCGCGCACTTGTGCAAGTGCACATTTCCCCCTAAAATTCTCATTTTCTTGTTTTACCCTGTGGGGGGCAGGGAAATGTGCACTTTTAAAAATGTAAATTTTTCCTAATCAGAAAAAACAATGATGCTCACATTTGGGAACACAAACAAGACAAACCAAGCTGTTAGTCTTTTTAACCCTTCCACCACAGAAATTACTAATGTAATTTAATGTTACATTAAATGTAACATTTAATGAGGTCCTTAGCCCACACTTGGAAGATCAGAGGTGCAAATTAGTATGGCATTACTGACTTGGGACAATCTCACAGGAGGAAACAGGCCAAGGGTCTTTTACACACTGGGCGGGTTCACCTGATCACAAAGGGAAAATAAGCCATGGTGGTTGGAAGCAGCATAATTGACATAAGTACCTTCACTGGGTGTAGGTTGTTGTGACGTCCAAACCTGGTGAGGGTGAGTGGCTGGGGTGGTTTACAAACCATCCTGAAACTCATGGCTTGTTCTAGGGGGCTAAGAAACTTAATGTTTAATGATATTCGTTTAATTATTAATGAGTAATCAGTCCCAAGGCCAAGTAAAATTGTATCATAGGTAACATGTGGCCTGCAAGCTTTGTTGTAGCTTGTATGTCTCTCAGATAGTTGCTGAGAGGGGGGTTGCTGCTGTGTAATTGGTAGCTAACAGTTCTCTCCTTTTTTGTCCTTTTTGAGAATCTCCCGCTAAGCTCTAACTAGCATACTTCAATCCAGACTTGCAGCCTCCCTTCTAGTTCTGGCTGTGGTGCAGTCAGTCCTATGAGCTGCTGGAGGCCTGCCCAGGGTCACCTAGTTTCTTCTTTTCTCTCCTTGCTCCTCCACAGGATTGATCATGTCAGCCATCACAGTCATTATCCTGATCCTGTATTTTGTGATCGACAACTTTGGGATTCAGAAAAGGCAGTGGCTGGCTGAGTGTACCCCCATCTACATCCAGTATTTTGTGAAGTTCTTCATCATCGGTGTCACTGTGCTTGTAGTGGCTGTCCCTGAGGGTTTGCCCCTGGCTGTCACCATCTCTTTGGCTTACTCCGTGAAGGTGAGAAGGTGGACTCTAGAGGAGATTCTGGGCTTGATGGAGGCTGTGGGGGGGTTGTGTGTGTGTGTGTGTGTGTATGAACTAGCATGTTGTGCTGGGTTGGTTTGTTTCTTTTTAGAAAAACAGGGTAGGCCTGGGTCTGCAACAGAAGTTGTATTGTGTAAGGGAGTGGAGAGTAGATGCCTCTTCTTTGGAGTGTATGAAAAGGGTTTTGCATAGGGATGGAACAGTCTGTTACCAGTCCGTGTCATAGAATCATAGAATAGTAGGGTTGGAAGGGACCTACGAGACCATCAAGTCCAGCCCCCATGTCAGTTTCACACTTTTTCATTCTTAAGTCTCTTTTGCCCTGTTTCTGCACTGATGCAATTTTTAAAAAATCTACACAGAATTTATACATAAATTCTTAATTGTATATTTATTTTTCAGTTTTTCTCACAAAATACACACGTATGTACGTATTTTGTCAAGATGTACACATTTGTAAATGTATTTTATCCTAAAATGCACATTTAAAATGCATTTTTGTACACTTTTTGAGCTGAGTGTGAAATCTGAAGGCTCCAACCTGCATATAAGTCTAGAGGTTCAGATCAGGTCAATTTGAGTCCAAATTCACAAATTCCTCAAAGCATCCCTAGTTTCAGGCATACATGTCCACATCTTATGTGGCTAGATCAGCTTTCCCCAAACCAGTGCCCTCCAGACATGTGGTCTGCAACTCTCATCATTCGTAGCCAGCATAGCCATTAGTTGCAGTCCAACACATCTGGGGGGCACCAAGTTGGGCAAAATGTACATAGAGAAGGAGTTTTGAAGTGTTAAAACTAGAAGAGGCAGATTTATTAACCTCTGTATTAAAATGTTATGTTGGCCTTTAAGCATTTCTACTTGAGGCTTTTATTGTGCGCTCATGATTGCTCACCCATGCTAGTTTGTGGGTCCTTTACATGATGTCATCCTCCTCCAGGGGCTCTCCCATGCTTTGCACCCATTATTGCGGAATTTTTTAGATCAAGGAAAGTCTGTTATGTCCTGAATGACGCTATGAAATACTCCATGTATTTGCACAATTTCGCTATACCACACCACCATCTAGTGGTTGTGTAATGAAACATACAAAACAGCAGAGAAAGACACCACCACCACCCCACCACTTCCCCATGGGAAAAAAGCATGTGTAAAGGAGCTGGTCTTAATCCCGCAAAGAGTTTGGAAGCAGAAGACAGGGTAAAGGTGAGGGATAAAAGCCTCGTGTAGAAATGCCCTTTATCCCAAATCCTGAAAACCTAGGTAGGTAGATCTCACCTTTTTTTTTTTTATCTATTACTTTTACTTTAATGTGGAGATC
The DNA here is from genome assembly GCF_057233095.1 of Heloderma suspectum. NCBI lineage: Eukaryota > Metazoa > Chordata > Lepidosauria > Squamata > Helodermatidae > Heloderma > Heloderma suspectum. The sequence goes on from NC_139461.1 coordinate 248,221,713, forward strand.
AGTATTTTTGGCTGCATCATTGAAGACCAGAACTTGGTGTGTTTTCTTAGTTAAACAATTTCCTAGTGAGGCAGATTGCAAGGAAGCCATCCCGCCCGCCCTCGTTTATTCCTTCTCTAGGCCGTCTCTATGTTAGTTAAGTGACCATCTGCCTCTGTGCCACTGAGTCTCTGTAAACCTTCCCAGTAATTCCTGTGTCTTCCTCACACAGAAAATGATGAAAGATAACAATCTCGTTAGGCACCTGGATGCTTGCGAGACAATGGGCAACGCCACTGCTATCTGCTCAGACAAGACAGGGACTCTCACTATGAACCGTATGACTGTGGTGCAAGCTTATGTGGGCGATACCCACTACCGACAGATCCCTGATCCAGAAGCCATCCTGCCCAAGATCCTGGACCTCATTGTCAATGGTGTTGCAATAAACTCAGCTTACACCTCTAAAATCCTGGTGAGTCCCAGCTTACTTTATGGTAGAAGAGCTAGTACTTGCAACCCTTCCTCTAGTCCACCGGAGAGCAAAGTTTCAGTAGGACTAGTCATATACTCAGCCTGTGAGCATCTTGTCGTTTCGTGGTGGAAGGAGTGGGCCCACACTGCATAAGAGCCAGTGTGGTGCAGTGGTTAAAGCGTTGGACTGGGTTCAAGTCCCAACTCTGCCATGAAGCTCATGGGCTGACCTTGGGCCAGTCACTGACTCTCAGCCTAACCTACCTCACAGGGTTGTTGTGAGGATGAAATGGAGAGGAGGATCATGTATGCCACCTTCGGTTTCTTGGAGGAGAGGTGGGATATAAAGGTAACGAGTACATAAAAAATAAAGTATAAGGAATTGTGTGAGCTCAGCTGCTCTGTGCATAAGCCCAGGTGTGCATAGGGCTTGAGTTGTGTGACCTTGTCCTCGCCGTACGTGCCCATGCGTGGAGTGCCTGTGTGCCATGAGATAAAGCACGCATGCCCTCTCCTTTCACCACAGAACTAGAGATGGGCAAGTAGCTTGTGCATGGCCTGAAAATGAATGTGGACCCTGCAAGCAAGCCTTCCTTTGGATCATTCAAAAGAATGCTTGAAGAAGCCCAGTCCTCTCTGCTGCCCACTACCTGTCCCCAAGTGTGTGTACCAGGGGATCCCCTTTGGGGGCCAGGACAAGGTAACAGAGTCTGCTCCCCCTTCCCCTGACTGCCTAAAAAATTAAAATGCTGGCAGCGTAGTGATGCTGCCACTACGCTGCCAACATCTTCACTTTCTAAGCAGTCAGAGGAAGGAGCAGGGGATCAGCAGGCCTCTCCCATGTTTCATGGAGTCTTTCCATCACCTGCTACACCACCATCCATGCCCCCCAAAGTAGCTTTTTTGCTCTTTGGGGAGCAAGGACAGGGTAGCAGCTTGCAGAGGCTGGGGGCCTCAAGCAAGCAGAGTTCACCCAGGTGCCTGCCAGTGGCTTAGTGGCAAATTCGGAAGCGCAGGGTCCCTTCGTGACAGTCACAGCCACGCCCCCTCACAGCCACGCCCCCTTCTGAGATTGTACAACCTTGTAAGATATACAGCCTTCAACTGGGATCCAAACACAGTGCAGCTGAGAGTAAGGCAATGGTATTTCAACTGGATGTCTGAGAAAAAATGTAGGGGTGTTAATTTTTTTCACCTACTCACTCACAAACATTTTAGGTTTTCAAAATATTATACTCTATGGAAGTGGCGCCCTCTTAACTCAGCCCTCATGGACAGATCTCATTTAAACAGCCTCTTGCACACTCCCTTAGCACCCCAACATTACCCATTAGCCTTTCCTAAGCTACTTTATTATATCTCTTCCATCCTGCAACAGAAACGTCCACACACCCAGCTGGATTGAACCACATGCACACATGCACACACACCTACCTTCTTTCTCCTCTCCCCCCAACTGATTTTTTTCTTTTTCCCTCCCCTCCACCAGGGTTTGTTTTCCCAGATACATGCCAATTTTGTACCAAAAAAGTGTTGCTGACAGAGCAGGTTGAATGTGGCAATTCTGCTTACCGTAGAAATTAATGTTCAAGAATTAACAGTGCAATCCAATGGGTCTTTATTTCGAATTAAATTTACAGAGATCTTGGGAAGGCAGCTAAGGCTGCAGTCCTACACACACTTACCTGGCAGGAAGCCCAATTGGCAATTCAACATAGTGGGACTGACTTCTGAGTAAACATGCATAGGATTGTGTGATAAATCCTAAAAACTGGCACAAACCAGCCACCTGCCCTGTCCCATAAGTAAATAATGATGGCAGCAACCCCCACCCCCCACTCTCTTGCTGCTGCCGTGGCCAGCAGCAGCCCTGAACGGGTAGCCGGTGTTGCAGGAGACGAGGGCAGCGCCGGGTGCGCAGGCACAGAGCAGGGACGGGCGGAGAAGCCAAGAGCTGAGGAGGAGAAGTGGGGGGGCGAGAGGAGGCTGCAGAGCTCCCTCTCTCACTCGCTCGCTTCCTTTGTCTGGCCAGCAGCCAAGAGGCAGATGCCTGCACTCCCTCTGCTCCCTCCTTCTTCCCTAGCAGACTGTGACCTGGCTGGGGGCTGGCTTCAAAAAAAGTGCCAGAGCAACGCCCTGGCGTGACCTGCCACCACTACACCACTGGTGCCTGCTCATGGCAGGTTGTGCCTGCCTCAATTCTGCTCTTTTTAATTCAGGAAGGGATGCTTGCATTTGCAGGTGTCCCTGCTGCAAATAGCTCACCCCAACCCTACACAGAGCACTAATTTTTAAAGCAGGGTGACTGCGTGAACTGACCTTGTTGGCTGTGTATACCTGTCTGTAGTATATTCACTAAGGAACAGAAAAGCTGCAATACGTTTGATGGGAGCAGGGCAGGCCACTTGTCACTAACTTTTTATCTGTGTGCCTGATAAAAAAAATCAAACAAGATTAATCTCTCTGTTGGGAAAAGTAACATATGCTGGATGACATGGATCTGTTTCCCTGTTGCATGTATTGGCTGCCCTATTTGTATATTCCCAGCAGGATACTCACAATACCCGTCATGTGTTAACAAAATGCTCCTTCTTTTTTCAAATGCAGAAGTAATCTCCCGTTTCAGAAAAAAAATAGCATATGAGGTTCTTTCCAAAATGTCTAATATATAAATGTTTCAAACTCCCCTATGAGGTAGGTAAGTGATGAACAGGTGGCTCCACTGATCAGGGACTGGCACGGAGGAATTTGAATACCCACCAGTCAGTTTGAGATCAGAAGAGCCCCCTGCTTGACAAATCTGATAGGTAAGAAAATTTTGCTAATATCCCTTTTTCACAGATAGGAGCTGAAGTCTAAAGAGATTTAAGGTTTTGACTTCTCAAAGATAAAAATAACACCCATCTAGCTAACTGGCTTGGGGTTGTTGTTGTTGTTTTTTTACCTAGTGTCATTTTTTTAGCTTTGAAATTCTACTCATTAGCAATAGGCACCCACTGCTGACAAATCCAAATGTTTTCCATTACATTGTTATTGCTGCTATTTTATCATGCATTTTCTCCAAGAAGCTTGGAATTGGGACTAAACAAGATGGGACGTTAATGCATATCTGCATTTAATTTTGTTTTAATGCAAATAGCATTAAATAGCATCACATGGAGGGGCTGATCATTATCAGGATCACAGCAGTTATGGAGATGGCACTTAATGCTTTTCTCCCCAACTCTGGTGCTGAAGAAATCCCCTCCTCTGAAACTGGTATTTGCATTGGGAGGAATTTATTTATTTATTTAAACTATTTCTTGGCCACCTTTTGGGGCAGAAGCCCTCCCAAGGCAGCTTACAGCAATAACTAGTGCTGTGCCGAAAGTTTCTCCCACATTTTTTTTGACCATTCTCATTGAATTTGATAGAAGAGAAATTACTTTTGAAAAGAAATTCCATGGTGAAGAAATTTCAGAGAAATTCTCATAGGTTGGTTTTGGGTTTCTTGGGCTTACCTTATTTAGGAGGTGGCTGAGGAGTGAACAGCAGTGTCCTGTTTTTCATTGTACAATCATCTCTCTGGCTGCCTGGAGCCTCCTCAGCTTCCTACATGTCAATGAAAGCCCAGTTTAAGGCACCATGAATAATTCCTCCCATAGGTAGGGATGTCGGAGAATTTCGCCACAAATCTCCGGGAGGCCAAATGCCAAAGCATTCGGCCCCCCAAAATTGGTGGAGAAACGGTCCCCCCCCCCCCCCGGGATGGGACTTACCTTGTGTGAATGTCCCTGGTGGCAGCGGCTCCTGGCGGTGGTTCGGCGGCGGTTTGGCGGCGGCGGCGGCTGGTCTTCCGACTGGCTGCTGCCGCCGCCATTTCCAAGTAAAACAAACAAACGTGATAGGCTACGTAAAGATTTACGTAGCCTATCATGGCTAGATTTTCAAAAAACACCGTGACAGGCTACGTAAAGATTTACGTAGCCTATCACGGCTGACTTTGGGGGGGGGGGGGGGAAGTGCGTACGCAAATGGCGGCGCCCATAGGCGCCGCCATTTGCGTTCCTTATTTGGGCACGTGTAGTCTACGTAAACATTTACGTAGACCGGCGAAAATAAGGGCAACGCAAATAGCCCATGGGCGCCGCCATTTGCGTACACGCTTTCCCCCCCCCCCCAAAGTCAGCCGTGATAGGCTACGTAAACATTTACGTAGCCTATCACGGCTGACTGCAGGGATGCAAACGGTGGCGGCTACGGCCGCCGCCATTTGCGTCCCGGCAGGAGAAGAGGTTTCACGGCCGGAGGGACGGGGCGCCTCCCCCCTGGCCAGAATTTCGGCTGGAGGGACGGGGCGCCTCCCCCCCACCGCGAAGCAAGCTGCGGGATCAGGTAAGGGACTTTCATCCATCCCTACCCATAGGGCTTTTTCAGATCAGGATGTGCAGACTAGCTGTAATTGGAAAGGAAAGGTTCCTCCTGTGCAAGCACCGGGTCATTACTGACCCTTAGAGGGACGCCGCTTGCACTGGCGTTTTCATGGCAGACTGTAGCGGGGTGGTTTGCCATTGCCTTCCCCAGTCGTGACTAGCTGTGATTAGGTAAGCTCAAAAACACCACAAACATAAATTGTAAAAGATCCTGAATGAGGCAAAACAATGGAAGCTCCTTTCATGGGGGAAGAAACTTCCAGGAAATTGGAGGACAGATTTTGGCAGAGCACTAGCTCCACCTCATCCCTGGAGCGAGAGACAACACTCCTCCCCCCTCACAACTGCATTGTGCTGGATGCAAATTGAGGGCTGGCCAGCCAAGACAGTGGATGTTGTTGCAGCATGAAACCCCCCAAACCCTTGACAAAAAAGAAAGAAGCTATGCTACAAGCCCTGCCAATGGGGAGTCCTAGCTGGGAGAAACTGTTGAGAATTTCTCTTCCCCCGGATAAGTTCAGTGAAATTGTCTCCCAAATTTCTCTGCCCACAAGTGAGGTGGAGGAATTTAAGAGGCCATTTGCGCACAGCCCTAGCAGTAACCCAATAACCCACTGACATCAGAGCAAAGACACATTTAATGTCACATCTAGTTTGGCAATGAAACAATGGGATTCACTACCACAAGATGTGGTGATGGCCACCAACTTAGATAGCTTTAGAGGGGATTTAACAAATTCATGGAGGATAAGGCTTTCTATGGTTTCTAATAGTAATGGCTATATGCTGCCTCCAGGATCAGAGGCAGTATGTCTCTGAATGCTGTTTCTAGGGAACACCAGCAAAAGAGGGCTATTGCTTTCATATCCTGCTTGTGGGCTTCCCATAGGCATCTTGTTGGCAACGGTGGGAACAGAATGCTGGACTAGATAGGTGTTCGGTTTGAGTCAGCAGGGTTATTCTTATGTTCATTGGTTAGGTTTAACCCCCCCTCTCCCCATGGAGATTTTCTCCTCTGTATAGGTTAGGGTAGGCTGAGTGATTGTAACTGGCTCAAATTCACCCAGCAAGCTTCATAGCTGAGTAGAGATTTGAACCCAGGTCTCCCTGGCCAAGTCCAGGGCTCTACCTACTGCACCAAACTGACTTTTATTACTATTTTGCATGCTGTTCTTTGCTTACCAGGCCTCTGGTTATAATAGAATGCAGTAGTCATGGCTGTTTACATGCGATTTGCCACTAATTTCTCATCTTCCGCTTGTTTGGGGAAATTTAGCCACCGGAGAAAGAAGGAGGTCTCCCACGTCAAGTTGGAAACAAGACAGAGTGTGCACTTCTGGGTTTTGTGCTGGACTTGAAACAGGATTATCAAGCCGTCCGGAATGAAGTGCCTGAGGAAAAGCTGTACAAGGTCTACACCTTCAACTCAGTCCGCAAGTCCATGAGTACAGTGCTGAAGAACCCAGATGGGAGCTTCCGCATGTACAGCAAAGGAGCCTCTGAGATCATCCTGCGCAAGTAATTAAATTATTTGCTAATGGCTCTGTTGGGGCCTCTAGTGATTATTTGCAGCATATGCTTCTCTGTTCTATGACTAGGGTACTATAAACCCTTCCAGGAGGTCTGTAGGACAGACCTGGCACTGGGGAGCTCTCTTTGTAAATAAGGGAAATTCCCATAAGAAATGGTCAGTCTGTCCTATTAAGAATGTGTAGAATGGAGAATCTCGAAGAAGCTCTGGTACCATCTACAGAAGTGGAAAGGTTACTAGCTGTCTTTCTTTGGCTTCCTGTTGTGCTGATTCTCGGAGATCTTCTCCTCCATATCCCTATCTGGATTTTCTTCCAGTTCTGTAGAAAAGCAGAAATGTATTGTCCAGGGAAAGGCTCATTCTTTGAGTTAAATTGAAACTGGTCAGAATTGCAAGAAAGTTGAGAGGCAACTCTTATATGCTTTACTTCTCTGTTTACCTTTCTTAGTTATCTCTGCACTAGAGATGGAAAAAGGTTTCCGACCCTTACATTTCTGCAATTAACTCCCCCCATTCAAAAATCCCTGAGTCATTGGGCCAGTTCACCATACTGAAAATAACCCTAGTGGGTTGATTGTTCACTCGGTAACCCACATTACTCCCAACAGATGATCAAGCACTCCACAACTTGCCATGGTTTGCTTTCCCCTTAGTCTTCCCACCTGCTCCCAGCACATATCCCAGGAACCTTCATGGCTTTGCAATGTCAGATGCATTTCTACTTTTGGTATGCTTTGTGCGCTGGGCATGTTTTACCTTTGCCAGCTCCAGAGGGAAATTTTTCCTCCTTCTCAAATCACTTCCTGCATAGAATTTCATGAGAAGCAAGAGTTAAACCAAGCATTTGGTTGTTGTTTTTTTAAAGACTTTTGCTGCACCTGCAAGAGAAGCAGCTTTCATTCACCCTCCTCCTCCTCCACCTCTGCCACCTGCAAAGAGTTTTATGAGCAATAAGAGTAAAAGCCTCCCCACTCCCAGTGTGTGATTTCTCTTTTTTAAAGCTTTTGGCTGCCCTTTCATTCTTAAGAGAAAGTTACTTTGGCTGCTCCTTGCTGCCGGGGACGACAGTGTGTATGCGTGATTGACTTACCTCTGGGTAAGTGCGTGCTGCCCCAATTCAGGACCGTGGCAATTTGGGAGGGGGATTTAAGCTTTCCCCCTCAGGTTTTAAGTGGGAATTCTTTCCCCCGTGCATTTTGAGTGCTTTCCCCCTTTTTTTTAACACTCATACACACGGGGGGGGGGGGGGAGATTTTGGCATGAAAACAGGAGTGGGGAAGCTTAAATGGCCCATCCCAAATCGCCATGGTCCCAAATTGAGGCCATATGCACTTACTTAGAGGTAAATCAATCATGCATACACACACAACTCTGCTAAGAAGAGGAGTGTCTCTGGTCACAAGGAAAAAAAGATGGTCACTGTCAAATGAAGTGCCAAACTGGAGGAGGAAGGGGCAGAGGGCACTGACACTGTTGCCAGGCAGAGTTTGGCAAGCAATGCCACACAGAGCAGTCATGTTTTTTGCCACTCTTGCCAGATGACTCTGTAGCCCTTCTGAACAAACCATGTGGAAACTACACTACCGGCTTTGGACAACACAAGTCACTCTGAAACAAACATGGCTCACAACCCACTGTGACTTATCATCTGGTTCGCATGTAACAAAAAGCCATCATGGGTGAATTTCCCTGTGGGGCGTCTCATTGTGGTGGCCAATTTGAATATCTGAGGCGCAGCGGGGGCATGCCGTAGCTTCTTGTTACATGTGAACCTGGCAAGGCTGGGTTGTTGGGGTGGTTGACAAGCCACCCACAACTCTAAAACAGCCCATGAGTTATGGGTTGCTTGTCAACCACCCCAACAATCCACCTTTGCTGGGACATAACGCTGGGCACATAACGAGAAGCTACTGTGTGACCCCACTGTGAATATCAAAATGGCTGCCACGATAAAAGCCCCGTGGGGAAATTCACTCATGGTGGCTTCTTGTTACATGCAGACCAAGTCATTTGTGCTGTGTGAACCCTGTCATTATGAGCGGAGCCCAACGCTCACACACATATTTCACCTTGGTTTCTAACAGCTTGGCACCAGCCCTCTTCATCTGCCAGTTTCCTACTACTACCCTTTCCCACATGTACTAAATGGAAAGGGGGAACAGAGGAGGGAAAACAGTAGCTAAGGTTAACACTGAGGGCTGCTTCTAAAGCTTTTCCTGTATTGCCAGTGTGAACTCTGAGAAGTTAAGTGTAGGTGTTTTTATCCTCCTGATTCTTTGACCAGGAGGAATAAAAGAGTACATTTCCCGTCTAGTTTGCCCATAAAGGAAGAGCTTGAGCCAAATATCTGGACTGCTGTTTTCCCTCCTTTCACTAACCCAACCTTGATTAAGTGTAGGTAACTGGGCAGGAGGGGGATGAAAACTGGTAAACGATAGGGCTGTGCACCACTTCAGCCCGAAGCCTGAAGTGGATCAGGGCGATTCCAAGAGGGTCGAAATCAGATCAAAGCAGGTCGGATTGATCCAAAGTGCTTTGGCCCAATCCAGACAGCTGCCTGCCAGCCCCCTGCTCCTTACCTGGACCCATAGGGAGTGCCTGCAGCCGTCACCCTCTTCGAAGGGTCGCCATTTTCTTGTAAAATAGCAACTCTTCTTCCAGTAATTAAATGTTGTGTAGATTTCGGTCGTAAAGGGGCTATCCACGCAACCTTGCGGGCATAAATGTTGTGTAGATGGCCCCTTTTCAGCCGCAATCTATGCAACATTTAATTTCTGGAAGAAGATTTGCCATCTTAAAAGAAAATGGCGACTCCCTTGAAGAGGGCAACGGCTGCAGGTGCTCCCCATGGGTCCAGGTAAGGAGCAGGGTGCTCACACGGCGGGGGGGGGGGGCTATTCAGATGTCCGAATCCCACTTCAGTTCCAGAGTCCAAAGCGGTTCAGATTGGTGCCGAATCAGGCCCAGGCAGGTCAGGGCCGATTCAGAAGCTCCGAATTGGCCTCTGAAGCAGATTGGAGGGTCCCTGCACAGTCCTAGTAAATGAGTGGGTTGATCATAATGGTAGAGCTACCTCAAGTTGTTTTTTTATGATCTTTGGAGAATTCTTTAAAAACCTCAAGCATTTCCCAAGAATTCTCTTATTTTAAAAAAAGCTCCAAAAGGCCCAGCCTGTTCCAACTTGAGATCCATTATCACTGTACGCTCTTAGGACTCTTATTTAAGAGACTGGCCAACACAACACACACTCACTCAATACTGAACATCCCTTCCAGAATTGTAGCCTTCAGCCTGATATAATAAAAGGAACAAAGTCTCTCTAGCCATTTCTATAACCTCTTCATTAACAGGACAGCAGTATTAAGGCTCACATGGAATCAAACAAAAATATGGATACATTTCTTTTCAGTCCCCCCACAAAATATGACTTGGTTGAATTTTAACACAATTAAGTACACATGCCATATTTTCATATTTCCATGTTTCTCTCAGCAGGCGTCCTCTCTTAATTTTACTAACATATATCACTACATAGCCACTGAGGGCAAGAACTGCATAATTTTGCAGACTCTTGTGTTTCGCTCTTTACATTGGCCCAACAATATGTCTTAACAACCATTGGAATTTGTTGAAGTGACAGACACTAATGATACAAATACTTTCTGCACTAAAGTACATTCAGCAATGTATGCTATTTAAGAAAGGATTTTGTTGCTTTGAAAGATTTCTTCACTCTCTCCGCTTCTGTCCATAAAGCACTCTTTCACTTTCATATTTTGTCTGACAAAAAACATACCCACAGCCCACTATCTATCAAGAAACTCTCCTCTCTGTGCAGCTCACTGGTAGAGGATGGGATAATTGTAGAGATTAGGCACATAGAGGCAGGATGAGTGCCCTAGTCATGGGTGAGAGACTGAAAAATCTAAGTCCCCAAAGCATGACTAAAAGAAGAGCTAGTCAGTTCCTTCTACTTCTTCCTACATGTATACTGGGTGCTCTTCACTCTGTCCACTAGGGTGTGAAACAGACATTACTTAAGATCCATATCTGGTAGCTACATCATCTGTTCATTTTTACCTTGGAGTAGGTGCAGGGGGCCTGACTGGAACCCTAGCACGAGGGTAGGGGAGCTTTAACACACACACACACACACACACACACACACCACTGTGAGCCCAATCTGGATCAGGAGCCCTGCACCTGTTATAGAGTAAAGGGTAGGTTCTTTTCCCCATGGGACACAAAGTTGCAAGATACAGATTTAAGGTCATGTCTGTTTTGATGCCTAGGTGGGCAGGCTCTTTAGAAAAAAGATTTGGCTCCGTGCTGGACAAGGATGCACCTTCCATTTCTTCTCTAGAGCCAGTCTTTCTCCTGCCTCCACAACAAATGGATGTAGGTCTCTTGGTCTGCTTCTAAAGCAGATTGATTTATTATTATTATTATTATTATTATTATTAATAATAATAATAATAATAATAATAATTTGTGTCCTATCTTTCCATACATAATGCTCAAGGCAGCCAAGGATTGTTATCAGCTTGTGCAATAGATCTAAGCAAAAAATAGACTGCTAACTATTTGGTATCTCTGGCCCAATTAAAATATACAATTCTAGTGAATTGTTTTTGTTCATGTGAAGGCAGTCAAAGCAGCAACTATGCTTCTTTCTCCTAGAGTGCCTTTGTTTGCTGCAGAGAGGGGGTATGATAAAAGGGAACCCTGCAATATTCAACCATGACCATTGAACCCAGCCCCCTTGTGAGGCAAAAATGGATAATATACTCCTATATGTAAAGAGTGTGTGTTCAATCAATAAAGCACGCGCTCTTGATTAATCCAATACAACAGGGGTGGGCAACTTATGATTCTCCAGATCTTTTGATCTTCAACTCCCATAATCCCTCATCATAGCCTGTGCTGGCTAAGGTTGATGGGAGTTGTAGGCCAAAATATCTGGAGGGCCAAAAGTTGCCCACCCCCTGCTATACAAAGATCTAAAGCTGTTTGCTTTTGCTCATGGGAACACAGCCTTTGAAATACATGCTCATGCCCTTAATATATCTTTTCCTTTGATGCAGATGCACAAAGATCTTGGACAAGAATGGGGAACCCCGGATATTTAAGGTGAAGGATCGGGATGAGATGGTGAAAAAAGTAATTGAGCCAATGGCTTGTCAAGGGCTGCGTACCATTTGTCTGGCCTACCGGGACTTCCCAGCTGGTGTTGAGCCCGACTGGGATGCTGAAAATGAGATCCTGTCCGACCTTACCTGTATCACTGTGGTTGGCATTGAGGACCCTGTTCGGCCAGAGGTACCAGAGTGGCTCTCTTCTATGTCTGTGCCTAGTGTGAAGGGTGCTAGATCACCTTTTTCCTCTTATATTCTTTCCCTCTCCATGTTGCCTATCATTGTATCTCTGCTGTTTCTAGCCGCCACCTTATCATAGAATAGTAGAATCATAGAATAGTAGGGTTGGAAGGGGCCTACAAGGCCATCGAGTCCAACCCCCTGCTCAATGCAGGAATCCAAGTCAGAGCATCCCTGACAAATGGCTGTCCAGCCTCGTCTTGAAGGCCTCCAGTGTGGGAGAGCCCACCACCTCCCCAGGTAATTGGTTCCATTGCCGTATTGCTCTGACACTCAGGAAGTTTTTCCTGATGTTCAGTCGGAATCTGGCTTCCTGTAACTTGAGCCCATTATTCCGTGTCCTGCACTCTGGGATAATCAAGAAGAGATCCTGGCCTTCTTCTCTGTGACAACCTTTCAAGTACTTGAAGAGCGCTATCATATCTCCCCTCAGTCTTCTCTTCTCAAGGCTAAACATGCCCAGTTCTTTCAGTCTCTCTTCATAGGGCTTTGTTTCCAGTCCCCTGATCATCTTTGTTGCCCTCCTTCAACCCCAGCTTTGGGCTCTCTCCTCTTATTCTGATGGTTATACTTGTGATCTGATCTTTTCCAAACCATGTTCCTTGATGTGTCCACTGAGAATCTTTTCCTCTTTGACTACCACCTTGCCACTTCTCATCTTTTATTCTCTTCATTTGCCTCTCCTACTTAGATAATCAATTGTGAACTTCAGTATATTAGATTCCTTTACCTTTCTGTCGTGTCTCCTTCATCCTGTCACTTCGTTTCTTTGCCTTGGTTTTGCTTTGTCTTGCACCTCTGAATCCTTTGCATTTCTTCCTCATCTGACCTACTGATCTTCAGATCTGACTTATTCTTTCTGTTTTCCCTGCTTCTGTTCGTATGCCAATGACTCCCTTTGGAGGAAGTCCCATAAACTTTCTGAGTACCACCATTACTGTGCTGCCTCATTCTCTGAGATAACAGTACTGTTAGGTGGCAGTCTGTCAGTGTCCACTGTGAGGCTGTGTTACTAATGAGGTTGCTAGTCTGGGAAACCATTCCTGTCAGATTAAGAGTATGGTTGTACCTCCATTCCTGACTGATCCACCTGTGTCTTTTGGCAGCTAAATAGCAGGGAGAAAATCAAGAAGTACAGCTCTTCGTGGGGGAAAGCTGCATCTATTGAATGTCAACAGTGCCAATAGGACCAGAAAAAGCAGCTGTAAGGCTGAAAACCAAAGTAAAAAAAGAAACAGCTGCACCAATTAAATTCCCAACGCGTTTCGACACTTGTTCTTTATCAAGGGAAAAACTCTTGGAGATCATAGAATCATAGCATAGTAGGGTTGGAAGGGGCCTACAAGGCCATCGAGTCCAACCCCCTGCTCAATGCAGGAATCCAAGTCAGAGCATCCCTGACAGATGGCTGTCCAGCCTCGTCTTGAACACGTCCAGTGTGGGAGAGCCCACCACCTCCCCAGGTCATTGGTTCCATTGTCGTATTGCTCTAAAAGTCAGGACGTTTTTCCTGATGTTCAGCCGGAATCTGGCTTCCCGTCACTTGAGCCCATTATTCCGTGTCCTGCACTCTGGGAGGATCAAGAAGAGATCCTGGCCTTCCTCTCTGTGACAATCTTTCAAGTACTTCAGGGCTAAACATGCCCAGTTCTTTCAGTCTCTCTTCATAGGGCTTTGTTTCCAGTCCCCTGATCATCTTTGTTGCCCTCCTCTGAACCCTCTCCAGTTTGTCTGCATCCTTCTTAAAGTGTGGTGCCCAGAACTGGACACAGTACTCCAGATGAGGCCTAACCAGTGCTGAGTAGAGGGGAACTAGTACTTCCCGGGATTTGGAAGCTATGCTTCTATTAATGCAGCCCAAAATTTGCCTTTTTTGCAGCATTTGCCTTTTTTGCAGCCACATCACATTGTTGGCTCATATTCACCTTGTGATCGACAACAATTCCAGGATCCTTCTCGCTTGTAGTGTTGTTGAGCCACGTATCCCCCATCTTGTAACTGTGCATTTGATTTCTTTTTCCTAGGTGCAGAACTTGGCATTTATCCCTATTAAATGTCATTCTGTTGTTTTCTGCCCAGCGCTCCAGTCTATCCAGATCACTTTGAATTTTGTTTCTGTCTTCCAAAGTATTAGCTATCCTGCCCAATTTTGTGTCATCTGCAAATTTGATCAGCATTCCCTGCACCTCCTCGTCCAAGTCATTAATAAAAATGTTGAAAAGCACTGGGCCCAGGACTGAGCCCTGTGGTACCCCACTCGTTACCTCTCCCCAGTTTGAGAAGGTCCCATTGATAAGCACTCTTTGAGTCCGATTCTGTAGCCAACTGTGGATCCACCGGATCGTTGTTTCATCTAGCCCACTTTGAGCTAGTTTGCTCATCAGGATATGATGGGGCACTTTGTCGAAAGCTTTGCTGAAGTAGAGGTATATGATGTCTACAGCATTCCCACAGTCCACAAGGGAGGTGACTTGATCAAAAAATGAGATCAGATTTGTCTGGCAGGACTTGTTTTTGACAAATCCATGTTGGCTTCGAGTAATCACGGCATTGTTTTCAAGGTGCTTCCAGATGGATTGCTTTATCATCTGCTCCAGAATTTTCCCAGGGATTGATGTCAGGCTGTCTGGTCTGTAGTTCCCAGGTTCCTCCTTTTTACCCTTTTTGAAGATAGGGACAACATTAGCCCTCCTCCAGTCATCTGGCATTTCCCCTGTCCTCCATGATTTCTCAAAGAGAATAGACAGCGGTTCTGAGAGTTCTTCTGCCAGTTCCTTTATTACTCTAGGATGCAGCTCATCTGGCCCTGGAGATTTGAACTCATTCAAAGTAATTAGGTGTTCCTTGACCATATGCCGATCGATCTCAAGCTGCAATCCTGCTCCTTCAGCCTGTACTTTGCCTTTGCCAGGGGGGTCATAGACCCTCTTTTGGGAGAAGACTGAGCCAAAGTAGGAATTGAGCACTTCTGCCTTTTCTTTGTCATCTGTTATCGTTTTGCCATCCTTATTTAATAGCTGAACAACCATTTCTTTCCTCTGCCTTTTACTATGCACGTAGCTGAAGAAAGCCTTTTGTTGTTTTTAGCATCCCTTGCTAACCTCAGCTCGTTCTCAGCTTTAGCCTTCCTGACATCATCCCTGCAATTCTGTGCTACCTGCCTCTACTCTTCCTTTGTTACTTGGCCTTCTTTCCACTTCCTATATGTGTCCTTTTTTGTTTTCAGGTCATTCCTGAGCTTTTTGTGAAGCCACATTGGCTTCTTCTGTTGTCTTCCACCTTTTCTTCTTGTTGGAATTGTTTGTGATTGTGCCTTGAGAATTTCCTTTTTTAAAAGATCCCACCCATCTTGGACTCCTTTTCTCGTTAGCGTCGCTTGCCATGGGACCTTACTGATCATTGTTCTGAGTTTATTAAAATCAGCTTTCCTAAAATCCAGGGTACCCGTTTGACTACACTTGGCTTTTGCTTCCCTTAGGACCAAGAACTCAAGTACAACATGGTCGCTTTCCCCCAGAGTTCCTGTAACTGCTACTTTATCCACTAAGGCATCTCTGTTGGCTAGGATCAAGTCAAGGATAGCCGATCCTCTAGTTCCTTCCTCTACTTTCTGTAGGAGGAAGTTATCCGCCACACAAGTCAGGAATTTCCTGGAGGGGCCATGTTTTGCAGAATTTGTCTCCCAACAAATATTGGGGAAATTGAAGTCCCCCATTACTACTACATCATGCTTCCTTAAAACATTGGCTATTTGCTTTTCAAAAGTTTCATCCCCGTCTTCTCCTTGATTGGGTGGCCGGTAGTAGACTCTGACCACCAGGTTCCTTTTATTCGTTGCTCCATTTATTTTGATCCAGAAGCTCTCGATGGGGCTACCAAGCCCATCTTCCTGTATTTCTGTGCAGAGATAGTATTTTTCACATACAGTGCAACCCCACCTCCCTTTCTGTTCCTCCTGTTCTTTTTGAACAAGTTATATCCTTCAATTTCTGTATTCCAGTCATGAGAGTCATTCCACCAAGTCTCAGTTACACCTATCAAGTCATAATTTCCCTCGTGTATTAAGAGTTCAAGTTCGTTCTGTTTGTTTCCCATACTTTGGGCATTAGTATATAGACATCGAAGACCATGTGCTTCATAGTCTGGCTTTCTTCCAACATGTGTCTGAAGACTATTACTGGGCGCTATCAGAGCTGTTCTCTCCGTTGCAGTGCATGCGCCTACGTCCATTGTTATCCCTAACATTACATCTCCCTTCCCCGTAGGATTCAGTTTAAAGCCCTCCTGATGAAGTTCTTCATGCTGTGGCCAAACACATTCTTCCCATCCTTTGTGAGGTGCAACCCGTCCCTTGCTAACAGCCCATCTTGCAGGAAGTATAGCCCGTGGTCCCAGAATCCAAATCTCTCTCGTCAGCACCACCTTCGTAGCCAGTTGTTCACCCGGAGTATTTTTCATTCCCTTTCTATCCCTCTTCTAACTACTGGAAGGATGGATGAGAAAACTATCTGGGCCCCAAAGTTCTTGAGTTTCCTTCCCAAAGCTTCAAAGTCTGACATGATTTCTTCGTAGCTCCGCTTGGCGGTATCATTTGTTTCCACATGGATGAGAAGAAAGGGATACCTGTCAGTGGGCTTTATGAGTGCAGGCAACCTTTCAGTCATGTCTCTAGTCCATCCTCCCGGGAGACAACATACCTGGCGAGTCCACGGGTCTTTACGACATACTTAAGCCGTGATCCCACACAGCAAGGCGTCTCCCACTACTACCACTCTTCTCTTCTTCTTGTTGTAGGCCTGGGTTTCATCGCCTCTGTTTGACCTTCAGCCTCTTGCTCACTCTCATGTAGGTTCCCCTGTGATTCTTCCTCTGCAGGCTTTCCTCCAGTCTCATCCTCAAGTACCTGGAATCGGTTCCACAGCTCCACTGCTTCCACTGGTGCAGAGTGGCATCTAGTTCTTCTTCTCCTGACTGTCACCCTTTTCCAAGGAGTATCCTCTACTCCATTTTTCTTCACCTCAGCATTTCCCACTGCCTCATCTTGCTGTTGCTCTTCAAGCTTCTGGTCTGCCCTTTGCTGCTGTAGTTCCCCCATTCTGTCCAAGAACTCTTCATGTTCTCTTATTCCCCGGAGGGTTGACAGTCGCCGCTCCAGTCCACTTACTTTTTCTTCCAGCAGCGTGATCAACTTTTACTTGTTGCAGGTGTAGGCCATGTTGTTCTCAGGCAAGAAAACAAGCACTGCACACACCTTGCAGGTCACCAGCACTGGAGAGTCTTGTCCTTCCATTTCCTCTTTTCCCTTTTTGTGTCTAGCTTTGTGATGGTTCTAGACTAGCCTGTGCCTGCTCCTCTACTCAGTAGAGGTTAAAAGCAGAGTCCCACTGGTGTGGAAGTGTGTGTTACAAGACAAATAAATGGAAAAAAGTTAGTTAAAAAATAAAATAAATAATATATGAAAAAAAGGTTAGGGGCCTCCCCTGCCAAACTCCCCTGGCCAACTCCTGTTTGCTCCCCCTGTCCGCTCCCTCTGGTCCCTCGCTCTCTGGGAGCTTGCTTGCTTCTGTAGTCCCTGGACCAGCTGGAGCAGCTTGCTCTGCTCTGCTCTGCTCTGCTCAGCTGGGAGGCGGGAAACAGACTGAAGCTTCCCGCCCACTCAGTTCCTGGGAGTACTCAGGCCACACACCCCCAATTCAGTTGGAGGTCTCAGAAGCACCTGGTGAGCTCACAGCCACTCAGAAGGATAAAGGGCAGCCCCCTGGGCTTCCTGCAGCCCACTTACCTCTTAGCCTCTGTCTCCTTTGTCTCCTTTGTCTCTTCAACCCCCCTGGCCAACTCCTGTTTGCTCCCCCTGTTCTCTCGCTCTCTGGGAGGTTGCTTCTTCTGTAGTCCCTGGACCAGCTGGAGCAGCTTGCTCTGCTCTGCTCTGCTCAGCTAGGAGGTGGGAAACAGACCAACAGATTCTGTTGAAAGGTAGAATGCTTTTCAGTCTTCTTTGGAAGAAGCAAGGGAGAGGGAGTCCTCCAAAAGAATCTCCAAGAGTTTTTCTCTTGATAAAGAAGTGTTAAAACATGTTGGGAATTTAATTGGTGCAGCTGTTTCTTTTTTACCTATTGAATTTCACCTTGCTGTGCAGCTGTTCAGGATAGTTTCTACTGTCAGGAAAGGAGCTGACAGGCATATTTAACAGTTGCCTAGAAGAGAGAATTTTGGTAGATGCTGATTCTCCTGTCATGATGCTGCAGGTTTAGAAGACATGGCAAATGTCAACGTTCTTCTGTGCACCTATTGAAGGATACAGAAACCTTATCTTGTGCTGAATGTGGCCACTTTAATTCACAAATTCCACACAGTAGCGACAGCAGATATTCTGACACATATTGAAGGTTACTGAGGGAAGAAGGGACACGTTTATTTTCATCCAGCAACTGCCTCCTCACTCTACTCCTCCTCACCTCTCACACTCTGCTTTCACTCACAGCTTACTACAGGAGTGACAAGCAGACAACTGACCTAACACAATAAACCGTCCCATGCTTACTTCTTGATTACATTTCAGAACTGGCCCCCTGCATGCGTCTTTCCTTAATTAAATGTTGAAGTATCTGGGGGTTGGAATGGCTTCACAGATGCCCTGCATGCACTATCTCTGGAGGCTGTGATTCAGTTTGCTGATTTCTTAGTAATGTCTCCCTCTCTCCCTGCTCAAGCTTGTTCTGTACAAGATAAACCCATTAGAGCAGTGATGCACTACTGCAGTCAGTGATGCAGGGCAAAGCGGGAGGCTGACCTGCTGCTACATTGCCACCCCATAGCAGGAGAGTGGTAAATATCCCCATCACCCACCCACATATTGGCACCAGAGGATCCTGAGCAGTGCTGTGTCATTTAGGGATGGCAACAAGGTTACATCTTGCTAGAGGCGAGAGTGGTGACTATTCCAGAAACCGCTCAGTGGAAACTTGTTGCCTGGCTACAAGGGTACTCCATGTGCTGGAAAGCCACAGTTGTCTCCGGCTCCCAGCATGCATATTACATTGCATGTATATGCAGTTAAATATGTGTGTGTGTGTGTGAGAGAGAGAGAGAGAGAGAGTGCGCG
Source organism: Heloderma suspectum (assembly GCF_057233095.1). NCBI lineage: Eukaryota > Metazoa > Chordata > Lepidosauria > Squamata > Helodermatidae > Heloderma > Heloderma suspectum. Next base: position 248,240,586 of record NC_139461.1, read on the forward strand.
GGGGGGGGGGTCATCATATATGACGGTCTACATGTGGGTTTCACGAAACTTGCAGTTTGTGGTGGTTTGCTCTTAGAGCCTTTAATTCTTATTAAATGGAAGACAACTTTTCATTTTCAGTCTTAACTCCCTAGCTTGGCCTTCCCCAGCTGGGTGCCCTCCAGATGTGTTGGAATACAACTCCCATAATACCCAATTCTGGGGAAGGCTGCTTTCACACTTAAAGTAAGCAGGAGGGGGGAACTCCATTAGGACATTGTTATAGATTCGTTCAAGCATTCATTACATAATGGCTGAGTGGAGAGGAGGATGCATTTCAGTAGCCCTTTAGGAAGAATGAGGCAGGAGTTGGCCACTTTTCCCTGTGTACCAGATACAGCCTGGGTGCTTTCGTTACGTTGCTCATGGCGCCATTCTGAATAACAGCTAGCAGCTTACCATGCTTGTAGCCCCTGTGGTAACTTCTCTGAGCAGAATTGACCTTGTCATGCTGTGACATCACTGCAGCAAACAAGGTGAGCAGTAGAACCAGTTTTCCCACGACAACGGGACACCTACAAGGTTCACATTAGGTTCTTGGGGCGACTCGGAATGCTCTCCTTCTCAGGAGAAACAAGATATCATTTGGAGCAGTTATGTTTCAGTGTTTGTTTATTACATTTATATCCTACCCTTCCTCTGTGGAGCGCGAGGCAAGATATGTGGTCCCACCCATCCCACCCTCATTTTATCCTCACAACAACCTTGTGAGGTAGGTCAGGCTGAAAGTTAGTCACTGGCCCAAGATCATCCAGTAAGCCTCATGGCCGAGTGACGATTTGAACATTGGTCTCTCTGGTCCTAGTCCAGCACTCTAACTGAGAGGTAGGCAGCCAGGTGCCCTCCAGATGTTTTGGAATACAACTTCCGTTGGTTTCAGCCAACATGGCTAATGGCACAGGATTGTAGGAGCTGTAGTCCAAAACATCTTGGCACCAGGTTGCCTACCCCTGTTCTAACCGCCATACTAAACTGACCCTGTGTTGTTTCTTTGTCCTCATAGGGATTTGCAACAAAATGTTGCAGCATAGAATGCTCCTGTTCAGTGTTCCCGCCAGTCAGACATGACTGTCAGGACACTCAGTTCTGTTCACTCTCCTTGGTTTTCAGTCCCTGCTCCCCTCTTCCCCCACAACAGTCAGCCAGTATTCTGTGGCCACTAAGCATGCTCCATCCTTATTGTGCCAGGGGAGGGGGGATCCTTTAGGGTTCTTTCCCTAAGAAAGTTTTCTGCAAATCTTGACGTTTCCCTGAGCATGCTGATACATCCCTCTTGTGCATGGATGGTGCAATTTTGCCTATATAGAGATCCACTCTCACAAGGATGAGTTTGCTATTAGTATATAACTACAATCCTGTTAGTGTATAAGAAAGTAGGGTGTGTGTTTTCCCCTTGCCTCTTCTTTCAGGTTTATCCATCATTTTCTCCTGACTCGTACTCACACTTCCCAGCTTATTGACTGTGTATCTTATTGCTTACCAATAGGTGCCTGAAGCCATCCAAAAGTGCCAACGTGCTGGCATTACTGTCCGGATGGTTACAGGTGACAACATCAACACAGCACGTGCCATCGCAACCAAGTGTGGGATTTTGGTGCCTGGAGAGGACTTCCTGTGTTTGGAAGGAAAAGAATTCAATCGGCTCATCCGCAATGAAAAAGGAGAGGTGAGATGAATAAGGAGTTGAGGCCGCTCAGGATCCTGTCAGTTTATCTAGAGGGAACACTCCCTGCTCAGTTCTTCCCGAAACATGCCTCATTCTATGGAGTGCATTCATCTTGTGATCTCCGGGGAGCGTGTTCATCTTGTGGTCTTTGTGCAAAGCAGTCCAGCCACCTGAGAAAATGATTCTCCATTCTGAAGTACAGGCTTGGCAAAGCTAGAATGCAGCTACAGAGAGGGCTTCTCTCTCCTCGTGCTAGTCTTTAATATTACAGGTGTTTGCTGGGGCCTCCTAATTTGGAGCCAAGCCATTTGCTGCTAACTTACAAATGTATTAGCCACAGAAAACTGGCTGGTTTTGCCCAGTGATCCTCTGATGCTATGTGGGATCCATATCAGCATTGGCAAAACTATTTCTCTCTACATGAAATGTTGACCCCTTATTTATGTATTTAGAACATTTGTATCCCATCCTATATCATTAAGATCTCAGGGCAGCATACAGATAAAATCAGTTTAAACAATATAAAATGATAAATAATTTAAACAGCTAAAAACGTATTAAACCATTAAACAAGCTAATACCAATTAAAATCTAAAACAATAAAACAGTTAAAACAGTGTGTAGGGAATGTATTTAGCCTTCAAAGGCTTTGGTAAAAAGCCTTGTTTTCACTTGGCACCAAAATGAAACCAACACATGCACCAATTGGGCCCCCAAGGGGAGAGCATTCCACAACTGGGGTGCCACAGCAGAGAAGGCCCTCTCCCACATCCCACCATAGTGTATGTCTCGCACTGGTGAGACGCAGAGAAGGCCCCTCTGGCAGATCTCAGTGCTCGGGCGGGCATATATAGGGAGAGGCGCTCCCTCAAATATTGAGGTCCCAAGCCACTTAAGGCTTTAAATGTCATCATGAGAACCTTGAATTCCGACCAGAAGCATATTGGCAGCCAGTGCAATTCCTTTAAAACTGGTGTTATATGATCTTTACGAGATGTTCTGGTCAACAGTCTAGCTGCTGCATTTTGCACTAGCTGCAACTTCCAAGTCATCTTCAAGGGCAGTTCCATGTACAGTACGTTGCAGTAGTCTAATCGGGAAGTTACCAGCGCATGTACTATTGTGGCTAGGTTATCCCTGTCCAGGAAAAGCCGTAGCTGGAGAATCAGCTGAAGCTGGCCCCAAGTACTCCGGGCCATGGAGTCCACCTGGGGCTCCATTGACAGGAATGGATCTAGGAGTACTCCCAAGTTACACACCTGCTCCTTCAGGGGGAGTGCAACCCCACCCAGGACAGGTTGCTTACCCAATTCCCGGACTCAGGAACCACCAATCCATAGAGCTTCCATCTTGTCAGGATTTAGCTTCAGTTTATAGGCCCTCATCCAGCCGATTATAGGCTCCAGGCACTCGTCCCACACCTTCACCGCTTCAGCCGTCTCCGACCACAAGGAAAAATAGAACTGAGCATCATCAGTGTACTGGTGACACCCCACCCCAAAACTCCTAATGACCTCACCCCACAGCTTTATATAGATGTTGAACAGCATAAGGAATAGAACAGAACCCTGTGGCACCCCACAGCTTAATAGCCATGGGGTAGAACAGGAATTCCCCCCAATACCACTCTCTGGAATCGGCCCTGCAGGTAGGAGTGGAACCACTGTAACACAGTGCCCCCAACTCCCACCTTGTAGAGCCAATCCAGTAAGATACCATGATCAGTCAAAAGCCGTTAAGAGATCCAGGAGGATCAACAGGGTAGCACTGATCCGGTCTTTTCACCCGGAGTAGGTTGTCAGTCAGAGCAACCTTAGGATGTTTTAGTGCCATACCCTGGCCTGGAACCAGACTGAAATGGGTCCAGATAATCAGTTTCCTCCAAGAACATCTGAAGCTGCCCAGCCACCATGTGCTTTTAGCAGCCCCCAAAGGGGATATTAGCGATGGAGCAATAGTTTTCGCATACCTCTGAATCCAGGGAGGTCCTTTTTAGGAGACGGTGCACTACAGCCTCTTTCAAGGCAGCAGGCACTACATCCCCAGGACCCACCCAATCAACCCACCCCTGCTAGTGGATTAGCCAAGGTGGGCAAGGGTCAAGCTTACATGAGGTGGGACGGACTGATTCAAGCATCTTGTCCACATCATCAGGCTTCAACAACTGAAACTGATCCCAGGAAACAGAACCAGGTGGAACACTGGACACCTCCCCAGGCTCTGTGATAACTGTGGCATCAAGTTGTGAGTGAACACGAGTGACTTTCTTCTCCAAGTACCTAGCAAATTTATTCCAGCAAATGACCAAGGTTTCCAATTCCAGTTTCTCTGAGCCCGTGCCAGATCCCAACAGGCTCTTCACCACTCAGAATAATTCTGCTGGGCGACATTTTGAGGATGAGATAATAGAGGCGTAAAAAGATCTTTTTGCCACCCTCAGTGCCACATAATAGGCACAATGGAGAGTCTTTGCTAATCTACAATCGTACTCGCTCCAAGACCTGCATTGCCTGCACTCTAGCCGTCGTCCAGCCTGTTTCATTGCCTGTAGATCTTCTGTAAAAAAAAAAAAAAAGGTGAATTATGAGCTCCACAGCACCGGAGTGGGCACTTGGGAGTGATTGTATCAATGGCCTTTCCCATCTCACCATTCTATAGTGAGACCAAGGCTTTGACCGAATCACCGGCCCTGTCAGCCGGAAAATCCCCTAAAGCATTCAGGAATCCATCAGATTCCATAAGACTCCGGGGGCAGACCATCTTAATCCCCCACCCCTGTAGGGAGGATCTGCTACCATCAAACCAAACTTCACAAGGAAATGATCTGACCATGACAACTGGATTGTTGGACCCCCACCCCATTATCCTTTATCCACCCAACAGCAAAAACCAGGCCCAGGGTATGTCCTGCCACATGTGTCGGGCCAATGATGTACTGAGACAGCCCCATGGTTGCCATGAAGTCCTGAGCAGGCGCTGTCAGGATAGCCTTGATGTGGATGTTGAAGTCCCCCAGAACCACAGTCGTAGGATTCTCCAGCACTCGGACAGCTCAGGCAGGGAGACTGCTGGGCAGCAGGGTGGGCAGTACACCAGCAGCATATCCATTCTGTCTCTTTGGTCAACACAAGGTACAGACCATCAGACCTGATACTAGGATGGATGGATTTCCTCGTGAGGGAGATGGAATCCTTATGGATGATGGCAGCTCCTCCCGCCCTCCAATTTAGGTTGGTGCTGCACTGAGTACCCAGGTGGACAAAGCTGAGACAGATCCACCTGCCAAGCTCATCCACCCAGGTCTCGGTAATACACACCAGGTCAGCCTCTCCATCCACAATCAAGTCATGGATTGTAATTGTTTTATTATGGACCTACCTGGCATTCAAAAGCAGCACCAACAGATCAGAGAGTGGCTGATAGGGCAACCTAGATTCTGAGGTATAGGGGAAGGACCAAAAGATGGGACAGATTTCAAATATCTTTCTTTTACTTGACATATCCAGCCCTCAATTCCATACCTCCCCTGCCTGAAATTACTCCAGTAGGGGCACCCTGTTCTTCCCCTTCCCCTTGTAGATCATCAAATGGAATTAGCATGTCCTTAGGTAAACAGATGTCACTTGCAAGTTCTCAGAACTTTCTGCCAATTCTGTCTGGCAAAGGGAAAGGGGCTCTGAAGCTCTGGTCAGGGCCAACTTGGTTTGTGTTTTCATGGTTTTACCCTGCAGGTGGAGCAAGAGCAACTGGATAAAATCTGGCCTAAGCTACGAGTCTTGGCACGTTCTTCGCCCACCGATAAACACACACTTGTGAAAGGTAAGGTCAACTGAGTGGGTGGAACTTGCTCTCCAAGAACATGTCGTCAGGGGAGTGGCAGGGGAGAGATCCGAGGGAGCAGAGCCTCCTTGGCAACTGGGCATGCCTCCTTAGTGAGAAGCAGAACATTAAGGGGAAAGCATGGGACTTGCACAGCTAAAACTACTGAGTTCATTTATTTGTTTTGGAAATTAATATGCCACCTCCCCAATTCCAGAAGGAAATGCTCAAGGGAGCTTACACTGCTAAAACCAGTTTTAAACAAGAAACAGTCAAAATTAATAATAAAAAATTAACATGCAGCAAATAAACAATAAAGAGCCAATGAGCGAACAAAAATAATTTTTTAAGCAGCAGGCTGATCAAAAGCCGAAACAGTAAAATCTTCAGTCAATAGCAATGCGGGAACCATAAGAGCATTGTAGGGTTGGGAGATCCCCCACAGCAGAACAGGCCCTCTTGCATGTCCCCACCAACCATACATAAGAAGGTGGTGGGATGTACAGAAGGGTCTTAGTGTATGGGCTGCATCATATAGGTGGTGGAGGGAAATGCTTTTAGATATCATGGTCCTAAGCTGTGTAGGTCTTTAAGGGTAATAACTAACGCTTGAATTGCTTCTGGAAACTGACCAGTTGCTTTTCAGCTGCATACTTTGCTGCCCAGTAGCTCTGTTTGTGCTTGTCCTTTACTGACATTTAGTCTATCTTTCAGGAATTATTGACAGTACTGTTGGAGAACGGAGGCAAGTGGTAGCTGTGACTGGGGATGGCACCAATGATGGCCCAGCCTTGAAGAAAGCAGATGTTGGATTTGCTATGGTATGGACTAATAGAGCTGTGTTGCAAAGCAGAAGTAGAAGCATGTGGGGATAGTGATTTGCCTGTGTGTGCTTTGGTGTAATGGAGCTGATAAGCGTTGTCTTAAGAGGCTGGGGAACAGCGGGGTGTGTGTGCGTGCGTGCGTGTGTGTGTGTGTGTTTTAAAGCCCTGTTTTTATTCTGCTCTATTTTCTGTTTCAGTTTTTGCACTTTGCAGAAGTCAGGAATGTTACAGCTCAGGACAGAATCTCACAATCCCTGGGCTCAGTAGGACACAGCAGGCAAGCATTAGGGAAAATTGGTCACCACAGGGTACCTGCTTAATGCTTCTGAAGCTTGCTGGGATTGTTCTGGCAGTGGCAGATTCTGTAGTAACTGACTGCCACCATGTGTCCATAACTGAGTTTTGCAATGAGCCTAATTGCCTCCTTGATCTGCTGCCATGGTTCCTCCAGGAAGGAGGAGGAATTTGAACAGAGTTACTGGCTAGCTTTTCAGCATAACTTTGAGTTTGCAAGGGGGTGGGGGAATCAAAATAATGGAACTATTTGCATAGGCTGGGAGCTTTGTTTCTCAAGTAGCTATTGTTTTTATTACATGCAGATCAGTTGGCACTTCCTGCCTTGCAGAAAATTAATGGGATTATCCATATAATTCCTACTGCAGTGTTGTGGTCCTTATCTGAAACTGAGTAACACTTGCCATTTTGGGTGCATGCCTGTCTCTCTGGAGAACCAAATTAAAGCAGCAGTAAAATCAGTTTGATGGCACCTTAGTAACTAACTGCTCCTCCTCCTCCTCTCTTCCTCAGGGCATTGCTGGCACAGATGTGGCTAAAGAAGCCTCAGACATTATCTTAACAGATGACAACTTTACAAGCATTGTCAAGGCAGTGATGTGGGGCCGCAATGTGTATGACAGCATCTCGAAATTCCTGCAGTTCCAACTAACGGTCAATGTAGTGGCTGTGATTGTGGCTTTCACGGGTGCTTGTATCACACAGGTAACCTTACCTGAATGGGGAGGGATTTTCATTATAGGTTAATGTTAGATGCGACGGAGGGGTTGTCTTAAAACCAGCCACCTTGGATTCCATTCCTAGTTCTGTTGCAAAGATGTTGGATAGCTTTGACCATTTCTGAAAGCTGGGTGTCTTTTATTTGGGTCCTTGTTTATTTTAAGGCATTTATAATACCGCTTATCTTTTTTCCTTTTGATCCCAAAGCAGTTCACAAAATAAGATCATAACAAAATAAAATAAAACCAATCAAAAAAGTAATAAAACAGTAACATGCCTCATTCAAAATAACAAGGTAGTTGGCAGTGCAAGCAGTCAGGAAAACGCTCAGGCAAATAAATATTTCTTCAGTTGGCAGTGGAAACACTCCATTTGAAGAACCCACCTGATCTCATTCCACATACTGGACGCTACAGTGGAAAAGGCTGTCCTCTACACCATGACCAAGTGAACATCAGTAGGCCATGATACAGTAAGCAAGGCCTCCCCCATAGAATCATAGAATAGTAGGGTTGGAAGGGGCCTACAAGGCCATCGAGTCCAACCCCCTGCTCAATGCAGGAATCCAAGTCAGAGCATCCCTGACAGATGGCTGTCCAGCCTCATCTTGAATGCCTCCAGTGTGGGAGAGCCCACCACCTCCCTAGGTAATTGGTTTCATTGTCGTATTGCTCTCACAGTCAGGAAGTTTTTCCTGATGTTCAGCCGGAATCTGGCTTCCTGTAACTTGAGCCCATTATTCCGTGTCCTGCACTCTGGGAGGATCAAGAAGAGATCCTGGCCTTCTCCTCTGTGACAACCTTTCAAGTACTTGAAGAGCGCTATCATATCTCCCCTCAGTATTCTCAAGGCTATACATGCCCAGTTCTTTCAGTCTCTCTTCATAGGGCTTTGTTTCCAGTCCCCTTGATCATCTTTGTTGCCCTCCTTTGAACCCTCTCCAGTTTGTCTGCATTCTTCTTAAAGTGTGGTGCGCAGAACCGGACACAGTACTCCAGATGAGGCCTAACCAGTGCTGAGTAGAGGGGAACTAGTACTTCCCGGGGTTTGGAAGCTATGCTTCTATTAATGCAGCCCAAAATTTGCCTTTTTTGCAGCATTTGCCTTTTTTGCAGCCACATCACATTGTTGGCTCATATTCACCTTGTGATCGACAACAGTTCCAGGATCCTTCTCGCTTGTAGTGTTGTTGAGCCACGTATCCCCCATCTTGTAACTGTGCATTTGATTTCTTTTTCCTAGGTGCAGAACTTGGCATTTATCCCTATTAAATGTCATTCTGTTGTTTTCTGCCCAGCGCTCCAGTCTATCCAGATCACTTTGAATTTTGTTTCTGTCTTCCAAAGTATTAGCTATCCTGCCCAATTTTGTGTCATCTGCAAATTTGATCAGCATTCCCTGCACCTCCTCGTCCAAGTCATTAATAAAAATGTTGAAAAGCACTGGGCCCAGGACTGAGCCCTGTGGTACCCCACTCGTTACCTCTCCCCAGTTTGAGAAGGTCCCATTGATAAGCACTCTTTGAGTCCGATTCTGTAGCCAACTGTGGATCCACCGGATCGTTGTTTCATCTAGCCCACTTTGAGCTAGTTTGCTCATCAGGATATGATGGGGCACTTTGTCGAAAGCTTTGCTGAAGTAGAGGTATATGATGTCTACAGCATTCCCACGGTCCACAATGGAGGTGACTTGATCAAAAAATGAGATCAGATTCGTCTGGCAGGACTTGTTTTTGACAAATCCATGTTGGCTTCGAGTAATCACGGCATTGTTTTCAAGGTGCTTCCAGATGGATTGCTTTATCATCTGCTCCAGAATTTTCCCAGGGATTGATGTCAGACTGTCTGGTCTGTAGTTCCCAGGTTCCTCCTTTTTACCCTTTTTGAAGATAGGGACAACATTAGCCCTCCTCCAGTCATCTGGCACATCCCCTGTCCTCCATGATTTCTCAAAGAGAATAGACAGCGGTTCTGAGAGTTCTTCTGCCAGTTCCTTTATTACTCTAGGATGCAGTTCATGTAGCCCTAGAGATTTGAACTCATTCAAAGTAATTAGGTGTTCCTTGACCATATGCTGATCGATCTCAAGCTGCAGTCCTGCCCCTTCAGCCTGTACTTTGCCTTTGCCAGGGGGGTCATAGACCCTCTTTTGGGAGAAGACTGAGCCAAAGTAGGAATTGAGCACCTCTGCCTTTTCTTTGTCATCTGTTATCGCTTTGCCATCCTTATTTAATAGCTGAACAACCATTTCTTTCCTCTGCCTTTTACTATGCACGTAGCTGAAGAAAGCCTTTTTGTTGCTTTTAGCATCCCTCGCTAACCTCAGCTCGTTCTCAGCTTTAGCCTTCCTGACGCCATCCCTGACACCATAGAACTTAAAAACCGGTGCGGCCTATACAAGAGGAAGTGATCTCTTAAATCAGGGGTGAGCAGAAAGTAGATCTCCAGAAGTTTTGGACTTCAAACTCCAGCATTCCTGACCATTGGCCATACTGGCAGGGGCTTCTGGGAGTTGAAGTCTAAAACATCTCGAGATCTACCTTCTGCCTGTTCCTATCTTAGATAACCTGATGCTGAAGCGTTTGGGGCCTTATAAACCAATAATAATACATCGAAAGCTAGTTCAGTCAATATTTTTGTCTTGATTCAGATCAGTGTATAAAGTTCTGAGTTATGGAAAAATTTGGGTTAGATTAAAAGATAATTGCCTTGATGGATCAGAATAAAGATCCACCTGTCTAGCATTTCCAGCAGTGACCAGCTGGATGGCCCAGGCAGGGTACAAACAGAGTTCTGATGGAGATAGCAATCCCTTGTTCTTTGTCCTCAGCATCTGGTAGTCAGAAGTAAATTCACTCTTAAAATGGAAGTGGTATTTGGTTATTGTGGCTAATAGCCCCCCATTTATCTAATTACTCTATATTTGGATCAGATTATTGCAGCACTGATGAGCACATAGGAAGTTTTCTGCAGTCATATCTGTTCAAGCATCCCTTCAACAATGAAGACTAGAAAATGTTGTTTTTGTTAAATTAAAGTTGGGATTCTGAAAATTGTTAAGAGCAGAAGCCTTCAGGCTGCACAAAAGTCTTTCGGAGATGCATGTGTTTTCTGGCTTAGCACCCCACTAACACTGAGTAGTTAGCAGTATTGGCATTAGTTGTATTGGGCTGCAAAATGAACATCTCTGTAATAGCCTCTTTGGAGTTAAATTTGTCACATGTCAATTCCAGGTGAAAATGGCTGTGGAAATGGGGAAGAATGGTCGTGGAGTAGATTTAAGATGTACTTCTTTCTAAGAAATTACTTTCCTTTTGCAGGACTCTCCTCTGAAGGCTGTCCAGATGTTGTGGGTCAACTTGATCATGGATACCTTTGCTTCATTAGCTCTTGCCACAGAACCCCCATCTGAGTCCTTGCTCATGCGCAAGCCATATGGCCGCAACAAGCCACTAATTTCTCGCACCATGATGAAGAACATTTTGGGGCATGCTGTTTACCAACTCACCATTATCTTCACGTTGCTCTTTGCAGGTGAGAGGCAGAGAGAGTTTCCTGTAGCCTTTATTAGGGGGAATGGATAGAACCACCAGACTGGGTCTTGGAAGTTCTGTTCTCTGTTTTAACTTCGATTGTACTCACGTTTGTTTATTAAAATATTTAGAACCTACTATTTTATACCCCCCCCCCCAAATGGGGCATCCAAGGTAGCACCAACAATAATTTAAAACATCTTCATGGCAGCTATTGGTTGAGTGCTTTGACATACAGGAAGGTTTTCAACCAAACTTCTTTTTCCTGTACATTTGATACAATGAAACTGGTCATTCAGCTGGTTCTGATACCTGGCTAATCCCCTTCTAGGACGTGGAGATAGTCCAGAAACTGTTGGGAAAAATCAAATTCCATGTGTGATACTGCAAGGTTCAGATGTACATCCAGTGTACTTCTGACCCCTTTTGAATGGTCATGTGTATCCTTAATTCCTTTCTATAGCGGTGTCCCCATTTGCAAATGCAGAGGACTGATTTCACATTCTTGAAAGACAATTTGGAGACATGTGGAAGAACAGTGAATGGAGCAGAGCAGCCCCACTTTCTGGATTAACTATCCCCATGTATTTTCGTATGTCTTGAATTATCAACAGTTGACCAGGATATTTCCTTATTTGTATGTTTAATGTCACCATTTTACTTCCTCTCATTCACAACTGGGTCATGTACTAGCTGGCTGGTGGAAAATAGAAGGCTGAAGATCATGTCCCCTGGAACACACAGCCAATGATCTGCTAACTTGCCTGTGTGCAAATCTTCCCCAAGTATAGGCAGCAACTTTCTCCAAGGCATTCACACAACTGAGTCAGGCGTCCCTGGAATATATAGTCAGGGCCAGAAATGTTGGAACAAGTATAACTGTTTTGGCAGTTGGCCTCTGTACACCACCACATTGAAGTTGAAAGGAAACACACCCAGATGGGAGCGAAGTCAGGACTTTCAGCTGTAATTCAAGGGGTTTGACAAAAGCGGGGCACCAACCATTCAGGAAGTACAGCCAGTGGCATACACACACACCCATTGTTGGTGGCTCATAAGTAATGGAACGAATGGCTGAAAAGCAGCTGCATGGCCAGGTGTGGCCTGTTTCCTGGGTACCCCATGACCAATCAAGCAGATAAAAGGCCTGGAGGTGGTTCTGAGTCTTACATTTGCATTTGGTAGCTGTTCACTGGAACTCCCAACATGAGGTCCAAAGAGGTATCCATGCGAGTGAAAGAGGGCCATCATTAGGCTGAGGAAACAACATAAACCCATCAGAGAGATAGCAAAAACAGTGGGAGTGGCCAATACAACAGTTTGGAACATCCTGAAAAAGAAGGAAATAACTGGCAAGCTCAGCAACAGCAAAAGGCCTGGAAGATCATGGAAGACCACTAAAGTGGATGACCGCAGAATTCTGCTCATGGTGAAGAGGAACCCTTTCACAACATCTAGCCAGGTCCAGAACGCTCTTGAGGAGGTAGGCATGTCATTGTTAACATCTATAGTCAAGAGATGGCTTTATGAATGTAAATACAGAGGCTTCACAACAAGGTGCAAACCACTGGTAACGCTCAAGAACAGACAGGCCAGATTAGCCTTTGCCAGCAAACACCTAAAAAAGCCTGCCCAGTTCTGGAATAAGATTCTTTGGACTGATGAAACCAAGATGAACTTGTACCAGAATGATGGGAAGAGAAAAGTATGGAGAAGGAAAGGAACAGCTCATGATCCAAAACATACCACATCATCTGTCCAGCATGGTGGAGGCAATTTTATGGCATGGGCATGTATGGCTGCCAATGGAACCGGTTCACTGGTGTTTATTAATGACCTGACTGCTGATCAAAGCAGCAGGATGAATTCTGAAGTGTATAGGGCTATACTTTCTGCTCAGATTCAGCCGAGTGCTGCCAAACTGATAGGACGCCACTTCATATTGCAGATGGATAATGACCCAAACCATACAGCAAAAGCTACCCAAGAGTTTCTCCAGGCAAAGAAGTGGGATATTCTTCAATGGCCAGGTCAGTCACCTGATCTCAACCCAATAGAGCATGCTTTTCACTTACTGAAGACAACACTGAGGGCAGAAAGACCCACAAACAAGCAGCAGCTGAAGGCAGCTGCAGTAAAGGCCTGGCAAAATATCTCGAGGGAGGAAACTCAGCATTTGGTCATGTCCATGGGTTCCAGACTTCAGGCAGTCATTGACTGCACAGGTTTTTCATCCAGGTATTAAAGGCTATCCTTAAGTTTGAAATGATGTTGGTTTGTTCCATTACTTATGAGCTACCAACGTTGGGTGTATGTGTATGCCACTGGCTGTACTTCGTGAATGGTTAGTGCCCCACTTTTGTCAAACCCCTTGAATTACAGCTGAAAGTCCTGACTTCGCTCCCATCTGGGTGTGTTTCCTTTCAACTTCAGTGTGGTGGTGTACAGAGGCCAACTGCCAAAACAGTTATCCTTGCTCCAATATTTCCGGCCCTGACTGTAGTTGCCCCATATGGTTGCCTAGTTTGCTTTTACAGTGGGGCTCCTGTTTTCTGTAGGTATTAATGTCAACTTTTTTCCCAACAACCATGAGGACTAGAAACCTAGCCTTTGTTTGTTTGTTTTAATGAAAGGTGACATTCTCATGAACCAAATTAAATGCTAGAGGAAAAATTCTGTGCTGTTGAGCATGTGAGCTGATTAATGAAATGTGAGACGCTCTTGCAGTTAGCTCTGATTTGGGGGTTGTGTTTTATATTGTGCTGTGTAATTGCATTATAAATTATGGTGTCTATAGAGGGAAGGAATATTTTTATCTTACCTTCAAACTCTTTCCTGATAGGTGAGAAATTTTTTGATATAGACAGTGGCCGGAATGCTCCCCTCCACTCACCACCCACTGAGCACTACACCATCGTCTTCAACACTTTTGTCATGATGCAACTTTTCAATGAGATCAATGCTCGCAAAATCCATGGTGAGAGGAACGTCTTTGATGCCATTTTCCGGAACCCCATCTTCTGCACGGTGGTGCTAGGAACCTTTGTCGCCCAGGTAAATGGAATGGGCTAACAGCGGATGGGGAACATGAAAAAAATCGAGCGGTAAAACTGGAGGAGGGGAGAGACTATGAAAGGAAAAGCTGTCCAATGTTCTTTCTTGATACATACGCCTCATTGTAACCTTAACCAAGGATTATGATTCCTTATAAGGTTGACAGAACACCCTGCTTCACAAGAGTGTGTGACAACCGGGATAGGGAAAGGCATGTCTTCCGGGGCTGGCAGGGCAGTCTCCAGGCCATTTCCAGAGGACAAGGAGGGGCTTCCCCCTCCACCCCAGACAGCTTTCTGCCTCCATGCAGTCCAGCTGTCTGTGGTGGGGCTCCTGCCTTGCAAGAGCTGAGATCCTGGGTGTGGGAGAGGAGGCATTAGTAAGCAGAGCAGAGAGAATCCTCTTTGGTTGTGCCACTCTGGCACATGGGCCAATTGACTGGGGAGGAGAGGGCTTGCTTCTCTCAGGACACCTTATTTTTCCCTGTGTGGCAAGTGCTGACAGGACTTTAACACATTCAGAATTACTACCACAGGACCCTGTGAACATGTCAGCCAGCACTAACATCACTTTGGCCTTGGGGCCTGCAGCAGGACACACAGTCCTTGGACGTGGAATCATGACTGCCCCATCTGCACAGAGACATGCATCTACTACTTCCCATATGGGGTAGGGCAGGAGGGCCTCTGCCTTCCTTCCTCATTCTGTTCAGCATCTTCTACAGCATATGAAGAGTGCTTGTCAAAGGAGAGCGCATTCATCATGACTTTGTTAGGTGGATTAGAACCAGATTTGATCACTGCCTAACTCAAGCACACTGTGCCACTCCCTGACATGAAAGTAGAAGCTCCAGCGAGAGATCCCCTCTCAGGGCAAGGGGCAGGTCTTCCCATAACCATTTTAAGGATAGTCACCATCAAAGGAGTGAGTATAAATCCCACTCCTTGTTGTCCCAAGAGATGCTGCAGATCCATTAGCAGCCAATATCCTTTCTCCCTTTCTAAGGCATGCATGGAAAACTATGGCCATTTTCCTCCCAGTCTCTCTTGGAGAGCCCTGCACAGGAAGCAAGGAGGGAAATATCCCCCCTCATCTAGCAGATGCAACTTCCCTCAGGGCCCATACATTACCATTATGTAACAAAAGGACTTTTTATTTATTTGAAATATTTCTACGCCACCTTTCAGGGCAGGAGCCCTCCCAAGGCAGATCAGGTCTGTTTCTTCTTACCCTTCCCCCTAAGTCCACTCAGGTAAAAAGAAACCCAGATATGGGTGTAGGGGGTATCCCACTATGTTGTCAGAAGTTGCCCTCAGCCTTTCAGATCCCTGGGCCTCCTCTTCAAGGAGTTCAGACACTTTTGACAGGAAGGGCGGTGAGCTCTCTCAGGGTTATAAGAGTCAAAGACAAACCAGCCCAGGGCAGATGCTTCCCTTGTGATACTTTCACTAGGCTACTGGCAAAGGCTATGGAGGCTCTCCGTTCATCCTTCCCAGATGAGGATTGGCCCACTACAGTAGCTCAGCTAGCCAAGCCATCTGGTATTGCCTCAGATTTTCCTGCAGCTCCACCCTCCATTCTGGCAGTTCTGTTTCCAGCAAGCTTCGATTATGGGCCAAACCTTCTAAGCCAAAATCTTGCCATCACTTTTGTGACATGTTCTACCACCTACCAGATAATGTAATGCAAGATTTGGCTACACCCATGGTGGACACCCCAGTTACAGCCCTCACATGTAGGGCAGTCTTGCCTTCGGACTCAAATAAGCTTCCAATAGACCAGTATGGCTGAAGAACAGAAGCAGGGGCATCTTCAGTAACGCTTAGGCCCTCAACTGCGGTCTCCATGATAGCCCAATGAGCATTTGCCTGACTGAAAAAGGTCTTGCAAAACAACTTCCTCAGGGAAGGAATTATGTATTTTTCATCAAGACAAGGTGGTCTTGCAACCAGATCCTAAATATTCCTCAAGTCAGCTCAGCTTTTCATACGGATTTTGCCATCCTTCCAGTCACAGCTCTTGAATAACATTCTTTAGACATATGCAGAGTTCTTAAGCTCGACATATACAGGACAAGGTCACATTACCAGCATAGTGTGCTTTGTCTCCTTTAAGAATTTGGCCCTTGGTTGGATGGTCTCCATGACTTCTCTTGCCCAGTGGCTAAGAGAGTCTATTGTGTAATTAAAAAATAATTAAGTATTGCCATTGCCTACAGTTCCAGTAACCTCCCAGTCACTGAGGTTATTGTGACACACACTGTGAGGATGGTGGCCATCTCTTGTAGGAAAGGGCTCCATCAGAGGAGATACACAGGCCAGCTACCTGGTCCTCGGTGCATACCAAACAATACAAGATAAAACAGAACTATAAAATTAACATTTCCTTCTCTTCCAAAGGTGCCTTTGGAAGATGAGTCTTATTGAAGGTTTCGTAGCCCTAGAGAGTGTTGGCCTAGAGGGTTCTTGGCTTTAAGGTACCCACCCTGAGATGCACTGCTTTTTGACATCCCCTTGCTAGCTACCTTCCTTTACTAAAGGAGAAGGAGAAATAGAAGAGAAATAGAAATTCTGTACTTACCAGTGATGTTCGGTTCTTCTCGAGGGAAGGAGGACAGCTACACCCTCCATCTTTCTGGCTGACTCTCTGTAAGGGTGTTATTTCTCTAACCATTTTCCTTTTAGGTAGGCAGGGGTGGTTCAACTTCAGTTTTTTTAGATCAGTTTCTTTCTCCACTCTTCCCTGGGGTAATTTTTTCCTCAAGGAACTAGATTCTCATTTTCCTTTCTTGTTTTTGAGAGGCTGAGGGCAGTCTCTAACTCCCTCTTCCAGTTGCTTAGGAGGTTAGCAGTCACTGGCATTTTCCATTGGTACAGGGCTGGGGCAGTCTCTAGCTGTGGGGAAGTATCTCTTCTTGGTTGACAGGCAAGGTCCTCCAGCAAGAGTGGCACCAAGGGAAGAGGCTTCCCCTCAGTTCCTAGAATGGCCCTGCCTGCTTGGCTGGCATCAGGATTCTGGCATTGTTCAGATCCGAGCCTTTGTGACACCGTTTGGATTTTACGTCAGCAGCAGCTTATTTCTTTTCCATGAGAGAGCCACCGTTCTAGGCAGAGGCTCAGACCACAAAGCCTGAGGAAGAGCGTTGCCGAAGGGATGGCCGTTTCCCCCCCGGCTTGGCTTCCTGTGCTCAGTGCAGGAAAGCAGGTGTCGTTGAAGCAGGGAACTACTGCTATTTTCCCCCATATCTTTCCTCCCTTCTAAACCTTTGGGCTGGGAAAGGGGGAAGTGAATGCTCAGCCACAGCTGCCCATCATCCTTCACATCACCCAGTCAGACCTCATGATGTTCACAACAGGTGACCACCACTTTGACTGTCACAGAGGAGGAATGCAGTGGTAGTTGCTCTCCCCAGTCACAGTCTGGGGGCAGCACTCCTGGTTCTCTGACTTCTGCACCTCTAGCTGCCACAAAATGTCATCCATTTTGCATCTCAAGGCAATGTAGAGTCTTGGCATCCATGGACTGACTCTACATTGCCCTGAGATGCAAAATGGAGTAATGAGGTGCAATGAAGTAATGAGGTGTAATGAAGTAATACTCTAAAAGGGTCCTTGAGGCTTTCCCCATTTTCCTGCCTTTTTTTTTTTTTTTTTTACCTCAGCGCTATTGCCAGCAGTGTGGTTGCTCCAGCCTGCTTTTCCCTCTCACTGCCTCATAGTTGCAGTGCAGACGCATTGGAGAAGGTTACCAGTTATCAGTCCCTCCTCTCCTGAACAGACAGCTCTCCCTTCCCCTTATGAGTACAAGGTTTGAGTGGCCAAAGCCAAACAGAAGCACTGAGACCCAGCACTTGAGGTATGAACAAAATAAAGCAACTCCCAGGCTCCCTCCTTTCCTAAACAAACAGCTGCCCTTTCCTTTATTACAGGGCTGGGCAACTTATGACCCTCCTGATGTTGTTGGACTGCAACTCCCATCAGCCCTAGCCAGCATAGCCAATGGTGAGGGATTGTGGGAGTTGCAGTTGAACAGCATAGGGAGAGCCACAAATTGCCCACCAATGCCGAATTAATTAATTAATTAATTAATTTACAATACTTGTATACCGCTCCTCATCAGAAGATTTCGGAGCGGTGAACAACATGATAAAAGAATAAAACAGTGGTTAAAACATTTTAAAAAAAAGACAAATCCCAGTGAAGTGGAGTTCAACAAACCACACGGCTGATCATGCAAGGAAGGTCTCTTGAAAGGACAACGTCTTCAGGAGGCGCCGGAAGGAACACAATGTTGGTGCCTGCCTGACCTCTAAAGGCAGGGAATTCCACAGGAAGGGGGCCACCACACTGAAGGCTCTTCTCCTGGTGGACTCCAACCAGGCCATTGGTCCATGTGGAACCACCAGGAACATGCCCTCTGATGACCTCAGTGACCGGGCAGGTTGGTAGGGAAGGAGGCGCTCTCTCTGGTATCCTAGTCCCAAGTTGTTTAGGGCTTTGTACACTAGTACTAATACCTTAAACCTGGCCTGGTAGCGAATAGGCAGCTAGTGCAGTTCCCTCAGCAAAGGAGTTACATGCTAAAAAGGGGCAGCTCCCAACAACAGCCGAGCTGCTGCATTCTGCACTAGCTCCAGCTTCCGGACCAGCCTTAAGGGCAGCCCTACATAGAGCACATTGCAGTAATCCAGTCTTGAGGTTACTAATGCCTGTATCACCATGGTCAAGCTATCCCTGTCCAGGAGAGGCCGTAGCTGGTGAACCAGCTGAAGCTGGTAAAAGGCACTCCGAGCCACCGTGACCACTTGGGCCTCCAGCGACAATGATGGGTCTAGGAGTACCCCCAGACTACGGACCTGATCTTTCAGAGTGAGTGCAACCCCATCCAGAACAGGCAATGAGCCTATCTCCCGGACCCAGGGACCACTCACCCACGTCTTGCCAGGATTCAGCTTCAGTTTATTAAGAGAATAAGCTTCAGCTTATTAGGAGGAGAGTCAGAGTGTGGCAACAACTGGACCCAGCAGTTTAGAAACCGACAAACAGAAAGGGATGGTAGCTCCCAGTTCCTCTTCTCTTCTGAGCAAGCTGTCTACCCTCCCTTTCTGAGACATGAGCAGTAGTACTGCTGCCCAGAAGCACATATTGGGAACTTCTGACTAAAAGGCATAGGATTGGGCTGTATATTTCCTTGAACATCCTCCCTTCGTTCTTAGACTGAAAAAGTCTGCCGTGTGATAGAGCCAGACATGTGCTGAAAATACACACAGCAGATTTGGGGTCTTGACTTCAAATAATTAATATGTCAGGGTTTCCCCCTCCCTCCCTCTTGAGGTTTTGTTTTTTGTTTTTTAATGAACTGGTTTTCTTGTGTGCAAAGAGCCTCCCAACAAGTTTGGACATTATCTTTCCTCCTTCCCTGAAGTTCAGATCTTTTGTTCATGAATCTACTGAGAGACCGAGCACAAATCAGGAGCCTGGGGAACTCCTGGATTTGAGACCAAATATCTGACAAAAGGTGAAAGTTGCTCTCCAGCGTTTCTAAAGCAAAGCAGTTTCAAGAGAACTTTATGCCCATTTCTCTCCAGGGAATGGCATATTCTCAGAGCCGCCCCTCCCCCCCGCCCAAATCCTGAGAAGAAACATTTAGCAGTATGTTGGTACAAAGGCCTAACAGCCACTAGAATCCCAGCGTCTTACATTCTCAATAGCAAGCCAACAGGGTCATAGTCAAGGCAGAAGTGCTTTTAGCCACTATTTCAAGCTATCTGCATGGGAGAAATGAAGTTACCTCAGCAGATTGTATTATGATATTATGTGGGGAACCTCAGACCCTGGGGACCAAATCTGTCCAGCCCTCCTGGAGACCAAATCCAGCCCTCGTGGGATCTCAATCCAGCCATCTGGGGTTCCTCAGAGGGCCCATGCCCCTTTCCCCAACCATGGCTCATTTGGTGGTTTCCTGGGGTTTGTGCAGTTCTCTCCCCCCACCCCTCAACTTTAAAAGATTGGAATGTCTTTCCTAAAGCTTAGTTATTGGCAGTAGGATGTTTAAGCTACAATATGCTGGCATTTTTGTATTTGTGACCCCACCCCTTTTGCCTTTGGCCCTGCCCCCTTTGCCTTCCCCACCACCACCACTGGGAATTTAGCCCCTGAGAGCTTCTCTGAAACTGAATTTCGCCTTCAAGCTGAAAGAGGTTCCTCACTCTGGTATAGCCCCTTAGCTAGTCAATGTAGGTATTCCATCCCCATGTATTCAAATGGGTAGCATTACGCTTCAGCCAGTCAAACAATATAGATACTGAGGGCTCTCCTTATTGTGTAGACCAGAGGCAACACAGGGCCCTTAGATCTACGAAACATAAAGTTGATTTTGGGAAGAAATGTGGCATATGTGGAGGATGCATGGAGAATGGCTGTCCCTCCCATTGTGCAGCAGGATGGCAGCTTGGGTAGACATTTAGCGTTTTGAAGTATTTGTTCTAAGCTTTTCTTAACTAAAACTGGTTCGGTTCTTGGATTCATGTCTTATCCTTCACACCATTACATGATCAGTCACTTTCTGGATCATGAGTGGGAACCCCCTTTTAAAGCCATCCAAATTGGTGGCCATCTCTACATCTTGTGGAAGTAAATTCCATAGTTTAACTCCGCGCTGTGTGAAGAAGTACTCCCTTTTATCTGTCCTGCATCTCCCACCAATCAGCTTCATGGGATGAGACTTGGTTCAAGTATTATGAGAGAGGAAGAAAAATGTCTCCCTATCCACATTCTCCACACCATGCATGATTCTTGCTGGAGGACCCTGCCTGTCAACCAGAAGGGAGGTACTTCCCCAGTACTAAAAACTGCCCCACCGCTGAACCCCTGAGAATAGGCATGTATTATAAATGCAATTTTTCAATTTCCACTTGTTAATGCTTGCTGTGAGTGATGGGATTTATAGGCCAACACATGGGGGTGGGCCAGGTTGAGGAAGGCTGAAAATGTACTTCTGCAGAGGGCAACAATTATTTCTGTAACTACATTTTTACTGGAGCCTTCCTTACAGTGCTCTTTTTTTCTCTTATGCTGCAGATCATCATTGTGGAATTTGGTGGGAAGCCATTCAGCTGTTCTGGACTCACCTTGAGTCAGTGGTTCTGGTGTATTTTCATTGGCGTAGGAGAGCTGCTTTGGGGACAGGTGAGAGCTCAAACAAGCTACACTCTTGTGTGATTCAGTCAACTAGTTCCAACCTCCACATGCTGTCCCATTACTTGTTAAACTAGAGATGAACCTTGGGGGCAGGGGTAGCTTTATTTCTGTCAAAATCAGCAGAAGATCTCCACCCCACTCTGGGAGGTGCAGTGGCAGCTGTCAGGATGCTTCCTACAAGGCTTTTGTTGTGCAATCACCCTGCCTCGTTCATGGGATGTTATGGGGCATCCAGACATCATCATCTTCAGTTTGTAGCCTTTCAGTTTGTGTTTTCCCATCACTTCTTCCAATTTTTTGTCTTAGTAGAAAAGTAATCCCTTAAGGAAGAAAAGATGGAATTGCTGCAGAATGCCTTTTGATTGTTAGTGCTAGGAGCCTTTCATTTGCAAGCACCTTCAGTCTCGTTCTTTAATGGCATAAAAGGCAATATCACCCCTTACACTGCAAGCACAACCAACCCCAGTGCTGAGGATGAGACAAGGAGTACCATTCTGGTTTTAGACACTGATCGACTCTGCAGATAAATCCAGGTTCTGCTTTATTGCTTTGAGACCCTGGATAAGAAACCTTCTATCTCTGGTTGGTTTGTTTGTTTGTTTGTTTCAGTTCATGTTCACAGAAGGAACCTGATGGTAATTTATGTGCAGTTGGCTATGAAGCTGCCTGATACGGAATCAATCTATTGGTCCATCTAGCACAGTATTGTTGACAATGACCTGGTTCATACAATTGTAGGGTGGTTTACAAGCCATGGTGGCTTGTAAACCACCCTGCACGTGCCGACTGGATTTACATAATTACCCTCACCAGCATAGCTTGTTGTGATGTCCAAACGTGGCAAGGGTGGTTGGGTGGGTGGTTAACAATCTACCAAGAACCCCTGGCCTCTTTTAGGGTTGCTGGGTAGTTCGTTAACCACCCACCCGCACTGGGTTCAGACGTCACAACAAGCTGCACCTTTACAGTGTTTTACAGTGAATCCATTCCTTCTTGGGGGGGGGGGGGGGCAGATCCAGAAGGTGGTGCTGCGGGACTTCTGTTCGACTCCCTGGCCCCTGGCCTGTGGAGTTCCTCAGGGTTCTGTTTTGTCTCCCATGCTGCTTAACATATACATGAAACCACTAGGAGAGGTTGTCCAGAGTTTTGGGGTTCGGTGTCACCAGATGACACCCAACTCTTCTTTTCCTTTCCATCTAATTCCAAGGAAGCTGTTCCAGTGCTAAACTGGTGTCTTTTGGCAGTAATGGACTGGATGAGGGCAAACAAATTGAAGCTTAATCCAGACAAGACAGAGGTGCTCCTGGTCAGTCGAAAGGTAGATCAGGGAATAGAGATTCAGCTTGTCCTGGATGGAATTACACTCCCCCTGAAGACACAGGTTCACAGCTTGGGTGTACTTCTGGTTTCAACCCTGAGCCTGGATGCCCAGGTTTCAGCGGTGGCCAGGAGTGCATTTGCACAGATAAAGCTAGTGCTCCAGCTGCACCTGTTCATTGAGATGTCTGACTTGGCCACAGTGATACATGCCTTAGTAACATCCCATTTGGATTACTGTAATACGCTGTACACGGGGCTGCCTTTGTAGAGTGTCTGGAAATTTCAACTGGTTCAAGGAGCTGCTGCCAGACTGTTGACTGGGGCTGGCTACAGGGAGCATACAACTCCCCTGTTAAAACAGCCTTACTGGCTCCCAGTCTGTTTCCAGGCACAATTCAAAGTGCTGGTCATAACCTTTAAAGCCCTATACGGCTCGGGTCCAGGTTATCTGAAAGATCGTATTCTCCCCTGTGAGCCTGCTCGTGCCCTGAGGTCTTCAGGGAAGGCACTTCTCGTGGTCCCACCACCACCACAGGCTCGCCTGGTAGGAATGCAGGAGAGGGCCTTCTTGGTGGCTGCCCCAAGGCTCTGGAACTCCCTTCCCAGGGAGGCAAGAGTGGCACCCGCCTTGGTATGTTTTCACAGGCAGGCAAAAACTTTTTTGTTTTGGAAGGCCTTTGGGGATAGGTAGTCTGGACCTGTGAGAATATGGTGGATTGATACTATTGTTTATATTGTTGCTGGCTTTTTTAAATTCTAAAATTTTATACAATATTAATATTATTGATTTAATTACATTTTTAACTTTTGTATATTTCTATTTATATGTTTTAACTGTACAAAGTTTGAATGTTGTAAAGCCACCTTGAGTCCCAGTATTGGGAAAAAGGCGGGATATAAACAAACAGTGATGATGATGATGTCCCAGAGAGGGTAATTATGTAAATCTGGGCAGCACACAACCAGCACGTGCAGGGTGGTTAACAGGACACCGTGGCTTATTAGCTATCCTGTGATCATGCAAACCAGCCCTCTGACTAGCAGGGGCTCTCCAGAGTCTCAGGGAAGGGCCTGTTACTTCACCTGCCACCCGATCTCCTTTACCAGGAGATGTCAGAGGTTCAGCCTCAGAATTCCCACAGACTAGGCATGTGCTTCACCACAGATTTATCTCCCCACCCCCACCCCATTTTGCAACTATGTGGATGCAAAGTTTGGTGGTGCTGTTAGTTCACAAAGTGATCAAATGAAGCCCCTGCTGACCTCCAAAAACATGGCCAAATCTTGAAGCTTAGATGGTGGCCAGAGCCTTAGAGCAGAGGGTGGCCAGTTCTGTGCTGTCTGCTGAGTGAATTAAGTCGACATGGGTGTCAGTTACAAATAGAAATGAATGGATCAATCTTCCTCCCTTTCTCCCTCCTTTTTCTAAATAAATGAGTAAATAAAAATGCCATGATGGATTACTGTAATACGCTGTACACGGGGCTGCCTTTGTAGAGTGTCTGGAAATTTCAACTGGTTCAAGGAGCTGCTGCCAGACTGTTGACTGGGGCTGGCTACAGGGAGCATACAACTCCCCTGTTAAAACAGCCTTACTGGCTCCCAGTCTGTTTCCAGGCACAATTGTCATGGCCCAAGTGCACAGAACAGCTGTTGGGAATCATGGCAGTGACCAGACATACAGTCAAACTGAGAAGCAAAATCATACAAGTCACAGAGCAGGGAGAAAGTAACCCAAAGCGTCCCATGTCTCTGTAGCTGATCTGCACCGTTCCAACCAGTCAACTGAAGTTCCTGAAGGAGGCAGGACACGGCACTACCAAGGAGGATATTGCAGATGAGGAGCTGCCTGAGGGTCTAGATGAAATTGACCACGCTGAAATGGAGCTCCGGCGGGGACAGATCCTGTGGTTCCGGGGCCTCAACAGAATACAGACTCAGGTACAGTGCTGATTTCTTCTCCCTTAGGACTTTGGGCTGCAGTGTTATCCCTTGGTTTAATCATAGCTCATCTCAATAAAATCAGGGCCGCATGTCATGGAAAGGGATATGATATTCAAACTGCTGGAGGAGTCACGGATCAGTTAGCCTCATGGCTTGAGAAATTTCCGCTTGAGATAGAGCCCTCAGTAATTCCAGATGGACATCCATGCCAAGGGATGGAGAGAATATGAGCGTAGTGGTACATGGTAATGCCCCACGAGATAATAAGCTGATGCAGAGCCCACACACTTTTTATAAAATGTCTTTACAGCTGTTGAAGGCTGCCCAGATTCATTAGCCCTCCTTCCCATCCTCCCAGATTCTAGATGTGGAGATGCTAATTTGACCATCTTCTTGTTTCTGCCTTCCAGGGAACTAATTAGGGCTACATCAGCCTTCCCCAACCTGGCGCCCTGCACATGTGATGGACTACAACTCCCATCATCCCCAGTGAGTGTGGATGGTGACCATTGTAATTCAACATATCTGGAGGATACCAAGTTGGGAAAGGATGGACAAAATGGTTTCAAAATTATCTCCAGTATGTGATATGTCCTAGCAACCAGGAGAGATTGATGGGGATAATAGACTCAAAGAAGCAGGGATCAGAAGGCTACGTTTAGGTTTGAGGAGCCCAGAGCTTTGTGGGATGGAGGTCCTAAGTTAGTGCTAAGTCATGACTTGCTTCTCCTTGCATATAAATTGTATAAGGTAAAAATCTCAGAAATTTGCCATTGTTTTAGTCCAGGTGCTTTCCTCCATGACAGGAAACCAGCCCTAAAAGAGGGGAAATGGTCTTGGATAAATGCCTGCATGAGACCTGGATGCAAGCTGTATGTTACATGTGGGAATTGTAATCTATGCCACCTTGAGTGTGATTCCTTGTACTGTGCATGGTAAAAGAAAAACATGTGATCTACGCACGCAAGTCACACGCAAAGGGTGCAGATGAAGACTGAACTCACTGAGGTCGCCAAAGGCTGCATGTGGGCATGCAGTTTGAAGCAGCATATGGTTTTATTAAACTCTGGTACTGTCTTATATCAGCCAGGCAGGGTCACTGTTGCATGTCACTCGCTGCCTGGGATGTGCCACTGAGGTAGGTTATGGGTTCTGAGACACACAAAGACCCTCTTGGGCTCAGAATCACACATTCCTTGGAGACAGGGCTGTGTTTGGTTTCTTAAGCTGGCCCACCGCAAAGCCTTTGGAGGAAGAGCCATTCAGTATCAAAAGCGCACTCCTCTTTGTATTCCAGACATGGCAGAGGATGGTAGGTGCAACTAGGTGTAATGTGGTGCTTGTAAAATTGCCCCCACTTGTAAGTTGTCCCCATCAAGCCAATAAAGAGGAAGACGAGGAGCTGCCCATGTACAGTTTGTGAAAGGATGAGTTCGCTGATGGAGCTTTGCATGCTCACCGAATGAATAGTGCTGCCTGCCACAGCAAATGTGAGATGCCCTGGGTTGTTGTTGTTTATGTGTAGAATGTAATGTAGATCTAAGCAAATCAGCCTTGAATGTGAAAATCAAAACTCCAGGAATTGCAGATTTCTCCTGCCAAGCGCAGGAGGCCAGCCAGCACAGGGAAGGTCTTGCCTCCAGGGCCGAGAAGGCAGTCTCCAAAAAGAACTGCTGGAGGAGGCGGGGCCTCCCCCATGTTTGCCAGTTTTACTTCCTGCCTCGTGGAAGGAGGCAGCTTTGCCCAGCTCTCGCACACAAGAGCAACCCCCCTGCCCAAAGACTTGAAAGAAGAGGAAGAGCGACTTGCACTCGCGGCGCAGGGAGGCGACCACTCCTGTGGCATACAGAGGGCTGTCTCGCAGTAGGGAGAAAGATCCAGGGCCCCCCACCCCAGGGCTTCATACCCACTGCCACACAGGTGCTGGGGAAGCCCCCATGCTCTGGCTGTGCCCCCACAAAGTGGGGAGAACCTTCAGCTACGAGTTGAAGCAGGCGCCGCTATCTGCCCCCTCCCCGCCAACAACCAGTGCAGACATGGTGGAGCAAGGCCTCACCAGGGGGTGGAACCTGTGAGGGTCGACCGCAGCTTCCATTGCCCCCCCCCCCGAAGGAACAGGAGC
The DNA here is from genome assembly GCF_057233095.1 of Heloderma suspectum. NCBI lineage: Eukaryota > Metazoa > Chordata > Lepidosauria > Squamata > Helodermatidae > Heloderma > Heloderma suspectum. The sequence continues at coordinate 248,267,119 of NC_139461.1, forward strand.
AGCCCAAAGAGGGTGAGTCAGACAGCAGCAAGGCCCCCACGCCCCCCGTCCTGTTCTCCCCACACACAGACCCGGTCAAAGGACTCCAGAGCAAACCCTTCAGGCCCGTGCCTCCATCTGGAGCCGCAGAAAGGGCAGGAAATGGAGGGCTCCAGTCCCCCACCTTCCCCATCGCAAGAGCCTCTGGAGGAAAGGGCAGGGGTCCTGGAGCCCAGCTATAGGCCCACCGTCAAGGGTCAGCCCCCACCACAAATCCAGGAAAGGGAAAGATCCATGCTGGATTTACTAGAGGAGGCCATCTGCCAAATTAGACACAAGGCCTCCCCCCAGGAGGGGACAAGACATCAGCAGCACTCCCACAAGAGCACATCCAGGGAAAGGGCTCGTCGCAAATGACACACTCGCTCGCGCTCATCCAGCTACAGCTCCATGGACATTCAGTGCAGCAGATCATCCTCCAAACAGAGGTGCAGTCACACCCCCACCCCCTGCGCCCACTCCAGGAAAAGCAGGCAGGGGAGGAGGGAGGCCTCCGGCAGGTCCTGATCCACCTCAGGTAGGGGCCACTCTGGGAGGAAGTGCACCAAATCCTCGTCACCATCCATCCAGAGAAAGAAGGCGAGGAGACATGGAGAAGGGAGCTGAGGGGCCAGATCCCCTTCCTCATCCCCAGCCTACCTCTCCAACTCCCAAAGCTCCAGATTCCCTTCCCCAGATCAAGCTCATCAGAGTCTGAGGGGGAGACACCTCAGAGGGAGACAAGCCCAAGGAAAAAACCCAACAGGGCCATCTTTTCCCTTCAGAGGCATTTCCCAGAGTAATCTCCAAATGCCTTAACATCCTGGAGCTTACAGACCAGGAAGAAGACACGACACCGCTCCAGAGTTGGGCAAAGAGGGTGGCGGCGGCCTTCCCATCCCCCCCCCAAATGTGCCACTCCCACTAAGCTTGGGAGAGATTCTATGCAAGGAGTGGTCTAAGCCAACCAGATCTAAGACACTCCATCGCCACTGTGAGAAGTTCTATCACCTGCAAGAGGATGCCATGCAGGATCTGGTCACCCTGAGAGTAGATGAACCCATTGCAGCTCTCAACTCTAAGGCCCTCCTGACCTCAGAGCAGAATGAGCTTCCCTCAGACCAGCACGATCGAAGGGCTGAAGCAGCCCTCCACAGAAGCTTCGAGGCCTCAGCTACATCCATGCGGGCAGTGACCACATCTACCATCATCGCCAGGGGCATCTTCATGATGGCAAATGGGCTGCTCCGTGTGTGGGACATGGCAATGGCAGCAGCGTTCCTAGCCAATGCATCGGTAGACTCCTTCCAACTGGGGGCAAAAGCCACAGCAGCCAACATCGTGGCAAGAAGAAACATCTGGCTACATGGCTGGGGGATGGACACCAAAACCAAATCCAGCCTGGCAGGCGTCCCCTTCTCAGGGAAACTGCTGTTCAGGGAAGCCTTGGACAAACTGCTGGTGAGACAAAGGACAAGAAGAAAGCCTTGCTGAACCCAGTGAAGAAAGAGGCAAAGCACTTTCAGGTGAAGACCAAGCCCTTTCATCCCTTCAGGCCACCTTTTTCCTCCACATACATTCCTAGGGAGGGAAAAGCCAAATGACAACACAACACCAGGGCCAAGCTGGGCAACCACAGACCCCCCCCCCCGCAAGACAAGACCACCAGTTCAGCATGACTCACCATCACCCCCAGTTGGGGGATGGCTGCAGGACTTCTCAGATGCCTGCAGGCAATTCTGCTCAGACAGCTGGGTCCTGGAAACGGTGATGGAGGGCTATTTCATAGAGCTCCAGAGACCACCCAGGGAACACTTCTTCAGCTCTCCCTGTCTGAAGGACCCAGCTGGGCATTTGAGGATTCTCGCAGTAATACAACACCTCCATCGGATCTGAGCCATCGAGAAGGTACCTTGGAAAGAGAGGGGACAGGGTGTCTTCTCCCACTTCTTCACAGTCCTGAAGTGGAACAGGGGGTCCAGACCCATTCTGAACTTGAAGAGACTCAACCACTGTCTGAAGAAGCAGAAGTTCTGAATGGAGATGTTGCAGTCCATAAAAGAGGCCCTCCAAAGAGGGGACTTCTTAACCTCAGTGGATCTGGCAGAGGCCTACCTATACATTCCTATCCGGCCATCTCACCACAAGTTTCTGCACTTCAGCTATAGAACAAAGCAATTCCAATTCAAGGATATTCCCTTTGGCCTAACCACGGCTCCAAGAGTGTTCACAAAGATCCTCCTGGCCCCAGTGGCCCACCTGTGGTCAAAGGGCATCCAGCTACACCCCTTTCTGGATGACACCCTGATCTGCTCACCATCGTGGTAATGGTGCATGCAGGACACCAGTGCCAGTCTTTCAACCCTGCGGTCCCTGGGATTCGTCATCAATGAGAAGAGCTCACTGTCACCCTCACAGTCCATACTCCACCTGAGAGTGACCATGAACATGGCCATGGACATTATGACTCTATCCCTGGACAAGCAGATTACAGTAAGCAGGCTGGCGGCCCAGATCCAGACTGAAAAGACACCCCGCCTCAGAGAGCTGGCAAAACTGCTGGGCATGATGGTCACTGGCCAGGAAACCATACAGTGGGCAAGATTCCACGCAAGGCCCCTACAGTCGTTCCTCCTGGCCTTCCAGAAGAAATAACAGCCAACATCAACCCAGCATTGAGAATCCCAGCGGAAGTCTCTCGCTCCCTGACTTGGTGGTCACACCCACCCAACCTCACGGAAGGGGTCCCCATCCAGACTCCGATGTTTACCACACTGATGATGGATGCTTGCCTCATGGGGTGGGGTGCTCTCTGCGAGGGCCACCATACCCAAGGCCTATGGATTGCTTCCAACCCCCAGGAAAGGGAATGGCATACCTTGGATGCCAGGCGGGTCCTCAAGTTCTGTCTAGATAGAACCAGGCCCCACAGGCAACACAGCACCCTATTCATGTCCTTCAAACCATCCTCCTCAGGCAAGAAGGTGTCAGTAGCCTCTCTGGCATGCTGGCTATGCAAGTGCATTGCGCTGGCTTACACCTCCAGTGGCCTAACAGCCCCAGAGGGAATATTGGCCCACTTGGTTAAGGGGATGGCCACATCAGCAGCCTTTTCGGGGAGGGCTCCGTTTGAGGAGATCTGCAGGGTGGCCACGTGGTCGTCCGTACATACATTCACACATCACTACAAAATCAACCTTTTTGCCTCTGCAGAGGGTGCCTTCATCAGCAGGATCCTCCAGAGGGTTCTACAGCCTTAGCAGGGGGCCAGCCTAAGAGTTTGTTGACCCACCCAGGGATGAACTGCTTTGGCACATCCCCGTACTGGCTGGCCTCCTGTACTTGGTAGGAAAAACCAAAATTCTTCACTCACCAGTGAATTTCTGTTCTCACCGAGTGAAGGAGGCCAGCCAGGCCTGCCCGGGGCGGCCTCCTTTTAGGTGACTTTTAGGCTAGGCAGGCTTCACCACTGTTGCTTCCTCAGCCTGTTCATCAGTCAAGGTTCACAATCAAGGACCGTCAGGACGGAGGGCTTCTGAGGAGTTTCAACGACTTGGAAGTCTCAACTGGCGAACATGGGGGAGGTCCCACCTCCTCTGGAAGTTCTTTTTGGAGACTGCCTTCTTGGCCCCAGAGGCGGGACCTTCCCCATACTGGCTGGCCTCCTTCACTCAGCGAGAACAGAAATTCATCGGTGAGTGAAGAATTTCCATTTTTCAGAGTGCCCTATATCTATCTTCCTCCAGGAAAGCAACAGGGATTCTTTTTACTGCTTGCATGATTTAACTACTGAAACTGTGGGCATCAGGATATGATAGCCTCTGCCCTTCCCTTCTTAGCAAGGGGCCTTTCTAGCTGAGATGAAATGACTTCCCAGTAGCTAGAGAAGCAGGAGGTTATACCAACACAGCAGCTTTTCTATGCGTGTCTTCACAAAACCAGGGACTGTAAGGAGAAAACTATCTGCTATTGTGATATCTCTGCATGCTGCTGTGCTCTCTCTGCTTTGGGATGAATTGACAAGCTGCTGTTGCAATTAATTCCAGCTTGGTTATTTTTTTACTTGTTTTCTAATGCTGGCCAAACAAAATGACCCAATGTGATTCAGGGCCTGTCCTTGGAGATAAGCTTGGCACATGCCACTCCTCTGTTAGAATTGTCCATCTTTGGCCCTTTGTGTCCCTTGGCGACATTTATGTTGGAACAAGCAGCTGGAAACGCGCTACTTATTCCACTGAAGATTCCAGACGTGCAGACTGCACTTTGGTGTCATTCAGACTTTCGCTTTATATCAGATTCCCACCACCTGCTATCTCACCCTGCACATTATAGGCAGACCTGTGTGCTGAAACCCAAGTAGCATTTAAACCCTGCCCTTATATAAATATATTTCCAGACTTCTTACTGAAATCAGACTGAAAACAACAATGAAATCAACAGATAAAAACTAAACATAGCAGTAAATGAACAGCAGAACAAAAATAGCCATTAAGCACCTCTTTTCCCTCCTGCAGCTTCTCTATTACATATTGCCCCATCCTGAAGCTGCTTTGCAACAAAACATAGGCCCAAAAGGTTTTATTCCATGCTTTTGCATGTAACATGTAGTTAGACCCTAAAATACTGCACCTGTTGCAAACACAAGAATAATTGGGAAAGAGAAGGGAAAAGGCTGGAATCTCATTGCTTAGTGGCTCCACCTTTGGATTAACTGCTGAAACTGTTTACGGGGATGTACTGGGTTTTTCCTCTTTCCCCTTCCACTTTTGTTCCCTATTGTTTATATCTGTATCCTTTGTCTGCCCAGCCTCCCCTTCCACTCTCCTAGTTCCTTTTCCTCTTTTGATTGTGGGGCAAAGCTATCTCACTTTCTGATTCTTTGCAGATGGACGTAGTTTACACATTCCAGACCGGCGCCTCCTCTTTACAGGGAGCCCTCAGGAGACAGCCTTCCATCGTGAGCCAACACCACGATGTAAAAAATGTTTCTAGCCCAACCCATGTAGCTCTTTCCTCCGTCAATTCCACTCCCACCACTTCTGCTGCTGCTGCTGCTGCATCTCCTCCTGCGGGCAGTGAGTGATAGTCTATTCAATGCATGACTTCCTAATAACCACGAAAGGGCACTCGCACAGACCTAACCAAACCTGTTCTCTTTCCCTTTGCTTTTAACCCATAATTTGATTCATGGTTTCTTGTCTTGAGAATTGGGAGGAAGTGCGGGGAAAAAGCAAATCTGTGTGTATGTGTATACAACTTTTTTTTTTTAAGCTCTTGCATTTTTAACTTTCTTTTAAAATTCCTTCTGGTTCTTTTTCTGTTTCTTCTCTATTGCACTTTTTTCTCCTTCTTACAGGACTGAATTATAATTTCCATATTCTCACGGGGGCACAACATGTTTGATGTGCTCCTTGAGGGGAGAAAGACTGGAGAAGGAAGGCTAGTAGAGCTAATGACCACAGCTCAATACTGAGATGGGAAAATGTCTCTATCCGAAGTGCAGGCTTCCAACAAGAATCAGTTTCCTTTGCAGAAATTATTTTCATGCTAGTTTAGTCATCATGAAAGGCAACATTTCTACATGAAGGGTTCTAGAAACCTTAGATTGCAAACCAATGCACCTTTACGTATTTCATAGTAAACCCCATTGAATTTGGTGGAAATTACTTTTGAGTAAACATGCATCGATTGGATCAGGCTGTTAGAATAACGTTTTCTGAAAGCACCTGAAAACCTGTATCATTGACATTATTCAGGTCAGAAGAAGGTCTCAGATGCTAGCGCACTTAGCACCTTCAGTTTCAGGATTTTGCAGTCTACATCAAGCCCAGTATTAGTAGGTAGGACTGGGAGAATATGCTTGTGCTATAAGTCCTTGAGCACTTGTAAGAATTATAGCTTAGTTTCCCTTCTGTACAAGCATCTCAGCTCTAAGACACTAGGAGTAAAAATGTAAACTGGTATGTCACGATGCAGATTAAACATAAGATGGATGCTCTTGATCTGGCAAGGCTCTTGCAGTCCATACAGAGCTACCGTTTAGGGGGGGAAACCTCATTTTGCTAAAGCTGACAGCCTATAGCACGTCAGTTAACCTGTGTGAAATCCACAGCTTTTTAGTTAAGTCAGTGTACTAATTGTTTACAAAACTTTCCATAGACCAGTCCCAGATCCAAGTTAGATTTCCAGGCTGTTTTTAAGACATTTATTGAATCTAGAGGTACAGTGACTCCTCAGCTTGTGTTCTACTTCTACGTAGAGGTAGACTTCATCTGCATTCACGAATCTGGATATAGTTCTTTAAATATTGGGTTTCTAAATATGAAGGCAGCATCTTTTCCTTCATGAAGAGATAGCAGGTGTGAAAATATAACCTGCAGAATAATATATAAAGAATCTTACTAATTATTCCCATTTCTTTGGGGCTACATTGTAAGTCTATAAGGAAGCAGTCAATTACGTGTTTTGCTGTACCATAAATAATATACTTTTCTTCTCCAGAAAAGTTGGCTTTAAAAAAAGAGGATTTGCATTTAGTCATACATTTTCTAGTAATTTGTTTTTTACAAGTAAATAAGTGCTGTTCAATATTTATTGTAGTTCATCATCATCGTCATCATCATCATCAGCTCCTTTCTTTGTGACCAATGTTTGAAGAAGGAGAATTTTCTTAATAATGTACGTTTTGTACTTAGCCAATGTTGACATTTTGTCTTTATACATACATTAGAATTTATGAAGGAGTGCAGCTGTAGGTATTTATTTCTCTGCCTACATCAGTGTAATAGTTTTATTTTAAAATAATATATTCAGTTCTTAATTTCATGCAGCACGTTCACCCAAGGAAGCAAACGCTGAATTTTTTTATGGCACATACAAGTACAGTTTATTAATGTTTGTCTAATCAAAGTGGGCTGGGTAGGAAGAAAACAGATAATTGGAGAGGGTAGCATGGTTTCCCATTCTAAAATAACTGCATCAAAAACTATGGTCTTGCCTTTTGTGGACTACCTATGCAGTTTCCTACTTCATTTCTGCTACCCTTTAAAACTACCTCTCTGACACTCCTGTCTCTCCTTCTCTCTCTTAATACCTGGTGGAAAGTTCTACAGTGTTTAAAAGCTCGCTAGTCCCAACTGCTGTGTTTATGAAGGCTGGTTCATTAGAAAAGGAAGAGTTCCTAAGTAAACTGCAAAGGGTGAGGAGGAGTGTAATGTGGTATGGACTGTCCATTGTCATATGACTTACTAATGGTAGGCCTTATAATGAAAGGATGTTTTCTGGTTCATTCTAAAGAAGGTGAAGTGAGATTCTAAAGAAAATTAGGCCCATCAGATGTTCAGAAGTTAGCTAAATAGTGTGTGCTCTGTTCCCTTCCACCTATGAGAAAAGGGAAAAAGTCTCTGTATTCATCCTGTTTATTAATAAATCAGACCTGAGCAGATGGTTATGGAACTGAAGCTGTTTAGCCTGGATTTTACATGTATTTTCGCTTGATGATGGAGCTGATCATTACATGCTTTGCAAAGTGTGGGCCTTTCCCCCAAAAAAACTTTGATTATCACTGGCTGCCTTGGAGGTCCCGTTTGGGACTGAAAGACAGGATATCAAAATTGTAATAAATAAATGTCCTACTTGTGGTGTACACCTTTGGCAAAGATGGAGTAGATCCCTATAAACTGTAACATATACTGGATTGGTATCCTAGAGCAGTATTTCTCACACTTTCAGCCTTTGCAGAACACTATATCAGTTTGTCTGCCAAGGGACCCCTGGGTATTTGCCATGGAATCCCTGCATGTTGCAGAGGATCTGAGATGAGTTCTAGGTGCACATCCCTTTCACATGGGCCTATGGGGCCTCATTGTTGCTCTGCATGAACTGAGAGCATGCCCTAGAAGCATTCTGCTGTATCTGTGAATTTCAAGGCCAGATTGGTGGTGGTGGGCAAGCCTATCCTCCATTATTAGTCATCTCACTGCACAACACCTAATAAGCCTCCGAGAAACCTAAGCATTCCATCAAAGACAGTTTGAGTTGTGTCTTTTTGGTGTCCCTGTGCTGATGGAAGCCTCTTTAATCCATCTGAGGCTTCTGTTAGTGGAACAAGGAGAGAGGTGATCTTCAGCAATCCCCCCTTCTGTCTTCAGTCCCGCATGCCATCTCCCACTCTGTTCCAAAGGGTCCCCAACTCTCTGGAGCAGATTTCGGAAGGGGATTGCAAGGGGAGGGAGAATTGCCAAAAATCTCCTCCCTCCCCATTTTGCTGATGGAAATCTCTGCATGATCAAACACCCTCTGCTGGATCAAAGACACCAACTGGATATAACCATTTTAAATTAAAACTATTGTCCTAGAGTACAGGGTCTATAAACAGCATTGCTTTTTTATCCTGGTAGAACCACTCAAGAAGGTGGAATCAAGGTAGAAAGCACGCGGCAAACCAAAAGTCCTGTTTATAGTTAGATGAATGCGAATCCTGCATTCATTTCAGTTACTGTCATGCTGATTAACGTTAACTTTTTTTTCCCCCAACCACTCTGAAGAGGTAGCCTTTCCTAAAAATGTTTTTTCAGTATAAGAGAAGTGCAACTGGAACTGCAGAAATGAACAGCTTCAAGTTTCTGGTTCAGTGTGACTCAACAACTAGAGCCAAAATAGAGTTTTCAGGTAGCGTTTACTCAGCTCAAAGTGTCCTTTGTTTTTAGTGGTTTTGGTGCTGCCCCTTGGCATATCAAGGGTGTTGAAGGAGTTGGGGCTGGGGTTATTTCTGTGTTTGGCTTCAGTTCCTTGATCCTTCCCTGTGCATGCAGTCAAGATCCAGCACTGATTTATAACTATTGCCAAAACTATTCATTATCCACCTGATAGGTTCAGAAAAGTGTTCCAGCTCCCCAGCATTGCCTACTTTTCCAGCTCCACATGGGGAGACATTTGGTTCAATAACAAAGATGATGTTGGTGTGCTCCATGCCAGTGCTGTAGAGATGGGCATATGTTCCACAGTTTTCTATTTCATCTCCACTGAAGTTTTACTTATATCTGCAGAAGTCATTGTCCGATAGCACAGGGCATCAGCTGCCACCCTGACATTTACCAAATGAACTTGTAGGCTGAGAGACAAAGTACATGTTACGATTAATATGTAGCATAGAGCTATGTATGGCTTTTCGCTACTCAAAAGTTAAGTGTAGGGGACCGAACTGGATCGTAGTGTATTGGGGTTATAGGACTTTCACAGACACAAACACATCAGCTGTGGTCCTTATCTGGAATAGGGACCCCACTCCTGCAGTTTACATAGCGGGGAAACACTCAGTTGAAATGAATGGACACTTTTTTTCCTATGCAATTGCAGGTGGAGGGGGGCACAATCTGGATTGGGACCACAGCAGGGGACAAAGTAAGCCCCCTCCTTACTTCTCACACTAGGTTCTTAATCCAGGTCAGATCCCCACGTTTACTTTTGAGTTGGTAAAAGAACAGATGTAGGTGCATGCTGCATATTAGAAGCTATGTGTAGTTTGGCTCTGAGCTCCCATCCTACAGAGTTTTCAAGTAATACTTTACCCCTTTGTTTTTCTGTGTATGCCAGCATTCTGAAACCAAAGATCTCTGGGGAGTTCCATTGTGTTTCTGGAGATGGGCTGGGGTGTTGTATTTGAAAAGTGCTTCCATTTTAGCTTGCTGGCTTTACAATAATTAAATCAGATGGTTTAGCCAAGTGAAACACACCAAGCATAAATGTCTACCTACAGATATTTGCCAGTAGAACAAGAACTTGATAGCTTTTGATTCAAGGTAGAGATGGATGCTGCTGGTGAACACGAGATCCTCATGAAGAAAAACTGGAGGCTAGCCTAACAGCATAAGATAAGGGCACCTGAGGATTTATTTATAAGTGAATAAGCTTGAAGAATATGCCCATATCCTGTTATTCTCCAGGAACGAGAGGACCAAGAACACTGTGGTGATTATCAAGGTCATCTGGGGAGAGGAAGACCAAAAGGAAAAAAGACAACTGAAGTGGGACATGATACAGGTTTATAAAACTATGAATAGTGTGGGTTGCCATTTTTCTCCCTCTCTTATAAAACTAGAACTCTTATCAGCCAGTGGGGTTGATAATAGAATTCACTACTGCAAGATGAGATGATGACCACCATCTTAGATGCTTTCAAAAAAAGAATAGAAAAAAAGATTCAACAAATTATGGAGAATAGGCCTATTAATAGGTATTAACCATGATAACTGAATGGAACCTCCATGTTCCTCTGGTTACCAGATCCTGAGGACAGGCGACAGGGGATGGCTATCACTTTCATGCCATGTTTCTCGGAGGCATTTGGCAGGACACCATTGGAGTGTGAATGCTCGACTAAGTCTGATTGAGGAAGGCAGTTCTTGTGTTCTTAAAATCATTAATCCAGGTTTTGCCTTCAGAGCAGGAAACAGAGTTTATCCAGAGGCCATGACCTTGAAAATAGCAATCAGTGGACACATTCCGCTAACAAATCACCTTCTTGGTCCTTTCACTCCAATAGGGATTATGTGGCTGATTTGCACACCAAACAGTGGCTGAACAGCATGATTCAGAGTTGTCGTGAGGTAGCTCTGAAATTTGTTCCAAAAACATACCTTCAGCCATAGTATAGCATAGAGGAGAGCCACGCTAGTAAGATAAAGAACTCCCTGAGGAATGGATGAAGGACAAATGAAGGTGATAATATGAGTATATATAGACTGGGGTGGACAAGTTTGGTGGCTTCGGGGGCCATTTTCAGCCAGGATACATGCATATACACACCCTGGCTGAATTCTGGGTGGAGGGTGCTGCAGGGCGGATCAGTGGTAACCACTATGGAACACTGAAATGGTCAAATGTAACTTGTTTTCAAGATAAATTTGGCCCTTTTACTACTCTGAAGTACTAAATTTTTCTATTTTCCCCCCACTGCAGAAGTCAGCGACATAGGCTACACCAGGGGTGGGAAGCAGAGACCACATGTTGCTCACCCCTGATATAGAGGATTCAACCTTAGTTTCTATTCGTTGAAAAATAACTGGAGGAAACCAGAACCAAGCTGGATCACAAGGCCAGCCTGAGCAATGGAACTGGAACTTACGTCCTGAAAACCTCCCCCTGCTTCTCCTCTGCAAAGTGTAATAGGGATGGGGCAATTTGCAATGGAGAAGCACCATGTGGGAGGAAGGTGCTTAACCCTCCCCCACCTGCGAATTTCTTCCCCCAGTAAGGGTTCCAGACCTATGTTTTTGTCACAAACACAGTTGTGTAAGTGTGGCTTGTAGGCAGGGGGGCTGCAGAAGAAAAGCAATGGGCAAGGTAAAAGTTGAGCATTTTCCAGCCACTGCATTTACATCTGCATTGGAAACTGCCCCTTCCCCATACCACTGCGTGGAGGAGAAGCAGCAACTGGTATTTCAGTACCCAAGGCATCCAGGTAACGTGTAGCTGCAGCCTTAGTGTGAGCCCTCTTACTCGGACCTCCATATATAAGATGGGGATAATGCCACTTTTAAAATGATTTAGAGGCCTGCAGATAAATTAATGTATTTATACACATATATGTTAATCCAGTAGGCAACCACAAGATATTCAATTTTTTTTTCCTTTTGGGTGTGGAAGATTTTTGTGTCTGGAGACTCCATGGTGAGAACTGGAAGCATGACCAATATAATATTTGTGATGGCATTGGAGTGTCGCTACCACTGAATAACTGGATAGAAAGGGAGAGAGGAGAATTTTTCCTGTAACTGTGCCTAGGTGATTATTTGAATCTGGGATGCATTGGATCTTTTTGTTTGTTTTTATTTAAGGTACTAATTTTGGGCCATCTCTGCATAGGATATGAATTGCATTATTTTAATTTGCTTTTCGGATGAGTTTCTGTGGATTTTGTATTGCATACAAGTTTCAATGGGAAGCTGATATATATAAAGTGAACCTGATTAGGCTGGGCTATAGCAAACTCTGTTCATCTCTCATGTTTGTTTTATTGGTTTGTCGGAGTGAGCGTAACTTCCACAGAAATATGCTTCCAGTAAAGGGAAGTTTTCCCAACTGCAATGTCCACAATGCCTTTGTGTTCTGGAAATGTGATTTGCACTTTACCTATGTGACCGAGCAAACTGTGATTAATATGTGAACTGGAGGAATAAAAATTCTCAGTGTTTGAGTCCAGGAATCTCAAAACAGCCAAAGAAAAGCAGAGCTTTGACACTTTGCTGCCAAATCCACTGCATTTGTTGCTTCTCAAGAGCCATCTGTGTAGAGGCCTAATTTTTTTTAGGTATCTTTGGGAATCCAAGCCCATTTCTCATCACTTTTGTAGAAAATTGTCTGCACCAGTAAAGTGAGGTGAAGAAGAGAGTTTGTCTGTGATCATCCATAATTGCACACATGGCTACAAATTGAATGCACTTCCTTAGGACAGGAGTGGGGAACCGTTTTCCTATCAAGGGTCCCACTCCCTCAGGTTCTCCCATGCGATCCTGGTGAAAATCCCCTCTCCATTGATTGTGGGGAAGAGTGGACTGGTGGGGAAGAAGGAGCTGTAGAGCAACAGGACTCTCAGCCACACCCCCTTTCCCCTGCTGGTCAACTGATTGGTGGGAGGGGCCAATCAGCTAACCTGAAATAACTAGACAGCGGGCTACTTACAGCCCATAGGCCACGGGTTTCCCACGTCTGCCTTTGGGACTTTATTTTCATAAGCCAAGAGTGCTGAAAGTCTTCTGTTTGGAGCAGCTGTGAGTGCTAGGCATACCTGTAGAGCACACTCAGAAGTTAGTAACCGCTCTGGGGAAAACGCTGTCCAGTTTCCAAACATGAAGGCTCTAAGGAGAATCTGGAGCTCCTGAGCTTGAGCTCCAATTTAGCAACTGTCATCTGGTTTATTCTTGCATGCTCACTGGTACATTCATCATTACTGGCATTCTGCTTGGGTTTTCTGCAGTACACTGGCTCAAGTCATTTTGTATGTTTGACATGTTCAGCCAATTAATCTTTATAGGTTTGAAAATTCGCAACTGACACCATCACTTCCCACCCTAATTTTGCCTTGAAGTAAATCACACTTTGTGAGTGTATATGTCTTATACTTGCCACTTTGAGCTGTTTCATTTGGATATTTTTGTTGAACACGCAGACACACATTGAGAACGATCGTGCTTTGAGTGTCCATGCATTTCAAAGCTATTGTCTTAGAAATGTGACATGTCTTTTCTTGCAGCTCCTGAAGCCTCCTCATACTTGGCTGCCCCATCACACGCGTAGTGCCTGACCGTTGACCCATGTGGTCATTCTGGTTCTCTATAGGTCCTCTTTTTATATTGATTTTAGTTTTTTGTTCAAAACTACTATTGTTGCTGCTGCTGCTGCTGTTTTTTTTTGTGTGTTTTTTTGTGGTTATACTTGTTGCATTCTTCTTCCCCCTAAAGTCCTTAAGGGCTCCCTCTGGCCACCACTCACTTTTGTGTTTGCTTGTGTTTGTTTATCCCCCAACCCTCTTTGGTACAGATCAAAGTGGTGAATGCGTTCCGTAGCTCCTTGTACGAAGGCCTCGAGAAACCCGAATCCAGAAGCTCCATTCATAACTTCATGACTCACCCAGAGTTCATCCTGGAGGACGACGAGCCTCAGACACCGTTCCTCGATGGCACCGATGAAGACCTGGAAGATGAAGCACTCAAAAAGCGAAGTGAGGAGAGCCCAGGCGAGTCCTCACCCCTCAACAGAAATAACAATGCAGTGGACAGCAATATAGCTGAGGACACCATTCCGGAGCCAGAAAGCCCTTTACACAGCTTGGAAACATCAGTTTGACCTCTGAACTTTGATCCTCCTTCTCCTCCCCACCCCCGCTACCCATGCAACATAGACACCAACATCTGACCACACACTTCCTGTCAAGTGCTCATCCCTATATGCCTAGTTTCTCCTCACTCTTCCTCTCCCCTTTATGATTATTTAGCTGCAGGAACCACAGTACCACACAGCTAGAGTTTTACTTCTCAGCAGTTATTTTGGCAGAGGTGCCTCCCTCACGAGAGAAACTGCCAGTTTGATAATCTCCTTGAGTTGAGTTCCATATGTCTGTAATAGTGGCTTTTCCCTCATTGAAGTTGCATGCTTAAAGAAACAGGGTTCAGATTCTCTTGAAGAGCTGTGTGTAGAGCTTCTGATGGTGCAGTTGTTGGGATGGCTCCTTTTTTTTACTTATAGAATCTGAATCCTAGATGTCTCCATGTGTCCCTGGGGAGAAGGGGATGAGCACCAAGGGGGTGTAATTAAAGTGGGATCTGAATCAGGTATTGGATATGAACATGAACCCAGTCTTCCAGGGGGTGGGGATGGTACCTGACTTTTATCATTTTTTCTGTTTGTGTATCTCTCTGTTTCCATGGTAGTATCAACCACAGGAAATGAGGGTGACTAAAATGTCTTAAAATGCTTTTTAAATGATGTGAGTTGGAATAAAGCCAAGCAGCAAGGCAATATGATAGCACCATGTTCTCTGAGAGAATGAAATCAGGTGGAACGTGGCTTTTGATGAAAAGGAGCTGTAAATGAATGAAGAGCAAATTATTTTGGAATTCTACATTAGCTGAAGTGTGCAGGGTATAATCTATATGTTATATATAATTTGCTTGATTTCAGTTTTGCCATTTTGACTATCAGGTGAATTAGTCATTGGCTCTGTATGGTAAATATCCTCACTTCTGGTAAGAGTTGATCCCAAAGAATGTGGCAGAACTCCAAGCTGTGGTCCCAGCCCGGGTTTCAGAAGTCTTGTTTTGGGAAGAAGTCCACCCTTTGAAGAGCACATGATGTAGAGCAGTACAGCCAGGCCACCTCTAGTAATACATGATCACTTCCTATAACTTCTCCTGCATTTTGCATACTGAAGAGTGGAAATGTAACAGAAAGGAGTCTTGGGCATGAATGTTTGTGTGAAATGCTTTTTTCAGGTGAAAATTGTGCATGAGTTGGCTCTGTAGAGGCATGTTGTGTTGATTGTGGTACAAAGCACCTTCCTCAGTTATTAAGAATAAGGTGAACCAATATGGCTTCCCCCCATTTCTCATTAGGAGTGCCTTCCCTTCTCATTGCACCTAAGGTGGCCTCCATCTTTCCCAAAGTGATTGTTGCCACTCGTCTGTCTAAAATGAATGCTGGAGAGGGTGAATCGGCTGTTGTGTTGGCCTCATCTTGATACACATTTCCTAGATATACATTTCCTAGTATGTGCTTATGGGGGCCTTCTGCTGAAATGGTTCTGAGCATATCTAAGTGAGGGCCAATTGGTGTGAGAGAAGTGAGGGCATCCACAGTTTTGTGATACTGGAGGCAGAGCAGCTCTTGAAATTTGGCGCAGCGGATCTTGTCGCTACAGAATGGTTTACTTGGAAAGTATTACCTGGAAGCAAAGAGAGAACCTAGTTGTTAGTAGCTGTATTGAAGGTTTTGTTCCCTGGCCGCCATCCCAACAGTCAACTATATACAGCTTTCCTTTGTTGGTGGCTTTTCTTTTTTTCCCTTTCTTTTTGAAGAACGCACAGCAGAAACTTCTGTGCCTTGTCTAAGCACTGCCCAAAGCACCGTCTGCCACACGGGAGCCCGGTACTTTGCCAAGAGATAAGTGTTCCTTAAACAAAAAATGAAAATGGAGTGTTTGATTTCACTTTTCAGCTCACACCCCTTCAACTTGTGGATTAGTCACTGAATTTCCTCACGGGTTCAAGCTAGACTGATGAACAATCCTTCTTGGTAGGTCTTCTATTCCAGTGCTGGCGTAAATAGGATTTGAATGCTAGGCTCAACCAACTGCCAATATTTGGGGTGAGAAGAAATATCTATCATCAGCCATCTTAATTGCAATCCAGGCACCATCCCAACCCCTTGCCCCTTGTTTTCCTTTCAGATAAATCCACTTCATTCCTTTCATCTGAATTGTGCACATCGGGAGGAATTTAGGGAGGGAAACTGCCATCTCTTGCTATGTGACCTACCAGATAAGAAAAAAAAAACCCTTTTTATTTAGTTCTGTTCTAATGATTACATTGTTTGGAAGATCATTTTTCTACTTTAAATATTTGCAAAAACAAATGGTGGTGTTAGGCATCTGCATAAATATTTATGAAATATTTTGGGGGAGGGGACACTGATTTTTTTTTAATGTTTGATATTTTTTATTACCTCAAACATGTTTTGAAAAAAGAAAAAACTGTCACTCCCAGAAATCTGTAATTGACAGGTTGCAGTGAGGGGTCTGCCCTACATTTTAATCCATTCTTTTCTTTTTTGTGTCTAGCTTCCTCAGTGGGGGAAGGGGGGAAATAATTATATAAATATTATGCAAAAATATATAGTTTTCTTTAGATCAGAAACAGATATTTTTAAGTCAGCCATATGTATTTTGTTTAAAGGAAACAAAGCTGTGAGTTATGTAACTGCAGTGGAATGTAGTCACATGGCTGGCAGTTGAAACTTCGTGATTGGTCAGACTCCAGTCAGCTTCATTTCTCTGAACAGCCATCTTTGTACTAAAGTCAGCTGTGTTATACAGAAATTTTTTTATATATAAATTATGTTGATATGGCTGGTTGCTTAAAGTGTAAGTGTTTATTGTGCATACATTTTTTAATGTAAAATAAGGTTGAGGGTTTTTTCTATTTTAGTTTCAATGATAAAACTGGCAGCAGTTGACTAGCTTAAGTTATTGGGGATCTATAAAATGTGGCCAAGGCAGAGTGCTCTAGATAAAAGGCAGGAGCCCTGATCTGCAGATTAATGTATGCACATGCTCGCCAGACAAATGGCCAACATCGTGGGGTTCTATCCATGGCACCTGCTTTGGGGATGGAGGGCAAAGGGGAACCTCCTTTCAGTTAAGTCCCTCCTGCACACACTGCCCCAAACAGCTAAACAGCACTGTCAAAAATAGACTGCACTGGCCATCTATTAGGGGAAAGACAAGTAAACCCAATCCAGCAGAGATCAGCACACAGTTGTCCCCTAGTATAGGATGGACAGGTTTTGACCCCGGGCAGCATCCTTTTGTGTATCTTTGGATAGCATCCAAGTAAGGTGATCCATGCTCAGAAGTCTACTTCTATGCATAGTCTACCTTTGCTGGATGGGAATGGGGGTAGATTATAATTTCTCTGAAACATATGTTGAGGGACGGAATGATTTTTGCAACCAATAGAATGATCGCGGGGGGTGGAGGGGGGAGATAATTCAAGGTTGTGCCATGCCAGACAGGAAATGAGGTAATATCCTGTGATGTGTGTTACTTTGCCTTGGAATGCTTTGTTGTTTTTTAAGAAAAGCACCCTGGACATAATTTTGCATCCAGTTCTTAATAGTAGGAATTTATTATTTTTGTTAAATAAATTGGCAGATTGGTACCAAAGACATTACATCACTTCCTGTGTGCAATGAAGAATATCCATTTTTAGGACTTAGAATTATGTAATTGGTTCTTTTTATTGAGTTGCACAGGGATATGACTTAATTTTTCAAACGTTTTGTGCAATAAGTTTTTTAAAAAATATTATTTAAAAAAAATGACAATTCCAGGAAGAAAACAAATCAAATTGTAATTTTAGCCATGGGAAATTATGACTAGAAATGCAAATAACAACCATGCTTAAGGGTACTGTTTGAATTATAGTAGAAATCTCTACATCATGGCTTTTTTTGGCTTTTTTTTTGGAGATCAACACAAGTCCACTGAAGATCCCCAACAACCCAGTTTGCACAATCAGAACAAGCCACGGTGACTTATTTAAGCCATGGTGGCTTGTTTAAACTGGCAGTGTGTGCCCAGGCAGGTAATTAGGCAACTGGCGCTGACACACGCCTTTGATTTAAAAAAGCCACTGCGGCTTGTTTGATTGTGCAAACTGACCCAATGACTCCAATGTGCCATGCTTCAAGAAAAGCATATTTCAAAGAATCTCTGACCTGGTTTGCACGACACGGCAGCCCACCATGACTTAATTTAGCCACAGAGGCTGTTATGTCGTGCCAGGTGCCCAAGGGCGCCATTTTGACATGGTGCCTGTAGGAGCCCCTGCTTGCCGTTGTTTGCTGTGGCATGCAATCCCAGCATTGTGCGTTATCTGAGGAGCTAGATAACCCTACAAGAAGCTATGGGTTATGTGATGGTTGTGTACCCCCTCAAACAATCCATGATGGCGGATTCACACTATACGGCAAACTACAAATGCGCTGTCACCACTTACATATTCAAAATGGCAGCTGGCACGCTCCACTAAGCCCTGAGGAGAAATTAACCCACGTGGTGGCTTAGTGTTACATGTGAACAGCCCCTGTGTCTCCAGCATTTCTCCAGACATTGCTGCCAATTTTTCTGGCCAACTCTGTCTTTTGGTGAGATTAGGGCAAATGGTTGAGATGGCTGCAGGTCTAATAACACTCACAGCTTTAAAGAGGAGGAGAAGGTAACAGCTGCTTCCAGATGTGTCATGGAAATCTTTCATGAACAACCTTCTACTCTTTCCATCTGCTCAGGAGGTCACCAATCAAGGTTCTTCTCAGCAGAGCACTTAATAAAAGAAGGGCAACCTACCTGCACCATGGAGGATAGAATATAGACCTCTCTCTTGTCTGTGATACCTTTAGAACAGCTTTCATATTTATTGCAGCCAATGTCACTGCTACCCTGATACTATGCCCACACTCTTTTGGTTGTGGTTTGTGGTGACAATATCCCTACTAACCAAAAGGAGTCCTATCTGCAAATTCATGTGCCCTTTGATGAACCCATGGCTAAGATTATATGTTTGTTTTTTTCTGCCCATAAATAAATATATATACAGTATTAAAATAAATATTTGTATGTATATTTATTTGAATTTAAAGGCTTTTCTAAAGAAGCATGCAGATACAAATTTATGTTTTCCCTTTTTCAGTAACTAGTATAATAAGCACTGGTATTTTTGTATAAAAAAACAAAAAACAAAAAACAAAAGACTGAATATTATGTGGTATGCATGACATTAAAAAAAAAAAAGGTGGTTTCAAAGCAATATGTACCCTGGTGTGTTTGCCATAATCTAGAGTCCAGCTTAAAGTGCACCTGATCTGTAATTGCATTTTGATATTATTTAATCTCTATGTACGATGTTTTGCATGTATTTATATGGTTCTTGGGAAGATTTCTTTTGTTTGGGGGAGGGGTAAGCCGAGGGGCGGGGTTGGAATGATTGACAATGAGCTTCTTCCGGAACATTTGAAACTCCAAGCATAGATAATGCTCTGATGGGAAACAGGATGGGGAAATCAAGCCAATTTTTTTAAGGTGCAGCAGGAGGGGAAGGGATACTGTTTTGAACTAATAAAGCTTTTTTGCTGTTGAGCAGAAACAATGCGCGAGTGCGTTGAGAGAATAAACTGCCCACTTGTAACTGTGATGTCTTCAATATGTGTCCCACCAGTTTATGAAGTCACTGATCATCTACTGAAGCAGAGATGAAAGATAACCTGAATGAATGTAAAAGGTCCAGCTTGGAACAAAATCATAGTGTAAAATGTTTGCTAAAGGTTTTTTTTTTTTAAAGAAACAAACCCTAAAATCTAAGTTGATATGAGGTCTTCAATATACAATGTGCATAGCTGCACAAAACCTTCTGTGCCGCTTCTTCTGCTATCTCAGCAAGGCCCAGAAATAGCCATCAAATACTAGCCAGGGCTAAAAATGCACACCAGCATATAAAGAAATCCAAAATAAGAATTCATTTTAATGGAGGAAAGGCAGAATGCTGTGCATTTTTGTTTTAAAAGTGGATTTTTACCATCCCACAAAACTAGAGAAACAACATTAATAAATGTGGTTAACTTCAGGAAGCAGTCCTGTACACAGCTATGCACACTAACATTTGAAAAAAAAATATTCATTTTATTTATACCATTTCTAATCCTTTCCAAGATAACCCAGTGCTCAACAACAAAAATATAAATAACCAATATATATAGTTCCGTTACTACATGAAATTAAACCTTTTTCAGTAGGTGTACGGGATGTAGTACTGAAAACTAAAAACTAGTTCAAACATTATACTTTTAGCATGAACTTTTTCAAAAACTGAGAATGTTACTCCATCTGGCAGCATAGGTAGTGGGTACATGCATTTATCACATCCTCTGTATACATTATAAAAACCTGGTTTCACAGTGCTGACAGGTTGAAACAGATGTGCGTATCTTCCTCAGATTGAATGGCCTACTTGCTTAAAGTGTGATGTCTGAAGCAATCTGCACATTTCAGCCAAAAGAGAGATATGTTTCGGGAATGTCTTCAACTACGTTTTTTTTTTTGGTCCCATCCTCAGATGTCTTTAATAGAAAGAATTGGAAGCTCTGCTATAGGAAACACTTGCCATTTTTTAATCCTCCCTCTTATCCTAGTGTCCTTACACTTCTTCAATGCTAGAGGGGACAATTTGATACCACAATGCAGAATTTGATTTAGAAATGCACTGGTTCAACAGAAGAATTAGATATGTCTTTAATTCCGGCGTTGTGTATTCTGGTTTAATCCCATGTCGGATAGCAGCAAAAGAAGCCCCTACATTTTGAAGATAATAATGAGTTAGGATATAAATAGTGAATACCATAGGCAGAATCCAGTCTGTATCCTGTGCATGCAGAAACAAGGTAAGTAGGAGGGAATTCTGCATGGAGGAGAAACGTGCGCTAGAAGTGCAAGATTCAGTGAAGTTTGCAGGAGGTAAGAACCTGGTTGGTTCCACTGGATTTGTAGCACATGATTAGCGTTTTCTGATAAAACTTCTTAATTACAAAAATGTTGTTAGATGTAAATCTGCAGCTTCTTTCAGAACAAGTTTCCTACACCACCATCCTGTTTAGATAAAGTGGGGTGGGGCTGTGATCACAAACTTTCCATTTGAGGAACTACAAATACTGTACTTGGTCTTTAATAGCTGCCTAAAAAGGGAAAATTAGCAAGTGCTGGTTCTCCATTGCCACACTATGACAGAAGAGGTGGCGCCTGCTTGATTTCCATTTCTTGTGCAAGTATTAAAGGAACCAAAGTCTTGCTCCTGCGCTGAATCCAGGAACTTTCAGTCCTCCAACACTTTTGGTGGTTCTTGTCTTCCAAGCCTTTGGCAGTTGGCCTCATTTCTGATTTGGTGATTTAATGGTGTGATTTAAATTAGACAGCAGGGATGTGAAAAGCACTTACCCATGCAGGGTTTAATGTGGCTCTGTCGCATTGAAGAGGGTTCTCCGCCAGTGCAGGGCAGCTTCCCTCAGGGCCACATCACTGACATATAAAGGTTGCACATCTAGGTGCATGCATTTTAACATCCTGGGCCCCATAGAATCTTGCACAAGTGCTTTTTTGTTTTCAGGCCCCCAAGGACAATACAATGCTAGAAGGCCAAATGATAATAATACAATACAGAAGTTTGCTGTTTTGGAAACTAACATAAGATCTAACTAACATAAATTATAAGGCTGATAGGGGAAGCAAACAGCCATGTAAATCTCCAAAGAGCATGATTTTTTTAACATCAGTTCTATCAATACTGCATACACCAAAGTCCTCTTTGCTTTCAAAATTTGGAAGTGAGATATGGCATTTTTAAAGGGTTATTCTAACTGGCTATGTACCTAAGCGTTTCCCTATAATGGTTGTCTCTTCTATGCTGCCATTAAAAAATGCCAAATTATGATTCACATGAGCATTGTCTGATTTCTGTGGCCTCTGTGCTCTGTGGTTCTTGTTACCGTGTGACCTGTGCTCCTTTTGTGCCATAATTTGGTAGATGTGAAAGCTGCCATTTTTGTGCCTTTTAACCAGCCCACCACTGCCCAAGCTTGCTGTTCTGTCGTTTGCAGAATTGGTAATACTGGTTATTTGCAGCTGCTACTTCTTGACTTGAATGAAGAGTGATAGAGAACTGTATTGAGACTTCAGGTTGCCACCAACCCTAGCAATACCATGCCAGCAATCCTAGGGCCCAGATCAAAATGAAGGTTATTCTCTTGATTAAAGGCCACATGATAAATGGGTATATACTAAGAGTCCCTTAATATTAATGGGTACATGTTACAGATCTGCACTGTGTTTCTGCTAAAGCTGTATCATTTGACAGACTTCTGTAGGGTGAGGGAAATACTAGGTTAGAGTAGAGGCCTCCGTGGCTCAAATTTTCTCATACATGAGCTAACAGACAAGAGGCAAATACAGAAGTAACTTTCAGGTAAGGCCTCTTTAGAATGACGTGGTACAAACAATGTCAGGTTATTTGGTACAAACAATGAACACTGCTCCATTAATATAAAGGGAATTAACAGCTCCCCAATACCAGGTACAAAGCTACCAAACGGGTGCTTGGCAGATTTCATTAGGAATATAGGAAGCTGCCTTATACTGACTCAGATGGTCCATCCAGCTCAGTATTGTCAACACTGACGTGCAGCAGTTCTCCAGGGTTTCAGGCAAGAATATTACCACTCCTACCTGGAGATGCCAGGGATTGAGCCTGGCACCTTCTGCATGCACTGAGCCATGGCTCCTCCCATTCACTTTAAATGAGCCTGGTGTGCAAGTTTGCTCTGAAATAAATGGAGGGTGCCCAGCAGCCCTGCTTGGAGGACTGCCCTGGTATGGGTAGTTCATAATGTTATTTCACAAGAGCTGCTTGTCTCCACCTGATAATCTAATTTTTTTTAAAAAATGAATGGAAGCACTAGAAATCACAGTTTTTAACATTAAGACAAGCCAATATGCCATTCCCCCAACCCAAAATCAAACCCAAAGAATGCCTGCTTTGGAAAGCATATTTCTGAAACAAAAGACATGGGGAAGAATCGCTTCCAGATCACTAAATAGACAAAAAATGAAGATGGGTAAATTACAAATTATTTTTTAAAATTGGGCATTTAGACTTTTCCTTTGATCTCTTTCAGAAAACTATCAAATATAGATTTGGAATACGGGGAGGAGATATGTCTCCAGCTAGTTCAAGTGTGAACTGGTATGTAAGAAATGACAATAAGTGAACTGGAGAAGGAGTGAAAGGAGATGGGATCTTCTGGTCATAACAGGAGTGTCTCTTGAGTTCTTCAAAAGGGTTTCAGATCCAGTTCTCAGGAGATATTTGACAACAGTAAGCAAAAGCAGGAATACATTCAAATCAATTGGTTGAATCCAGATTTATTCATACTTCGGTACATCAGGATCATGATGTACCGAAGTACATGGCTAAGTCCCATTGATTTCAATAGATCTGCTCTAAATATGGTTTCAGTCTGGATGAAGCCCATTATTAGCTTCATAGTGATACCCCAGCTTAAGCTGGGTCACCAAATTTGACTGATATCACTTGCATTGGCCTTAATCGAATACGTTTCTGTTCACTAAACCATCCTCATTTCTGTAGAATTGACCACCATCCCTTTAAAATCCAGACCAAAATCTTTAGTTGTTTTTCAGCTAATTTGTTCGCTGCTTTTGGGCCTTGCTATTATCTCAACATGTCTGCTGGCTTGTCAGCCTGCATTATACGCAAACTCGCTGATGTAATTTCTAGAAAACTGGATTGGGATTGTTTGTTCAGTCCATTTATTCTGCTGTGTTTAAATGGAGAAATTGAACCCAACAGATCACTGCCTCATTCTGTGGCAAAATAATAATTGGAAATCTAGCTGTAAACCAAGCAAAGCCTCAATAGATATCAGTGCCAAGTATTTACCGCCTCTGTCTTCTATGTCTGTCGCTGTCATATGGTCCTCCACAGTGTGTTGCTGACAAATTCAGACTGAACTTGTGAGGCCATCCATTGTCTATGGGCAAGCATTTTTTAATCTAATTGTAAATAAAAAGATACAAAAATGTGGCCCATTTCTTTCTCGCTTCCTGGGATGTTTTTGGTCATGAACATTGCAGTGTAAAGGAGTCAAAAGTGTGTACGTGGCTGGATTCTGCTCCTGAATCTCACAGTCCTGATAACGTGGGTGCCTGTGGCCCAAGTATGTGACGTAACTTCTTCCAGGGTTTTGCTTAACATACCACCTTTGCGTCCTCTAACTTCACCAGGTGGTGGTGTGGTATCCATCCTTCTGGACAAACATCATCAGGCTGTCCTGCTAAGCACAGTAGGTCATGTGTGCGGAAGATCTCTGAGACCAGTGATTGAGTGGCTGGAGCAACTCCACTATGAGGAAAGGTTACAACATTTGGGACCGTTTAGCTTAGAAAAAAGGCAAGGAAGGAGAGGCATGATAGAGGTGTGCACTATTAGGAGTGGTGTGGAGAAAATGGATAGGCAGACTTTTTCTCCCTCATAATACTAGAACCTGGAGTCATTTCATTTATTTCTATACCACCCAATAGCTAAAGCTTTATGGGCAGCTCACAACAACTACAAAACAAAAATGTAAAAACTACAATACAAATTTAAAAATGGCTAAAAAAACCCCGTTACAATATGATACTGGGACATGATAAAACAAATGACCTCATCATATGCTGTCAAGTACATGAGAGAAGAGGGCAGTCTTAACCTGGTACCAAAAAAGATGACAAAGCTGGTGCTAGGTAGACCTCAGTGGGGGAAACATTCCAAATTCAGGGTTGCCACCAAGAAGCCCCTCTTGTTGCTATTGTCTAAGCCTCCCTTGGAGGAGGCATTTGGAGGAGGGCCTCAGTTGATGTGCATAATATACAGGTCGGTTCATAATGGGAGAAGCGCTCTGTCAAGTATTGTGGTCCCAAGCTGTGTAAAGCTTTATAGGTTAAAACCAGCAACTTAAGAACATAAGGGCCATGCTGGATCAGGCCAAAGGTCTGTCTAGTCCTGCGTTCTGTTCACACAGCTGCCTGAGGGAAACCCAGAAGTAGGAAATGAGTGCAATAGCATCCTCCTGACTGGGTTCCCATCAGCTGGTGTACATAGGCAGACTGATACTGGTAGTATGTAGCCATCAGATCTAGTAGCTGTTGCATCTCTCACCAATCGGCTTCATGGGATGTCCCAGGGTTCTAATAAGGGAGAGGAAGGGAGAGTCCTTAACCACTTCCTCCTCACCATGCATAATTTTGTACAGCTTTGTCATGTCTCCCCTTACTTGCCTTCTCTCTAAGTTAACCTGGCCCAGATGTAACCTTTAATTGGACTTGGAAACATACAGGCAGCCAGTACAAGCGGGCCAGAACTGGGGTTATATGTTCAAATAGCCTGGTCCCTTCTATCAATCTGGCCACCAGATTTTGC
Organism: Heloderma suspectum; assembly: GCF_057233095.1. Lineage (NCBI taxonomy): Eukaryota > Metazoa > Chordata > Lepidosauria > Squamata > Helodermatidae > Heloderma > Heloderma suspectum. The sequence continues at coordinate 248,292,432 of NC_139461.1, forward strand.
ACAAGCTGCAGCCCCTGAACTGTCTTCAAAGGTGCAGCCATGTAGAGCACATTGTAGTAATCTAACCTGGAGGTTACCAGAACATAGGCTACTAAAGCCACATTATCCCTGTTCAGGTGGGGTGTGTAGCTAGACCGCCAACTGGAGGTAGTAGAAGGCATTCTGTGCCACTGAGGCCAGCCGAGTCTCAAATGGCAACAATGGCTCCAGGAGAACCCCCAAGCTGCAAGCCGCCTTCAGGAGGGGAGCGCAACCCAGAATAGGTTGAACACCCTCCATTCAGTCAGAAGAACCACCCACTAACAGCATTTTGGTCTTGTCTGGACTGAACAGTTTATTAGCCATCATCCAGTCCATTATTGCAGCCAGGCACTGATCTAGCATATCCACAGCCTTGCTTGATGAGGATGAAAAGGAGAAATAGAACTGTGTGTCACTGGCTGATGGCAACACATTCCAAAACTCTTGGTTACCCCGTTCAGTGGCTTCATGTAGATGTTGAAGAGTGTGGGGGACCAAGTTGACACCATACTGGAGAATCCACAGGGCTGCCCAACATTCCCCAAGTACCACCTAGAGCTGACCAAGTAGGAGCAAAATCACTGCACTACCTCCTACTCCCATCTCAGACAATTGCCCCAAAAGGATACCATAGTTGATGGTATCAAAAGCCAGTGAGCAGTGACGGAGAATCAAAGTTGCACTCCCCCCGTCTCTCTCCCAACATAGGTTATCATACAGGGCGACTAAGGTTGTTTCCACGCCAACACCTGGCCTGAATCCCAACTGAAATTAATCCAGATAACCTGCCTCATCCAAGGACAGCTGGAGCTGGTTGGCAACCACCTGCTCAAGGACCTTGCCCAGGAAAGGAACATTTGCCATCACCCTAAACTTGTTAAGATCCTCCAGTTCCTGGGATGATTTCTTCAGGAATGGTCTCGCCACCTCTTTCAGGCAGTCCTGATCCACTCCCATCTCACAAAGCACTGATCACCTCCCTGGCCCAGCTGGCGGTTCCCTCCCTGCCAGTTTTTATAGGCCAAGAGGGGTGTGGATCCTTTATGGAAGTGGTTGCACAAACCTGCCCAATTATTCCATGCAGGTGACAAAAAACCTCTGTTTAAATGTCCTGCATTGCTGCATTGAGGGCCGCGGTGGCTTAGTGGTTAAGATGCTGAACTGCAGATTGGAAGGTCGGCAGGTCAGCAGTTCGAGACCCGAGTGCTGCGTGACGGAGTGAGCTCCCGTCTTCAGTCCCAGCTCCTGCCAACCTAGCAGTTCGAAAGCAAGAAATTGCAAGTAGATAAATAGGTACCGCTTCGGCGAGAAAGGTAACAGCGTTCCGTGCACCTCGGTATTCAGTCATGCCGGCCACATGGCCACGGAAGCGTCTTCGGACAGCGCTGGCTCTTCGGCTTAGAAACAGGGATGAGCACCGCACCCTAGAGTCGGACACGACTGGTTGGGGACACCTTTACCTTTTTTTATTGCTGTGACAGTGTAATCACATGCTGTAGTCTTACACATACACTGTATGGGTCTTTCCAGACAATTTTTAAATACTCAACTTTACCATTAGTGCTATGCATGTACAATGCTGGGGAAGTTCAAAAATATGGAGACCTGTCTGCCCAGCCCTGCCTTAGATCCACCAACTGGAGCCAGGTGCAAAGGACATATACTTTGAATTACAGGAATGTGTTTTGAGGACCAGAACTGAAACAGAGCTCACAGTCCTCTTACACCAGAATCTGTTCCTGGTTACTTCTAAACTTTTTTCATTTCAGCAGGATGCGGGGGGGGGGGGGCAGTCATTTTGTTAGTGCTATTGTTAAACCAAGCAGGAGCCAGAAATCCTTGCTCTACTGCAAATCACTTGGGAGTTCTAGCAGTAGATTCAAGTCTGTCTTCTGGACACCCATTTGCATCAGGAAATAATAGTCAAAAGGTACTCAAGTTTCAGGGTTATCGCTGGGAGGGAGCTTGTTTCTCTGCTTAAGTTTGGTTTTATTAAATAGAGCTGCTGACAGAGGGCTCCAACATTCCAGTATCCATGCTGGAGGAATGCACAGACCCTGAGAATGTGATGTAATGTGATGTCTACATGTAAAAGTAGACATAAGCAGAGGGCTATGTTTCCTCCAGTGTCAGAGCCTCTGAAAACCAGTTGCTGGGGAACAACAGTGGGAGATGGCTGTCACCCTCAGGTCCTGCTTGTGGGCTTCCCATAGGCATCTCGTTGACCACTGTGAAGAACAGGATGCTGTTCTTCACACAAGCCTTTGGTCTGATTCAGCAGGGCTTATATAGCCGCATTCCACATGAATGAAAACAGTATGTTAGATGAGTAAGAACAGCACATTCCCAGTGGCACCACACTGTGGTCTCACAACCAGGCAACAGGAGAGCCCATACTCAAATCCAGCACAACAAATGCCTAACAACTATCAATCCAGTAGTTAATTACTGTAATACACACTATGTGGGGGTTAGTACCAACCTTTGAAAGTTTTTGGAAGCGTCACTTGGCACAAAGTTCAAGTGCTAAGGGAGACCACGCTGGCAGGGACTTCTCACAGTTGAAGTCCCAAACAGCTGGAGATGTACCTCTGGCCCACCTGGGAGCTAAGGGTTCTAGAGGAGTCTGCCCAGCCTCGCTTTAAAACATACTTACTGGTTGCATACCTCTCTGCACAAAGCTAGTAATTAAGAGGTCATCCTTTGCTTTAAATAAAATAACAGTAATGAACTTATAAATATGCTGTCTTACATTCTAGTGCTGTACTGCCTACTCTGACTGGCAGCAGCTCCCCAAGTCTCAGACAGAGACTAGACCTGGGATGCTGTGCATTCAGAGCATGTACTAACTCTGAGCCAAAATCCCTCCTCCAAAATAGTAGCAAAGTCCCTTCCCCAATCTTTGGAGACATGGTACCATGCTAATAATGGTGGGTTTGCACTTGTACATGTATAGTGCTAATGGAAGCATTAGGTATTTAAAAATTGTCTGGAATTGCCCTCACTCTGTCTATGGAATTAAAAAATACTGCATCAGGAATATTAAGACTCCAGCATTCAATTACAATGAACTTGAGCACACTCCGGGAGAGAGCGGAAGACGGGAAGGCCTGGCGTGCTATGGTCCATGGGGTCACGAAGAGTCGGACATGACTGAACAACAACAAATTCAATTACATCATTGTGGCAAAGCAGGACATTTACATAGAGATTTTTCCATCACCTGTGAAAACGCTCTTGAGATATATGTATACTCCAACTTTCTGCATGGTTCCTTTCTTTCTCCAGCTGCATGATCTTTTTATTCTACATTCCCACCTTCAAGTTTGAGTATTCAGCGATTTACTTGCTATTTTGCTTCCAATCATGGAGGAAACTTCTGCTGTCAAAGGGTACAAAATCTAAATTTGTTCAATAACATGTTTTCTGTTATCAAATCCTTGAAAACTGTGTCTACTGTGGTACTGTAACAGCAGTTTATTGTTACTATCTGGCTGTTAATTTTTAGTTTTGTACATTTTTATCTTCTATAATAGCAACATACATTCCATTCCTACGAGGCAAACTCCCAGCCACACACTGACCAGACCCAGACTTTTCCTCTAGAGAGCTACATCCTGCACCCTCAGACCAGAAGGTAGATCTCCAGATGTTTTGGACTTCAACTCCCAAAAGCCTCTGCAAGCATGGCCAATTGTCAGGAATGTTGGGAGTTGAATACATCTTGAGAACTACTTTCTGCCCACACTTGCCCCAGAACAGCTTCCTCTCTTACATGTCAGCACACTCCACCTCCATCTGCAGCAATACCATTATATTGGCTTCATATACTTCCCTTCTGGAAGTAGCTCTGTTTTTTTATGGGGTCTGCAGGTCTTCTGTATGAAAAAAATGACAAGTCAGATCTAGGGTGTAACCCTAGGCCCCATCTAACAGTGGGATTTCCTTTTGAAAAAAAAAAAACATGCATAGGATCACACTGTATATTACTCTAAATGCCCAAACTATAAATGGACGATTAGAAGTGTTTCTCCATCTAGAGGTTTTTAAATTACATCAGTGGGCTGGGATTTGAGAACACTGTCCTTATACAAATCTATGGTGCAACCACACTTGGAATACTGTGTATAGTTCTAGTTAGTGCACCTAAACATGGATATTACAGCTGGAAAAAGTGCAGAAAAGGGCACTATATAAGTAATATGAAGGACCATGTGAAAGTCATGCACATATATACCGTTTTTCACCAAAGTATGTGCCTAGATGGGCAGACAACCCCTATTTCACGCAAGGTGGAAAAGGAGCAGGGGTGCACAACCTTTTCAGCCTCAAGGGCCAGTGTGATGCTGACTCAGGCTATGCACACCAGTGATCCTGATACAGATGGTGCTTTCCTCACTGCTAGCAGAGTACAGGGAGAGTGATTTGTATGAGGCTCACCAGGGGATGGAGTAGAGGCTTCTTTTCACCTGTAACCCCAGAGATCCCAATACAGATGGTTCCTTCCCAATGTTGCTCCCAGCAAAGAGAAATATGTATCCGGACCGCTGGGGTAGAGCAGCATGGGTAGAGCTCCCATGAGGAGCCGCAATGAAGTCTTGAGGGACGGTACAACTTGTGCACCTCTAAAGTAGATTAACAGGCATGTATGAGAGATCAAAAGTTGGGATCAAATTGTGGCTTCCAGATGAAGAGGTGTAAGACAATAAAAATCTTACACCTGCAGAATGAAACTACAGCTACCACTAACTTAAATTCAGGATATACTTGAGAGTTATTTACTATAACCCAATGATTATCTTTAGTGCAAACCTATGTTTTTTTTAAAAAATCTAGCTCTTCAGCCCCTATCTTTTAAGAGCTGAGAAATCATGACATGGTGAGTTCCTATACTATTATGCCCCACATGCAGGACATACAGCTGAAACATTTTTCTTACATTAGCTTTATTTAAAACACAAATACTTGTAATGGTAAACATGTCTGATTCAGATACAGTGATTTAAATAGAAAACAAAGGACTAAGATGTTCAAACATAATGGTTATGTAAAAACCCAGAGAGGAATTGTCTTGTACAGGAGAGAAAAGTAAAGAAAACTGACTGCAAACGGAACATTCTGCTTAAGCAGACAGGAACTCTTGCAAACAACATAGAAAAGTCTTTCACAGTCTCAAATGTCTGTTACTTTTCATTCACAATTAGCCAGAAGTTTTACTGATCCTCCAATATACTGAAGGGCATTATTTCCAACTTCTTTGGAGCAATATGTGGACTAGCAGTTCATTCAGGATGGCCATTTTTAAATAATTTTTTTAAAGTCTCTTTTCAACCTTTCCTGCCAGAAGCAATGCTTCAAACTGAATTTGCAAAGCATAGTTTTTTCCTGTTAAATCAAATGTATTTACAGTAGAATCAAGCAACATTTTTTTTTCTTGCTAGGAACACAACCAGAAACATATCCTGCACCACTCCTACACCTTTAGAGGTGTAAGTAGCAGGAGTGGACTAATTGAAAGTAGCAGTAGTTAAGAACAATGAAAAAGTGTTTATAAAATATGGAGGTAAGAATGAACAAGAACAGTATCAAGAATGGTACAATACACAATACACCCAAGTCTCCAAAGGCCCATTGCAGAGTTCATGGAAAATCCACAAATACAGCTCAGAACTGTAGACCAGAGTGCTGAAGATGGGTGCCAAGGAAAGTTCACAGGTGGGCAATTATGAGACCACAGCTGAGAACTTTACAGATTTGGTGGGGGAGATTGCATACACAGGAACGAGCCCTCCAACTACTTTTATCTGCCAGAGGACAGCTTTCCAAAGCTTTGCTTCTGATGACCCATGCAATGCCAGCAGAGTGGGCCATCATGTTCTCAGTTTAGGAAAAGAAAAAAAGAACCTGAGAATAACTTTGCATGCCCTTTTAGGGCATGTTTTTAATTATTATTTGCTGAATGGATAAAAGAATATGAAGGAGATATCTTAACTTTTGCCTCATGAGTTTATGCTTGCTAGTGGAAACCCCTCAAGATGGCATAGAATGATTGGGCAGAGCATAAAACATGCTGTTCAATATTCTCTCTGAACATATTGCATCATCTTCAACATTAAGAGGGACTAAGGCCCCACCTGCACTGTGGCAGCATGTTTGGTCCAAGAGAATTACTTTTCCTCTCCTCTAGATTTTAAACTGTACTGCTGAATGATCTAAAATCAAATTTAAAAATAATTACATAGCTCAAAGAGTTGACATAGTAACTCAAGAACATAGAAATTACTAAACAATATCGCAAAGCAAGAGGAAGCTCTGAAACACATGGACGCTGAACTTTGCCATATAGCTGGAAAACTAATATAAAAGTTCAGTAAAAATGTTCATGAAGATCATTGAGTTGATGGAGCAAGTGCACTCTGTGTGGGATTATGAATGATCTCAGATCTTTCCTAGTTGAAATGTTCATGGTTTTGTTCTCGAAGTAAAGTGGGCAGAATAGTAACAGGGCAGTCATATAGGGACATCTCTCTGACCAGCAGGGCAATTCAGGACAACGTAATGCAGCCAGCTTCTTCAACCAGTTCAAGTGTGCTTTAAGACTTGTCATAGCTCCTCAGCTAGAAAGGGGTAATCTTGGTTATCCAACAAAATATACAGCTTTTATTTTCTCTCAAAAAGAAACTATAGGGAAAAATCAACTGTCAATCATTTCAGAAAGTTCAAGCAGGAGGTCATCCTCATCTTTTCCTGGGTCTAAATCAATCTCAGCTTCCAGTTTGCCTCCTGAGATTTCCCAAATTAGCTTTTCAAAGTCATCTTCAACCGAGGAGGGTGTCTTTCCAGCTCCTGTTGAGCTCAGTCTGCGTGTCTTCACTGCTGCATGGGAAGAGGTTGGGCTTGCTATCTCTGCTGGCGACGTGGAGGTCACCTGTTTATCCATTTGCAGCTCAGAACTTCACAAAGAGGGAAAACAACATTATACATCTCCAAGTGGGAAACAAAGATCCTATCTAGACACTTGGGGAAGTCTTGGTCCCAGCAGAATAGTGCAGTGTTAATAAGCCATTCCAAAATTTCTTGTCCAACAGCAAACATGCCGTAGGTTAACTACAGCTATGAAATTAAAGTAGGCAGGATGTAGGTAGATAAAAGTAGAGATTATGTGGCAGTGACACTTAGACCATATTGCAACAGGCCAGGATGCATCGGTTAGCAGGAAGAGTACCTCTTTGAACATTTTATAGCATGCAATGTCACCTGCTAAGTGAAGGAAGGCTATTAAATACTTTTAGCAGTATTGGCTGTAACCAGCTACTTTCTTAACTCTACAATATGTAGCCTTCTGTTTTATTTTTAAGATACTATTGGTTAAGGTTAACAGAGCAATATTCAATACAAAATGGAAGACTGTAGAAACTAGACCATTATGGGGCATATTAGATATGATAAAAGCAGCAAAAAATCTTGTGGCACCTTAAACCAAATTTATTGCAGCGTGAACTTTCATCCACAAGACTATACTTCAGATGCAGAACTACAGTCTTATCTATAAAAGCTGATGCCAAAAATAAATGTATTCATCCTTAACCTAGCATGGGATTTTTGTTTTTGCTACAACAGGCTAGTGTTCTGTAGTCAGATATGGTGCACAGGTAAAAGCAAGGACAAATACCTGCTGATTTTGGAACCTTGCCAGGCTAGTTGCAGTTAAACTGTGATGGACACTTTGTGATATCAAAGTTATCTGAAGATCCCTTGTGGATTCTAAGATATCAGTGACTTGGATTTAAAAGGCAGCCCACTGATGGCAGAAGTTTGAAGTTATAAACTTCACCCAGAATAAGGCATCCTCCTCTCTCCAATAGGATCTAAAGCAGGGGAAGATAACATGGTGCCTGTGGGCACCAATGCACCGCCAAACATCTTTCTTGGTGCCCGCCAAGTTGCCCTCCCCCTTTATTTTTTTAATTAACATTTTTCTTATCAGCATCTGGGATTGCTGTGAAATAGCTTTCTGTTAGTGCTGAAAATTGTGGGTTCAAAGGAGTTCTCGAGTGCATTGGGGCTCAGCCTCCACCTCTGCCTTTTGGGCAGGTTACTTGTCCCTTGCCACACCTCCCATTTTGTGGTGGGGCCCAGGACAGTTTCTCAAATTGCTAAATATGCCCATGGCCCAAAAGGATTGCCTACCCCTGATCTGATGAGTGCTAGCCTGGTAGCATCTTACTTTCTCTTTTACCTGGCTGACTAAACTGAAGTTACTATGGAACTAAGAGAACTATTCATTATCTGTATCAGATTTCACTTTTAATTTAATTATATACCTTTATCTACTATTACTCTAACTTGTATTTCTTCAGAATCTGCCACTGTACACTGGAAAGTTGGGTACTTACTGTGAAGTTCCATTCCAATTTGGTGCACAGGAGACATCCATCATGGGTTTACTCCTCCCACTGCCCAGGACAGACAAAGAACATGTGACCAAACTTTTTGCCTTGGTCTTGGCCTCTGTGGCTCCTCCCAGCCAGTTCTTTTCTAGCCAAGCTTTTGGACAGAGTAGCTATTGAGGAGCTGTTAATATAGTAATTCAAAAAATAAAAGGAAGAGGTAGAACACGGATTGAAAGGAAAAACGAGGCCTGGAAAAGGAGATTGTTGAGGACAGATAAGAACAAGCTCTCTCCCAGGCAAAGACAATAAACTGGGTGTAAGGAGCCACAGAGGCCAGGACCAAGGCAAAAAGCTTGGTCACATGTTCCTTGCCTGTCCTGGGCAGTGGGAGGCGTAAACCCATGATGGATGTCTCCTTCGCACTGGATGGGAATGGGTATTTTCAGTCTGAATGTCTAGTATCCCAGGTTCTTATGGAATCACATTTATTTCATTCTATTCCCAATGCCTGTGTATCATCTGGTCCTCCATTCTTAAACCTAAACCTAAAGGGGAAAAGGCTAACAGGCTTCTGTCCTAAACTTCATATGATCTTATTTCAGTAGAGACAGTCCCAATGATGTACAATATGTCTATTAATAAATCATTACCTGTTGGAACACACTCTCTCAGGAATTATGGCTACAGTGTCCCCTGGAAGGCCTGGAGCACTTGCCTAGAAAAAAAACAGATTAAAAATAAGCTCTCTCTGCAGGCTCCTTTTCCTTTCTGTCAACATGCCGCTTAATTCCTGCACATCCATCTTATTTCTCTCCTCTTATTCAAAAGGAGAAGTTAGCCTTTCTCAAGTTAAGTCAAAGCTGGTACCTTTCCAAAGAGGATTGGCCAGTTAGCACTGAAAACGTATCACTGCAAAATAGCTACTGATTTAATGAAGTGCAAAGGTACAGCCACAGCATACAAGTCTCAAGATAGTCTAACTCCTTCAGCTATCACAGAGTTTCAGTTGAAGTAATCCAACCACATGAATCAGTTCTCTTACCAGAGCTAGATTTTCAGGTGGAAGCTCTTTCATCTCTGTGCTTGGGATGGGGCTCAGAGGTTTCACTGCTGCAACTGAAGGATGAGTTTCTGAAGCTTTGCGCTTCGGTGCCTGCTTTACTGGAGACAAAGGTTTCAATCCAGATGGTTTCACATTCATCTTGGGTTTGGCTGGAATATGAAAGTCAGGTAATGAATATAGAAAGGCAATGTTTCTCTTCTCTCCTTCACTCTCTCTTTAAGAATAGTAAAAAAAAAAAAATAATCTACGGAATAGCACTCCTCTTCCTTAAGAGAGCCCTTTTTACATGTGCCAGATTCATAAGGTATGAAAAAGCTTAGAAAATTATATTTCTAGAGTGCTGACATAACTTTTCCCACCATACACATTCTTCACACACTTCAGTTATTTGCCTACTTGAAAAACGCAGCTGCATCGTGTTGCAGCATCCTGCAAGAAGGGGCTTTTTGACCCAGAGCAACTAGACCTAGGAATATCTCTTTATCATAGGGGCTGAGCTAAGTAATTGGAAAGTGATGCGATTTTATCACCACGTGTCCCATGCTCAACAGATTAGTTGCCAGTATACTGAGATAGGCACATTACCTAGCTAAGCAGAGTTTCCAAGCTTTGGTGCTGACTCTTTAATACTACAGCTGTTTATGCCCTTGTCTCAGCAATGGTGTACCGAATATCCCTGACCAACAGCTTGACTATCAAAGCAGATTGACAGCATCTGAGCTTTACTTTTTACATTACTTTTGAAGCTCTTGAAAACAGGCTTGGGAGAACACTAATGCCTTAAGATCGATGAAAACAGAAGTTAGAAAACACACATACATCTATCAAGACATAGCAGATGAAAATTCTAGGTACTTTACCAATTCCCGCATTTGTGTAAGAACACTATGTTTTCATGGATCTTCAGACACATGTGGGAAGCAGTAACAAGTCAAGCAATGGCTAGAATCTGCAAATAGTATGCTTTCCTATTTCTGCTTTCTTATTTGTACCCAAGACATGTTAGAGAAAGTGCATGGTTAAAAATATACAACTTGTCATTTAGCTCATGGTGTGGATGAGTACTTAAGCATAATCTATGGCCCCTCCTTAAAAAGTTCGTTCAAACTTTAAAAAGTATGAACCACCTTGATGGCAGAACTTTTAAGGCCACCTTTCCACCTCTTTTGTCAGCAGGCCAAGCAGGCCAGCCTTTCAATTACACAGGTTACCACAGAGATGCCACTCACCTTTAGCCCTTCGCTGCAAAGGCTGAGCAGAAAGTCTCAACTCCTCCGATCCCACGTTCTCTGGTGCTACCTCCTGGGATCTCACCAATAATCTTTTTGTAAGTGGACGGGTATTCCCTGCTGTCACAGGGGACTCAGGACTGGTAGTGACCGGGGCCTTCCCTTCCGCCACATCTTCCCCAGCAGGTGGCGCAGTTGCTTGTTCCTCCGGGGGTTCCCTCTCTTGCTGCTGTTTTAGCCGTTGCTTCTCTTTCCTTATCTCTTCTAAGCTCTTCACAAACACCTTAGAATGAGAATTGCTCACACTGTCATTCAAAGGCTGAGTAGAAATCTGAAAAATAGGAAGATGAGGTAACAGGGAAGTTTCCCAATGAAAATCTATATAAGCTTTTCATAGAATGCACCATGCCCTCTTCTCAACTCAGATCTACTTAAATGCAGGTTAGTGGTTTTTAAAATGAGATTCAGACTCCTCATCTTTACTGTGGAAATTCAGTCTAGAGGCAGCATGTAATTTCCCATGAACAAAGCAAAAAGATAATGCACTTCATGGTGGAACCATAAAGCCACACAGAATAACCATGCAGCTTCAACTGAGAACCAATTAGCCACCACTGAGTATGCAGCTGAGGCTTGGTTAACTAAACAGGCTTAATAAATATCAACAACACAGAACAAAAGTCCATATTAAAGATTTTATCTATGTTAATAAAGCTTAGTCTGTGGGGAAGTATCCAATGGTGACCGCCTGCAAGCAGCCAGCCCCGCCAATCCCACTGCACAATTGGCACCCACTGCTCGCACAATGGAGATTTAGCACTTCCAGGAGCAACCTGAAATGAGTGGAAATGCACAGAGTGTTTCCACACATTTCAGTGCTTGCCCCCAGAAGAATTAAATCTCTGTTGTGCAACTGGTGGGTGCCCCTCGTAAAACAGAATTGGTGGGGCTGGCCACTCACAGAACGGAAGCAGCAGTGGATCCCGCTCACAGACAGGCAGCATTGGATACTGCCCTACGTTTATAAACAAAACAGATAAAACAGATTGCACAATCTTGGCATGCTTTCTCAGGTGACCAGGCTCTGGATAGCGCTGTAAGATTATAATCAGATTACGTAAATACGTAATCTTTAGATTATGATTTCTAAGTGTTGTGTTGTTGTTTTATAACCATTGTCTGTCTCAGTGGTGTAGCAGGTAGCATGCCATACCATTCACAATAAAAATGTATTATACTGGGCTTGACCTTATTGGATTATTGACCCAAATAATTAATGGGGTCTAAATGAGCCTAATAGGATGAGACAGAGGGATCTGTATATCATACATCAACCACTCTCGACTTAGATACTGATGGATAGTTTCCAAAGATGCTAGATTATAATGGCAGACAAGCAGCATGCACAATTACCAAGGCCCCCTTTCTTATGCAGCATTATGAAAACTCACCTTCACAGTAGCATGTGCTGTGGAAGTTCTTGGAGAGGACTTCAGCTCCAAGGAAGCTTTTTCTTCCCTTCCAGATGCTGTTAAAACATCACACAGATAAAAGGAAAAGTGCTTCTCCTGCTGCCTGGCTCTCTACACAACTGTTCCCAACTTGTGAGGATAGGTAGGTTAAGCAGATTACCATACCCCGTAGTCCACTATCTTGTTTGAAATCCTACATTCTAACACCAAGATTCATGAAGCTGTATATACTAGGGAAAGAGTGAGCAATTTCTTCCACTGCTCAAATAACCTTCCCTTCTCCACTACTGATGGGTCAGATCGCATGATCATACTCATCTGCAACCAGGCATACATCTGATAAGTTCCCATTTCATAATTTACGTGTTGTGATATCACACTGCTCATAAGCTGGGTTTAATGCCCACATGACAGGAAAGTGCTCTGAAAGCGCTACAAGGCATTTCTTCTAGACTCCTAAACAACTGAAGGATTTGGAGGAACACATTCTGCCCAGTGCCGGGACCAGGTAAATGCACATCCTAGTGATATGCCAACATGCGAATGATTTCATTTATTCACTACACTGACTTTATTTCCAGCTCAATAGACCTGGATTTTTCCAGAAATATTTGGTCTAGCATTAAGATTTGTCACAAGCAATTCCAAAATGAGCTAGAAAGGTCATGTGCCCCAACCTGCTTGAATTTAAAGACAAACTAGATGTTATCTTGGCAATTGTGATCCCAGCTGCTGAGATACCAGGTAAAGCACTTCTGGTTTCAGGGCTGAGGGCTCTAGGAAAGAGAATGAAAAAAACGATGGATACAAAGGCCCGCATGAAGATAATTGCTCAGCAGAAGAGTAAAGCATTAGTGTGAAAGAGAAAGGGGTTAGTGACTCTGTATTTTTCTTATTACTTCTAGTTTGTTCTTTAGCTACTACAAACAGGCAGAACGATTTGAGAAACAGAGTTTGCTCCACCTTTACTCTTGGCATGCCCACTACAGCTAAAATACGATATCAAACCCCGACGTTGCTCTAATCTATGTTCCAGGCCAGGAGCCAAGTCTATCAGAGGATTATCTTTATGCCTGTTCTTCTACACAAATGATCATCTGCTTCAACATATATCTGAGTGCAGTATTTTCTGAATATGAGTATTTAGAAGTAAAGAAAGGTATCATGAACAGGGAATGTGTGGTACCTGCTGGCTTTGTAATGCATAGCAGTCTCCTCCCAACTGGAATTCGCTCAGGTTGCACCTGTGTCTTCGAGGTGCTCTCTGCACTTTGCTGCATACGGAGGGCTTTCTCCTGCTTGATTTCCTCCAGAGTTTTGATGCGCACCTCTCCAAAGTCCCTGGCTTTGCCAGAAGGCTCCTCTAGTTTTCTTCTGCTAGGCAAACCCAAAACTAGAGAGCCCTGCTTCTGGGGCTCACACTCATGCTTTGGTTTGGCAAGGCTGTCTTTGTCAGCTTTTATCCGTTCCTCTCCCATTTGTCTCTGTTTTTTCTCAGCCAGGACTTCAGAAAAGGTTTTGATCCTGATTGCAGGAGATGGTTTTGCCACTGGATTGGGATCATCTGTGGTACAAGCTACTTCAACCTTGGGGTTAGACTGAGTTTCTCCCTTTCTTTGGCTAGCTTTCTCCAAACGGATTTCTTCCAGTGTTTTCACATGGATTTCACCTGCTGGTTTGGCAGCATTTTCTACACCACCAGAACAAAAATACTCATAAGAAGGAATAAACTTACATGTTTATTTCAGTCAAAATCTTGAGTCAAAAACTACCTCTATATAGTTTTGCCATGAAAAGATGAATGTCAATCTGAGAGTTAACCCCACAACTGTTTCTGATCTCCTAACATTATTCTAAATGGGCTCTCTGTGCTTCTCAAAGATGTACATGTCATATTCTAACCTGTGCCAAATTTTCATATACTGAAGCAGGCTCTCAAAGTCAGAAAATGGAAGGTATGAAATGTACAGAAGAACAGATACTAACTACTGATAGCAAGATTTCTTATTTCATCAAGCACAGGAGTTCTAAAGTCAGTGAGGTACGAAAATAGAATGGTGATAGATTACCCTTTATCTGACTTAGTCTAAGATTGGACTAAGGCAGAGATCCATCTGCAGGAAATGCTAAGAAAGGGGACTCTAGAGCATTAAAATAAAAACAATTGTTACCTGTTTCAATATTGTTCTGCTCTGATGGTAATCCTAGTCTCTCCTTAAGAGACCTGGGAACTTGTACTGCAGAAAGAAAGAATAAATGATAAACAAAGCTTCATAGGAGTTTATCGTTTTGTTCTCCCATGGCTTAACTTGTAAGTCAATTTTGATGGAAATAAGACTCATTCCATGTGACTTCTTGCAATTTACAAGGCCCACAACAAATGAACTGTAAAGAGATATTAATTATTCCCTAATCATTGTCCCAACAACCAACAAGTTTTCAAGAATCTGAATCAAAGCATAAAATTATGCACACTATCTATACACAGAAGTGTGCTTGATTTGTGGCTGCTGTAGAGCAGTATTAGGGATCTTTACTGGCACAGAATGTGCACAAGGCTGCGTGTGGAGAAAGCAAAGGTACATACATGATTTTTGGTAAAACTTATATAAGATTCTTCACTTCTAGTGTAAAATAGTTGTTATAAACATCTTAAGTGTGCACTCCTATGGTCCCTGACGAGTATCCCAGAGACCATTGGGTTTGTCAGAGCCCTCCCCTCACCCATCCCTGGCATGGTTGTACACAACCACAGAAGGGGAAATCTGAACAGGGAGTATTTCCCCCTACCCCTTGCAGTGCTACTGAAAGAACTGTGGCAGCTTCCTCACCTCAAGTAAGGATGCAAATGAGGGGGAAAGGGGTGGGGAGGCACCAAAGATACACAACATCCTGGAGCCCCCCAGCTCCTGCCCCCATGACTCCACTCAAAAATGTGTCTAGTGAAGAAAGTAAGAGAGAGGAGGACTGAGAGGTGAAGATCACTTTGGTCACTCCTTCTGCTCTCTCAGGTGTCTGCTGGCAGAGCACTGGATTTTCTGAGTGCTCCTTCAGTAAGCATAGGGTTGTGCACTACAAGAAAGGCTAGAAAGACAGTTGTCGTATTTCATAGTCACTACCATCTCCAGGTTCCCAAAACAGGATTAGGTGGTTAAAAAGATTATTAGGAAGAAGAGATTTTCACAACTGAGTACAGATTCTCTATAGCTGAAAGAAGTGGAATACATTTTACTGATTAAACAGTCATACCTCTCTTCATTGTTTTGTCTGCATTCTCCAGGGAATCTATTTTCTTTCCCAGTCTTTCAGCAAGGCTACGTTTTAAGGGAGACCCACTCTCAGCAACTTATGGTGAAAAGGAAGAGAGTTTATTTTCATGCTTTGGTTTTTTAGTTTCTTGCTATATATGCATGCTACATATATTATACACATGCATCTGCTTCTAGAAGGAATTATAGCTCCTATTTACTCATATATTATAAGCTGCCTTGAGCAGGCCTTTTGCCTAGAGAGGTGGAATATAAATTTTAATATAAAAATATACAAGTGTGACTTTTGATGCAAAAAAGGGTTTTGCAGTGCTGAGTGGGGGAAGAGTTACTAATAGGTCAAGTATAATGAAAATTCTCCTTGTCATAAATCCTACTCAGTGCCATAAATGAATAGTATATTCTTTCATACAGCTGACTGAATGTTGCCCAAGTTAAAAGAGAGAAAAATGAACACTTTATGCATGTAGGCACCTATAAGGGAAACAAATGGTGAAGACTGCTGCACAACAGCGGAGGAAGTGTAGGCAAGAAACATTCTAGCAGTATTTTTTTTATCCCACATGCAAGTCTCACCTATGGGAGGCTTCCGTTTTCCCAGTCTCTCTGCTAGAGTTAATCGAATCCGAGGCTCCTCACCTGAGACAGCAGAGGCAAGAAAACTTTAACTTTTTGTTAAAAGTTTGTTTTCCATTACGCATTTGAATGGTTGGAGGAAAACTCCTTTGGCGGGATTAATGATCTACAAGGCTTATTATTTTCAAATGAACAAAAATAGACAGCAACAATGATAGTATGCACAAAACCCAACAACTCTGATCAAAAATGTAAGCAACCTAAATAGCTACATGTTTCTTCATGTTCTAGTATGAGAACATAAAATGCACTTTATTTGGAGAGGGGATACAATTTAAACTGCTTATGTAATTGGACCAACAGATTGCTGGTAAGAGTACAAAAACTT
Source organism: Heloderma suspectum (assembly GCF_057233095.1). Classification (NCBI taxonomy): domain Eukaryota; kingdom Metazoa; phylum Chordata; class Lepidosauria; order Squamata; family Helodermatidae; genus Heloderma; species Heloderma suspectum. The sequence goes on from NC_139461.1 coordinate 248,308,843, forward strand.
TCGAGAATCACAGAATTCTATCACACAGAGAGAATGGAGTGGGAACAAAATTGTATATAATATCTATGACTGGGCAGAAGAGCTAGTGTGTCACCCTGGGTTACAAGGGACTCAAGAATAGTTGAACTATGAAGTTTGGGTGGGGTGGGGGATTGCATTGTTGATAGTTGGCTATTTGCAAAATTAGATTATTTGTTTATATTTAAAATGTATACTCCACTTTCCCACTACAAGGCATTCAAAGCAGATAAACAATTAAAACATATCATCAACATTAAATTCACAGCACAACTAAAAATTAGCAGCAGATACAATTGGCTGGACAAATTTACGTAACAGATATTTTAAATTTGCCCAATTTGCAACATCCACAGCAGGTATTAATGTTAAATCAAATGAAGTTATGCTTTCATGGTGACCATCTGCAGGTTTTTGAAGTGTATGATGTGTATTTCAGTATTATGCAATGTTCTCATTAAAGCATCTTGTCTAATCAATAAACTGAGCTTAACCTAGTATTTTATACGACATTTAGCATCTGCAAGTAAATATTAACAACAGTTTGTAGCATCTGCTATTTTGACAGTTTAAAGTTCTTTTTTATCTAAGCAATTGCATGCGATTCTATCCTGAAATATCCTTGCATTGGTTTATTTGCATTATTGACCCTATGGTCTAGTGACTCACAAATAAGAACAGCTAATTGGGTTTGAGCCTTTAACTCAAACAACATGGTGCTACATCTGTTGAAAGGATATATGCTGCCAAGTTTATGCCAACCAAGTTTTGGGGAGAGCAGTAGCAGAGTATCACTGCTAATCAATAGAGAGGAAGGACAAATGCAGAAACACTAGAGCCTCCAAAGTTGCTGAACTGAAGACAAAGCAGAGTCACAGTTACCTTGCTTTGTAGATAAAGTTACAGTTCTGACCACAGTCCGAACATTTTCTTTCTCTGGTCCTGGGTGAGTCTGGATTTGAGCAGTTACTTCAGAGGGGATGTCTAAGGAGAGCAAAATAAAGCAGCATTAAGCTTGACTACTGCAACTATTTAGGATTTATATAGCACTGAGAATGCAATCCTAAGCATATATTATTAGGGAGCAAGTCCTGTTGAACTCCATGAAACATATTTCAGAGTAAGCATGTCTAGGGCTGCACTGTGAATGTTCAAAGAAGTTTGCATATATTAGTAATCCTTAAAACAACCCTGTAAAATATGGAGTATAATTCCAATACTGTAGAGGATAATGGCTTGCTTTCCTAAGGGCACCTAGTGTGTTTGTGGCTAAGGTGACATTTGAATATGGAGTTTCCAAGCTCATACTCTTAGCCACCACATAACAGCACCTACAATTCATGACTAACCAAGGAAAACGCTGGCCAACACCCAAAACCTACATTTATGTGAGTAGTAATCAAGTAACCTCCTCGCAATGCTGTTAAAATGTCAATTTCCAAGTTGGTTAGTACCCCACCCTGATACTTATTTGCTGTGCAACAAGGCTTAGGACTAGACTCAGTTAATTTTCCAGAAATAAGAGTGATTTATGTAAATGTTTCTAAAACAAAGGAAAACAGCTGGACAACAATGACTCAGCTGTGGTGCACAGAATAGCTAATCAATGATCACAGGCACATCAACTTTACAAATCAGATCTACCTGAAATAATTCATTATTTCATTATATCATTAGACTCATGAAATCATTGATCGAAGACCTTGCGAAAGAAAACAAAGTCAGATCATGGTATGCTTTGCAGAATAGTATGCCCATCTGTTTTGGGCAGTTCTCCTACTTTCTAGTTAAGTTATTATTACACTTTTCAGCTGATGCATAAAAACACACTCCCTTCCAGGTAGTTATACAATTTATTTTTAACAAGGCATATAAGAGCAAGAACTTTAATGTTTACAAAGCTTTAAAGCAAAAGCTAATAGCAGTTCACACTGGACTTCTCATCAGTGTGGCAGCATACTCTCCCAGAAACCACAATGATCAAGATTTCCAAATAGGGCTTTGCGGGGTACCATCCAAACCACCAAAGGCAAGTGGTGGTGGTGGGGGGTGTCAACTCACCACTTTGTTGCTTTGATTTTTCCTTCATTTTCTTTGACTTGATTTCTTCAAGGGTTTTGATCCCAAAATTCAAACTATTATCTGAAAAATGTAGAAATCAGACTGATAGATGCATAGATATGGCCAGAGATTTAACATTTACTGTTTCTTTCAAATAGGGAGACGTAACAGGAAAACCAAGCTTAAAGCTAAGCAATCTGCACTACTGTAGTCTCTCTCCCAGAAAGCACATTACTATAATACACAACATTAATGTGTTCATCTACTCTGAAACAATCACAATTAATTTATTCCTAGTGGACAAAGACCCTTTACAGGCCTTATCTCAGGGGTAGGCAACCTGGTGCCCTTCAGATATTTTGGACTACAACTCTCATAACCCCAAACCACTGGCCATGCTAGCTGGAGCTTATGGGTGTATAGTCCAAAATACCTGGAGGGCACCAGGTTGTCTACCTTTGCCTTATCTCATTTATATTCAGAGCCACTCTGTACAGTAGATTACGCTGATTGTAATGCATCAAGGTTTATGACCCCAAGAAGGGGTTCCTATATCCAAAACCAACACTCTGCCTACTCTATTGCATTTTTAAAAACTTTTACTTTTGCTCTGTGACAAGAAATGGACAACTTCACTCTAAACACCCAAACTAGAGTTGCTATGGTTGCAATGTTGTTGTTAGCATTGGGAGGTATGCCCTCCCCCTAATTTGAGAATGAAGGTAACATGTGCTCTGAGGTCACTTGCAGGAGAAGCCCCATTGACAAGGCATTTTAACCCAAATTGTAACGGCTCTAAGGTCCCTAATTATAGCTTAGACTCTGTTCAGTCCTCCCATTTTCACTCACCAGACCCCCTTCTTTTGGATATCTGTGAATAATGTGGTACTGCCTGTTGTCAACAAGTACAGAGTAGCATGAGTCTATCCCCCTATTTTTGTAGATGGAACTAAGCTGAGAAAGACAAGGTAGTCCGTGCCCACAGCATTTTTCTAATTCTTGGCAAGCAAGCAGGAAGTGAAGTCCTTTGAATTTCTCTTTCCTCTAAAGTCAGGTAATTATAACCGCTTCTGCTCCATTTCTTCTCCTCTCCTCCACCCTTGCAGCCCACCATTTTCACCAGCACCCAAGTTTCCTTAGTCATATAACCTTCCAATCCCCTGCTCCACTATTTCCACAGTACCACCGTCCCCTCCTTATTTGGTAAATGCTGATTTCTCCAATCTCCATATTTTCCATTTTCTAAGTTAAGACAAAAGAAATAGCATACTGGCCTACGTAATGGGGTGAGCATACTAGCCAAGATATTTTTCTCCTCTATAATGAATGTGCATGCATGTGTTTTTGAGAATAAAACCCATAAAACAAAGTTCATGTTTTGGAACTTTCAATGAGTGTTTGAGCTATTTCCCCCTTTTGAATAGTAGTTATTCCCCATTTTAGTAAGAGCATGCTATAGAGGTCCACTGTGTGCATACCACGCTAAAGACTTGCGCTGGTAGTTACACATGTATACAAGTCAGTTACTTGTCAGTGTGAACAAGGATGTCCAGCAGCACCCAATACCCCAATGTCCTTCCCCCCAGTTCCTGTTTTTAAAAACACCCAACGATAATTTTGAAAACTTAAGTCACAAGAAATTAAATTTAAGTACATTCGACCAAATGAACAACATAATCCAAATGCTTAACACTGTTGGTTAAACAAGCTACAGTGGCTTAAGTTTTGGCACTTGCCAGGCACCATTTGCCTAATCATCTGACCTGGTGCAGTTTGTCGTGTCATTTGAATCTGGGTGGCATGGCTTGTTGGGGGGGGGGGAAACAACCCTCAAATAATCCTTGGGTGTTGTTGGGTTACTTGAGGGTTGTTTCCCCTTCTTACAAGTCATACTGCCCGGGTTCAGACAACATGATAAGCCACGCCCGGGCAAATGATTAAGCAAACGGTGCATGGCACACGCCGTGGCTTAAAATAGCCACCGTGGCTAGTTTAACCCACGGTGAATGTGTGAACCAGGTCAATGCCTTGTTAAAGGCCTACTCAGTAGTTCATCTGTCAAGCACAATAGTTCCTACCTTTATCTTGCTTTGTGCTAGTCACTGTTTTCCGAGTAGAAATTACCCTCAATCCATTAGGAACCTCTGCAGAAGGTTGCTGAACAGGCATTTTAGATTCATCACCTTCTTCAGATAATTGATCTGAAAGGAATAACATTGTTAGTTTGATCCTATTCCTGTTTACTCATAAGTAAGTCCACGTAATTCACTGGGATCCCCTCCAAAGTGTGCATATTAGAACTGTTGCCTTAGGCTGCAATCCTATACCCACTTACGTAGGAGTACGTTCCACTGAAATAAACCAGACTTAATTTCTTAGTAGGTGTATACAGATTACTGTTAATCAAGTAAAAGATTCATTTGGATTCTCTCACCTGCTTGCTCAATTAAGGTAAGCAGTGGATTATTACATTATGTAATAAACAAGTAGATGTTTAGAGGATCTATAAATCTCCATTAATAATGCTACTTTCAGGTGATATATAGAGTTGGGTACACAATAATCCAAAAGGATTTATAAGTATTATGTTCAAACTCCAGTGTGAAGAAACAAAATGGAGTGGCTAAGCCAAATGCTCAAGGTCACGCATAGGACGAGAACTTGGTTTTTTACAATTATGCAGTCACATTTCATAAACAGGCTGCATCCTGGGTTCGTAATACAGAAACTGCAAAAATACACAACTGCCACTCTGAAGAAAGAGAGGCCTGCCTAATGAAACATCCATCAGTGACAATTCTAAGATGTGCCTCAATCCCTGGGCCTTAAAAAACTGCTATTGCCCTTTTGAGAGGAAGGTAAGAGACATAGACCCAGGTCTACTTGACATATCATTGGCAGGACTGTTCTGCACCTCAGCTAAGCTAGACATCATTTATTCTCCCAGACCTTGAACATACGGGGCAGTCATAAAGTACTGATGAGGGTAGGATCCCCACAATGGCATGAGAAGCAAGAAAAGCCAACACAGCCAGGTGAAACCTCAACAAAACAAATGCCAGTGATGGAATTAAGGTCATTTGGGAATTCTCTAGCTAACACTTCCAGTTTTCAACTATGTGGAATGAAGATAAAACAATTTTGGGACACTTTGCCTGCTCTGATTTATCAAAGGCCTGATTTGATGACCTTGAGAAAAATGACTGAATCTGCTGGGAAAGGAGCTAATGTCATCAGCATGAAACCCTGCTTCTAAGGGTTTAATGTTGTCGCCATTCTGATTTGAATGTTATTACGTTTTTATATGTGTTGTTAGGTGGTTTGGGAAGCCATAGGTTGAAATGTGGGATATAAAGAATTAATGAATATCTTATTGAGATACGCACCGAAACAGACAAATGTCACGCTTTAGGAAACTCACCATCATCATCTTCATCATCATCTGCAGCATTGATAACAACTGGTGGATGAGTGGGGCTGGGTACATTTTCAGAATTTTCCACCTTCATTACCCCACGCAGCTGAGGGGATGGATTAGACTGAACAGAAAGCTTATTCTGCTGCAGTGAGATCTGTGTAGCCTTCATCTCTTCTTCTGTGGATTCAGTCACATTTGGAAGAACAGCTTAAACAAAAAAAGACCCTATGAACTACAAGCTGAAAACCACTGCGTTGGATCTAGACTTAGTCATACATAAAGCAGACCCAGTAAAATCAATGATACTTAATTTAGTCATGACTAAATCAGGCCCTACTGATTTCAATAGATCTACTCTTAAGCATGACTAAGTTTGGATCCAATACATTATCTGTAATATATAGATTGTGAAACCTCTCTGATAGTATCAGAATCACTATTGGCAATGAACTATGGCCAATATTAACACTCTTATTAGATATTTAATGACTATTAAGGCCTCATATAGTTTTGATGAAACAACCACCAACCAAGATACGGTGGCCTTATTCCTACCTCTCATGTTCATCTCAATCTCTAACAAAACAGCTGACTTCACAAAGCTGCCTCCACATGGCTACATTTTCAAGCTGCAGTTAGAGCTTTGTTTAACAAAACACCTCTGTGCAGCATCTAGCTCTTTTAGGTGCTTTATAAACAGTTTATTCCCATGTAACCTCTATCCACTATAGGTTTTTGGGCTGGGCACTGCTTGAAAAACACATACCAAATGAGTCAGATGTGGTTTTCCTTATAGTACCTACAAAGGTATGAACATCTGAAGATAGAATGCAAAGTATTTTGTAGATAGATGAGATCAGCAGGACTTGCCAAAGGTGAAAATTCAACTCACTCTTGCTTGGAGGTAAGAAAAGCCCATCCACAAAACGTCCCTTGTTGTGGTGGAATGCACAGTTCAACTTCTGACAGCCCACTGGCTGATTCTCCCAGTAGCATGGAATCTCACTGCGTTTTTTCTGAAGACAAAACACAGGCTATAAGCATACACCAGGAACAACCTGCATGTCCACTACATCAGGTAACAACTTACTGCGATGATATCAGCAACATTGTCCTGACAGTCTAAGAATTTTATCAGGAGAAGAAATGACAACACAAAATATATTTCCCCAGCTTAAAAATATAACCCATTTCTTTAGGAACACACAGCCTTCTATGAAGAAACCACTTAAATCAGAATGGCCAAAATCCAAGTGCTGCACGAGTTCCATTCACGCACCAGATTCTTTCCGCTCCTGAAGAGCAGCTCTTCAGAGAATGGGAATTCTTTGGAGTGGCATGCATCACGGTATATGGAGATGCAGCAGGGAGGAGAATCAACAGCCATTCTGCGAATACATGAGGCATTTTGGATTCTGCCAATTATTATTTTTCAGCTCTCCCTTATCCTACATTATCGCTTTTGTAGTATGTATGCCTGCTACATCTTCTGATAAAATAGATTAACTGCAGTAGAAGAAAACTGAAGTTTAAGACTTTTGATATACACTGTTAAAAAACAGATAGTGTTCTGTACTATAGGGTGGATTCTGTCATCACACTTCTTAACCACACAAGTCCCCTTGTAAGTTCCTAAGTACATTGTGCATAGTGTGTTAATTAGGCAGTCAGGTTATGGGCAGAAATTGCTGCAGGCCACCAACTATTAACAAATTATTATTTATTACCACCCCAAGCCAGCACCTCCAAATTACAATCAAGCTAGAAAGATGCTTAGAGACTATGATCTATGGTGACTTATCACTCAACAACCCATGCAGGCAGTCTCCACCTGTGATTCTCAAACAGTCTCTTCTTTTAAATGAATCACTCTATTTGTATTCAAAACAAAGCAGGAGTTATCAAAATAACCTTGTGAACTAAAAATTTTGCATTTCAGGCACAATAACTGGATAACTCTAAATCATATCCATCTCTTCACAGCTGTTCGGCAAAAGGCTCCATACCAAGAATGCCACCACCCAGTTAGTCTCAACAATCCATGCTTTCCTTTTACAAACACAGCCCAATATCAGATTAAACACACTGCTAGAATATATAGTTAAGACAAGCACTTACATCAATCTCCATGTGTCTAAACCGGCAAATACTCCTAAAGCATCGCCCCTCCTGCCAGAGCACACAGACAGTTTCATTCCCCAGGGCAGCTTCACAGTGACGGAAGGGGCAACTGTCCCCCTATGGAGAATGAAAGGGAAAAACAAGCAAGGTCACCCAGCCTGAAAACTCGAGGGAGAAATCCAATGCTGCACTTTATGGATTGCAGCTTGTACAACGGGATTTCTCTCTCTTCTCCTCCCCCTGCAGCTCCCCAAATTCTGCTCCCAAGTTTTCCAATTTTGAGAGTGAAGGGGGAGGGGCTGAAAGAATTGCCCCCATTTTGCTGATGCAAGATGATCCATTGGCAGGAGGGGCTAATTGGATAAAACCTGAAAATAGCATTAACTTCAAGCCAACCAACGATGTTCAAAATAGGATTTAAGCACAGGATTCTCTCTAGCAAAATGCCAGTCATGATAAAAGGCAAGGTTTGGGAGGGGGGAAGACCTGTATATTGTACCATGGAAGAGAGCCACTGAACCCAAACAAATAAGTCTCAAGAGGTGGTGAGCATGTTTTGACTCTACCCCAACACTGCGACCGAGTTAAGTGCTTTACTCTTCTTCCCCAGTGGAGTGAATGGCAACTGTTCATTCATTTCAATGTCAGAATGTAAAGGGTTGCACTCAGGGAAACTGGTGGGATGGAGCATAAACTGGCTTGCTATCTCTGTTAAGGGAGCCCATTTTATTCCCTCAATTTACAGACCATTATTTTTGTCCTATAGAACACAATGGGAGCCAACAAGAGCCAAGCCACTCGATGTGCATAGACTCACACTTCCATCTACATTCTAGTTCTTAGATTTCATCAGGCAGATGGATGGGCAAAATGTTCAGAGACTGATATGATATGTGAGCAGGAAGTAGAAGAGAAGCAAAAGATGAGCATCCAGAGAAACTGAAGAAATAACAGACCCAATGAGGAATATCATCAAGGTTTTGCAGGGGTGCCAAACCTCAGGCCAGCAAACCAAATCCGGCCCTCAAGGATTTCCCAAGGTGGCCCCACTTCCCTTTCCCCCTACTGCCAATTATTTGGTGATTTCCTGCCTTTTACAGATTTTTTTTCTCATTCTAAAAGGCTGAAATGCCTTTCTTAAGGCTTAGTTACCAGCAGTCAGAGCTTTAAGCTAAAGTATGCTGGTAATGTTGGCCCCACCTACCACTGAAAACTGAGTTTCTCCAAAACTGAATTTAGCCCTCAGGTTCAGCGGTTCAATGCTCCTGCTTTAAAAACCTTGTGCTGATACCAGGTCAATGACGACACAACAGCCCACCATGGGTTAATTAACGCTTGAGGTGCCATGGCACAGGCCAGCCACCATTACAAAAATGCAAGCCCCTGCCAGGGGTTGCAGTGTCATGCAAACCCAGGCAGCAGGGGTTATCTGAAAGTTAAACAACCCTCAGGTTATGTGAGGGTTGTTTAACCATCAAATAAACCCCGCCGGTCATGTTTGCACAACATGACAAGACACAGCAATCCAGGCCGAGGGTTGCATATTCATAATGGCGGCCGGCACACACTGCAGCTCCCCGTGGGTAAATTAACCCACAGTGGGCTGTTGTGTCATACAAATTGGCCCAGCATTTAAGACAAAAAGCATTTGGTAAATGAGATATATATTAATCAGAAACCTACCTAATATTACCAAGGTTTCATTGAAGTGCCTTTGAATGCATTTTGCATATATGCGCATAACTTTGTAGGTTTGACTACAATTTCGCATATTTTCCCCATGCCTTTACCAAGAAATCCACTAAAAATTACCCATAAAAGGGGGGGGGGGGTTGCCTTCGCTTGGGTTTATCAGGACACATTATATTTGCAATAATGCAAGTATAATTAGAGAAGATGGAGGGCAGGGGGAAAATACAAACCTTGGTACATGTGGAGTAGAAATAGAAGTAACAATCATCTCCTTGATTAGACATATTGGACTGAATCTTTACTGCAAGATTATGGTGGAGAGACCAATGGCTGAATTCTCTCAGTGAGCTGGGCAGTTTGGTTTGAAATGGTGCAATCTCCTATAGGCTGGATTTACTGGTATCTTCTTTAAATATAATCTTAGAAACAGCAGATGTAGGAGAATAAAAAGAGGTCTTGACATTAGCAATCAGAAGGTTCATTACTTTCTTAGTTTCAATGCCAATGGACACGTTCCAAAGTCTGGAAGGGGTGCATGCGTGTGTGTGTGTGTGTGTGTGTGTGTATATATATATATATATATATATATATATATATATATAAATAAATCCTACTTCATACAGGTTTCGTACTACTGGTTCCCAAGTTAAAAACAAACCAATCTGTTTTTCTTCCAGTTTCCTAGTGCTCTTCGCATCAGGTGGGCAAGAGGCAATCCACAGGCTGCGTACACCTGTATTCTTTGGTGTGACCCCTGCTGCCCTTGGTGGCAGTAAAAAAAATAGGCAGTTTGCAGCCAAATTTGGGTGACAAACAAACGCTATGGAGGCTTTAAAAGGGCAAATTGAGCTGGACAAGAAGCCAAATCTGTTCTTTAAGTGCCCGCAGCGGCAAATCTTTTTGCTGGTGGTGCAGCAGCATAAGTGCGGCCTGCTTGGGGAGTGGGCGATGGAAAATGACCTCCAGACGTCCACAAAGTTGCCCACCCCCTGCTTTACATATTAACATAAGCACTAAGGCCCTGATCTTGTAATAAACTTAATTCACAGCAGATTAAGTTTCATATTTGACAACAAACAGAAAAAATAAACTTAATATTTTGTCAAGGTTTTGCTTGATTTCTATAACACCACAATTGCTTTGCTGACTAACACTTCCAACAGACAGATGAAGGAAGTTTGCTACAAGGCAGCCTATAATTGGAGCTTGTGTCAAGATAAATGATCAGAATAGCATTCAAACATGCTACTGGAAAAACCTCAGCCAGTGGTGAAAACTGCTGCCAACTAGTCATTTTGATTGTGATTTACATGCTAGCAACTGCTGTGATACCTTTTAAAAACACAGGTTGAATTATATAGTTCACCTCCCCAGCCTTCACAAATGAATACACTTTTCACTGATATACCTTGGTAAGTTCAGCAAATAACTCTTTCTTCAAAGACTTCCAGTTATTTTTCTCCTGTAGGTCGAATCAACACTCAATCCATGAATTGATAACAACGGGATAGAAAGACTTTTCTTCCTCACATTGCCAAGGAAACACATCTCATCCTCATTCAAAATTCAGACAGAGGGTGAATTACAACTACTGGAGAAAGCATGTCCATTTGAATGGTCAGGAAGACTGGAGACAGTGAAGGTTAATTGCCTCTTCAAAATAAACAGTTCATTTAAAGATGAACTTGTGTTTCAAATCGGCTGCAAAGAAGAAGATCCATCTTCCACAGCCAGACAATTTAACTTTTTTTTAATTAATTTAAAACACAGTGTTTCAATTTCTGGTCTTCAAGATCTCTTCACCTATTGGAAAAAAAGGAAAAATCTTCCCCGATCTTTATTAACTGTGTAGTAAAAAAATACTTGTATGTATAAACTTCGATATGTATATACACATATGTATACTTCTTTACATATGTGTTTATACAAGCAACAACGTATACAGAAGCATGTAAGCAAAAGGCTAAGTTGCAACTGAAAAGAGTCAAATCTGGGAATCTCAAAATAGAGTAGTTAATTTTCCATACAAATACATTTTCAAGCCAACTGTTTACCACACATGTATGAGCACAAACAGGTACATGCATGGTACACACAAGGTACATACATGATGTATACACAGTTACAAGTTATAAGAACTATTTTTAGACAAATTGGGTTGCTATGAATTTTATGCAGAAAATAACTGCATGATACAGCACTTGGAAAAGCAACAGAGCTGGCTGCATAAAATCAAGGAAATTTAATCATTTAATTTTGCTTTCAAGATGTTCAATTTCTTTTCTTCATGCTTGCTTTTGCTGTTGCCCCAAAAGTCCCTATAACGATGCACCATTAGTCACTGTTTTTCATTGATAAGGTTGAAAGGATGTTGCAGGTCCAACATCCTAGAAACCAATGTCGCTTCAGCCACAATGTGATCAAAATAAAAATGTTAATTGCAAGAACACGGATTCCTCTTTTAAATTTCATTTTTAGTATATGTAAGTTCTTGCAATTAAAGAATAAAAGGTTAGAACCTTTTACTCACACATATACTTGCATATTTTTGAACAGTTTCTGGCATGGTATTCCCCAGCTCTAATAGAGAGGAGAAGTTTTGTTTGTTTTTTAAAAGTTTAGTCACCCATGTTGAATCAGGATATACATTTTTAAGAAATCTCCCACCTATAGCAACTCACTTGTGTTATTTTCTTCTCTCTTCTCCCCCCACCCCGTTTTTTCCCCCTTTTTTCCTTGGACTTAAGCTTGATTTGCTTGCACTAAATGATAATAGTGCTCCAGAAGGTGTAATCTGCATTAAGGAGAAATATTCTGTCAAATTCACATTACCACTATTCGCCATAATTCAATATTATTCCACATTATCAACCAAAATATACTTCTGGGGAATTATGGATTAATGAATCACCTTAATCCTTTTAACAACACTGTTTTATAACTTATGTCTCCCAATTGGAAAAAAAGGTTCAAATACACCTAAAATTAAGAAGCAAATAAACTTCAGGTATTTCCTTTGTGTAAATACATACAGAATATACCTCTTATATATAAAGTATATTTTTGTACCCACTACCATATCTACTATGACATAATAGGTTTGGTTTATTCAACTGCAAACCCCAGGTTAAACAGTTGTTATAAAGCATTTTGCTTATTATCTGACATGGTTTAAGTACATACAGTACTTCCAACTCTGAGAATAGGTCATTGTTCACTTCATTTAACATTATGATGCACTACTGTAGAAGGAAAAAAAGGCAAAAGATAAAGAGATTGTCATTCAAGCTTCAGTGCTTTAGTTCGGGCTTTAAGGGCTGCTAGGCCTTGTTGCTGAAAAAGCAGTTTGCAATAAAAGGTGCAAGGGCAGAAGAAATATGCTATATGTTAAACATATTTTTAGAAAGAAGTACAAATTGCAGTTAGCAACTTTTAGTAGTCGGGTGACAGACCAGTTGGGAAAAAGTTGTCTAGTGCCGATAAACATTTTCTTCCATGATTGTTTGTTCAATCTGTCCTATAACTTGCTGATCCCTCCTTATTGTTCCTAATGTTTTGGTTAATTCATATGTTAGTTGCAGCTGTTAAGTTTATTTAATTTTGACTAAATAAAAGTCTCTGAAGGAATTGTACTCCGAAATAGATTTGTGGATTATTTCTACGACACTACTATGTAGGTGAAGCCAAGAATTGATTATCTCTTTTCTATACTAGGTGAACATCTCAACTGTTTAAAATGAGTAATTCAGAAAATGAAAAGAACGATTCTTCCATCTTCTCCTGTAAAAATAATGGAGTAACTCTGGTGTACTCTGATAGCTGGAATAATATTTGAAAGCCAATTATTTTCCAAGATGATATTGACAATCTTGGTGAAGCTAAGCAGTTTTGTTTCAGTTTCAGATGGTACAAAAGCTTTTAGAGTCAACTCATTATCGGCTAAGTGTTGAGGAAAATGCAGTGCTACTTCTGGCAATGTAAACTGAATGGTCTAAGTACAGATGCTGCCAAATTCTAACCCCTTGGTTCAGACTGTGTCACATCGTCTCAGTCACTTTATTTGACTAGCAAACACACAGACTGTTAACAAGGCTGACTCATTTGAAGGTTATAAACCAGTTGGGGTTAATGATGAAAATAAAGCAGAGAGCAGCATTTTCATCCACATGTCCAACTGTCCTAAAGAACAGAAATAATAGCCACAGTTCTATAGACTAGCTCGCTATTTCATGTCAGTGACTAACTTGAGCCATGCCAAAGTGAAAGGTATGAATGAAGAATATATTATAAAATTGAGACTTCTCAAACTTATCTTAGGGTACCTGTTCAATATTGTTAAAATTTTAAGAGACCTCTCATACACATAAGCCAGCACAAGTCCTAGCCACTCCTGTACTGCCTTTTGGTTATTTTAGAAGTGACTACAGCTTTAAAGAATGAACATTCACAGAGAAGCTGTCTCTTCCTTTAAATACAGTTGTGAAAGATAGTTAAGAAGCTGTATATCCCAAAATATTTGACAGATTTAACTGAATTGCTGAAAGGGTGACTAACTGCTCTAGCATCTACTAACATACCCTTAGTGGTTTTGTGCTCAAGCGTTGTCCTGGATTATTCATTTAAGCAATGTATTAAGCATGGTGCATGGATAAGATTGGGGCCTCTTACTGCACACACTTCAACTCTATCCTTAGAAACGATGAAGCAGGAAGGAAAAGCCACATGCCAATTGTTAATTCTTATGAAATACTAGGTGCTGAACTATCTTTTGCAACATTCGCAACACTGTGCACTTTCTAAAACTAGAGGCACTATCAGAGCTGGAAAAGGAAGGTGCTTCTTAAAAAATGCAGAGTAGATGGTAACTTCAGCAACTCCATGGGTGGATCACATGTGAAAAACTAAATGAACTTTTGTTCCCTTACAGCTTTCCCCAAAGACAAGAAAATCTTTTCTTTCGCAGCATTGTACACACAGGCAGTGTGTCATTGTGTGGAAAAATGTTATGCCAACCACTACCCTGGTTTCATTTGCATAAACCTTTGAAAGGCAGGGTACATTAAAAAAAAGAAAAATAGAGTTGCACATCTTCAACCATATATTTGACAATAAGTTCAGTTTCTTTCAACCATCTTCTTTCAATTATGGGTGCCAGACAGTCCTCATAGGAAAAAGAATGGAGCTCACAGGCTCTCTTCTAACATGTACAAGTGGTGATAGAGCTGGGGGCCTGGGGCTACAACCTTTAAGTTCTCCACTGTCAAGCCGTAACTGGAACTTCATTTTTATCAAAACAAAACTCTACTAATGCTCCATTCAGTTCTGTTGGCCAGAGCCCAGTGAAAAGGGTATGTGGACTGTAGAAAAACAGATATGTGGACCACGGTCAGTGTAGGAACAAAAACAAGTCCTTCACCTACCCTTTAGGGATGCTATCTTTAAAAAAGCAGATGTTTCAGGTCAATAGGCATATTGAGGGTCAGTGTATAAAAAGTTTCATACAGCAGATGTCTTTTCCCCAATTCTTGGCATATGGATGTGCTGGTCAATATTGTCCTCTGTAAGTAGGCTGTGTTTTCTCCAGACAAGTGAAAAGCTGCTGTAGTGAGATAAACATCATTGGCAAATCGTATAAAACAGTTCTGGTTTTCCTGAGCAGAATTCTTTCATATCCAAATTTTTCTTCCTTTTTGGTGCTGCTAGAAAGCTGGTCCAATTACTCTTCCACACCATCTCTGCTAATATGAATATCTGCTGAATTGGCTCTGGCTCACAAAAGCTTTTGCAATAATATATTTGCTAGTCTTTAAAATGCCACAAGACCCTGTTGTTTTTGTTGAAGCACACTAATAGAATAGGCATACTCTGGAGTAGGCATATTGGGAATGTATTCCAAGCTGCTACTGTGTTCTATGGTCCAAGAAGATGGGTGAAAGGGCACAGTCATCATCCCCAAGACGACCCATTTTGTCTTTTGCCACAGCCCAATAAATAGCATGCTCTGCTTGGAGATACTACTGAAGTACTGATGATCCAAGAGTAGTACCTGTCTTGCCACAGCTAACACTGTTTCTT
Organism: Heloderma suspectum; assembly: GCF_057233095.1. Classification (NCBI taxonomy): domain Eukaryota; kingdom Metazoa; phylum Chordata; class Lepidosauria; order Squamata; family Helodermatidae; genus Heloderma; species Heloderma suspectum. Next base: position 248,324,228 of record NC_139461.1, read on the forward strand.
ACATACAGGTCTACTGCGGAATAAATGTAGACAATGGACATCTTTGCTCTAAAATCAGGCAAGACAACTTGTTTTACTGTATTGCTCTCTATAACCAAGGTCTCCCCACCTTGATGAAGAGCAATAGACAAAGCATGTGTAGAAGTAGCTGGACTTGTAAGTCTCAGGTCTTTAACAAATATTTTAGACAGGACTAGCATTTTGTGGCATGGCTTTCCCTTTACAGCAGCTCCACACTTTGTCTGGCAATTGTGTTTGCTGCAGGTACACTGATGTTTCTGTCCTTAAACATATGCATCAGAGAGCTGCAACCCAGGGGTGCGTACATAGATGTGCATCTATTGATCACACTTTTGCTGCAGGAAATAGGTGTTCCTGCAGCAAACACAAGTGCTATGCTAAGTGTGTAGCTACTCTTACTCCTAAGTCCCTCCTTCCCAATAGTTTTAGCAAGCAGCTCTGTCTCTCTCTCACTGCCCTCTGTGCCAGACTGTGTACTGGGATGAAACAGTAGATTTTTCACCACTTAAAAGTACTGCATCTTCTCCCATCAGGAAGACTGGGAAAACACACACTCTAAATTAGCAGGTATTTATTCTCCTTCTGTGTCTAATGCACAAAGAATTAATATATTAGAGAGGCCATTATGCCTAAATTCACTCTACTATAAAATTTATAATAAACTTTCCCTTTCCTCAGTTGAATGAATACATATCTTAAGAAGCAAAGGGTCTGCACTAGAATTGCTGCCTAAGTCATCTGGGAAATACTCTATCTCCTGGAACAAAGGGCATCCCTGTCTCCACTAAAATAGCAGTCTCTATCCAGTAGTATCAGACAGCAGCAGTTCTGTTTTTCATAACATTTTAGTATTGTGTTCAAAATTAATTATCCTAAGATAATAATCAACACATGCCAGGTGCACAGTTCAATCTTTTGAGTGCAAATGCCACCAACTGAATGCCATGATAGGCAATGTATTTCTGTGCATGAAAAAAATGGCAATTTGTTTTGAAGTATTGTTCTAATACTGTTTTCTCGATGGTTCCTATAGTGAACGAACCTGTGTCAACTACAGAGTTAACCAGAATTACTCGAGGTCCTTATTTTGCTATTTTTGGTGTGCAACTGAATGCAATGCCAGAGAGCACTATCGCATCAATGCTGCTAGAAATAACAAGCCAAGGTTTTAAGTACTCAGATGAGGGGGTGTTGTTCCAGGAAATCACGTAGCGTGGGTCCTTTCCTTCGCCCTACTTTTATCATCTTTGGAATTAGGCCAGTTCATCCTATCTTTTCCTAGATGCCCGCAAGGATCAAGGGAGTGGGGAGAAAGAACAAATTCTTTAAACAAATCTTGAAGAGCAGGAAAAGGATGGCTACAGTGGCTCTGGGAGGGCAGAGAAATCAAAAGGAGAGTGGTAATATAGATACCACGATTGCAAAAAGCAAAAGGAAACAGAAGATACATCTTTCGGGGGCGGGGGAGAAGGCCGAATTGGTGGGAAAGATTATAAATAAATAAAATATGAGGACGAGGAGAGGGATTAGGAATAGGGCGTTTAACAAAACAAAACAACAGAGCGAGGGCGTAAATAAGAGCAGGCCCCGAGGGACGCAGGAAGAGGGAAGGCCTCAAAAGTCAATATCGTGTGGCCAATTACCAGGCCACGGGCCTACGGGAAGCCGCCCCCGTCGAGGAGGATTTAGTAGATTATACACAATAAGGCCCCTCTTGGTATGGGGGAGTGTGGAGGGGACCCGGGCCCTTGTCACCCGCGCGCAGGGACTTTACCGAACCCCGAGAAGGAGCCGCCGCCGCCGCCGCCAACAACGAGCCGCCTGTCCTCAGCCCACCGAGCGGCTCTCTCTACTCTCTGGACAGGAGGCAGAACTCGAGCGTTGGCGTCAGCGCCGCCACTGCCCTCCTCCAAGATGGCGCCTGTAACCAAGAGCCACCAATCCTGCCCGGAAGCATCATGGCGGAAGCGACAGAAGGGGACCTTAGAATCATGTGATCCTCCGCCGAGCCCGGCCATTATGATCGCAGCGGCGCAGCACGCGTGACTTCCGGGCCGTAGCGGAAGTCCTCTAGCTACGTTGGGGCATCGCCAGCCCGCGCGCGCGCGCGCGTGTGAGAGAACGTTAAAAAAAACAAAAACGCGCCCCGTGCCGGCCCTGCTGAGCGGCAGGATCGTCCGCGGCTGTCTTCTCCGGTGGGGCTCCTAAGCCAGCTATCGGCCATGGCGTACCGCGGACAGGGCCAAAAGGTGCAGAAGGTGATGGTGCAGCCTATCGTATCCTTCCGGTGGTGCGCGGGGAGCCAACGTGGCTGGGCCTCGGAAATGGAGGGGGAGGGCCCGGGAGGCAAACGCGGGCGGAGGAGGCCGGTTTTGTAGGGACCGGGGCAGATAGAAGAGTTCCTGGGGAGGGAGGCTGCGGGCGCAACCCTGGGCATGTTCAGACAGAAGAAAAAAAAAGCCCCGCAACTCCCAGCCTTCCCCAGCCAGCGATGCTGTAGCCTCTGTAAGCTGCCCCAGAGAACTTTGGTTTCAGAGTGGCGAATAACTTGTATCCATGAATGGAACGAAGGGGGAGTTGCAGGCAGCTTCTTTTCTGTGAGAAACTTTTGGCACAGTAACTGTAGGGGCTGAAATCAATCTGTGTAGCAGAGTGGTTAGACGGGGCAGTATCCAGTGGTAGTTCTACGTAGACTAGGCCCATTCACTTCGGTGGGTCTACTCTGTGTAGGAGTACCAATGGATGCTGCCCTTAGTGTTGGACAGGGAGATCCAGGTTCGAATCCCTACTCTAGATGAAACTCACTGGGTGATCTTGGGGCCTTTGCATTGCTTAGGGGAAAAGTGTAACAATTACAAAATATGGGGATAGGATGAATTGGCTATTTAGACTGGGGAAGCAGTCACCTGTTTAGGCTCTCCATGTTTGGCTCCAGTATTTCTTCCTAGATGTTGAAAAGCATCTCCTGAAGTACATAGGGAGCCTCAACCTGCAAGGTAAACTGCCTTTTGTGGGAATACATGCATCAGCTGAAACAGCATGTATCATGTGGGTAGCAGCATGCCCCTTTTGGTTTCCATGTTGAGATTGGATTTGGTGGAAGACATGGTAGTTGTGTTTAGAAGCTGTTGAAGGCATACTAATTTGTAGCTCCTAATTGTTTGCCTTGGTATGGTGTTGGGAGGTGGTTATTCTAATGTTGTCATAGTCAACTTGCTAGGTACTGCTCTTTGTATATTTGTTTCTCCTTAAGTCACATGTTCCAGAACCTCATTTTCAGATACCTACAGAATGTAAGTATAAACAACAACTTTAATTTTTGTATCTTTAACAATTAATTTGATCAACCAGTGATATTCAGTATATCTGGTTTTGTTCACAGGAAGGGAACCTTTATACTCTTAAGTCATATGTGCTTGAGGCTAAATTTTAATGGGAAAGTGGCCAGAGAACTTGTATCTCACCTTCTGTTTTAAAAACAACAACACTCAGAATAGTTTACAGATTATGGCTAAACAATAATAAAAATATAAAAACAACCAACCATTTTAAAAAGGTGGGGGCGGCAGATCAAAGCATTACGCAGATTTCAGGAAGCCTAAAAACAGCATCAACTAATAAAGGCAGCAAAATAATCTTAGAGAGCAATCCTATGCTTGGCTAGACACTGTCTAGCAGGCCATAGGATATGCTCTATTCTGGGAACTGACCTCAGAGCCCGCGCTCCAAGGTCGGTTCCCGGAAATCTAGCCTCTCCCCATGTCTGCGCTGCCTTGGAGGCAGCGTGGAGAAGCCCCATCCTCTGCGCTCAGAAGACGAGCGCGGAGCGACTGAAAAGAGGCGTGGAGGGGAGACCACAGCTTCTTGACAGCCAAAAACGGCTGTCTAGCAAAAAAGAGCAAGGCAGGAGAGGCACGGAGGGAACGATCCCCCTGTGCCTCTCCTGCCTTGCTTTGGATAGGCGGTCGCCTTTCTACTTAGGATTGCACCATTAACTGCTCAACAAGCCAAATGCTTGATGAAATAAAAAGGATATTTGGATATTGAGTTAAACTTTATAAACACATTGAAAATGTTTTAAATGTTGTACTGGCATCTAGTATAAACAAGAATTACCTTTTACTAATGGTGTAGATTCTTACATTCACATCTCTAGCCCTACCTTGCTAGAGGACCAGGGACATCTGCCCCAAGCAAATTAACTTGCCTCTTTGGAACAACTATGTAAGTAGTTCCTTTGCTGTTTACTTTGCAGAGGTCCAGGATTCAGGTGTGGTTGTATGAACAGGTGAACATGCGGATAGAAGGCTGTATTATCGTGAGTACTATAATCACCAACATATACACACGTGCGCGCGCTCTCTCTGTCTCTCTCTCGGGTTGTTCAGATGATCAGTGGGGGAAACAACGCAGTATTGGTAGATTCCCTACCCCTGTGTATGCCGGTCATGCGATCAGGATTACCCATGCCACGGGTTGTGTCATCCAAACTCAGCACACAGCATGGTTGTCGCACATTTTTGCTCACACTACAACCCATACTGCAAACCATGGATTGTAAGGTGGGTGAAAATGCGCTACACCCACATCACGTGCAGGGTTTAGGCAATGCAGCTAGAGTAATCCCGTTTGCACAACCAGCATGCACAGGGCCAGAGGAAACAACTGACGCTGTGTTTCCCCCACTGATTGTCCGAACCTGGACTCTCTCTCTCTTAACACTCTTATCCTAAAAGCTTATTTGGAAAATAGGTCATGTTGCTTTAATTTTGTATCTTAGCCTGCTAGCAAAGATGAAGCAAGTGGTACAATAAATAAGCATGTTTTTGCCTGATTCACAGGATTCCATAATCTTGCTTGCCCCCTTTGCCCTGGCAAGAGGGGAACCAGGCTGTGGTGAGTGGGATGACACCAAGCCTTCCTCTGAACCAGAGAATTGGACAGTAGACAGTTCTGAGCTGGACAGAGCAACAGTCTGAGTCCGTATTTGTGACATTTGTATGTCATCCCATAACAAAGTTCTCTGGATGGCTTACAATAAACATAAAAGCAATACAAAATAGAACGTACAACTACTGTATATAGTCAAAGGCAATATAAATTATGATAAAAGAAAAATCACAGTATCCAGAATTAAACATAGATCTTAAAACTGAGATTTCCAGACCACATGAGTTATTTAAAAGACTTGGGTGAACAGAAATGTCTTTATCTGTTATGGACAAGCCCACAAGGATGGCACCAGGCGAGCCTCTCTCGGAAGGCTTTTCCATAACTGGGGTGCCACTACCAAAAAGGCCCTCTCCCTGCTGGTTATCCATGTTACTTCATTCAGTGTGGGGAAACTGTACAAGGTAGCTTCCTATGAATCTGGAGCTAAAGAGGAGAGTCTCCCGTTTGGACTTGCCCTGCATTAAGGTTGTCTTTGGAGTTCCTGTTTGGGTGCCTGCACCACTGGAATTTGGGTGGTTACTGGAGATGAAGTCTTTTCTTTGGTAGTGCCCAAGTTGTGGAACTCCCTCCCCAGGGAGTTTCATCCAGTGCCAACTCTAAAACCTGAAGGCATTTGTCCGCGCTTTATTGAATAGTAATGCTGACTTTTACTGCTGCCATTGAATGTTACTATCATGTGATTGTATTGCATTTGTCTTACCCTGCTTTTCTGGTGTGTTAATGATTTGTGTATTGTAATAGGTTTTTGCTTTTTTATATTTTGAAGCTGTCTTGTGAATTAAAATTAAAAAGCAGGGTATAAATTGGCTGAAATCTTCACACAGATTTTATCAGATGATAGTCTTGTTCTGTGAAACCTAACATGATATTATGATATTGTAGTGCTGTCTTCTGTTTTAAAAGCCACCATGGGAATTTAGAAAAATTGAAAGGTTCATTATGCAGGTTTTTAAATAAAAGAACAACAGTTGGAACAAATTCCTATATGTTGAGATTGACAAGTAGAATAAATCCATCACTGGTATATCTTTTCCGCCTTGCACTGCTTCCCTTAGAAATATGGAATTCACTAATCCATATTCTGGCTCATAGGGGTTTGATGAATATATGAACCTGGTTCTGGATGATGCTGAGGAGATTCACTCCAAGACAAAATCAAGGAAACAGCTGGGTGAGTGTAACTTCCTCAGTAGTGGACACCACACATCCTTCTCTTTTGTCATTAACAAAAAGCTATTGGTGGTCTTCATAAATTTAATGAAAATCCATAGTGGAAGCCTCAGCATTGTACTGGAGGGTCAAACTGAGTTCATAAGGTTACTAGCACAGGAAAGCTACTAGAGTTCTTGCACTATGGTATAACTGTGCCACATTAAAAAGTTAACTTTTTTTGTTGGGAGGTGGTGAAGAGGCTGAATCCCCTCTCTCAGCATCATTTGAGCCTCTGACTTACTAGTGATGAGTTAGCACCTTTTAGGGCTGGGAATTTTCTGGTGTGCAGAGCTCTGCCTTGCTTGCCAAAAGTACCTCCCAGCTATTATGTAAACCATCCTGGGAATTTTTATTAAAAGATGATATAAAAATATAACACACTATCAGCATGCCAAGGAAGAGTAATAAAGACATCTCTGTGGTTCTTCCATAGCTTTCGGGTTCATGTCCCCAGAAGGTTTGCCAGAAAGAATATCAGGAGATGCATTCACCAGGCTTAAGTACAGGATTTTTTAGACCATGTAAAATAAATGTTACCTACTCTGAGTCTTAATTATATTTACATTTCTAGCTCATTCTATCCTGGGGTATTACTGATATAACTTAAGGGAACAAATTAATTCTTGGGGCTTGGGGATGTAGGGTAAGGAAAGGGGAAAGAGGATAGGTTAATATAACCAACTTAATATTAGTATTTGCTAACTTAATGTTAATGGTACATGTACATTATGACTATGCAGTGTAGATGGATTTAACTGGAAACTGAATAAATAGAAAGGACACGTTTTTTACTCACATGGGTCTAATAAGCACTATTTTTCCATTACAGGTCGAATCATGTTAAAAGGAGACAATATTACTCTTCTACAAAGTGTTTCTAACTAGAAATTGCTAACAAGCGTGCTGATTATTGTTTAAGGGCACAATGCTATGCATGCTTAGACCACAAAAAAAATGCCCTACAACTCCCAGCATTCCCCAGCCAGCATGGCTGGCTGGGGAATGCTGGGAATTGTAGGGCATTTTTTCTGCCTAAACACGCATACGATTGCGCCCTTAAACTTTAAACCTGCAGAAGAAAGTGTGTGGCTCTTAATTCTGTCATTGCCGAATTCTACCCTGACACCTGAGAAGAGAAGAATGAAGCCAGTGCTTAGTTCATGCTTGTATAGTTTTCAGTAACTTTTTTACATTGGCGTGGACCTGTAGTTCTTTCTAAATAAATTTTTTTGTTAATACATCTTTCTTCCTTATTATCCAAAGTACCTTATACAGAAATCTTTACAAATTCTGAAATTACATAAGAGAATATTAATTGTGCAGCCCAGATTACAAGGTTACACTAGCAGTAAAACTTCACATTAGAAGATACAGGCTTTTAAGGTAACAAGTACTAGCCAAGGGGATTACCTATTGCTGGAGGGAGTGGATCCCAGTTGATGTAATATATCGAAAGAAATGCATGATATCGTGTGAGTTGAAGACTTGAACTGTTTAACTGTATTAAATACAAGTTGAAGAATTCCAAAATATGTAGTGTTCCAGAAATACTCGCTAATAATGCACATCTTCCCCACTGACATTCTCTTGATGGACAGTAGCTCTTTCCTGATATATTGATGTAATTAAAACATTTCTTTACCACCTTTCTGAAAACACCAATCAAAGTGATTTGCAAAAATAGAGAGAACACAAATAATAAATAACAAATCATAACGTGTTAAAAACAACTTTGAAAACTATAACCATATAAGCAGGCATGATAATTATAGTTGGAACCTAATAATTCTTAACAAGTGTGTACTTTTAAGTGTTTTTTTCTGAAGCAATTTGAAATAGCCAAATTATTTATTCAAAAGGTCCCAAACACCTTGTTCAGTTTTGTGAACGTTGTGTTCCCTCATGGCAGTTGGGGTTTTGATTTTTGTTTGGAATTTGTGACATTAACTAATTGTATCCAGTTGATTTTTGCTTCAATATTGCCTGTGTGCTCCCCCCCCCCCCCCCGGTTCTGTGCTGAGAAGCTGCATTGTGTGACCTGCAATATATTTACCTTTTGTTCACATCTGCTACTTATTGGAAGACACAAGTTGCTATGCAGGCTACGGAAGCCAGGCCCGCTGACTGGAAGTCTTGGTTAGCACCCATTCACCTGCTTTCTGATTGCTAGAATTTTACCAGGTTTGACAAATACCTCCTGGGGAAGGCATTTAAATCAGGAAAATACCCATGATCCAATTTGTCCCCATTCCCTAGGCTGTTTTTAAGTGAAAATATATTGGAAGATCCAGTCAAGTGTTTTGGCTCTCTGTCAGCTACATTGAGCTGTCCTTGGCTTACCATGCTTTTCATTATGCATCCAGTCTCTAGCTCAGGTGCATAACCTTTTCATCCCCAAGGGCTGCATGTGATACTGACTTGAGGGTTGCATACATGCGCACATACACGCACATACATCCTAGCAATCCTAATACAGCTCACTCATTGCTGCTAGCACAGACAGGGGAAGAGCGATCTGTATGAGGATAGCTGCAGGAGGTAGTACAGGAGGAAGAATTCAGCAGCACTGGGAGGGTCTGGGTACCCTTGAGGGGCCACAGGTTGTGCACCCCTGCTCTAGTGTCTGATATTAAGAGAAATCTCTTGACATTTTACTATGTTCAAAATCATCTTTTTTGGCTCCATGAGAACCATCGTTGAAGAAAAGGGCACACGGGTATAAAAGCCAAAACTAAAGATTTCTTACTAGCAGGAAAAAAATGCACAGATAAATGCTGATTAGGTGTTCCTTAACATGATGTCTGTTAACTGCAGGAATCAGAATGCATCTTAAATTTGGGGTGATAAAAGGAGCAGCATGCTTGTCTCAGCATTTATCTCTTCTGGCTACTTGTTTGTTCCTCCATTGTTCTGATGGTATCAGAATCAATGCTCTATCTTCATATTAATTTGTACAAGGAAGGAAGTGTAGGCTGATCAACTCAACTGTGAAGCCCCCTTTGTGTTGATAGTGGCTGCATGTACAGTAAATGTACAGAAAGTTGGTGTACAGTTGTAATGAAAAGATCCTGACTGATGACTGGCTAACCATGCAGGCACTTGTTTTGGAAAGTTAGAGGAAGGGAGAGGAGAATCTAACTTGTTTAAGACCAACTTGGAACAATGGTCTGTCACATGATAGCCTCTACATATGTCCAGAAAAAATGTGTAAACAGATGAACCCTTCATCTTGCATGAGAACAGACTTTCTGAGAAAGCTGGATGGGCCACAAATGCAGTTTTTGTGAAGGAGATTTGTTGCCACAAACTTGAATTACTACCGTACAATTGCATTTTTTCACTTTTTCTTGCAAATATTTAATTCTACTGTGTAGGAATATCTGACATTTGAAGTCATAGTTGTCATTTTTCTTTCCTTTATACTAATCTAAATACTTTTAACATAAATGTAAAACCAAAAAGTGGTTACAATATAATGCTTCCATTTTTGTTTGGAAAGGATCTAAAAGTTAGCTTTGTTGTTCAGTCATTCAGTCGTGTCCGACTCTTCGTGACCCCATGGACCATAGTACACCAGGCCTTCCTGTCCTGCGCTCTCTCCCAGAGCATACTCAAGTTCATATTCATTGCATCGGTGGTGATGCTATCTAGCCATCTCATCCTCTGCCGTCCCCTTCTCCTTTTGCCTTCAGTCTTTCCCAGCATCAGGGTCTTTTCCAGAGAGTTTTCTCTTCGCATTAGGTGGCCAAAATATTTGAGCTTCAGCTTCAGTATCTGTCCTTCCAATGAGCACTCAGGGTTGATTTCCTTTAGGATGGACTGATTTGACCTCCTTGCAGTCCAGGGGACTCGTAAGAGTCTTCTCCAGCACCACAGTTCGAAAGCATCAATTCTTTGGCGCTCAGCCTTCCTTATAGTCCAGCTCTCACAGCCATACATTACTACTGGGAAAACCATAGCTTTGATTAGACAGACCTTTGTCGGCAAGGTGATGTCTCTCCTTACTATGCTGTCAAGGTTGGCCATAGCTTTCCTCCCAAGGAGCAAGCGTCTTTTAATTTCATGGGTACAGTCACCGTCTGCAGTGATCTTGGAGACCAAGAAAGTAAAATCTGTCACTGCTTCCATTTCTTCCCCTTCTATATGCCAGGAATTGATAGGGCCAGATGCCATGATCTTCGTTTTTTTAATGTTGAGTTTCAAACCAGCTTTTGCACTCTCCACTTTCACCCTCAACAAGAGGCTCTTGAGATCCTCTTCGCTTTCTGCCATTAGGGTGGTATCGTCTGCATATCGGAGGTTGTTGATAATTCTCCCGGCAATCTTAATTCCGACCTGTGATTCATCCAACCCGGCGTTTCTCATGATGTACTCTGCATATAAGTTAAATAAGCAGGGTGACAATATGCAGCCTTGTCGTACTCCTTTCCCAATTTTGAACCAATCGGTTGTTCCATGTCTGGTTCTTACTGTTGCTTCTTGACCCTCGTACAGGTTTCTCAGGAGACAGGTAAGGTGGTCTGGTACTCCCATCACTTTAAGAATTTGCCACAGTTTGTTGTGATCCACACAATCAAAGGCTTTAGCGTAGTCAATGAAGCAGAAATAGACGTTTTTCTGGAATTCTCTTGCTTTCTCCATGATGCAGCGAATGTTGGCGATTTGATCTCTAGTTCCTCTGACTCTTCGAAACCCAGCTGGTACTTCCGGTAGTTCTCGGTTCGCATACTGCTGAAGCTTGTAGGATTTTGAGCATCACCTTGCTGGCATGTGAAATGAGCGCAATTGTGCAGTAGTTTGAACACTCTTTGGCATTGCCCTTCTTTGGAATTGGAATGTAAACTGACGTTTTCCAGTGTTGTGGCCACTGTTGAATGTTCCAAATTCGTTGGCATATTGAGTGCAGCACTTTAACAGCATCATCTTTTAGGATTTTAAATAGCTCAGCTGGAATACTGTCATCTCTGCTAGCTTTGTTGTTAGTAATGCTTCCTAAGGCCCACTTGACTTCACTCTCGAGGATGTCCGGCTCAAGTTCAGTGACCATGGCTATCAGGGACATTCAGATCTTTCCTGTATAGTTCTTCTGTGTATTCTTGCCACCTCTTCTTAATCTCCTCTGCTTCTGTTAGGTCCCTGCCTTCTTTGTCCTTTATCATGCCCATCTTTGCACAAAACGTTCCCTTGAGATCTCCAATTTTCTTGAAGAGATCTCTAGTCTTTCCCATTCTGTTGTTTTCCTCGATTTCTTTGCATTGTTCATTTAAGAAGGCCTTCTTGTCTCTCCTTGCTATTCTCTGGAACTCTGCATTCAGTTGGATATATCTTCCCCTTTCTCCCTTGCTTTTCACTTCCCTTCTTTCCTCAGCTACTTGTAAAGCCTCATCAGACAGCCACTTGGCTTTCTTGCATTTCGTTTTCTTTGGGATGGATTTTGTTGCTGCCTCCTGAACAATGTTACGGACCTCCGTCCATAGTTCCTCAGGCACTCTGTCTATCAGGTCTAATCCCTGAAATCTATTCCTCACCTCCACTGTATATTCATAAGGGATATGAGTTAGGTCATACCTGAATGGTTTAGTGGTTTTCCCGACGTTCTTCAATTTAAGCCGAAATTTTGCAAGAAGCAGCTCATGATCGGAGCCACAGTCAGCTCCAGGTCTTGTTTTTACTGACTGTATAGAGCTTGTCCATCTTTGGCTGCAAAGGACATAATCAATCTGATTTCGATATTGACCATCTGGTGATGTCCATGTGTAGAGTCGCCTCCTGTGCTGTTGGAAAAGAGTGTTTGCTATGATCAGCGTGTTCTCTTGGCAAAACTCTATTAGCTTGTGTCCTGCTTCATTTTGTACACCAAGGCCATGCCTGCCTGTTATCCCGGTGATTTCTTGACTTCCTACTTTAGCATTCCAGTACCCTATGATGAAGAGGACATCTTTTTTTGGTGTTAGTTCTAGAAGGTGTTGTAGGTCTTCATAGCCGATCAACCTCAGCTTCTTCGGCATCAGTGGTTGGGGCATAGACTTGAATTACTGTGCTGTTGAATGGTTTGCCTTGGATTCGTACTGAGATCATTCTATCGTTTTTAAGATTGTAGCCCAGTACTGCTTTTCCCATCCTTTTGTTGACTATGAGTGCTACTCCATTTCTTCTAAGGGATTCTTGCCCACAATAGTAGATATGATGGTCACCTGAATTAAATTTGCCCATGCCTGTCCATTTTAGTTCGCTGATTCCCAAGATGTCGATGTTCAATCTTGCCATCTCATGTTTGACCACCTCCAGCTTACCTTGATTCATTGATCTGACATTCCAGGTTCCTAAACAATATTGTTCTTTACAGCATCGGATTTTCTTTTCACCACCAGACACATCCACAGCTGAGTGTCCTTTCGGCTTTGGCCCAGCCACTTCACTCTTTCTGGCGCTACTTGGAAATGCCCTCTGCTCTTCCCCAGTAGTATATTGGACACCTTCCGACCTGAGGGGCTCATCTTCCAGTGTCATCTCTTTTAGCCTTGTGATACGTTCCATGTGGTTTTCTTGGCAAGAATACTGGAGTGGGTTGCCATCTCCTTCTCCAGTGGACCACATTTTGTCAGAAATCTCTGCCATGACCTGTCCGTCTTGGGTGGCCCTGCACAGCATAGCTTATGGCTTCACTGAGTTACGCAAGCCCCTTCGCCACAACAAGGCAGTGATCCATGAAGGGGAAAAGTTAGCTTACATGGTAATATAAGATCTGTTACATAGCATCCACATGTCTCCTCCACAACCACTGCTACCACTATTGTGATTTCCCCTCCATCATTTATAGTACTAAGTACAGAGCACTGAAAGAACTCTTAACCAAACAAAATGTTACAATTTGAACATGTGCAATGCTATTTCTTCTTAGCTCTTTTTTACACCCTGGACCTTTCAGTCTATCCACCACTTTATTATCCTGTTTGTCTTTAGCATCATGGCAGCCACCTGACTTCTCTCTCCCAATCTCATCCCCGTTTGGTGCCTCCCTCCTATTGCTTCTCCTGGTCCCTTGCCTGGATAGCACTCCCATTATCATTTTCTACTCTCCCTCCCTCCTGAACCTGACCCTCCCCATCTGACACTGACCAAGTCCACATGTCACAACAGCAATTCCTGGGTTGTTTAACCCAGGAATTGCCAGGGATGAGCAGAACACACAATTTTCTCATGAGCCGTTAATGATTGTAATTTAGGAATGCTCTGTTCATTGATAGCTTTGTGATGTCCAAACCCAGAAACTCTGGGTTGTTTGAGTTAAACAACCCAGAGTTAACCCATGGTTTGTTGTTGAGTTAACTCTGGGTTGTTTAACCCATAACCCAGATTTTCCGTGTTTGCACATCATGAAACAATCCAGGAATGCGCTTTCCTGGTTGTTGATTAAAAGTGGAAATGGCTCACACGCTCCACTTGTCCCTGCAATTCTTGGGTTAAACAATCCAGAAATTGCTACCATAACATATGAACCAGGACACTGTCACTACTACTGCCTCTTCTGTAGTACTACCTCTTTTCTGAAGGTTTCCTACACCTTGTCCCAAAGGCTGTGGTGAAGGTGTTGACTTCCTGCTTTCCCAGTTCTGCCACTTCCAGTCCATCTCCCATTACTTCACAATCTCCAACATTAATTCTGTGTGGCCCTATTCCATTTCTGTGTTGCTGTTCTATGTCTTCCTTGCTCCATCTCAACTTCCATTTCAGATCGTGCTGGCCTGGCTTGCCATGTTCCTCTGTGACAACATCCTCAAATGTTGCTCCACTGTGATTTCAACATGCATTATCATTTATCTGGCACAGCTATCTCCTGTCTCCTCTCCCTAACCTTTGCCTTCGACCTCCACCTTTGGATTGATTCCCACACTCACTGGCTTGGGCATTTTCTTGATGTTATCTTCATAAAAACTCCCTGAGCCCCCTGTCCAGCCATCAGTGTAATTCCTTCATCACTGTGCGCAACAGCTTCTTGCGCCTTTTGTGACCTGCACTGTTGTAGTGACTTTCTTGGAAGCAGTTCTTACCTCCTCTCTCCCATCTACTTATACTGTAATTTCTACCTTAAACCAAGCCCTGTCCTCAACTTTTGACTTTTTCTAACATCTCTGGCATTTTTTGGCACCCTAATCAGCAACAACTGTAGGAATTGCTGGCATTTCTTTGGCCAGAAATTTGCTCCCTTCAATGATCAAAACAGTCTGTTCTGATCTCTACCTCCCTATATACTCACTAGTCTCTTACACTTTCCTCAGTCCTGTCCCCCTTCCCAGACCACCTACATAATACCATCAAATCTCTCCCCAAATTCCATTTCTCATGGAAACTTTGGCTTAGCTCTTTTAGTCTTACTCCTTACTAAAACTAAGCTTAAGTACATGTAATTGAATACATTCTTCCCTTTTTACCTTTGCCCATCCTTGTTCCCTCAGTTGCCTCTCTATCAAATTTTAGCCTGTAAGCTTTTCAGGGCAGGGACATTTTTGTCTGTTACTCTGTAACACATGCACGTTGTTATTATTTGTAATGTCCAGCCATTACGTGCATAACAAACACTCTCTTCCAACAACCTAAGAGACGACTTTATACATGGACTTCACCAGATGGTCGACACCGAAATCAGATTGACTACAACCTTTGTAGCCAAAGGTGGCGGACATCTATGCAGTTGGTAAAAACAAGACCTGGAGCTGATTGTAGTTCAGATCATGAACTTCTTATTGCACAATTTAGAATCAGACTAAAGAGAATAGGGAAGACTCACAGATCAGTTAGATATGAGCTCACTAATATTCCTCATGAATATGCAGTGGAGGTGAAGAATAGATTTAAGGGACTAGATTTAGTAGATAGGGTCCCAGAAGAACTATGGACAGAAGTTCGCAACATTGCTCAGGAGGCAGCAACAAAAAACATCCCAAAGAAAAAGAAAACCAAGAAGGCAAGATGGCTGTCTGCTGAGACACTGGAAGCAGCCCAAGAAAGAAGGAAAGCAAAAGGCAACAGTGATAGGGGGAGATATGCCCAATTACATGCAAAATTCCAGAGGGTAGCCAGAAGAGATAAGGAATTATTTTTAAACAAGCAATGCGCGGAAGCGGAAGAAGATAATAGAATAGGAAGGACAAGAGACCTCTTCCGGAAAATTAGAAACATTGGAGGTAAATTCCAGGCAAAAATGGGTATGATCAAAAACAAAGATGGCAAGGACCTAACAGAAGCAGAAGAGATCAAGAAAAGGTGGCAAGAATATACGGAAGATCTGTATAGGAAGGATAATAATATTGGGGATAGATTTGACGGTGTGGTCAGCGAGCTACAGCCAGACATCCTGAAGAGTGAGGTTGCATGGGCCTTAAGAAGCATTGCTAATAACAAGGCAGCAGGAGACGACGGTATCCCAGCTGAACTGTTTAAAATCTTGCAAGATGATGCTGTCAAGGTGACGCATGCCATATGCCAGCAAATTTGGAAAACACAAGAATGGCCAACAGATTGGAAAAAATCAACTTATACCCCCATACCAAAAAAGGGAAGCACCAAAGAATGTTCTAACTATCGAACAGTGGCACTTATTTCACATGCCAGTAAGGTAATACTCAAGATCTTGCAAGGTAGACTCCAGCAATTCATGGAACGAGAATTGCCAGATGTACAAGCTGGGTTTAGAAAAGGCAGAGGAACTAGAGACCAAATTGCCAATATCCGCTGGATAATGGAGAAAGCCAGGGAGTTTCAGAAAAACATCTATTTCTGTTTTATTGATTACTCTAAAGCCTTTGACTGTGTGGATCACAACAAATTGTGGCAAGTTCTTGGGGGTATGGGGATACCAAGTCATCTTGTCTGCCTCCTGAGGAATCTGTATAACGACCAAGTAGCAATGGTAAGAACAGACCACGGAATAACGGACTGGTTTAAGATTGGGAAAGGTGTACGGCAGGGTTGTATACTCTCACCCTACCTATTCAACCTGTATGCAGAACACATCATGCGACATGCTGGGCTTGATGAAGCCAAGGCTGGAGTTAAAATCATTGGAAGAAACATTAACAATCTCAGATATGCAGATGATACCACTTTGATGGCTGAAAGCGAGGAGGAGCTGAGGAACGTTATGACGACGGTGAAAGAAGACAGTGCAAAAGCTGGGTTGCAGTTCAACCTAAAAAAACCCAAGATTATGGCAACCAGCTTGATTGATAACTGACAAATAAGAGGGAGAAAACGTGGAGGCAGTGACAGACTTTGTCTTTCTAGGCACAAAGATTACTGCAGACGCTGACTGCAGCCAGGAAATCAGAAGACGTTTACTTCTTGGGAGGAGAGCAATGACAAATCTTGATAAAATAGTGAAGAGCAGAGACATCACACTGACAACCAAGGTCCGCATGGTTAAAGCAATGGTATTCCCCGTAGTAACCTATGGCTGCGAGAGCTAGACCGTAAGGAAGGCTGAGCGAAGGAAGATAAATGCTTTTGAACTGTGGTGCTGGAGGAAAATTCTGAGAGTGCCTTGGACTGCAAGAAGATCAAACCAGTCCATTCTCCAGGAAATAAAGCCAGACTGCTCATTTGAGGGAATGATATTAAAGGCAAAACTGAAGTACTTTGGCCACATAATGAGAAGACAGGATACCCTAGAGAAGATGCTGATGCTAGGGAAAGTGGAAGGCAAAAGGAAGAGGGGCTGACCAAGGGCAAGGTGGATGGATGATATTCTGGAGGTGATGGACTCGACCTTGGGGGAGCTGGGGGTGGTGGCGGCTGACAGGAAGCTCTGGCGTGGGCTGGTCTATGAAGTCACGAAGAGTTGGAAGCGACTGACCGAATAAACAACAACAACCAGCCATTACTGACTCCTTTTTTTTTTTAAGAGTTCCTGATTCTTAAAAGTCAAGTTCTTTGAATTCTATGCATTGCCCCTTGTCAGTGAATGAGGGCACATTTTTTAGTACCAAACACAACTAGCACATCCATTCCTGCACTGATAACGATTAAATAGTGATGTTTTTACATCAGGCAAGTCTGTTAGTGTTGTCTCTTCCTGAATCTGCTTCTGTTACATAATAGTAGCTTCTGAGCAAGATGTATTTTCTTTGACCATGTATCATGTATATTTTAAGGTCAATTGAGCACTGATTGTCCTTGCAAGACCTGTTTGTGTGTGTTTGTCTTCTGTCCATTGAAGAAATGCATTGTACCAACAAGCTCCAAATTTTGATGGAAAAAGTAGTTACTACTCTGGACAGCAGGGGGCATAGCTGCACTGAGCATGAATAGGCATCCTTGTAAAATGTGAAAAGCCTCTGCTTAAAGCATAGATCCTCCAGCGTTAGTACTATTTTTTTTACTGGTTTATTGGCTCCACGACACCATAGAAGGAAGATGAATTTGAGTTACGGATTGTAGTCTCTTCCAACTACTGCAGTAGCAAAAAAGCACTCCTGTATCTGCAATCATTGTTCTGACATCTATATCCTAAGAGATTCCTGTTGCTCAGTGGGAGTAGAAAAAGGCTCTCCTTTCTAAGTTGACAGCAAAACAAATAAGGTAGAATGAACTCCAGTATGTTTTTAGAATCATGTTTGCTTGACTTTCTGCTTCATTGAAGCCTGTTTTGTTTGTTTTGCAAGTTGTACTTTTCCATAACATACAGGCCTGTTTTGCTTTGGTTTTTTCATTTGAGCAGAAGCTAGAGATGACTCTGGAGAAGGCTGCTGACCTCAACTATCCACAAACTCACTGGGTTACTGCAGTCTCTGTTATAGAGAACCTTCACAATGTGACACTTCAGAAAACCTTAAGCAGTTTAAATATATTTACAGAAGTTGTCCTATCACAGTCTATACTTTGATGCTATTGGGATTAGCAAATTCATGGTAGCAATATCAGTACCAATCAGTGTTTCGACAACTCCAAAATCCCCCTGTCTGGTGGTAGAGATTCCAAGCCTTGGTAGGGAGGCTTAGGAATGCTTGTGCGACTATAGTGATGAAAATCCTATTAACATATCAAAACACCTTGACTTGAGCTGAACCACTGCTTCATCTGTCTTGGAAGTGAGACACAGAATGGGAGAGTGAGATGAGGAAAGGAGGATGGAGTTCCTGTGGCAGGAACAGTTTGTCAGGGAGGAACCTCTCCACCCAAGTGGAAAGGATGGGAGAGTCTCCTAAAAGATTTAAGGAGTTGCTAAACTGAGGCCAAGCCTCCCATCAACGTCCACAGGTAACATTGCTAGCAGGTTAGTACATTGCCTGCATGCTAACTTGTTCATCCCACACCACATGGAAATCAGCTACAGGTCAAATTACTGATTGGAGAGGATAATTGACAGCACTGCATCATGAACAGCCTAACACTTCCATCTTCAGACCATTGAATCTAGACTCTGTGTGCGTGCTCAGAACAGCAGACATGAATCACTGCAGCAGCTGGTTCAGCAGGGAAGCCAGGGGAAGGAGTGTTGTTGGTGTCAACAAATAATAAATATATCAAGAAAATTACTTGCATTGAAGTATGGAAGCAAAAGCATCCAAATGTCTCATCTGTGCAACTTGCTTTGTCTTGTTTTGCTTTCAAGTGTTGAAGGGGTCTTTCCCTGAGGCAGCATGTGATAGGCTAGGTTGTGTTGTGGCTAGGGATGTATGGATTTTGTTAAATCCATTCCGTCTTTGTTTTGTGGATTATCAATAATCTTTTCGTCTATCATACTCTCATTGAGGGAATTAAATTTATTAAGGGGAGGTACAAGGATTTTGTTCCATTTGCGCAAGTGTGCACTCATCCAAATTCGCCCCCAAATCTAAACTCGGAAAAAGCAGGTCCATTGTGGAATCTGCAGGTTCATAGAAACCCAAACTCATTTGAATCTGTTGCGGATTTCTCCGACATCCCTAGTTGTGGCTCACCACATGTTCAAACACCTGCCTGTTGTGGTGGTTCAGCAGCTAGGACAAGAAATAAGCCAGTTAACGATATGGTATTGGCCTTTCTGCATGTATGAAATATCTCAAGCCATAAAGTCTTCTAATTCTTGAGGCAGGGCCTCACTGCTGCCAACTGCACCTATAGCAGGTAGATAGTGGAACAGCCAAGTGTTGAGGGGGAAAGCTAGTCAATCATCAGGCATAGCCCTTTCCCATTGTAGTGCTGCAGTAACCCCAGAAGCTGTACCCCCCCTTCCTTTTTATCCAACTCAGGGCTGTAGCCTGGCAACCCTAAACTTAAGTGGATATTCTGTTTCATTGATTAGAATCATAGAATAGTAGGGTTAGAAGGCGCCTCCAAGACCATCGAGTCCAATCCCCTGCTCAGTGCAGGAGTCCAAGTCAAAGCATCCCTGACAGATGGCTGTCCAGCTTCATCTTGAATGCCTCCAGAGTGGGAGAGCCCACCACCACCCTAGGTCATTGGTTCCATTGTCGTATTGCTCTAACCATCAGGACATTTTTCCTGATGTCCAGCCAGAATCTGGCTTCCTGTTACTTGAGCCCATTATTCCGTGTCCTGCACTCTGGGATGATCGAGAAGAGTTCCTGGCCTTCCTCTTTGTGACAACCTTTCAAATACTTGAAGAGTGTTATCATATCTCCCCTCAGTCTTCTCAAGGCTAAACATGCGCAGTTCTTTCAGTTTCTCTTCATAGGGCTTTGTTTCCAGTCCCCTGATCATCTTTGTTGCCCTCCTCTGAACCCTCTCCAGCTTGTCTGCATCCTTCTTAAGGTGTGGTGCCCAGAACTGGACACAGTACTCCAGATGAGGCCTAACCAGTGCTGAGTAGAGGGGAACTACTACTTCATCTGATTTAGAAGCTATGCTTCTATTAACGCAGCCCAAAATAGCATTTGCCTTTTTTGCAGCCATATCACCTTGTTGGCTGATATTCAGCTTGTGATCTACAACAATTCCAAGATGCTTCTTGCTTGTAGTGTTGTTGAGACAAGTATCCCCCATCATGTAACTGTGCATTTGGTTTCTCTTTCCTAGGTGCAGAACTTGGCATTTATCCCTATTCAATTTCATTTCATTGTTTTCTGCCCAGCACTCCAGCCTATCAAGATCACTTTGAATTTTGTTTCTGTCTTCCAAGGTGTTAGCTATCCCACCGAATTTTGTGTCATCTGCAAATTTGATCAGCATTCCCTGCACCTCCTCCTCCAAGTCTTTACTAAAAATGTTGAAGAGCACTGGGCCCAGGACTGAGCCCTGTAGTACCCTGCTTGTTACCTCTCCCCAGTTTGAGAAGATCCCATTGATAAGCACTCTTTGAGTCCAATTCTGTAGCCAGCTGTGGATCCACCTGATAGTTCTTTCATCTAGCCCACTTTGAGCTAGTTTGCTCATCAGGATATGGGGCACTTTGTTGAAAGCTTTGCTGAAGTTGAGGTATATTATGTAGGGATGCTAGAGAAGTCTGCCACGGATTCAACTGAGGCTGGATTCAAGAATCCGGCCTCAGGAATCCATGCTGGATCGGCACCACTTACCTCCGCTCCAGGAGGATTGGAGGCGGAACGGCACTTGGCTGCTTCTTCCACCAGAGCTGTTCGCTTCCTCCGCGCCGATCGCCATTTCTTTTTTAAAAGGCTATCGGCAGGATGTGCCCATAGACTTATACGCAAAATAGAGCAGTGAATATTGCATATAACCCTATGGACACATAGACTTATACACAAGATTCACAAGTCTATTTGCGTATAAGTCTATGGGCACATCCTGCCGATAGCTTTTTTTTTTTTTAAGAAATGGCGATTGGCACGGAAGAGGCGAATGGCTCTGGCTGGCAAGGTAAGCGGCCCTGTAGCCGGTGTGGCTCTGCAGAATCCTCGTGGAGTGGAGCCACTCCAGAGGATTCTGGGCGGGGGGAACGGATCGCTTCCCCCCCACAGATTCCCCACCGGAACAGGCGGTGGGGAATCTGTACACCCCTAGTATTATGTCCACAGCATTCCCACAGTCCACAAGGGAGGTTACCAGATCAAAAGATGAGATCAGTTTAATCTGGCAGGATTTGTTCTTGACAAATCCATGTTGGCTTCGAGTAATCACTGCATTGTTTTCAAGGTGCTTCCAGATGGATTGCTTTGTAATCTGCTCCAGAATTTTCCCAGGATTTGATGTCAGACTGCCTGGTCTGTAGCTCCCAGGTTCCTCCTTTTTGCCCTTTTTGAAGATAGGGGCAACATTAGCTGTCCTCCAGTCATCTGGCACTTTAGCATGATTTCTCAAAGATAATAGATGGTGGTTCTGAGAGTTCTTCTTCCAGTTCCTTTATTACTCTAGGATGCAATTCATCTGGCCCTGGAGATTTGAAGTCATTCAAAGTAAGAAGGTGTTCCTTGACCCTATGCCTATCGATCTCAAGCTGCAATGCTGCCCCTTCAGCCTGTACTTCGCCTTTGCCGGGTGGCGCGGGGTGGTCATAGACCCTCTTTTGGGAGAAGCCTGAGCCAAAGTAGGAACTCAGCACTTCTGCCTTTTTTCTTTTTTTTTTTTGGTCATCTCTCATCATTTTGCCACCCTCACTGAATAGTTGAACCACCATTTGTCTTTTACTCTGCATGTATCTGAAGATGGCCTTTTTGTTGCTTTTAGCATCCCTCGCTAACCTCAGCTTGTTCTCAGCTTTAGCTTTCCTGACACCAATCCTGCAATTCTGTGCTACCTGCCTGTACTCTTCCTTTGTTGCTTGGCCTTCTTTCCACTTCCTATATGTGTACTTTTTTTGTTTTCAGGTCATCTCTGAGCTTTTTGTGAAGCCACATTGGCTTCTTCTGTTGTCTTCCACCTTTTTTCTTGTTGGAATTGTTTGTAATCGTGCCTTTAGAATTTCCTTTTTTAAAAACTCCCACCCATCGTGGACTCCTTTTCTCATTAGAGTTGCTTGCCATCAGACCTTACTGATCATTGTTCTGAGTTTATTAAAATCAGCTTTCCTAAAATCCAGGGTATGCATTTGGCTACACTCTGCTTTTGCTTCCTTTAGAAACGAGAACTCAAGTATAACATGGTTGCTTTCCCCCAGAGTTCCTGTAACTGCTACTTCATCCACTAAGTCATCTCTGTCAGTTAGGATCAAGTCAAGTATAGCCGATCCACTAGTTCCTTCCTCCACTTTCTGTAGGAGGAAGTTATCAGCAACACAAGTCAGGAATTTCTTGGAGGGGGCATGTTTTGCAGGTTAACTGTATCCAGAACCTGCTTTTCTATAAAATTATGATCAAAGCAGCTAAAGAATATAGCAAAAGGTTGAACTGAAGCAAAATAACTAATCCTCAGCATCTGTTTGGGTTTAGGGTGATTGGAAGCAAAGGAGGATAAGATTACTGTTATGTAGAAGGGTCAATCTAATGCGAAGTTAAGGAGGGAAGGCTGCAACGTTTGGGACTTTTAAAGATGGAAACAAAGCAAGTGACAGGGACATGATAGAGGTTTATGAAATTATGCATAGTTGGGAGAAAGTGGATAGGTTTTTTCTCCCTCTCTAATAAGGGTAGAACTCAGAGACATCTAACGAAGGTGATGGGGAGATTCAGACAAAAGGAAATACTACTTTATACAGCACATAATGCCACAAATTGCACTGGATAGCCATTAGCTTAGATGGCTTTAAAAGGGAGTTGGACAAATTCATGGAGGACAGGGCTTTCAATGGTGGCTAATGATGGTGGCTATATGCTATAACTATGTTAAGAGGCAGTATATGCCTCTGAACACCAGTTGCTGGGGAACAGCAGCAGGCTATTGCCCTCATGTCCTACTTATGGGATTCCCAAGAGGCATCTGGTTGGCTGCTTTAGGAAACAGGATGCTGGTCTGATCCAACACAGCTCTGCTTATGTTCTTTAGCTATACCTGCTGATTTTTTTTTTCTCTTACACAACTATTAAAAGATATAGAGCCCTATTTGCTAGTGCAGAGGGTGGCCTCAATAGTTGCAATATGGCAAATCTGGTCTTCCTGTCAGAATGAAAGGGCCTGTGTCCACTGCTGCCACCCTTGATGTCAAAGGATTTATTTGGATACTGTTGAGGTGACTTTGTCAAGCACATATTCAGAAGGAGAATTTGTATGCCATGAAGATGAGAATTGCTTTAGGCTATGTTTGTTTTTTCTGCACTTTACATAGAACGTAGCATTTTACATAGGAAAGAGCAATGCAAATAGCTTTGGCTGAGGGGTGTTGGGCAAACAGGATGAAAGTCCGCTGAGATGGATTGGAGAATAGTGGCTGATGATGGGCTTTGCAATGGAATAAAAGCGCCTGAAGACATTGAAGATGTTGGCTTGCCGTGAGTGGCCAAGTGTTCAATCTCCGTGCTGACCAGAATCAAGAAAATCACATAAAACCAGTGATAACAGGTACCTCTCATATGAGGTACTTTCTGTTCTCCTTTGGATTTGGTTGCAGGAGAACAAAATCCGTAATTCTGAAAGCTGCAACTGTGGTTGCAGGGGAAGCTGGAAATGTCCTTAGGAGCTAAAGGGTAGTAGAAATATGGGCAAAGAGCCTTAGCTGGTAAGACAACAACACTATTTATCACCATAGATTCTGGGCCTACACTAGGGATGCTTAAGGGCTAGTTTACACATGTATGTTCATCACTCTTTAACTATCATCATGTGGTAACACACATATATGAACAAGTCATTATATGTTCATTGTCATAGATAAAATTTTCATGTTGCCTGCTGTCAGCTGAAACCTGATAATTTTTAATTGAGGCAGTTCACATTTGGCTGAGAGTCCACCAAATGCTAAGTGATCAAGTGACTTATACCTGCATAAAATCACAGGGAAACAATGGGCCGGTTCACATGTCATGATAAGCCATGCAAGCCATAGCAGGGGCACACCATGGTTTGTCGTATTGTGTGAATGTGGGTGTTGTAGGTTATTTGAGGGTTATACAACCCTTAGATAGCCCTACAGCAGGATTGTTTAACCCTCAAATAACCCACGATGCCTGGGTTCACATGACATAACAAGCCGCCACCCCTCCAACAGCTTGCATATTCAAAATTTCAGCTGCACACATCTCAGAGCCACATGGGTGAATTAACCAACAGTCAATACCTGCTCTGTCAGGCAATCAATAGAAGCTATATGGATATTCTTTACTAATCCCAAAATATTTTACTATATTTGCTGTAGAATATTCTTCCTTTGGGCTGAAGGGTTGCATGATTTAGCATTCATGAGTCTTTGGGAAGAGATAGGCTTGCAATTCTAAATGGAACACAATATCATGCTTCCCTTCCATCAGAAAATGACCAGGGCAGTGGTGAATGATGCCAGTTTCAGGCCTGCGGGTGAGCTTGAAATCTGGTTCAGTTGTTAGCTATGCCACAGATTCTCTGTGTCACCTAAGGAAAGTCTCCTAATGTCCATTTTGTATCTGGCAAGTGGAAATAATGGCACCTTTCCTCAGCCTGTCAAGTCCACTTTCATGATTTGGACATGTAACATGTTCCACCCGGAAACCTGGAAAGATGCATATTCCCAAACTCATGTTTGCTAAGGTACCAAAAATGCGGGGGATGGGGCGGCATTCATAAGTACTCAAGGAGCTGTGGTGGATCAGACCAAATGCCTACCTAGTCCAGCATTCTGTTCATACACTGGCTAGCCAGATGCCTATGGAAAGCCCACAAGCAGGACATGAGAGCAATAGCACCTTCACACTTGTGTTCCCTAGCAACTGGTACTGAGAGGCAAACTTGATACTGGAGGTAATATGTAGCCATCATGACTAGGAGCTGTGCATGGCTTTATCCTCCATGAATTTGTAGGGGACAAGAATCATCAGGTGCGAGGGAGCTGCTTAACCCTTCCTACATACATTGATTCTCCTTTGCCCCTTGCTGGTCTCCCCTGCTGCATTGGGCTCATTTCAAGGCTCTTACCTCTGCTGTTGGAAGACATTAAAGCTCCCCCCTGGGCATTTCTACAAGGGAGAACTAGCAAGCAGGGAAGGGTTAAGCAACCCTACCACATTCTACTGATTCTACACTGCAAATGCCACCTGCCCCTGAATGAATGTTATGAAGCGAACATGGGGCTGGGCAATGGGTAGCTCTGGCCTCATTCTCCATGCCTGCCATTTACATGCAGAAGAAAGGCCAAATGACACATATTTAAAAAACAGCAGAATAGACTACCTGAAGAACAGATTACTGGGAGCTACATCTCACAGAGTTTGGTGTGACCTACAGTTATGCCATGCAAAAGGGGAAGAATGCACTACCATGAGATGTAATGATGGCCACCAAATTGGACTTTAGAGGGGGATTAGAGAAATTAAACATGAAATGGCAAGACTGAACATTGACATCTTGGGAATCAGCGAACTAAAATGGACAGGCATGGGCGAATTTAATTCAGGTGACCATCATATCTACTACTGTGGGCAAGAATCCCTTAGAAGAAATGGAGTAGCACTCACAGTCAACAAAAGGGTGGGAAAAGCAGTACTGGGCTACAATCTCAAAAACGATAGAATGATCTCAGTACGAATCCAAGGCAAACCATTCAACAGCACAGTAATTCAAGTCTATGCCCCATCCACGGATGCTGAAGAAGCTGAGGTTGATCGGTTCTATGAAGACCTACAACACCTTCTAGAACTAACACCAAAAAAAGATGTCCTCTTCATCATAGGGGATTGGAATGCTAAAGTAGGAAGTCAAGAAATCACCAGGATAACAGGCAGGCATGGCCTTGGTGTACAAAATGAAGGAGGACACAAGCTAATAGAGTTTTGCCAAGAGAACACGCTGATCATAGCAAACACTCTTTTCCAACAGCACAGGAGGCGACTCTACACATGGACATCACCAGATGGCCAATATCGAAATCAGATTGATTATGTCCTTTGCAGCCAAAGATGGACAAGCTCTATACAGTCAGTAAAAACAAGACCTGGAGCTGACTGTGGCTCAGATCATGAGCTGCTTCTTGCAAAACTTCGGCTTCAATTGAAGAATGTAGGGAAAACCACTAAACCATTCAGGTATGACCTAACTCATATCCCTTATGAATATACAGTGGAGGTGAGGAATAGATTTCAGGGATTAGACCTGATAGACAGAGTGCCTGAGGAACTATGGACGGAGGTCCGTAACATTGTTCAGGAGGCAGCAACAAAATCCATCCCAAAGAAAACGAAATGCAAGAAAGCCAAGTGGCTGTCTGATGAGGCTTTACAAGTAGCTGAGGAAAGAAGGGAAGTGAAAAGCAAGGGAGAAAGGGGAAGATATATCCAACTGAATGCAGAGTTCCAGAGAATAGCAAGGAGAGACAAGAAGGCCTTCTTAAATGAACAATGCAAAGAAATCGAGGAAAACAACAGAATGGGAAAGACTAGAGATCTCTTCAAGAAAATCGGAGATCTCAAGGGAACGTTTTGTGCAAAGACAGGCATGATAAAGGACAAAGAAGGCAGGGACCTAACAGAAGCAGAGGAGATTAAGAAGAGGTGGCAAGAATACAAAGAAGAACTATACAGGAAAGATCTTAATGTCCCTGATAGCCATGATAGTGCGGCCACTGAACTTGAGCCGGACATCCTCGAGAGTGAAGTCAAGTGGGCCTTAGGAAGCATTAGTAACAACAAAGCTAGCGGAGATGACAATATTCCAGCTGAGCTATTTAAAATCCTAAAAGATGATGCTGTTAAAGTGCTGCACTCAATATGCCAACAAATTTGGAACACTCAACAGTGGCCACAACACTGGAAAACGTCAGTTTACATTCCAATTCCAAAGAAGGGCAACGCCAAAGAGTGTTCAAACTACCGCACAATTGCGCTCATTTCACATGCCAGCAAGGTGATACTCGAAATCCTACAAGTTAGGCTTCAGCAGTATGCGAACCGAGAACTACCAGAAGTACAAGCTGGGTTTCAAAGAGGCAGAAGAACTAGAGATCAAATCGCCAACTTTCGCTGGATCATGGAGAAAGCAAGAGAATTCCAGAAAAACATCTATTTCTGCTTCATTGACTACGCTAAAGCCTTTGATTGTGTGGATCACAACAAACTGTGGCAAATTCTTAAAGTGATGGGAGTACCAGACCACCTTACCTGTCTCCTGAGAAGCCTGTACGAGGGTCAGGAAGCAACAGTAAGAACCAGACATGGACCAACCGATTTGTTCAAAATTGGGAAAGGAGTACGACAAGGCTGCATATTGTCACCCTGCTTATTTAACTTATATGCAGAGTACATCATGAGAAACGCCGGGTTGGATGAATCACAGGTCGGAATTAAGATTGCCGGGAGAATTATCAACAACCTCCGATATGCAGACGATACCACCCTAATGGCAGAAAGCGAAGAGGATCTCAAGAGCCTCTTGTTGAGGGTGAAAGAGGAGAGTGCAAAAGCTGGTTTGAAACTCAACATTAAAAAAACTAAGATCATGGCATCTGGCCCCATCAATTCCTGGCATATAGAAGGGGAAGAAATGGAAGCAGTGACAGATTTTATTTTCTTGGGCTCCAAGATCACCGCAGACGGTGACTGTACCCATGAAATTAAAAGACACTTGCTCCTTGGGAGGAAAGCTATGGCAAACCTAGACAGCATAGTAAGAAGCAGAGAACCTTGCCGACAAAGATCCATCTAATCAAAGCTATGGTTTTCCCAGTAGTAATGTATAGCTGTGAGAGCTGGACTATAAGGAAGGCTGAGCGCCGAAGAATCGATGCTTTCGAACTGTGGTGCTGAAGAAGACTCTTACGAGTCCCCTGGACTGCAAGGAGGTCCAATCAGTCAATCCTAAAGGAAATCAACCCTGAGTGCTCATTGGAAGGACAGATACTGAAGCTGAAACTCAAATATTTTGGCCACCTAATGTGAAGAGAAAACTCTCTGGAAAAGACCCTGATGTTGGGAAAGACTGAAGGCAAAAGGAGAAGGGGACGGCAGAGGATGAGATGGCTAGATAGCATCACCGATGCAATGAATATGAACTTGAGCACGCTCTGGGAGAGAGCACAGGACAGGAAGGCCTGGCGTGCTATGGTCCATGGGGTCACGAAGAGTCGGACACGACTGAACGACTGAACAACAACAACAACAAGGGTATCAATGGCTACTAGTCCTGATGGCTATATATATTAGCTCCAGTATCAGATGCAATGTGCCTCTGAATACTAGTTGTCTTTACTTTCAGTTAAACCACTGATGGGCAAGGCACAGCCAGCCGGCTGCATGCAGACCCCCCCCCCCAAATTCAGTAAAAAAAAACAAAGAAAATTGCATCATAGCTGCTCCAACACCCAAAGGGTCTCAAAATTACTTGCAAACTACAGATGCCTTTTTTTCTTATTGGCTCCCACAAGGGAGGACATGTGACCTATGGGGGGTTTCCATGAGGCAAAAATGGCCCCTGGACCTCCCACAGTTGCAGATCCTTGAGTTAAACCCTGGGACACTGGTGGGCCTCTAAATACCAGTTGCTGGAAAACGTGAGCAGGAGGGTGCTATTGAGCTCATGTGCTGCTTGTGGACTTCCCATAGGCATCTCATTTGGGAACACATAGCTGGACCCGATAGGCCTTTGGTCTAATCGAGCAGGGCTCTTATGTTCTTCAGAATGGCTTGGTGATCAGAGAGCCATGAAAACTAGGGCCTGGCTGCACTGTAACATTTGCACTGTGAGTTAATTTCAGGGTGAATGAGGAGTGTGAATGGCCTGATTAAACTGATCCCTAGTTGCTTCACGGAATATCCAATTTGTGGGTGTGAAGGGTGGTCCCCAAATGTCCCAAAGGTGCATTAAACTGTGGATTGGAAGGGTGACCTGTAGGGACTGCATTGTGAAGCAGTCCAGCAACTGCTTTGCTTTGAACTATTTGTTCATTAATAACTTGTAGGATTGCCGCTTTTTTATGGCTCTTCTCCTCTGTCTTCAATGGCAGCCTGTTGTGTAAACATTTAACAAGCAAAGCTTTCCTGGCATGGAGATAAAGTGATGGAGAAAACATCAAGCTGCTGTTAAAGACAAAGGAGCTGAAACAGTAAAAAAAAAGATGATAGCTCTTCTAGGGGCATCTCTACACCAGCCTAAAATCCTGCATCTAAAATGGGGCTTTCTGCTTCCGTTTTAAATGCAGGATCACAAGGACTCCCCTTTTCACATGCTTCCTTTTCCCCCTCCCCTTCCCCCCTCCTTCTCCCGGTATCTGAGTCTTCCATTATCTTTCATTGATCTCACTCCTCTTCTTGCCGCTTTTACGCTTTTCATGGAGGAAACTGAGGCGGAACACAACAGGGTAATTTGATAGCTCATTATCTGTGATCTATTTAAAAACAGAACAAAGGGCATTTAGTGCAGGAGACACCTTGAATGATCATGTAAAGAACCCACAAACTTCTGTGAAGGAGCAATCTCAATTGCAGGATAAAAGCTCAGCATGAAGGAGCCCTAGACCAGTCACCCACAATCTGCCATAATCAAATGGCCATTCTGAGAGTCAGTTATTTGTCCAGTTATAATTGCTCTCTGTGATCCTGAACATCAACTCATATTTAACCTTGATTCTAATCAGGTTTCCCTTCCCATGGGGGGAGGAATCAGATGAGAAGGACCTGAGCTATGGGCCCATCCACATGCTGCAGAGCCTTCAAATGTTCCAGAATTTCCATGGGAAGAAGCTACACCCCAAAAGTGGCTCCAGATGCATCACTGAGCCCCAACTCCCACTGATTTCAGTGAACCCACTTTCCCAAGTAAATACATTTAGGATCACTACTTTAGTCCCTGGGTGTGTATGTGTGTGTAGGATCCCCAGCATTAAAAGAGAAAAGAAAAAAAAGATGAGTGGTCCTTCGCGGGGTGACAAAATGTTGTGCAACTGTGTTAAAATCTAAAAAGTTCACCGCAACAGCTGAAGCCTTTGAATTGCCTAACAGTGCTCAAAGATAACTTGGGTTCATAGATGCTGGGGGATATGATACGTGTTTTTCGACCTAATCACTAGTTCTTCTCCACTTGTCGCCCACTTAGCCCATAGGGACTTCCTGCAGAAGAGGAAGTGGAGCAGGGCTGTTGCCACCCATACATCCACTCCACTAGGCATAAGAACAGCTATGTCCCCCTTCTTATTTCCCCCCCCTCTACTTCCCTGCTGTTTTCCACCTCTGTGTTCTTTGATTTTCTTTACAGGTGGAATGAGTGGTGAAAGAACTCTGCCTCTGACAGTCCCTGTCCTTGCTGAGGATCACAGCCAGCGAGCCCTGTCCTCTCCCAACTTTAGAACATCTTTCTTCCTGACAACACAACCAGCCTAGGACTTCCTTCCACAGACTGTCCCCTCTCCTCCAGGAGTAGAGCCTTAGGAGAATTTAGAACTGAATTAAATTTGTTCAATTATCATCACATATAAGCACTGTAAAAATATTAAAAGATAAGGCAGCCCATACTTGCAGGTGCAAGATCTAATGTACAGTACATGATACAAAAGGGAAAAAGGAATGAGGAGGGAAGTGGAAAGCAAGCTGTGGTTCAGCTGCATGTTCACTGGCCAATGGATGGATACAGACTGGTCTCCCGCTTTCCCTGATGTTCTTCCTGGGAAGTGGGGGGGGCGGGCATCCCAGTGGCTCTATGTCCTTTCACCTGTGGCAGAGGCCAAAAGTGTGCTTAACTTCACTTCTGCAGGCCCAAAATCATGTGTTCGAAATTCTCCTTTGCAAATTTTGATGGCAATTCTAATGTGCAAATAGTTAGCAACTATTTACAGATTTTGCAGCAGCAGTCAGTCTTTGGTAGTATCTGACAAGTGGCTTGTGGTAGTAGCAGGACCGCTAAATATTGAAGAGGGGAGGGTGTTTTTTTTCCAATTGTTTTTCCCATCTCTTCATTTTTCAGCAATTTGTAGCTTGCTTTCTTGAGTTGCCATGTTGCCGTTCCTTGTCAGTAAGTCTTTTGCTGGAGAGGAGTTGTGAGTAGTTTTCAGGGTGGGTCTCACCATGTTTTGTTGTCAAGGGTCACAGTCATTGGCTACATTTTTCTTAAATGTAAACATTTTACCTCATTCTGGTGGGTTAAGTTCGACAGCTCATATAGTCTTCTCCATCAACCCTCTATAACTATCTTTTTCTTTTTTTGTGCACTACATGCCATGTCCCAGATCAACAGCTGGCAAAAAGTAGATCTGGATTTACTGGTAATGATTTGCAGCAGATCAGCAAGGATTTCTGACTCTCAAATGTTTAACAATAGCAGCAACAAAGTGACCACCCCTAAATTATATGGCTGAAATGAAGAAAGTACCATGGAGTGGATCATTGTATAGAACAATTGTGAGCTCTGTTCACTTCTGGTACTCAAAACGAACTCCAGGGCATAGAATTCTGTAATTCTAAGTGTATGTCTTTTGTATCTGCCTCCAGTTAGTGGATCTTGAGCTTTCAGTTAAAGCACACGCGCGCGCACGCGCGCGCACACACACACACAATAGATTCTGCAAGCTTAAAGTCTGCCTGCCCCTCTCTTTAGATGGCTGCTTACAAATCATCAAAAAAAGAGGACAGTGATTTGCATAACATTTGAATATGTTAATCTATATGTATACATGCCAATTTAGAAATAATTATAATTTAAATAAAAATACAGCACTTTTCACCATAGTATGGAAGACTGTGACAAGGTGACCTGTGTGCCTGTCTGTTCAGTCTGCTTTTTCAGGTGCTAACTGTTGATGGGCAAGTTCTTACGGCTCTTTATCTTTACGTTGGAATTGGATAGGACAGGCCTTCAAATAGAGGACCGTCTTCAATAAAAGAGGACACATAGCAACCCTACCTGTCCTAGAAAATATGCCTTACTAGTTATTTCATTTCCCCCACAACTAAAGTCTACCTTCTTCTCTAGAAACCTCTCAATTTTACTGCTGTTCTTGCCCTGAATTCAAACAGGACCCCACCCACCCCCTACAGATGACAATCCTTTATTGTTCACTGAAGCCACAACAGTGCAGAAATAGGCCCCAGTCCACTCCATCCATTTCTTAACACATCCACTAGATCCCAAAGGCTTCCTGAGGACTCCCTGCCCCCCTTACCAGCAGAATTTCCAAGGCCCTTATTAGATCAAGATGATGCCTCCCCAAGTCTGCACTCTCAGCCAAGCAGGATGTGTCCCGCTTCAGCAGGAGGAGGAAGTTGTAGCTTCGAGCTGCTCCTTTGTTAACTGTGGCTTCTCTGGCATTAGTACGGAAAAGACTGAAAAGGCATGCAAGACAATGGAGCATTGTTGTCTCTGGGGATGGTCATTGTTTGGTTTTGCTCCGGCTACAGTCTATGGAGCTTTCCTGTTCCCTCATGCTTTCTGAGGGTGGGAATGCCAATAAAGAACAGAGATTTCTCCCCCATGCCAATCCCTGGAGGAGGAGGGGCACAAAGAAAGGGTGATGTGATAAGTGGGAAATTGGAGTAGGGGAAAAGTGCGTTGTCTATAAAATCTGTACTGTTCCAAACTTACATGTGTAAACAGAACTAAGAATTTCTTCCTGTGCAATAAGGTTTGCAAAAAATAAGATATGCCCATGCAAAGATATGCTCGTATACAGCCCTACATCGACTCTGTCCTAAGCTGCATACCATAGTAGATAGTGACTTTGGGCCAGTTTATGCATGATGT
Source organism: Heloderma suspectum (assembly GCF_057233095.1). Lineage (NCBI taxonomy): Eukaryota > Metazoa > Chordata > Lepidosauria > Squamata > Helodermatidae > Heloderma > Heloderma suspectum. Next base: position 248,357,093 of record NC_139461.1, read on the forward strand.
GTATATGCAAGCCATCCCACTAATCCTCAAGAATGCATTACTTTGGAGAAGTATAACATGTCAGTGAGGCTCAATTACAGCCAGCATTGATTCTTGCCTTGGTTGGCTTCAGAAAGATAGTATAGAAATACATTTGATAATTATGATGTTGTCATCATGATGTCTAGAGAAAGAGTTGTGGCAGCTTATAAATTTCCTACCAGCTGTATTCCTAGTTCACTGGCTCCTGGGTATACAAAACTGCAGGCTTGTGTGTGGCCATGGGTGGGCTGAAATTGCCTGTGTGTCAAAGAATAGTACTGTGTGTACCAGCCTTTTGTTTTCAGTGGCAGAGTTTATCTTGGAATATATTGCATACCAATAGGAAAGAGGCTACTGCTCCAACAATGTGCGGAGTGTATTTCCTTCACTACCGTGTAACAGCCTCCAGCCTTCACACCCTTGAGATTACAGAGAAAGAATGTTGACTTCCATGTACGATTCCCCATACACTGTAGAGATCAAGGATTGGCTTCTTTCTCCCTACCCATCCATCAACATCATCATGACTGTATCATGAAAGACATATGGTTTCACAAGGTATATGCGATCCCTGCATGCTAGGATCCCTGCACCCTCTAGTGTAGCTTTGTTCACTACCACTCTAGCCAAGCCAAGAGCACCAGGTTACTGGGAAGAATTTGCATGTGCAAATTCAAAGAGGAGGCTGCTATTGTTTTGGTCCCTATGGAAATGCAGCAGAAGTCACAGGGAAAGTATGTGGATGAAAATAAACAAAACAAACAACACAGATTTCTCTGGGTGAGATCAGAGCTGGGCATGCATTTGTGTGTGCCTTCATGGGGCTGTGTCTGATAGGATGTTCTTGCAAAGTGTGTAGCCCATCTCTGTAACCCACACCAACCTTGAGATGACCCAGCATTAGTTACCCACCCATCTACTTGGCAGAAGGGATCTAAAGCAGAGCCAGCTTTGGCTGAGCTGTGCTTAGGGCTGAAAGAGCAATGTCAGCCTAGGGTTCTCCCATGGACATATGCTTTGAAGAGTCAAATAAGACATAGGAGGCATTCTCATGTAGTACTGCCATGTATGTGCACCAGCCTGGTGCCATCAGCAATGGTAACTAGGGCCATACCAACCTGCAGCCTTAAGCAGAGCTGGCCCTTCCATTAGGCAGAGTGAGGTGGCCACCCTAGGCGGGGGATGCTGGGGGGCAGCAGGAAAGTGTTGGAGGACAAAACTGTGGGTGCTTTGCACCTTGTCCTGCACCTCCTAAGCTAGTTTGCTGTCCTCAGGTGGAGAACCTTGTTCCATTGGCACCACTGAAGCAAGATTCAACTATCATGCTACTTGGCTTCTGTATTTGGAGCTGGGAGGGGGTGCCATTTTATCCTTTGCCTCAGGAAACGAAGTGTCTTCCGCCAGCTCTGGCCATAAGCTTTTCCAACAAAAGGGCTGCTGTTGGTCATTTCAAGGTATCTAAGATGTCTCTGAACTGACCAACCTAATTATAAGCATCTGAGTTGTGGGAAGTCTCTGTCTTAGATCCTACTTAGAAAGGTGATTGCACAAGTTGTGGATCAGTCTTTTGTGGTCACAATTAGGGAGAACAGGAAACCCAGATTAGTGGTGGTTAATTGTGTGTTATATGAGATCAGAGCTGAGAATTATGGGAGTTGCAGTCGAACACATCTGGAGGGCGCCAGGTTGGGAAAGGCTGGAATAGAGACTTCCTGATTGGTGATCAATCATCATCAAGTTTATTTGTATGCCACTTTTCCAAATTATGCTCAAAAGTGGATCACAGGAATAGTATACACATCAATATATAGGCACAACAAAACCAGTCATAAATATATTGAAAATATTTCATAAAATAACGTTTAAATTTGCATTAGCAAGCTAACAAACATTGCAATTAAAATTTCCGTAAACATGTGAAAAACATTCCTTTCATAAGTAAGAATAATCATTAAAATATACACAGTTAACTAACAAACCCTTCGCTAACTAATCCAAATTTTTAACGTATCAGTAACAGAAAACACATCAGTATCAAAATGTTGCAACTGAAATTCAAACTCTATCAAAGCAGCAGACTTCGATCTGGTTCATGTGTAACAACAGCCCAGAGTACAGGCTGAGTATGAGTTGCTGTTACGTACAAACCCTGCACTATTGTTTTCCTATGGATTGTTAACCATGAGGAACCCAGGAAGAGAATTCATGGTTTGTTATTGGGTTGTGAATTCTGGGTTCTTTGTGGTTAACAACCCATAACTAAACTGCAGTGAAGGGTTTCCATGTGACAACTCACAATTCAACACCAACCCATACTCAACCCATACTCTGGGTTGTCGGTATGTGTGAACCAGGTCAAACCCTGGATAGGGCAATTCATTATGGATTACATAAGCCATGGGTTACCATTATGTGCAAACTAGGACATAGGGTTGGATCCAGGATATGCCTTTCCATTAGACAGAAGGCCTTTCTGCGAGAAGAATTGTTCCACTTATGGAAGGTTCCTCTGCCTGATTTTTGGGGATCCCCTCCCCCATACACCACAACTCACCCCATTTGGTAGGGTCTCCTGACTGTGTAGCATTTTCAGGAGGCTAGAGGGGCTGCCATGGGAAGGAGGGGTGGGGAAGTCCACTTCTGTCAGCACAGTTGATCCAGCATAAATCTGGATCCAACCCATAATAAAATACCACAGCAAGAAAAAGAAAATACCACCTGTAGAGAAGACAGGTGCCAAGTTAAAAAAAGGAGAATAAGAAGATAAGAGCCATGCTGGATCAGACCAAGGGTCCATCTAGTCCAGCATTCTGTTCACACAGTGGCCAACCAGCTGCCTACTGGAATCCCACAAGCAGGACATGAGTACAACAGCACCTTCCCACCCATGTTCCCCAGCAACTGGTGTACATAGGCTTATTGCCTCTGGTACTGGAGGTAGCACATAGCCATCAAGACTAGTAGCCATTGATAGCCTTCTCCTCTGGGAATTTTCCTAAACCCCCTTTTAAAGCCATCCAAATTGGTGGCCATCACTATGTCCTGTGGTAGTGAATTCCATAGCTTAACTATGTGCTGTGTGAAGAAGTATTTCCTTTTATCTGTCTTTTATATGTGTGAATCTCCCACAAACCAGCTTCATGGGATGACCCCGGGTTCTAGTATTACGAGAGAGAGAGAGAGAGAGGGCAGTATAATATTGGCAGTTCTTTTCTCAATTCCTTTCCTAATTATGTCTAACATGGAGTTTGCCTTTTTTACAGCAGCTGTCCACCACAACCCCAAGATCTCTTTCTTGGTCAGTCACCACTAACTCAGATCCCATCAGGTTATACCTGAAGTTCGTTTTTTTTGCCTCAACGTGCATCACTTTACACTTGCTCATGCATCATTCTTGTTTTACAGAAAGCACTGAGACATAACAAGATCAACTGCCTTGATCATAAGAATGTAAGGAGAGCCATGCTGGATCATACCAAGGGTCCATATAGTCCAGCATTCTGTTCACACAGTGGCCAACCAGCTGTCAACCAGGAACCCACAAGCAGGGCATGAGCGCAACAGCACCCTCCCACCCATGTTCCCTAGCAACTGGTGTACATGGCGTCACTGCCTCTGGTACTGGAGGTAGCACATAGCCATCAAGACTAGTAGGGCATCTGTAGCAGAATAAGGAAGCAACAATCTGGGGCAATCCCAGTTTGCAACTACGGTTCTGTTCTTGACTATGTGGCTAATAATTCTGCTTCAGCCTGCTCAGCTCCTATGCCCCAGTTTTATCATCTGTAAAATAGGGAATACTTCCCCATCCTACTTGGTGCAAAGACAGAACACTGCATAAATACTAAGCTTATGGAGTAGATTTTGCAGGGGAGCTTGGTATTATCCATATATGCATTAAAATAAAGATCCTGAGTGTGCCCTGTTTGGAGACGCACATTATCTGGAAAGTGTGCTGTTAGCTAAACAGTTTGTCCAGAGGTGAAAGATGCTAGGTTAGCTAGATTTTGAAACTTATTTTTCAGACAAGGCTAGATGGTTCTTGCATGGTTTCTTAGCATTTTCTAAAGCCAGTCCCTTATCCTCCCACTCCTTCCTGATTTGTGGGTCTTCCAGTCTTTGAGCTCGGGAACCTCCTCTTTTCCTCTCCTCCCCCCCCCCCACAGCCCTACCTGAATAGGTAAGGAACTGAGGGAGAAAAGAACCCCTGGGCATATTGGGTTTTTTTTTTTCCAATGGGCCTCGAACAATTGCTAAATACAAATCCCAGAGAGAAAGAGAGAGGGAGAGAGACAAAAGAGGGAACCTGAGCACAAAGGAGAGGAATGAAATGGTAAGTAAAGTCAAACAAAAAGAAGCTGGGCTGAGACAAAAGACACGAACAATATCCCTGAGGCAATAGGCTCCCAAACAATAGGGACAGTGACAGCAACACAAAGGCACCAGTGTTTGCAAGTAGACGTTATCTCACACAGCCACTGGCAGGCTCTGCCCTGGTGCTTCTATTTTCAGGGATGCTTTTTGTTCAATGCTGAACAGTATTCCTTGCATGGTTGCGGATAGAAAAGATGGAAGGAGGGGAGGGATCCCGGGTGTTTTTCTCCTCCCCCTTCTGTAGAGGTCAATTCTGTAGTGCAAAGAGACACAGCCCTTTTGATGATGGACAGGCAGGAGAAGGTTTGGTCCCCTTTGCTTCTCTGTGAACATTGTGTTTTGGGACAGGTGAGAACCCTTCAAAGTGGAACCAGGTAGAGAGGCCTGGTAGCAGGTAGCACATAACCTTGAAGACTAGTAGGGCATCTGTAGCAGAATAAGGAAGCAACAATCTGGGGCAATCCCAGTTTGCAACTACAGTTCTGTTCTTGACTATGTGGCTAATAATTCTGCTTCAGCCTGCTCAGCTCCTATGCCCCAGTTTTATCATCCATATATTCTCCAAATATTCTCACTCCATATATCCGCTTCGTGTGGGTCTTACCTGTCCAGACATGACGCGTCAGCAGAAACAACCTCCCTGCAGGTGGCTATTGATTTCCTTGGGTACTTTCAGCTCCATCCCTTGGCAATGTACTGTTTTGTCTCTACCATATTACGGAGGGCTCTGCTGTTGAGGATGTTTGCCATAATACTTCACATGGGGATCAGTTTCTTAACAAACACGAAGAGACTTGTGGCACCTTAAAAACTAACACATTTGTGGATGCTGTCTGCTTCATCGGATGCCATCTCTTTGCTGTTTTTGCATAGGTGCCACTTTCCAAACGTCTCACTTAACATGCTGGTATCTGGGGGCAGGGTCAGTAGGGCCCACACCAACACATGTTTACTGTATCCATGGAGGAACATGTGAACCAAAAATTAAATACAGCTGGCATGGAGACATGACTTTTTTTTATTCTATTATATTTCTATACTGCCTTTCTGAAACCAATCAAGGCAGTTTACAAAAATTCAAAAACTAAAAACCATAATAAAATAAAAACATAGTACAACATTAAAAACACCCTAAAAAACCATAACAGCCATTTTAAAAGCCAAGTTAAAAAGACAAGCCTTGACCCTCTTCCTCTTTGAAGTGGGGACCTGTGGATTCCCCCCCTCCCCCATTTATATTTCCATTAGAATTATTATCATTTGTACGTCACCTTAACTCCAGAGCTCTTGGGGCAACCTACATGGAATAATCCCATTTTATCTTCACAACCCTGTGAAGTAGCCTGAGCAAAGGGGCCATGACTAAGGCCATTCAGTGTGCTTCATAGTTGAGAAGGAATTTGATTCCAGGTTGCTCTGCTCTAAGTCCAGTACTTGATCCACATAGGCTGTCTTCTACCCATGAATGCAGATATGGGAGCATCTCTCCCCCCCACACACACACACACACATGAAGCTTGTGAATAAAGATCACCAACTTAAACAAATCACAAAGAGCAGAAAAGGTTGGTGGCTCCGATGTCAGTGGGGCGGTGAATCCACTCTGAGAGTCAGTCAGAACCAGTCAGAACTCTAAGGGAGGTTTAGCTCCGTGAGAGCTCCTTTAGAGTTCTGACTGGTTCTGACTGAAACCTGGAGCAGATGCACTGCCTCACTGACATCAGAGCCACCAACTTCCACTGGGTAATCGTGTACACAATAATCCTTTTTTCTTTTCTTTTTTGGGTCAGCTTGTTCAGTGCATGTTATACAGCCTGCCCAGCATAAATGGTCTCCCCTAGCCATGAGCTCAGCATGCCTAGAAATCTGCTTCTTCCCTACAGTCCACCATGATCACCTGAGAGCACCATCCTGCTAGTGTCCTCCATGCATCAAATGAGAATGGGGAGGGCATGAAGGCAGGCATTCTTGGTGGTTGTTCCCCAGGTTTGGAAGCATCTCTCACTGGATTGACAATAAGCATTTTCTAGAGTCATTACTTCCATGGGGGTAGTCGTGTTATTGCAGCAAAAACAGAGTTTTGAAGCACTTGACAGACTAACAAATGTTTTACATGACATAAGCTTTCATGGACTGACGTTCACTTCATGACGTTCACTTCATCAGATGGAAGATACATCTGACGAAGCAGACTTGAGTCCATGAAAGCTTATGCCATAATGCATTTGTTAGGCTTTAAGGTGCTACAAGTCTCTGTAGAATTATTAGAAGCCCTTTTCCTTGAAAGAATTTTGGGAATAAAATCAATATGAGGAATGTTTAACTGGGCTTCTTCAACCTGTAGCCAATGTTGAATGATTCTATGGTGCCTCACAATTCCCCATGTCTCCACTGCCAGTCTCTTGGGAGTAAGCATCACTGAACACAGTGGGATTTACTCCTCAGAAACCATGCTTAGGGTTGTTCTGAAAAGGTGATAACTCTTTGCAGGAGCAGGCAAAAGAAAAAAGGAGGGAGGGTCAGTGAAGAGACATCTCTGAAAAGACTGTGAAAAAAGGTGTGTGCTAAATCAAGACAAACGAACGCAAAGCAGAAAAGAGGTCTCAGTGAACAAAGATTGCTGAACAGGAGGATGTAAGCACAATCAGATTTTTATAAAGTTTATGAAAGATAAATTAAACACTCTGATAAAAATGTGGTGGAAGGAGTTGTGAAACTTTATCCAAACAACAGTTGCTAGCTTTAACAGAAATTGTGGTCAAGTTGTTACCTATTTTGCAAGGTTTCTAATTATCATTTGAAACATCCTGGAAATGAAATACAAATTGTGACAGGGTACAGAATTAGGTGTAGACAGCACAAGCTACTAGCTGCATATATTAGAATATATTACAAGGCAATTGGCCAGTGCATTCATACACTTTGTCATTGGTGTCTATGGCAAGTAGTTTCCAGATTTTCTGCAAAATATGCAGCCATCCATATGGTACAAGTGTGTCTGATTAAATTAAGCTGGGTTTACTGAGCATCAGCCTATGGCTGTAAAGAGTCTCAGTTAATAATTCCTTCAGTAACTGGTAAATTGACAGATCTCCATTTCCAGATCTTCTTTTCAGCTAGTCCAGCAAACAAAGCCTAGAATAATGGCTTTTCATATACCATGACCTGATTTTCATGTCACCGTAGCAATTCCTGGGTTGTTTAACCCAGGAATTGGTGGCAATGACTAGAACATGTGAATCACGCACAAAACATTTCCATTTTCAATTAATAACCCAGGAATGCCCCATTCCTGGGTTGTTTCATGATATCTAAGAGAGCAATCCTATGGCCGCTAGACAGTGTCTAGACAGCCATAGGACTTTTGGGTTTTGGGGAACTGAGTTCGGAGCCAGGGCTCTGAGCTTGGTTCCCAGAAACCGTGCTCCCCACCCCCACTGCCTTATAGGCAGCATAGTTCTTCCCCATCTCTGCACTCAATACTGCAGCGTGGAGCGGGTGAAAAGGGTGTGTTCCCAGGGGCGGGGAGGAGACTGTGGAAGCATCATTATGATGCTTCCTATGCGCCGTGCAGCCTCCCCACCTCCCGCTATGGTCTCCAGCCAGACAGCCAAAAACAGCTGTCTGGCCACAAATGCAGAGTGGCTGGAGTGCAGTGAAGAGGATCCCCTCTGTTCTCCACCTGCCCTGCATTGGACAGTCAGCCACCTCCAAGTTTTGAGGCAGCTGACTATTCCTATAGGACTGCACTCTTAATCTGGAAACTCTGGGTTCTTTATGGGTTAAACAACTCAGAGTTAACCCAACAACAAACCATGGGCAATTGTTGGGTTAACTCTGGGTTGTTTAGCCCATAAACAACCCAGAGTTTCCAGGTTTGGACATCACTAAACAACCCAGGAACAAGGGATTCTTGGATTGTTAACTGAAACTGGAAATGACTCATGCACTGTGCTTGTCCCTGACAATTCCTGGGTTAAACAGCCTAGGAACTGTTGCGACGACATACAAACTGGGTCTATGTGTATACTAAAGCAACACTTCAGGTTTAAAAAAAAACCTTGTTGGCAAATGCACTGGGCATTCTCACCCTTCTGGACTTGAAGGGTGAAGGAATCTACCAAGCTGTTTGCATATTGTACTTAGAGTAAATGTGGGAAAGGAGAATTGGGGCTGTGAACAGAACCTACTATAAATGCCCCATATCACTGCCAATCTTATAAGGCAACCCATCCTGTACAGATGGGTTTCAGCTTTCAAGTTAACATAGCTCTTTTCTTATCTTGATTGTCTTATCAAGAAGATACATCCTGTTGCTAAAACTGGTTGTTTTCCTCAGCTTTTAACAGCAATTGTGGAAATGAACTTGGTGAGGGACAAATGCATGGGTTTTGCCTGTGAGTGAAACATTCATCACACATTTCTACTACTGATTGTTATTTTAACATTTGCTTAACATTTATTGGGGCTAATCATACAGGAAATTAAAAGGATGTGATAGATGCCCACTGAGTTTACAAGCAGATATTGCACTGGATAATACAGACCTTGCACGCACACACCCCACACATTAAAGTATTTAGAAAAAGCTATAGAAAGCAGATAGTGGGTGTCACTGGCATATAGTCAAGTGGTTTTGGACACTACAAAAAACACTGCCAACTGCATGCACATTAATTAAGAGGGAACTTGTACAGAGAACATCTAGCCTTTGCGTGCTTCCTCCACAAATTCCCCTTTGGAAGTATGTATCTATCTGGGTGTCTGTGTAAAGCAGATGTAGACAATCTCTTTGGGTCATGAGCATATTAGGCAATTTGAGAATCTGTCCTGGGCACCACCATAAAATGGCTGCCACAGGAGCATGGCAAAGGACAAGTAACCTGCCCAAAAGCCCGAGTGCAAGGCAGAACTGGGGTCTGAGCTCCCTTCATGGATCACTGCCTTGTTGTGGCGAAGGGGCTTGCGTAACTCAGTGAAGCCATAAGCTATGCCGTGCAGGGCCACCCAAGACGGACAGGTCATGGCGGAGAGTTCTGACAAAATGTGGTCCACTGGAGAAGGAAATGGCAACCCACTCCAGTATTCTTGCCAAGAAAACCCCATGGAACGTATCACAAGGCTAAAAGAGATGACGCCGGAAGATGAGCCCCTCAGGTCGAAGGTGTCCAATATGCTACTGGGGAAGAGCAGAGGGTATTTCCAAGTAGCGCCAGAAAGAGTGAAGCGGCTGGGCCAAACCCGAAAGGACACTCAGCTGTGGATGTGTCTGGTGGTGAAAAGAAAATCCGATGCTGTAAAGAACAATATTGTTTTGGAACCTGGAATGTCAGACCAATGAATCAAGGTAAGCTGGAGGTGGTCAAACATGAGATGGCAAGATTGAACATTGACATCTTGGGAATCAGCGAACTAAAATGGACAGGCATGGGCGAATTTAATTCAGGTGACCATCATATCTACTATTGTGGGCAAGAATCCCTTAGAAGAAATGGAGTAGCACTCATAGTCAACAAAAGGGTGGGAAAAGCAGTACTGGGGTACAATCTTAAAAATGATAGAATGATCTCAGTACGAATCCAAGGCAAACCATTCAACATCACAGTAATTCAAGTCTATGCCCCAACCACTGAGGCCGAAGAAGCTGAGGTTGATCGGTTCTATGAAGACCTACAACACCTTCTAGAACTAACACCAAAAAAAGATGTCCTCTTCATCATAGGGGATTGGAATGCTAAAGTAGGAAGTCAAGAAATCACTGGGATAACAGGCAGGCATGGCCTTGGTGTACAAAATGAAGCAGGACAAAAGCTAATAGAGTTTTGCCAAGAGAACATGCTGATCATAGCAAACACTCTTTTCCAACAGCACAAGAGGTGACTCTACACATGGACGTCACCAGATGGTCAATATCGAAATCAGATTGATTATGTCCTTTGCAGCCAAAGATGGAGAAGCTCCATACAGTCAGTCAAAACAAGACCTGGAGCTGACTGTGGCTCAGATCATGAGCTGCTTCTTGCAAAATTTCGGCTTAAATTGAAGAACGTCGGGAAAACCACCCAACCGTTCAGGTATGACCTAAATCATATCCCTTATGAATATACAGTGGAGGTGAGGAATAGATTTCAGGGATTAGACCTGATAGACAGAGTGCCTGAGGAACTATGGACGGAGGTCCATAACATTGTTCAGGAGGCAGCAACGAAATCCATCCCAAAGAAAAAGAAATGCAAGAAAGCAAAGTGGCTGTCTGATGAGGCTTTACAAGTAGCTGAGGAAAGAAGGGAAGTGAAAAGCAAGGGAGAAAGGGGAAGATATACCCAACTGAATGCAGAGTTCCAGAGAATAGCAAGGAGAGACAAGAAGGCCTTCTTAAATGAACAATGCAAAGAAATCGAGGAAAACAACAGAATGAGAAAGACTAGAGATCTCTTCAAGAAAATTGGAGATCTCAAGGGAACGTTTTGTGCAAAGACGGGCATGATAAAGGACAAAGAAGGCAGGGACCTAACAGAAGCAGAGGAGATTAAGAAGAGGTGGCAAGAATACACAGAAGAACTATACAGGAAAGATCTTAATGTCCCTGATAGCCATGATAGTGCGGTCACTGAACTTGAGCTGGACATCCTAGAGAGTGAAGTCAAGTGGGCCTTAGGAAGCATTAGTAACAACAAAGCTAGCAGAGATGACAGTATTCCAGCCGAGCTATTTAAAATCCTAAAAGATGATGCTGTTAAAGTGCTGCATTCAATATGCCAACAAATCTGGAACACTCAACAGTGGCCACAAGACTGGAAAAGGTCAGTTTACATTCCAATTCCAAAGAAGGGCAACGCCAAAGAGTGTTCAAACTACCGCACAATTGTGCTCATTTCACATGCCAGCAAGGTGATGCTCAAAATCCTACAAGCTAGGCTTCAGCAGTATGCGAACCGAGAACTACCGGAAGTACAAGCTGGGTTTAGAAGAGGCAGAGGAACTAGAGATCAAATCGCCAACATTCGCTGCATCATGGAGAAAGCAAGAGAATTCCAGAAAAACGTCTATTTCTGCTTCATTGACTATGCTAAAGCCTTTGATTGTGTGGATCACAACAAACTGTGGCAAATTCTTAAAGTGATGGGAGTACCAGACCACCTTACCTGTCTCTTGAGAAACCTGTACGAGGGTCAAGAAGCAACAGTAAGAACCAGACATGGAACAACCGAGTGGTTCAAAATTGGGAAAGGAGTACGACAAGGCTGCATATTGTCACCCTGCTTATTTAACTTATATGCAGAGTACATCATGAGAAATGCCGGGTTGGATGAATCAGAGGTCGGAATTAAGATTGCTGGGAGAATTATCAACAACCTCCGATATGCAGACGATACCACCCTAATGGCAGAAAACGAAGAGGATCTAAAGAGCCTCTTGTTGAGGGTGAAAGAGGAGAGTGCAAAAGCTGGTTTGAAACTCAACATTAAAAAAACTAAGATCATGGCATCTGGCCCCATCACTTCCTGGCATATAGAAGGGGAAGAAATGGAAGCAGTGACAGATTTTACTTTCTTGGGCTCCAAGATCACCGCAGACGGTGACTGTAGCCATGAAATTAAAAGACGCTTGCTCCTTGGGAGGAAAGCTATGGCCAACCTAGACAGCATAGTAAGAAGCAGAGACATCACCTTGCCAACAAAGGTCCGTCTAATCAAAGCTATGGTTTTCCCAGTAGTAATGTATGGCTGTGAGAGCTGGACTATAAGGAAGGCTGAGCGCCGAAGAATTGATGCTTTCGAACTGTGGTGCTGGAGAAGACTCTTACGAGTGCCCTGGACTGCAAGGAGGTCAAATCAGTCCATCCTAAAGGAAATCAACCCTGAGTGCTCATTGGAAGGACAGATACTGAAGCTGAAGCTCCAATATTTTGGCCACCTAATGCGAAGAGAAAACTCTCTGGAAAAGACCCTGATGCTGGGAAAGACTGAAGGCCAAAGGAGAAGGGGACGGCAGAGGATGAGATGGCTAGATAGCATCACGGATGCAATGAATATGAACTTGAGCATGCTCCGGGAGAGAGCGCAGGACAGGAAGGCCTGGCGTGCTATGGTCCATGGGGTCACAAAGAGTCAGACACGACTGAACGACTGAACAACAACAACAACACTTAGAACTCATTTGAACCCACAATTTTCAGCACCAACAGAAACCTATTTCCCAGCCATCCCAGCTGCTGGTGAAAATGCATTATTTTTAAAAAAGTGGGAAGGGTAGGACACCTGGGCGGGTACAAAGAAGGGTGGCACCACATTGCCTACCCCTGGTGTAAAGTCAGCCTGGACCACCACAGGTCAAACACCACCGATACTGAGGTCGTTGAGGCATGTAGCAGTGAGTCACAAAGTGGTTTATTTATTTATACGTTTATGGGTTGCTTTTCCAATTAAAGAAGTTTATTCAAAGTGACTTAAAATCATTAAAAACGATGTCAAATACACTGTGAAAAACAGTATCAGCATCAAAAGCTGTGGAAAGCTCCTATGTATAAGAAAAGCCTTCACCTGTCAGTGGAAGAATAACAAGGAAGTGGGAAGATGGAACTGCCTGGGTGGAAAGTTCCAGAGGGTTGGCACTGTCATGGAAGAGGCCCAAAGCTGTGTCCCAAGCAATTGCACTTCTTAGGAGATAAAAAGAAAAGCTTCTCTGCCTGAGGGGCCAGGGAGTCATGTACATTGTTATGATGTGCCCTATGAGGGGAGACTGAAAGAACTGGGCATGTTTAGCCTTGAGAAGACTGAGGGGAGATATGATAGCGCTCTTCAAGTACTTGAAAAGTTGTCACATAGAGGAAGGCCAGGATCTCTTGATCATCCCAGAGTGCAGGACATGGAATAATGGGCTCAAGTTACAGGAAGCCAGATTCCGGGTGAACATCAGGAAAAGCTTCCTGACTGTTAGAGCAATACGACAATGGAACCAATGACCTAGGGAGGTGGTGGGTTTGCCCACACTGGAGGCATTCAAGACGAGGCTGGACAGCCATCTGTCAGGGATGCTTTGATTTGGATTCCTGCATTGAGCAGGGAGTTGGACTTGACGGTCTTATAGGCCTCTTCCAACCCTACTATTCTATGATTCTATGTATAGATGTATCGTGGGGCCAGAGCTTGCAGGGATGCAGGCCTGGCACTTTCTGATTAGTAGGAACCCTCAGGTAATCAGCCACCCCCTCCGAATTCCCTGCTCCTCTGAGCTTAGCTGCAATCTTGACAGTAGCTGAGGGGAATGTATTTTCTCAGCAACAAGGTATTATTCCTTGTTATAATGCAAACTATTTTGGGGTGGCTTGGTCTTGAATGGGCAATTAAGACCCATTCGCTTTACAAAAGACCTGCTCCTGGCAGAGATGAGAACTGCTAGAACTGGTTTGTTGACATGGATCACCACAGCTACCTGAATTTTGAGACCCTCCTTGAGTGTGGCTATGGGGACTGTCATAAAGAGCATCTGTACTTCAAAACTGACCACTAAAACACTGCATGTATGTATTAACCAGCTCTGAGGAATGTTTAATAGAGTGGCTAATTGTCTCTTCCTCCATTCTGCTCATTCTGGGATCTCCCCCACTTCTCACTGTCAGCATTTGCACTGTAGATTCCTTGGAGGAAGGATCTGTCTTCTTTGCACTGTAACGGAGAATTTGAGAGTGGGTAGGTTACATACATTCCAAAAGTACCTATGTAATAACTAAGGTATCAAGTTGTTTCTTACGGGTATATCATGATGGCTCTAACATCAGGAAGCAGCCAGGACACTGGTTCAGTGCTGAATCCAGCAATCCAGATTTGTGAGGTGCTTCACACTGCAAAGTGTCTACACAGCTGAAGAGAGACAGGCATGGAATTGGGTGTTGCTAGGCCTGGGCCCGGGGCCGTGGTGGCTTAGTGGTTAAGACGCTGAACTGCAGACTGGAAGGTCAGCAGGACAGCGGTTCGAGACCCGAGTGCTACATGACGGAGTGAGCTCCCGTCTTCAGTCCCAGCTTCTGCCAACCTAGCAGTTCGAAAGCAAGAAATTGCAAGTAGATAAATAGGTACCGCTTCGGCGGGACAGGTAACAGCGTTCTGTGCACCTCGGTGTTCAGTCATGCCGGCCACATCACCACGGAAGCGTCTTCGGACAGCGCTGGCTCTTCGGCTTAGAAATGGAGATGAGCACCATACCCTAGAGTCGGACACGACTGGTCGGGGACACCTTTACCTTTTACCTTTAGGCCTGGGCCCATAAGCCCCAGATCTATTCACAAGAGCCCTGAGTGTCCATTGATGCCAATGGAAAAAGGTTTTTTTCCCCTAAACTTAATCAGCACGCAGGAAGCAATTTTCAAAGTGGATTGCAGGTGTGGTGGATAGGGCTAACTTCCCCTCCCTCTCCCCACCAAAATCTTTCCCTGCATGGCAATTAAGCTTAGGAAAAAAACCTTTTCCATTGGTCTAGGATGATCTGGGGCAGGGTGCAAATTAACTGAATGATCTATTTTATTTGAGCTTATTCAGATGAGGAATTAATTGGCTGGCTTTGCCTCCTATGAAATTTACATTAATCCTAGTAATTATGTCTGATTGTCCATATATAGATATAAATGAGCATTTGCTGATTTTATGCAGATTTGTGCCCTATGGGCCTGGGCCCGAATCTTTTAAGTGTCTTACTGCACCACTGGCAGGCCTGGCTTTTCTTGAGACATGTTCCAGGAACCCTACAAAATGGCACCCAGCTGCAACGAATCTCCCATCTGTACAATCCCTATGTTGTACTCTTAGTGTCCCTGGGATCTCAACATCCCTGATTATTACGAAGCTTGTTCTTCTCTCCCAGTCCCACATGCTGTTGCCCTTTCTTGCATGTGCTAAGGGACTCTAAAACTTGTTGTTCTTGCAAGAGCATGTCACATAGGGAGGCACACATTTCTCGTATCTCTCAAGCCACAATCTAGGCAAGGCTTAGTGCCTGTGTGGTGTTAGCGGGGCACATTACTAGGGCCTGTTGGGTGGGGGCAGGGCAGGAGGCCTGGTCCAGGCTGGAAGCCCATTGCCATGTGGAAGGAAATGGAGGCTAAATTGTAGCTCATGCCTGAGGATGTTTATATTCCTGTATCTATATGTAGGGTGGCCATTTATGCACCGCCCCAAAAGAGAATTTCTCTCTCTCTCTCTCTCTCCCCTCCCCTCTCTCTCACACACAAAAGAGGACAATGATTGCATAAAATTTGCATGTGCTGATTTATATGTATACATGCAAATTTATATAAATATGCACATTGTGGGGAAGATTGAACAGGTGACCCATGTGCCTGCTCAGTCCGCAGTCCAAGTGCCGACTGCTGACAGGCAACTTCAAGGCCCCTGCTGTCCCTTTATATGGTCCTTTATCTTTAAAGCATTTTAGAGCCTTTTGGCTCTGTTGTTTTAAATCTGCTATTGTATTTTCAATCTATGCATTGCTGCTAGGTTTTATTCTGTTTGTACTTTTATACTGTAGTTTTAAGCTATTATATTTTATATTGTATTTTATGGTTTAAATTTTTGTGAACTGCCCAGAGAGAGTCAGCTATTGGGCAATATAGAAACAAACAAACAAACAAACAAGGCATGGCCTGGACAGCCCTTGAAATAGAGGTCACCTTCAAACTGAGAACAGTCCTCTCTGAAGTGGGACAAATGGCCATCCTAGGGCCAGCCCTCCCTGAGCCCTCTCTCAGGTGGCAGAGCACTGAATTGTGTATTCTCCCCACTCCCTCCCCAGGAGAGCCAGCTGCTGCCACCTCCAGCGGGTGCATTTGCCATAGTGGGAGAGTGGAACTGGCAGGGCTCTCTGGAGCACCCATCCATTTGCACTCTATGACGCTAGCAGGTGCTCTGGAGAGTCCCGCTGGTTCTGCTCACCCACTGTGGCAATTGCCTCAGTGAGAAGGAAGCCAGTGGGGCTCTCCAGAGCAGCTGTCTATCCTCTGTTTTGCTCTGAGGGGATCCTCAGAGCAAAACAGAGGACGGGTGGCTGCTCTCAGCCACCCACCCCCTGGCTCATGCTGAGAATCCCCTGCTCGCTCTCTCTCTCTCTCTCTCTCTAACAGAAAGAGAAAGTGTGCTTGTACAGAAAACTCTAGGGGCATCCCTACACCAGCCTAAAGGGGGCTTTCTGCTTCCATTTTAAATGCAGGATCACAACTGACTCCCCTTTTCATGTGCTTCCTTTCCACCCACCCCCTTCCCCCTTCCTTCTCCCCGTATCTGAGTCTTCCATTATCTTTCATTGATCTTGCTCCCCTTCTTGCTGCTTTTACTGTTTTCACGGAGGAAACTGAGGGAGGTGGAACACAACAGGATAATTTGATAGCTCATTATCTGTGATCTATTTAAAAACAGAACAAAGGGCATTTAGTGCAGGAGATGCCTTGAATGATAATGGCCTCATGTAAAGAGCCCACAAAGGACAATCTCAATCTCAGGATAAAAACTCAGTGTGAAGGAGCCCTAGGACTTGTAGTTTGGGAGACAGAGAGTGGACAAATAAGCAGTGTAGGGGATTGGGACCCTAGTGTGGAGAGTAGGGAGGCTTTAACCCTTTGCCCCCTGCTGCAGACTTGATTGGGGACCCCAAGCCTGCAATTTGCATCTGATGAATTGGGATACAGTCTATGAAAGCTTATGTCAGAATAAATGTATTAGTCTTTAGGATGTGACAAGATTTTGTTTTGCTGCCATAAACTAAGACTGCTACCCCCTGGAAACAGGGGTAGTAGGAGTCCGTACTGCTGACAGGATTTAGAGGCACAAGAAAATCTGTAAGTAAATGAGCTAGGCCTCTGGTCTCCAGGGTGCATCAAAGAACTGATACTAGATCCCAGGGACAGGGAGCAGTATCTCCTTATCACTTGTATAGAACTATTACATGCTATAGTGCCAGAAATGAGGAGCTGAAACAAAGTAAAAAGAGAGAGAGAGCACCAATCAATCCTCCATTTTTTAAAAGAAAGACAAGGGATTGTGGGGAATTAGAGAGGGGCCACATTACAAGTTTGCACTGGGCCCAGAGAAACTATGCTTGGGCACTGGATTTCAGGTTGAGCTGGGTTTGAGTACTGCCTGCGTACCTCATCTATGCTCTCTTGAGCACATGCAAGGAAAGGTGGGCCATAAACATAAATGAATAAATCTGTTAAATGTTGGACAGTGTGCAGTGTTATGCTGGCCAAAAAGAGTGATTGAGAGCTAGGGTGGCCACTTATGAATGGTCAAAAAAGAGGAAATGCGTCACCAAAAAAGAGGACAAAAGAGGACAGTGATCTGGCAGAAAGTGAAGAGGATCTAAAGAGCCTCTTGTTGAGGGTGAAAGTGGAGAGTGCAAAAGCTGGTTTGAAACTCAACATTAAAAAAACTAAGATCATGGCATCTGGCCCCATCACTTCCTGGCATATAGAAGGGGAAGAAATGGAAGCAGTGACAGATTTTACTTTCTTGGGCTCCAAGATCACCGCAGACGGTGACTGCAGCCATGAAATTAAAAGACGCTTGCTCCTTGGGAGGAAAGCTATGGCCAACCTAGACAGCATAGTAAGAAGCAGAGACATCACCTTGCTGACAAAGGTTCGTATAATCAAAGCTATGGTTTTCCCAGTAGTAATGTATGGCTGTGAGAGCTGGACTATAAGGAAGGCTGAGCGCAGAAGAATTGATGCTTTCGAACTGTGGTGCTGGAGAAGACTCTTACCAGTCCCCTGGACTGCAAGGAGGTCAAATCAGTCCATCCTAAAGGAAATCAACCCTGACTGTGCATTGGAAGGACAGATACTGAAGCTCAAATATTTTGGCCACCTAATGTGAAGAGAAAACTCACTGGAAAAGACCCTGATGCTGGGAAAGATTGAAGGCAAAAGGAGAAGGGGGCAGCAGAGGATGAGATGGCTACATAGCATCACTGATGCAATGAATATGAACTTGAGCACACTCCAGGAGAGATCGGAGGACAGGAAGGCCTGGCATGCTATGGTCCATGGGGTCACGAAGAGTTGGACACGACTTAACGACTGAACAACAACAATACATGCAAATTTAGAAATAATAGTTATAAATTAAATAGAAATACAGTACATCTCACCATAGTGTGGATGACGGTGACCTGTGTGCCTGCCTGTTCAGTTTGCTTTTTCAGGTGCTCACTGTTGAGTCCTTATGGCTCTCTATCTTTAAACCAGAACTGGATGGGCAGCCCTTCAAATAGAAATTGCCTTCAAATACAGAATGGTTCTCTGGCAGCCCTTCAAATAGAGGGCTGTCCTTTGTAAAACAGGACACATGACCAGCCTACGAGAGCCCTCACTCAGAAATATCCTGCTGGGCATCAGTTCCCATACAACCTCCTTAGCGCAGGGGATGAGGCAGACTCCTGTCCCTGTCTAGCTGCAGTAAGGCCTCTACATGGGCCATAAGATTGAGTAAGAGACCAATCCTGTGGCCCCTAGTGTTTGGGGTTCCATAGGATGCTGTGGCTCTCCTCCTCTGCACCCATAGACAGAGCTATGAAGAGATCTGATCGCAGATCTTCCCTCCCAGCCACCACAGAAAGCTTTCTTACAAGGTTGCAACTGTGACTTTGTAAGACAATTCGGGGGGAGGGGAGGAGAAAAGGGGGCTTGCTTGTGGGAGGGGAGAGGAAAGGCTGGGTTGCACAGTATCCTATGGCCTCTCCAGTCCCCTCTCCACCCACCAAAAGGTAAGTCAACTAGACAGCCTCAGAGGTCCATCTAGCTATTTTTCATATTTCAAATGGAGGAGTGGAGGCAAAATCGACTCCATCCTCCTCTCACCCTGCCTGGTTCTTGCTGGCAGGGCATAGGATAGGTGGAGGGCTCCAAACAATTTGCACATGGCTGGCCTCATGTGAATGGCTTAACCCTTCAGCCTCGGTATTCCTCCTCTGTAAAACAGGACTGCTAATTTATTGCTTTTGACCAGGTATTTCTTCAGCTCTGCTGGACAATTTTAGAGTTTTGTGTTAGAAGAATCCTTGTTTTCTGGTAAATTCACAGGTAGATTTGTGTATATACCCATGTACGGTTCATGGGATGCAGTAGATAATTGACTCTGCCCACTGACCCACCATTTTGTTTCTGGCTCTGGCTGGTAGACCTCAGCATTTGATTAAAAAATTCAACCCCAGAAGACTGAAGTCTGCCCACCACAGCTCCACGGGACAAGTTGTCCTCTTGTGCCAGCTCTTAGTGAGACTCATATGCTTGATCTGATGAACTGCTACCTGAGCTCAGTGATTCAAAGAATTGGGCTAGAAGAATAACGGAACTGTGGAGTTGTGGCTTCAAATCTAGATCACCCTAAATTCATCTCACTGCAGTTATCTTTGAGCTTTAACAGAGAGGAGATCTGGTGACTTTCATGGCAAGCAACCACACACCCAGTTCAGCCAGTCAAGTCTTTTGCATCTTGCTCGCTCTTGGGTATTACAAAGTCTTCCACACAACAAAAGCAAAGCAACCAACTAAACAGCAATAAGTTGATAAAATTTGGTAGACTATGACTATGTATAGACTTACTCAGCAAGTGCAGCAAGCAAAGAATCCTAATTCTAAGAAAGATATTAGGATCATGGTTTCCATTCATTTCCTGTGTTGAAGCCCTTCAAACTTCTGATCAAATTCCAACCAAGTACAGTTGTCTATATTTTTTCTAATACACACACACACACACACTTGCACACACTCCTTATATATGCTGTTAGACTGTTTTAATGTAGATGTTCCAGAAATATATAGGTGACAGACTAAGAGTGAATTTCTTCAGTGAAACAGTGAATTTCTTTGTTTCTTTAGTTCATCTTTTTGTTGCCTTTAATTGTTTAAACTTTATTTCAAAATAAAATAACATTTCATGCAGAATGCTGGTGGTGGTGGGGAAGTAACAGAATAAGCCAGGGGTAGGCAACCCGGGGATCTCCAGATGTTTTGGACTATGACTCCCATCACCCCTGACCATTAGCCATGCTGGCTGGGGCTAATGGGAGCTACAGTCCAAAACTACTGGAGGGTACCAGGTTGCCTACCCCTGGAATAAAGCAATTCTGGCTACCCTTGCCACCTAGACATCCTTGGACCTCTCCTTAAAGCTGACTCATAATGCCTGGAGGGGGTTAGTAGGTGGAGCTTGTCCCATCTCTTTGTTTTCCAAGTAGTGCCTTTGTTGTACATTCTTTGTTCTTCCTCTGTCTCTTGCTCTTTTGTTCTAGCTTAGTCTCTGTTGAGCATTTTAGCTACTTCTCTCTTTGATGCTTTGTTGGTCTCCTCATCACCATGCTTTTCTTTCCTAGATGTTAAAAGCTCGTAATTGTTTCCCTTTCAGTACTGTTTTTGTCCAGGGTTTTATCTTTCCTTCTACATTGTCCATTTGTTGGTGCCAAATGACATGTTCCTAGGCTTGTTTGTCTTTTAAATCCTCATTTGTCTTGTTGGGGGCTGGTTTTGCTCTGTCTCTGTGTCCTTTCCTAAAGTTCTTCTTTGCAAAGATTATATCTTTTCTTCCTGAACTTGGTAGTAGTGATTGTTTGTGAGGGGGGAATTGAGGGATCCTTGCTACGAATAATAATTGGGGCAGAGAATAGCAAAGCCAGCTTTTGTGTTCCTAAGGAGGTACTATGATATAAGAAAGGCCCAGGTGTTTCTTCTACCATGGTTGGAAGATGAGCTCAACACTGTGAATGCAGAGACAAGTTCTGCTATAAATATACTAGGCAATTAAACCTTTATTAGGAAGCTATTCACAAGCATATTCAAAAATTAAGGCAAAATGGGAAACAACCTGGGTGCCTTGCCTCTCTTTCTCTCTTTAAATAACAATTTGAAAGCCTTTTTGTTTTTTTCCATCTTACTCTTCCTGTGTGATGATGGGTAAAGATGGTGGATGTTTTCCTGCTTCTGAAATGCAGTATTTCTAATATAGGGGACAAAGTTACCAACAGTTACAAGGGAATGGAGTCAGAATTGTGTTTCCTTATGCCAGAGATATGCAGCATAGTAAGATACCTGAATTGTGGCTCAGTATTTGAATTTCTGGGAATTTTGACTTCTGCTTTTTTGTTTGTCCTGGGAAATGTATTCCAAATGTCATCAAAACATCAGAATTTAAAGACAACTTTGCATAAGATCATGAATGATCGAGAGAGAAGATTAGTTTGGTTGTTGTGGAAGTCCTTGGATCACTGTTATGGCAGAATAATCAGCCAGTGCAAATGATGAGTTAGGACAATAACTTCCCCAGAACTACACATGGGGAGGATCTACAGCTAATATTCCTTGGTGTCCTTTCGACCTGGGAAACAATGCTGTAAGCATCATAGTCCAGTTTTCATATTACACACTAAGGCACTATCTCATTATAACACTATTGCGCAGTTCTTCAATATGCGTACCCTCTATGTCAGTATCTCGCTATCACTCTATCACTCAATTGTGCAATAGCACTAACACACATTTGCTCTATTGCACATTAGTTAAGGGGTTTCCAGCTAACTCCTGTTATAGTCAATGAGGCGTGTTCCTGCAAGTGCAGAAGTGACCTGAGATGAACCTGTTTTTCAGGCTGTAGTGGGAGTATTTGCTTGCCCGCGATAGCATGCTTATACGCACTAGTGATCTAGTGCTTATTTTCAAAGTTTTTTTAAAAAGTTGGTTCCTCGGCATCCTGCTCCAAAATGGTGGTGAAACTTCCAGAAAACAGGGAGGGAAAGGGTTGGGTCAGTGAGGTCACGGGCAGGTGAGTGACACCCCATCACGGGCAGGACAATGATACTGATGCAAGTACGGGTGATGGAACACATCCAAACAGGACTGTAACCGAGCTGAAGTAAAGATGAAAAGTCGGACTATAACCAGTCTCAGAAGAACTGGTTTTTCCGCGATAAACTCCGGGGAGACTGCTGGATGACCATGATGTCATGTATCCCTAACGACCTCTGCATGCAGCCAATTCGGAGTAAATCACTTGTGGAAAAATGCTCCAAGTCTGCCAAGACATTTGAGGAAGGAAAATCAATTCATGCCATGCCCTCTTTCGCGCCCTTTTACTCTTTGTCTTGCTTTTCTTCTTGGGGTTGGGCGCTAAAAAAGCAACGAACAACATGCATGTACCCAGTGCCCTTAGTAGCAAATATAGCTGTTTGGGTTATGGGTTCCCACATAAGCTGGCAAGGAACAAGGCCCATGCCCACTTCTAAACAATGGTTTGTTTCCTCACAGGAAGTAAAAGCTGGCTTGTTCCCCTCTGTTTGTTCCCTCCAATCAACCGTAAAAGGAACAGGTCATTGTGTGGTTCATTCCCAGGACTCAGTTGAATGTAACCTGAGACTGGATTGCTGGAAAATTGCAGTCAGTCCAGAATGTAGAAGAGAGATGTGGTATTGTGAGGCTTCCAGGTCTTACAATGACAAAAGGAACAGACAAAACAGATGCTCCCAGCAATTTGGAAGAGAAAAGGATAGCTAGAATTCTGTCTTCATCTTCCATTATGGCAATAGCATTGTCTTTTTATATCCCCAGCCTTCAGTCTCTCCAGTCCTGACTGACCTGGATTTCTTTTGATGCACTGGATCGACTGGTTTGATTGAAGTAAGCATGCTCACATCAGAATTCCAGCAAAAACACCACTACATTCTAGAGCAGGGGTGTAGAACCTCAGGCCCAGGTTCCATCCACCTAGATGATATACGAGTGAGTGGTTTAGTTAATGATATCGGGATCCCTGGCTGCCGCTTGAACCTCCCCAAAGGTTCCCTGGCACCATGTAGAACCTCCTGAGCCTAGAGAAGGATGGAAGGGCTTTACACGACAGAGTGCAACCTCCTGCTGGACCAATTGGGGGTTGCATATTCAAAATGATGGCTGGACACACCTCACACTGCAGCTAATCATGGGCTAATTAACCACTGATAACACGCTGTGTTGTACAAATCAAGTCACAATGTTTTTGTCTAAACATAGACCTTTTTATTTCCTCAGGCCTTTTAACGTTCCTGCTTTCATTTAATTTTTAAATTAAATTTATAGCACTGTGGTCACTATTTCAAATCAGTTCAACAGTACTTACATCCAACACAGTACTTACATTCAGCACCACTTATGATTAAGTCCAGGGTCACGGTCATTTGCATGGCCAAGGGCTGTAGTGAACAGCTGTTTAGGGCATCTAGACATTTGTCATGACCTGAACATGTATTTATCACTCTATGTAAGGATAATTTAAGTCCTCCATTATGATTACACTTTCTCTTTTAGATGCCTCCCTGATTTCATTCTCCATCTCAAGATCACCCTGAGCATTTTGGTTCTTGGGCTGTTGTCATCAAATGGCTGAAGGCCTTGTGCAGTCACTTTATTGATCTTTATTCATTTAAAATGATTTTTAGGCAGGCTTTAAAGGTAGATCCTTATAGCCAAGACACTCCACCTTTGAGGCTTGGAAAATATACAGTATGTATTTACTTATTTAGTTCTAAATATAGGCTAGTGGCTTTAAAGAGCAAAAGCACCTCTGGCTAGCTATTATCTCTCAGCCCAACATACTTCACAATGTTGTGAGGATAAGATGGCGGTGGGCATGCAGAACCATGGACTTCACCCTGAGCAACTTGGAGGAAGGGCAGGATTAATATGTAATAATAATAACAACAATAAACAACAACAACAGGAAGGGTGATAACATATGTAAATAAGAAGGGGCCTGGTATTCTCTTTCTCCAGCAAACCCTACATTAGCCTTCCTTGCCCGTCTGTCAAAAGCATCTTGAGTGTATGTGAGTATCTATGAGATTGGATGGTCTGTCTATCACTTCTATGCTTCTGCTCTATATCTGCCTCCAGGACATGCAAGCTGCTACCATCCACTGTCTGTCAATATTGGAGGATGGGAGAAAGAATTGGAATGGCTGAAAGGAAAGTGAAAGTGTTCAATGGTGATGCTCACTCCTTCCTTCTCTTCTGGCCCCAGCTGTTGCTATAGCGACCAGAACAAAGCCTTTTCTCTTTCCTCCTTTGGGATTGTTAATTGTTTTTGTTCTCCCCTCAGGCCCCTTATTTTAATTGTCCAGTTGTTTCTGGATGGGTATGCCCCCTTCCCCCACTCTTTCCGTTTTTTACATACAACCAGGATAAATCAATGGGGGTAGTGGTTTTTGTTGTTTTTTAAGTCTGCAACATGGTGGAGTAATTAACAGTGTCCTCCCACAAAAGGGTTAAAAAATTAAAAAGGCCTGGTCCCAAAGAATGCTTAGGAGAAGACCCTTGAGATAAAAGGGCTTTGATGGGCGATCTCACAACAAAGAAATCATCCGCCTTTGACCTCCTGAGGCTTGTCTCCCACGGCTCAGCTGGGGCCTGTTGTACTGGCATCTTTCAGGAAATCTTGCACACTTGTGTGCTTATTGGGTCAGCTCCACAGAGAGTAAGAATAGCATCGATCAAAGCCATGTTTGGCACCACATCTGAGGCCCCTTGCCTCAAAATGCCAATGTAGAGTGTACAGTCCTGGAGACAAGCATTAAATCAAAACACCAGGATGTTGTTTTCCTTTTTTCCTTCTTTGGGCTGGATACTGAAGTTAGAAGGAAGTCAGGCTGATTTGAAACAGTGGTGTGTGCATGCGTGTGTGCGTGCGCGTGCATGCACTGTGTAAAAGAAATAGGTCACGCTAATTATTGGGCAAGCATTTTCTAAACAAGCTTGATCAGAAACTTATGGGAACTTTTCTAGTGGCTAAAACAGATTAATTCATTTACTGCATTAATCTGCAGATTTATGCAGTAAATAATGCAGATTATTTACTGCATGAGGATCCTCATAACAACCCTGTGAGGTAGAGGCCATAGCTCAATGCTAAAGCACATGCTTTGCATGCAGAAGGTCCAAAGTTCAATCCCCAGCATCTCCAGTTTAATGGCCAGGCAGCAAGCAGGTGATGGGGGAAGTCCCCCGCCTGAGACCCTACAGCCTGACTGCCAGTCAAGAGTAATACTGCTGGGCTAAAACAACAATGAGTCCTGTGTCACTTATGGCATAAGTTTTTGTGGATTAGAACCCATCCAGTTCATCAGACCCATCTTGCATCTGAAGTTGACTCTCTGGTCCATGAAAGCTTATGCCATAATAAATGCGTTAGCGTTTAAGGTGTCACAAGACTCTTCATTGTTTTTGCTACAGCCGATAACACAGCTCCCCCTCTGGTTTTGTTCATCTAGTCTGGACTAGATGATCAAATCTGATCTAGTATAAGGAAGCTTCCCATGTTTCATGGGTGAGTGGGGACTTGAACCCAGGTCTCCAAAGTCTACCCACTACATCACACTGGTTCTCTTTGGTTTTATTGACAAATACTAGCTCTATTTTAATAGAAATCACAGAACTAAAGAGACTCGAAGAGAATTCTACAATATTCACATCCTCAAGACATGATATTGCCCAGAGAGCTTTGTCTATTTGGCAGTATAGAAACGTAATAAATACATAAAATAAATAAAATATCTGAAAAGCCTCGAGGGGAAATGATTTCACAGCCTCTCTAGGCAGCTTGCTGATCTCATAGTTTCCTCTTAAGTTCTTCTTCATGTTTATTTTCCTGTTATTTAAATTGCATTTTAGATCACTGATGTACAAACAAGGTCACTTTAGATATAGATATGTAGATAATCTGCGAAGTCTACTATTGTAAGCTTTAATTCAAACTATTCTTTCATCTTTTTCCCTTTTATCTTTTAATTTGAAATATACCTGTGCTGTTTCATCTCAATAGTCATTCATTAATAAAATTAGAAAGGGTTTCTAAATCCTGGATCTTAGATGTGAATTAAGTAGTGCTGAATTTTTAAGGATGCAATCAATGCATGTTTAGATACAAAAAAGTCCTACAACTCCCTGGCTGGGGCATTCTGGTAGTCGAAGGCCTTTTTTCTGTCTAGTATGGGATTGTGCCTTTAAAGTATTTGGTAATTTTTCACCCTTTGCAGGTGTCAGGGGGTAGAGGGGATACAACCTCACTGTCAGGATAATTGGATTAACGCTATACCTGACCAGGTGTAGATACTTAACTAGCTGGGGCACAATGTGAATGGGGATGTATATTTGCAGTGTAGACCAATGACATCTGTATCTGGATATACATCTGAATATGGATGTCATCCCTCCGTACTGCATATCTTTCAATGGGATGCACATCTGAATGAATGCTTCACATATGCCGCTGGTTCACCATTGCAAATACCTGTCCAAGATACTTGTGAGCTGTGCGCTCCTTGCGGCTGCTTGTCTGTGGTGAGTGTGGTGGGAAAGGTTACTGCATGAGTGCTTCCACACTAGGTTTTTATCACATCCTGCCTCATTTACGGAATTTTCCGGTGTGGGGGGGGGGGGTTTCCAGATGATGCTGTCTTCCACTTGTAGCCCTCCTATATTTTCCACTACTTCTGCCTTTTTTCTTACAGCAAAAAATCTGTTAAGCGAGAAATGATTGAATTGATGTTGTAGGCCTTCTGATTTTTAATATTAGGACCCCTTCTTCTGGAAGCACGATGTGTCTCTAGGATTCTGCTGGTTACATGTTCCAGCATCCAACTGGAAGCATAGGACTTAGTGACGGATGAATGATGCTCAGACCAATTTGGAATTGGCTTCATATTTGCAAGCTTTCTCAGAGAACTTTTTGGGAAAATCTCATCTGACGCATGTACATTGACAGTGCCGTGTACATGTGATTTATTGTACTGCCTCCTGAAAATGGCAGCTTGGCTTCCCATACTCTATAGCACCAGCTGGAAATTCTACCCTGTCCCCACCAAACACACGTAGGTACAAGAGGGCTTTTTAGATGTGGACTACATATTTGCAAGAAACCCAGAAAATTGACTGACTTGAAATAGAGAAGATACTCACCGAACAAAAGGCTGTTTGTTCAGTTGGGCTGGTCATATAGTTCACAGCTATGTGAACTAGTTCACATCAGTGTCAGTTTTCTCAAAAGTAAATGGTTAACATTAAAGAACTTCTGCACATTCATCTACACAGCACTTGGGCTTTGTAGTTCATGTAGTTTCATGGCAATCAACAAGAGTTTGATGGAGAGTAAAATACTAACATTAGCAATTTAAAACACACACACACACCCCTTGTATATGCTTCCACAAAGCAGCCTGGTCAGTCTGCATGCTGACTACATATGTGAATCTTGTTTTACATTCCAGGCTGGAGAAGAACTTCTGGAGCAAATGACTCTCAATTCATAATATATCTGAGCATTATGATTTGGACAAATCTGTAGTACGAACCAGGCAATTATGAACTTTGGCAACAGCTGTAATTGGAACCCAGTTCCCTGCTTGCAGCCTTATTCTTGATAACTCCTAGCCAAAGAGAGAGACTGATGGGTCCTGTGCCATCTTACTGTCATTCTAAAGAAACGTTAATCATTTCTACATTTCCAAGAAAAACAATTTGGTTTTATAAGTCAAGGAAGGCACACATCTCCTCTTCATGCCTTTCTCCAGCACATACAGAGAATGGAACTGTGTAGATTAGAGCCATATTTTCAAGATTTAAAGTGCAAAAATGAGGACTTAACACAGACTTGAAATTCAAGTACTAAACTGAAAGCTGCTGTTTAGGTGGAAGGACAATAGCACAGGTCAGGGAAATCACTCTATCCCTGTATCTCTATGACACAAACCTTATTAAGTGGCTGTGTTCAGTTGGAATCCAGACATGCCAATCAAATTGTATTCAGCATGGGGTCTGTTGGCCTAACTGGCATGTTGAGGCTACTCTCTTCTATATAATCTCTTCTCCATCCAACTTGAAACAAGAATGTAGACTTTAGTGACAAGAGCTGGAGAATAACAACTTTTAAAAGTGAAGGAATAGCCCCTTCCTACTTCCCCCCACCTCCAGCTCCAAGAAAAGGGCCAACTCACTACCAACTTCCTTTGAATTTTACAAAAGGTGTACATACCCAGCAAAAGTTTAGCATAAGCCATCTTCCCTAACTGTCCCACTTTTTCTTTGCTTCTATAGTGCTGGATTAAACTGGAATACATGGAAGATGATTTTCCCCATCTAATTGCATCAGTTTGAGGGCGAGCTCTTAGAAGCAAGCATTATCTTGGCCTATCAAGGTTAATTTGTGGGCAGGGAACCTAACTCAAACATTGTATTTGCATACACTCTATTAGGATTCTGTCATTTCACACCAATAAACTGCCTCTCCTATAGGCCCTGCAGCAGCAACAACAACACCTTTCACTTTGAAGCCTCACCTCTTCCAGCAAGATGTTCAAAACCTTGTCAAAAACTTGCATGCTTAAATTGTATGAAATTAAGTGAACACATTCAAATGAATTTTCCCAAGAGTTGGTTGACTTTCTCATTTCTTTAACCCACCCCAGCAACAGTCAGATTGGTGCTACCAAAAGGCATTCACTTGATATCCCCGAAAGTGCCATGGCTGTCAGGAGGCAGTTCATCTTAAGCAGCTTGAACCCTGGCACCAATGCTGAGTCTCAAAAGCAAAAGAGCAAGTAAAAAGACCAATTTACTAACTGCATCTCCCTGTGGAAGTATTGAGCATCTCCTGATTTGTGTAGGCTACAATCCCACACCCACTTAATGTGGAGTAAGCCCTATTGAACTTATTTATACTTACTTCTAAGTAGACATGTGTAGGATTGCACTGTTAGTTTGCCAAGATGAAATAAAGAGTCCTGTAGATTTTGGTGGGAAAAATTTAAGCATGGCCAGGTAAGCCTATCAATGAAATCAGCAGGACTTTAGAGTGCTCAACTTTGCCTGGATTAGGAGGAAGGAGCCAGCAGGGCCTGTGAGTTTGGCACCTGCTTTGTCTGATCAAAAGTTCTGAATATTTATTTATTTAAAATATTTCTTGGCCGCCATTCAGGGCAGAAGCCCTTCCAAGTAGCTTACAGCTAAGACACATAGAACCATTAAGATATTAAAAGCAATAAAAATGTAAACACAATAAAACCAGCAATAAAAACAGTAATGCAAACCCAACAATACAAACAACAATAAAAACCAGCAATAAAAACAACAGCAACAGCAGCAGTCATATTTGGAAAAGGCCAAGGTAAAATAATAAGTTTTCAAGGCCTTCTTAAAAGCCTGCAATGATGGAGCATGGCAGACCTCCAGTGGCAACTTATTCCAAAGGTGCTGGGCCACTGCAAAGAAGGCCCGGTCACATGTGGTCACCCACCTAACTGGTCTCACAGGTGGGCAGATAAGGGCCTTTGTTGCTGATCGTAAAGTGAAGGCAGGCTGATATGGGTGAAGGTGGTCCTTCAAGTAAATTGGTCAGTTTAAGGCTTTAAAGGTCAAAATCAGCACTTGAAATTGGGCTTGGAAACACACTGGTAACCAGTGCAGTTGGTGCAGTATAGGCATTATATGATCGAATCCCCCTTCCAACACCCAGGCGGCCACATTCTGCAGCAGCTGAAGGATACCATGGCAGATGGTATCGAAAGGCACTGAGGTCCAGAAGAACTAATAGGGTTGCACTCCCCCCACTTATTCCCTGGCATAAGCCTTCAACCAGGGCGACCAAGGCGATTTCCGTCCCCATAACCAGGCCTGAAACATGATTGGAATCAGTATCATCCAACACCACTTGGAGTTGTGAAGCTACCACATTTTATTTATTTTTATTTATTTATTTCATTTCTATACCGCCCAATAGCCGAAGCTCTCTGGGCGGTTCACAAAAATTAAAACCAAACAACACATATTAAAACAATTTAAAATATATAGAACATTAAAACCACTGTAGTTTTCTGTAGATTACTGTAGGGATCAATGAGATTATGTGAACTGTTTGGAACACCCTAAACCACTAATTAAATGCTTTGCATCATCATAATCTGAAATTCCTGTTAAAATAGCGACTTCTTGGATAGTCATGTCACTGTCTCTCAGCTTCCGTTCCCCATCTGTAATACGGAAATGACAGCATTTGTCAGAGGGCTGTTAAGGGGACAAAGAAGAGTAGCAGCTTCGAGCCTAGGCAAATCTACCTAGGTAGAAGAAAGCCCCACTGAGTTCAGTGGGACTTACTCTAAAGAAAAAGTGCACAGGATTGTAGCCAGGCCTGTAAGATGCTTTATTAATTAAATCCTTACATTTTCCAGAGTCTGGATATTATTATTTCCTATAGAGAAGACCTGAAGTTCTTGCAGCATGTCCAGATTCTCAATCTTGATACCACATGTTCCAGCACCTTGCTCAAGAATGGCAAATTTGATATCGGGTGGTGGTTTTCCAAAACCATAGGATCTAGATTTGGTTTCTTCAACAAGGGCCTCACCACTGCTTCTATTAAAGCTGCGGTGGCCCCACTGTCCCTCAAGGAGGCATTTATTACCTCGGCGGTTCAGGTATCCAGGGCAGCTCTGGCAGATTTCACAAGCCAGAGTGGACAAGGATCTAAAGGGCAAGTAGTAGGCCTCAGTCTTCCAAGCAGTTTGTTCACATCCTCAGGTTGCACAAGCCAAAAGGTATCCATAACATGACTAGATGGTGCCCTAGCCCCATCTATCTCAGACTCTGATAAAGCGATTTTATCTGCAAACTGTCTGGCAAATTGCTCACAGCAGGCCTTTGAGGGTTTGAACTGCTGTGTTCTAAGGCTTACACCCAAGAGGCCTTTAACCAACTGAAAGAGCTCTGCTGGATGACACTGAACAGATACAATGGTGGCGGAGAAGTAAGCTTTCTTCACTGCCATCACCACCACAAAATAAGATTGCAAATGGATTCCTACCTGTGTTCACTAGTATTGATTCCAGTTGTATTGATTCCAGTCTCCCACCATTTGCGCTCTAACCATCGACAGTCGTTTTATTGCCCTCAGCAACTTGGAATACCAAGGAGCTCACATGGTTCTGTGACTAGGTTGAGAATGTTTGGGAGTGATCATATCGGTAGCCCAGGTCATCTCCTCATTCCAAGCAGTGACCAGGCCATTAACAGGACCGCGAACTAAGCCTTCAGAAAAATCCCCATGAGACCTCAGAAATCAATCCAGATTCATCTGCCTCCAGGGGCGGACGATCAGAATTGGCTCCTCCCACCCCTGCAGAGGTTACAGGAGCCTGAAGGTCAAATCAGACAATGATCTGTTCATGCCAAAGGGGTCACTACTAGCTCCCCCACCCACAGAACATTTCCTCTCAATCCAGCACAGAAAACCTGGTCCAAAGTGTGTCCTGCCATATGTGTTGGGCCAGATATGATCTGAGACAGGCCCATGGTTGACATGGTGGCCATTAAATCCTGAGCTGCTCCTGACAAAGTAGCCTTGGCATGAACATCATACTGAGAGCCAGTGGGGTACAGTGGCTAGAATGTTGGACTGGGAGTCAGGAGATCCGGGTTCTAGTCCCCACTCGGCCATGGAAGCTCACTGGGTGACTTTGGGCCAGTCACACTCTCAGGCCAACTTACCTCACAGGGTTGTTATTGTGAGGATAAAATGGAGGAAGAGGAGGACTATGTATGCCGCCTTGGGTTCCTTAAGGAGGAAAAAAGGCGGGATATAAATGCAATAATAAACAAACAAACAAACATTAAGTCCCTCAAGACCATAAGCCTTGGGGTCCTCAATACTGTGCTCGAGACCATCTCAGTCAGGGAGTCTGTTGGGTAGTGGGGTGGGCGGTACACCAACAGAATCCTAATCCTGTCTTGGGTGCCCAACATCAGGTACAGACACTCAAAACTGGCTGACTGTTGGATGGGGTATCTGACCAGGGGGATAGAGTCCCTATACACCAAGGCTACCTCCCCACCCCACCCCACCCCACCCCACCCCACCCCGCCACTCTAGTCAAACTTGGTGCTGCACAAGAAACCCTGATGGCCACATTTGGGAGAGATTAACTCCTCCCCGTTCATCCAACCAGGTTTCAGTAACACGGGCCAGGGTGGCATGCTCTTCACCTGCAAGGTCAGAGATTACACTACATTTTCCACTAGCCAACCTGGCATTCATCATCAGCACCTTCAGGCTAGAGGGGACTGCAGGTAAGCCACCAGGATTATTGAAGCTGGAAGGCGGAGCAGTAGGGGATAAAGCATGCAGATGTCTTCATCGCCTTCCTCTCTCCCGATGTCATCACCTCCCATCACCATAGCACCCTCTGTTCAGCACTGTATCAATAGTGGCCCCAACTTCCTCCACCGCTTGACGCATAGTAATTCAAAACCTTGCAATTTTTTTGCCACTGCTGGGCCTCATACTTGGGCTAGTGGTGACAAGGCAGGCACTTTCTTTTAGATTCTAATTCAGAATCAGGACCAGTGCTGGTTCCAGGTTATTGGGGGCCCTTGGCAAGATGCCCTCAATGGACCCCTTCCCTCAGTGAGTCTTCTCGCTGCCATTGCCACCAGCTGCTATTGCTGCTCCTTCTCCTCTCCTCCTCATTGCTACTACTTCCTTGCTTGAGAGCCAGAGAGCCAGTGAGCAAGTAGGCAGCGGCATTGAACTCAGTGGCCCCTTCCAACCCAACTTTTCAATGATTCTATGAACTACTGGCCCTCACCACCACCTCTGTCTGGGCCAGGGTGAGAGGCAGGTGAACAAGCAGGTTGCAATGGTGGAGAAGCAGCTCCGCGGGGCCCTTGTCAGTGGGCCCCTGCTGGAGTGTGGGCCTTCGGCAGTTGCCCAATCAGGCCCCTGGTGGGGCTGTCTGAAACTTTGGGGTCGGAGCGAGCTGCTGCCAGGCTTGAAAGATTGGTTGGGACAGAGGAGCAAGGCAAGACCAGAACCAGCAATAGCATCCCAACCCTGACCTGTCTCTTTTAGGGTAAAGAATGCGGCTTATTTTGTTGTTATTATTGTTGCGTTTTCAATGATCTTTTAAAGCTCTATTTTAATTAAGATTTGGTTCTCTGAAGCCGGATTTTAGGGTTAGCCGCCTTGAGCGCCATTTTTGGGGGCTGAAAGGCACGACATAAATTAAAAATAGATAAATAAGGTGTTCTTTGGAAACTGCACACACGGATGCCCGGCGGAGTGTCCTTCCTCCCCTCCCCTCGGAGCCTGCAACGCCAGCAGCCGCGTGCGATCGCCCAGCCCAAGCCAGCCGCGTCTTGTGTACAGAGAGAAAGAGGGAGGGAAAGAGACGGGTCCGGCCTGCCCCCGGGGCGGGGCGCTTGGGAAGACAACAGCCCAAGCCCGACAGAAGAAGAAGGAGCAGCCCGAGCAGCAGCAGCTCGCCGCCGGAGGGAGCCGCGCGGAGTCCAGCCAAGCAGCGTAGTAAGTGCCGCCTGCCGGGTCTTTGGAAACCCCAGCCACGTTTTACCTTCCCCCAGCCCCGACCCCCGGTGCCGCTTTCCCTCTGATCTCCTTTGGGATGACATCTCTCTCGGTCCCGAGCTGAGGCCGTCGGGGGTTGATGGAAGCGTCTAGATTTCCCCCGCGGATTGGAGGGTCTTTAGGGCGCCCCTGAGAACTTGTAGATCGTGGGGTGTTTTGCTTTGCAATAGAGAAATCGCACACAAGGGCGCGCGTGCGCGCACCAGCTCAGTTCTTTCTTGCACCGTTTTTTTTTTAATGATTATTTTCCTTCCTTCTAAGACATGTGAACTTCATTCATCATTCTGTCTCCTGTTGGAGGAGGAGGGAACCATCTCAGCTGGAAATCTAATTTTTAGGAGGGCGCTTGGTTTTGAAAGCTCGTTTAGTCACTCCCGACTGGCAAACTCCATAAAGGAATCTCTGTTCGCTGCTGACCAGTTCCAAAGTGCCTGCGCGCGCGTGTGGTGTGTGTGTGTGTGTGTGTGTGTATTGAAACCTACGGGACAGCAGGGAATCAATGAAGCACTTACTGCAGTCTATAAATCCCCTTCTGAGATGCCCCATGAGAATCAAAGCGGGGGGGGGGGGCGTTGTTGGTTAATCGTTTCTTAAAGGCTGGATGTTGTCCACAAATAAAAACCTCTTCACTTTGGAGTAATTCTGTTGATTTCCATGGGACTCCAGTGAAGCTACTCTGGAGCAAGTCGTGTGTGTGAATTCAATACCCCCAAAGTGCTGCCCCACTTCAGGATACGTGTTTGCAGTGACTCCCGTCATCTCCTAGTATGTCCAAGAAGAGAAGGGGTTAAAGTCTATCTCCTCTCTCTCAATCCCCCTCCCTCCACCCCCCCCCCCCCGAAATAAAACCAGACCATCAGGTTTCCTGCACCATCTCCCATGTTTTGTGTTTAGCATGGCTTTCTCTGTTCATGGACAAGGACCCTATCAGATCTTGCTTCTTGCCACACGTTCATTTAGGTAGAGCTAACTTAATCATATGGGTCAGGTCAGGGCTGGGAGGCAGCGATTGGGGTGCGGGCATGGGGGGAGACCTTTTCAAGGCGAAAAAGAGCGACTTTCTCCTCTTCTCATTTTCTGCCTGCCTGCCTGCCTGCCTGCTTCCCCACCCCATCTCTTGGCCAAAACAAAACAGCATATTTATAACTGACTAGGGGCACTGTCTCGCCAGCCAGTCTGTGGGGTTCTGTAATACAATGATTTCATAGTCAATGGGTGATAGGCAGGGTGACGCTCTTACAGATGTAGGCACCAGCAGAGGTCACCAAGCATGTTATAAAATAAGCAGCCAGGCACCAACCAGCAAAGAGGTTAATTCTCACTTACAAAGAGGAGTTGGTAGGACTATAACCTGAACCTGGATTTTTCCTCCCCAATTAAAACAACAACAACCCTGCTTTCTTGAAAAAGGTGTTGTTCTATGCAGATCACACTGAATTTCTTTATGTTCATTTGTCGCATGTGCATAATTGTAAATAACGTGTGAGAAAGATGTCCTCTCCTGTATTTTGATGATAAAACAGCCTGTTTCTGGATCCTGTCTTTTACTGCCCTTTGTGCGGGACTATTATTCTCCATGACAGCATAATTTATTTGTGGGGGGGAGGCGTTTTTTTTTTTTAGCATATTCTGATTGTTATTTTATTATTTTGTCCCTAATCTGAGTATATGGGATGGGAGTGCAGTGTGTATGTGTGGGGGCAGGGGGGAGAACGGGACATGAAACCCATCTGACAAACTTGATCACTGCAAGATGTGCATTTAAAGGGGAAAGGTGGAGAGGGCAACTGTATCTACAACACAAGAGTTTAAATGCTTCAGTGCTTGCATGGTAGAAGCCCAAATAATCCAGTTATTTTCAGCCTGTTCTTCCTTTAGAGGAGAGTCAATCTGTAGGCATTGAGATCAGCTTTAAAGAGAGTGAACACCTTTTATCTCAAAACACTCCTTGCAGTAGCAATGTCTCCACTGAAGTTGTAGAAACTTTGGCTTCAATGTGGCCCAGTTTCCTCTTCTTTTTCTGCCAAGAAGGCCCCATTCTTGGTTCTATAAAGATAATTAAAGGACTGATAAGTCTGATCCTATAGAATTTGTTTACCAGTAGTGACATAAACAGCAACTTGCTGCACAATAGCAGCTAAGTCCGAGTACATTCTTGGCAGGCGGACTGGGCCCCCATTGTTTATTATTAGGTGTGTCTGGCACTGTGTTTTGGCTCATGAATTGAAAAGGCTGGTAAGATGGGGAGGCAGAGAAAGCAGTGCCCTATCCTGCCCTGTCTCTCCCTATAACACATAAGTGCAAGGTGAACTTTGGTGCAGCATCACTGACTATTGCTGCTGTGCTCAGGTCAGGTCCAGTCATCTCCAGCGTGTGCTGGAGTTCTGATTCCTTTAACTCTGTAACCAGGTGGCAACTTATAGAAATTGGACTATCAAGATGATTCACAAGAGAGCTGCAAATGCTAAAGTTCAAAAGGGGCGGGGGATATAGCTTACCAGTGGAGCAGGTTTTCATGCAATATTTGATCAAGGCCTAAATCCATTGAATGGAATAGTAAATTTATTGTAAAGGCCATTTCCATACATTATATTTTTAAAGTCTATAGCTATAGCCTGAGATCCAAACGGTTTGTGCATGCAGCCTCTCCCCACTAGTGGAAACCGCTGCCCCCAGAAAAGCTGTTCCAGAGATTGTGGGGACTTCTGGAGTGGCATTCCACGTGGTCCAATGGGCTGCCCCTGGAAGGAGAAATCTTCAACCCCCTCATGTGTGTATATGTTTGCATAGGGCTCCTTGATCCTGACCATGGTGGTTCAGGTGTACATCTTGAAATGTAAAGTGTGAATGTGACAAACCCGGGATTTTCAAAGTTATGCCTATCAGGAAGCTGTGATTGTCTGCTAATTCCTGTAAAGCATACACTTTGCGGCAAACTCAGGTGTGCTTCAGTGTAATGTGTGAATTGGCCTAAAGATCTGTCCTGGTTTGATAGTTTCAGATGTCTGGAGCAAGGATCCTTTTTGCTAATAAGGTATACTTCTACTAATATTTACTAACAGAAGTAATCTCCTCCCCACAAGGTCCATGTGACACGAGTACAGAAAAACAGGATGCTCAAGACTCCGTTGATCTATATAATCCTTCATTTATTTGAACATATCTATTTGCACAGAATACACGATTTTGAAGGCTACCAAATTTTAAAATTCAGATTAAAAACACCAGTGGGACGTGGAAATGTATGTGCAAGATACAGATGAAAATGGTATAACCTTTTGGCTCTTTTGTTGAGAGAATCTTGTGCAATCAGTATTTGCCAGTAGATAGTCTGGGGATAAAGGATGGATGTAGAGTCATAATATGTGTTTGTTCTTGAGTTGCAGTTAATGTATTTTATACAAGTAGCAGTACTGTGCTACTTGGTATAATTACAATTGCTGAAAATTCAGCCTGTCTTATTTAGGATTTGGCTATAGTGGGTTACGTACCACTGAAGCTATGTTTGTGACTTATGCTCCATCCAAATTAGAGTAGTTTATCTGGAGGCAACAGGCAAATCACCTGAGGTTATATGCTGGCTCCTAAATTCCAAGCCTTATCTAAGGCTGTAGAACAACCTTTTGAGGACAGTTTGCTTTCTGAAACAAGTATTATAACCCAGTTTTACTCTCCCCATGGAACAATGTCTTTTTGGCTGCTAACCCCCTTTGTATGTACGCCAAGTCTGAGCACCCAGAGTCAAATAACACACTTCTGATGGGCAAAGGTTGCTTCAGCCAGGAGGGAGATAATTGCTCAACTCTTCAGTCGATCTGACCTGGGCTCGATTCATGTGCACCGCACTAATCATCCATTGGCAATAAACATGGCTATGTGCAGAGTTCAGGCATACGGTTAAAAATAAATAATACTAGCCACCACGGGCAAAAATTGTTCAGGTGTTTGTTTTTTATTGTTTGACATTTTAATTGTCCTAACCTTATACTTCGGTGACCGCTAATACAGCTGTTTTGCCATAAATTTCCCCATGTTTTTTTACAGGTCACATGATATTCACAAGTACACACTAGAAGTAAGAATTTACACAGTACCCCTGCTTCTAAGAAGAGAACCAGACTTTGGGTATGACCAGGGTTTGTCAGTGAAAACAGCAGCGCCAGGTCTTCGCCTTTCTCCCCTGTAGCATCTAGAGATACTTGTGTGATGCAACATCATCCTGCAAGTATTTCCACCTCCCAGCCTGTGACATTTGTTATATCTAGTTCTGTCATGCTAGGTCTGAATCAGGCTCAGTGTTAGGACAAACTAATGGGCAAGTCCAGTAGCGTAAACAGGCATGGTTCGAGAACACAAGAGTTTCTAGTCAAGTATGTGGTTTCCAGAAGAGAGGGCTGAGGTGCAGCCGGGGTCCAAACACAGGAGAGCGGTCAAGTAGAAACACAGTCCAAAAGCAGACTCTGTAGTGTGGCAGTCCAAACAGAAGGCAAGGAAAACAGTATACAAGGCACTTACTAGGAGCTGAGGTAGATATTGATCCAACAGTGTTGTTGTTCAGTCGTTCAGTCGTGTCCGACACTTCGTGACCCCATGGACCATAGCACGCCAGGCCTTCCTGTCCTGCGCTCTCTCCCGGAGCATGCTCAAGTCCATATTCATTGCATCGGTGATGCTATCTAGCCATCTCATCCTCTGCCGTCCCCTTCTCCTTTTGCCTTCAGTCTTTCCCAGTATCAGGGTCTTTTCCAGAGAGTTTTCTCTTCACATTAGGTGGCCAAAATATTTGAGCTTCAGTATCTGTCCTTCCAATCCACAATCAGGATTGATTTCCTTTAGGATTGACTGATTTGCCCTCCTTGCAGTCCAGGGGACTGGTAAGAGTCTTCTCCAGCACCACAGTT
Organism: Heloderma suspectum; assembly: GCF_057233095.1. NCBI lineage: Eukaryota > Metazoa > Chordata > Lepidosauria > Squamata > Helodermatidae > Heloderma > Heloderma suspectum. The sequence goes on from NC_139461.1 coordinate 248,395,806, forward strand.
CGAAAGCATCGATTCTTCGGCGCTCAGCCTTCCTTATAGTCCAGCTCTCACAGCCATACGTTGCTACTGGGAAAACCATAGCTTTGATTATACGAACCTTTGTCAGCAATGTGATGTCTCTGCTTCTTACTATGCTGTCTAGGTGTGCCATAGCTTTCCTCCCAAGGAGCAAGCGTCTTTTAATTTCATGGGTACAGTCACCATCTGCGGTGATCTTGGAGCCCAAGAAAGTAAAATCTGTCACTGCTTCCATTTCTTCCCCTTCTATATGCTGGGAAGTGATGGGGCCAGATGCCATGATCTTAGTTTTTTTCAATGTTGAGGTTCAAACCAGCTTTTGCACTCTACACTTTCACCCTCAACAAGAGGCTGTTTAGATCCTCTTCACTTTCTCATAAGGGATATGATTTAAGTCATACCTGAATGGTTTAGTGGTTTTCCCTACGTTCTTCAATTTAAGCCAAAATTTTGCAATAAGAAGCTCATGATCTGAGCCACAGTCAGCTCCAGATCTTGTTTTTACTGACTGTATAGAGCTTCTCTATCTTTGGCTGCAAAGTACATAATCAATCTGATTTCGATATTGACCATCTGGAGATGTCCATGTGTAGAGTCGTCTCTTGTGCTGTTGGAAAAGAGTGTTTGCTATGATCAGCGTGTTCTCTTGGCAAAACTCTATTAGCCTTTGTCCTGCTTCATTTTGTACACCAAGGCCATGCCTGCCTGTTATCCCAGTGATTTCTTGACTTCCTACTTTAGCATTCCAATCCCCTATGATGAAGAGGACATCTTTTTTTGGTGTTAGTTCTAGAAGGTGTTGTAGGTCTTCATAGAACCGATAACCTCAGTTTCTTCGGCCTCAGTGGTTGGGGCATAGACTTGAATTACTGTGATGTTGAATGGTTTGCCTTGGATTCGTACTGAGATCATTCTATCGTTTTTGAGATTGTAGTCCAGTATTGCTTTTCCCACCCTTTTGTTGACTCTGAGTGCTACTCCATTTCTTCTAAGGGATTCTTGCCCACAGTAGTCGATATGATGGTCACCTGAATTAAATTCGCCCATGCTTGTCCATTTTAGTTCGCTTATTCCCAAGATGTCGACGTTCAATCTTGCCATCTCATGTTTGACCACCTCCAGTTTACTTTGATTCATTGATCTTACATTCCAGGTTCCTAAACAATATTGTTCTTTACAGCATCGGACTTTCTTTTCACCACCAGACACATCCACAGCTGAGTGTCCTTTCGGCTTTGGCCCAGCCGCTTCACTCTTTCTGGTGCTACTTGGAAATTCCCTCTGCTCCTCCCCAGTAGTATATTGGACACCTTCTGACCTGAGGGGCTCATCTTCCGGCGTCATCTCTTTTAGCCTTGTGGTACGTTCCATGGGGTTTTCTTGGCAAGAATACTGGAGTGGGTTGCCATTTCCTTCTCCAGTGGACCACATTTTGTCAGAACTCTCCACCATGACCTGTCCGTCTTGGGTGGCCCTGCACGGCATAGCTTATGGCTTCACTGAGTTACGCAAGCCCCTTCGCCACAACAAGGCAGTGATCCATGAAGGGATGATCCAACAGTAGCTAGACTGAAATTGAAGGCTTATATAGCCAGAGCTTCTAGTGTCCCACTCAGAGCTCAGCTGCAATTATTTACAGACCCTCTGGCAAAAGTCCTACTCATGAAGAGAGCCTTGCTGTCAAGGAGTCCTTTTGTCTTCAGGACTCATCCTTTGTAATCAAGCACTCCCTTCTCAAAGGAGCCCTACTGTCCCGCTGCTTGAGATGACAACACTTTCAGAGGCTAGGTGGTCATGCAACTCATGTTCTCCTCATGATGGGGAGTTCTGCCTCAGAGGCAGAACTCCCCATCTCCTGTGGGGATGTGGTCATCTCCCTTGGGCCCTCCGGTACCTGGGGGAGGTATCCTGATATGGGTGGTTCCACGGCATCATTGGTTTTTGGGAGCTCTAGCTCCTTGGATGAAGAGGATTCCTCCAGTGAGGGCATGGCAAGTTCCTCCCTTAATGAGTAGGACAGAACCTTTTTGGTTGTGGCACCACAACTGTGGAATGCCCGCCTGAGAGAAGTCCACAGGTCCAGTATCGGCACTTGGCATCCTTGGGCAGCTGCCGCCCCCCCCAATCAGGCCTACTGCTCCAAGTGGCTGGGAGTAGCGGCCATTTTAATTTCTCACAGTGCCCCCAGTACAGGGCATTGCGGGAAAGTAATGACTGCAGCTTCTCCCAGCCACCTGCTGCTGTTTGGAGCGCTGCTGCCTGCCGCTGTGGCTAGGTAAGCCTGTCAGGGCTCACTAAGAGGGCAGGAGTTCACCAGAGGGCACTTTGCCCCTCAGACCTGGAGCCAGCCTTGGACGTCCACCTGTTAATCATCATTCACTTTTCAGTGGGCAGTGAAGACACGGTTGTGAAGGCCTTCAGAGCAAGTGGACATGCTGTTGCTGCTGCTAGGTATAGATATATAGTTAATGTAGGGGGGTTGTTTCTGATGCTGCTTTCCAATTTTGTATGTTTTTAGAAATGTTTTATATTGTTTCTAAAATTTGTTGGTAAGCCATCAGGGGGTCCTTTGGGAGAGAAAGGTGGGGTATAAAATGTCAACTCCAGTGGAGGCTGGTGACTCCAGTGTCAGTGGGGTAATGAATCTGCTCCGGGTTTCAGTCAGAACTCTATAAAGGACCACCTTGGATAGCTCCTTTAGAGCTCTGGCTGGTTCTGGCTGAAACCTGGAGCGGATTCACTGCCCCACTGGCATCAGAGCCACCGGCCTCCATGGGTCAAATCATCATCACCATCAGTGTTGTGGTGGAGATAGGACTCACAGGGTTGACGCGCCCGACAGGGTTGACGCACCCGGGCTTTTGGATTAGCTGGGACAAGGATGTCATCTGCGCCGGCCCCCTGCCCCCCTTTTCAGGCTTCCCTGTTCCCTCTGAACTTCACTATGATCCTCACAGGAGCTGCTGCGGGCTACGGGGATAGATTTTCCGAGCAACAATATATAGTTGTGAGCTATCTGGGTTTTAGTGCAAAGTATTTTGGGGTGGCTCGCTCTTGAATGGACAATTAAGAGTCATTAGATTTACAAAAGACCCGCTCTTGGTGGAGAGGACAATTGGCAGAACTGGTTTGTTGAGAGGGACCAACACAGCTGCCTGAATTTTTGGACTCTGGAGGCTTTGAGGACTGTCATGAGGAGCACTTGCACGTCAGCATTTGCCACTACTGATCTTGATCATCATCACCGTTATTGTCTGCTGACCACCATTTTAGTTCCTGTGTTGTTGTTTTTTTTATAAGGAATTCTTCTGAAGTTCAAGAGAATAGTGCCTCCACCTTCTTGTTCCCAGAATGGAAATGTCATTCTCTTAGGACCTTCTCCATCCAAACAGAGTGTTGGTTCTGTAAGAAACACACTTTGGGGTCAAGTTTATATATTACAGCCCCCTTGAGAAAGCCGCTGGAGATGCTTCCATGGCCGTCATTCAGAGACACTGGGAACATTTCCACAGTAGTTCCCTGTGCTAGCCATGTGCATGATTCCTGGAGGTGCCTGACATGGGCTTGGAGGCTCTCTGTGCTCTTCAAATAATCCACTTGATGAGTTGCCTCTCTGTGGAGTCACTGCTGCTCGGAGGTACTTCCTACAGCTGAAATGTGTAGGGTCTGTAATGTGAGAACTGGCCCTTTGGTGTAAGGTATTGGGACATAAACTGAAAACAATTGCAGACAATAAATGCTTTCAAGTTAAATTTGGTACCATGGAGACAAGTCTAGCAAAACCGGCAATCAAATGTCTAGCTCTCTACTCTTGTTGATGCTATAGTTTAATTTTTAAAACAAAAAAAAAATACGGAAGTTTTGGCCTTGATCCTGCTCAGTAGCTGTTGAATATGTGTGATCGATTGACTCTTACAGGATAGCTTGATTGTAGGAAATTACTCTCATGAATAGAGCTTTGTTATGCAGTGGAAGCAGTTCTTGTCAGGGGTGACAAGTTTATCAAATGGTTAGAAGGTTAACATTTATTTTAGAATGCATTTATTTAGCACTTGTATACTAAACAAATTGGTGTTTGCTTTGCAACAAAGAAGCAGTAAGTGCCCATAGTACATGAGTTTTACAGGTACAGATCCGAGTAATCTGGCACAAGGATAAGCTAGTTAGGCTCAGAGAGATACCAGAAGTTGGAAAGCTCACTTGAGGCTTACCATGGTCTGAATGATGCTGAAAAGGGCTTTGCTGAAAGTGTGTAGTGTGCTGATTACAGTAAATTTATTGTTTCAGTAAGCTTAATTTTATGTTGCTCCAGAGGTTACACAGACACCTGTCTAAACTTCCAGTGTTCGCACTGTCTTTGGGTTTTGTAGTAGACTTGTCAGTGCGAGTGAGTGACATTACTATTAAAAAGAAGTTAAAAGAAAAGTCTGTGTGACTTAGGCACTGGTAGTTAGGTACAGGGATTTTCACCTCCGGGTGGCTGATTTGAATCCAGTGGGGAGCCTGAGGGTTGTTGCCATCTGGTGACAGCAAAATAAGAGGATGATTGCTGGGTCTGTCCTTGTACAGCAGCCTTCTTCAACCCGGCACCCTCTAGATGTGTTGGACTGCAACTTCCATCACCCCCCAGCCTGGGCGTGATGGGGCTGTGGTCCAAGACCATCTGGAGGGCACCAGGTTGGGGAAGGGTGCTATAGGAAAAGTGGGAGTAGGCCAGTTTGCACAACGCAGCAGCCCATTGAGGATTAATTTACCCTCAAGCTGCAGCACGTCCAGGATGCCATTATGAATATGCAATGTCATGTCCTGCCAACCTGGCCACTGGCCAGCAGGGGTTATTTGAGGGTTAAACAACCCTTGCATAACCCACAGGCTGTTGTAGTGTAAATTAATCCTCGATGGACTATAATGTCGTGTGAATCAGGTCAATGTCAACTGCGAGTTTACTGAAGCAGCAAGTAGTACAAGGGTGCAGTTTGTTCCCTCTTCCCTCTCCCCAATACACAATCTCTTTTTCACTTCTGCACATGGTGGTACTTTAGTATGATTTAATCATTGGCCAGGATCCAGAGAACTGTGCACACAGTTGTGAACTCATCCGAGGGGGATTTGGGTTTCTCAGACATGGGGAACCCCCCTAACTCCCCATGCCACATAGTAAACCAGTTTTGGAATCCAAGGGGAATTTCAAAAGCAGCTTACAAAAACAAAAGTCAGAAATCTCCCTGGAGGTTCCACTACCCCTTCAGGCAGGCTCAAAGGAGCTCTTTGCATCCCTGTCTAACTGGCTGCTGGAGGTAACTGCATGGCGTAATGTGGGGGTGGGGAACCTCAGGGCCGGGGTCCCAGTCTGGCCCGCCGGGGGTCCCAGTCCTGGGTTCCCCTGGTGGCCACTCTACCCTGCCTGCCCCCCGATGACTGATTGAACCTCAGGCTGAATCCAGCCCTCTGGGGGTCCCTAGAAGGCCATGTCCTCTTCCCCAGGCTCCACTCCCTTTCCCCCAAACACCAGTCATTTTGGCAGTTTCCTGGCTTTTATGCACCCCCACCCCACCTTCTAAACGGTTGAAATGCCTCTTCTAAGGCATAGTTACTGGCAGTAAGAGCTTTAAGCGACAACATGCTGGTACATTTTTTGTATTTTTTGCCCCACCCCTTTTACCTTTGCCCCTGCCACCTTTGCCTTCAACCCCACCCACCTCTGGAATCGGAGCTTCTCCGAGATTGAATTCCGCGCTCTGACTGAAAGAGGTTCCCCAACCCTGGCATAATGGCTTGTCTATTTATGAGTCTTTCTGAGGCATGGAGTGGAAGATATGTAGGCTGTACCTCAGAGACCTAAAGCAAATTGTCATACTAGAAATCTTGGTTGCTTGGCCAGCTGCCCCTCAGTGTATTAGTTTCCATCGTTGGCAGGTCAGTGCCACAGGGTTTTGTTTTGGGTCAAGGAGTGAGACCCAACACTGGGTCTGGAGATCCCCAACCAGATCTTTCAGCCCTAGTGTAAATGCATAAGGGTTGCTTCATGAGTTTATGCAGTGGCAAGCACTTGTTTTTGGCAGGAATGTGTGGAAAATCCCAGTTTGTGTATTTCTGTCATACATGGAGTTGAAAACATTGGTTGTCTATACATGTCATCTTTTTAAGTTGGCTTTCCTCAGCACATCTGGAGTGCATCAGGTTGGGGAAGGCTGTTTTATTTATTTGTTTAGAATATTTTTGGATAACCTCTCCAGAGATTAAAATGCGTACTAATCCATAAACCAAGATGCATTAACTGTTAAAAGCTTGGCGGAATAATATCGTCTTTATCAGCTGTCTGAAGGACACTAAGGAAGAGGCTAGCCTGACTGTAATGAGGAGGCTAGCCTAAGCTCTCTGAGGAGGGCATTCCACAACTGAGGTGCTGCTATACAAAAGACCCTGTTATGAGTGCCCACCAACCTCTCCTCTCCAGGAGGTTGCTCATGCAAGAGGACCTCAGATGACGAGCGCGTATCTGTCATATGTTTGGGAGTACACCTTCTCCCTTACCAGCCTCGGGTCACTGAGGTCATCAGGTGAAGTGATCTTGGTGGTTCCACATGGACCTGAGAACCATTTAAAATCCTCTTGGAGTAGAGCTTTTAATGTAGTGTCTCCCTCTGTGGAATTCCCTGCCAGGTGATGTCAGGCAGGCGCCAACGTTCCTTTGTTTTCGGTGTTTGTTCAAGTCATGTTTATTTAAACAAGCTTTTCCTGAATGACCAGCCATGGTTTTATTGGTATAATTTGATTTTTGATATTTTTATCCTTTCATATTTTGACTGTTTTTTCTTTACTGTTCACCGCTCAGGGATCTTTGTATATAGAGCGGTTTATAATTTTTAAAAAATGAATATATGGAATTGAAAACATTGTTTGTCTACGTACGTGTCATCTTTTAAAATCAGTCTTCCCTGGTACTCCTCAGCTGTTTCAGCTGTATACCTTAAAAAACCCAAACCATAATGTAAGCAGGGATGTACGAAAGTTCCGCCACGGATCTCGGCGAGGCTGAATGCGCTGGCATTTGGCCCCCCGAAATCGATGGCGGAACGGCCCGCCCCCCGCCCCCCGCCCCCCCCGGGGCGGGACTTACCTTGGGCAGATCTTCCTGGCGGCGGCGGATCCGGCAGCGGCAGCGGTGGCGGCGGCCGGTCTTCTGACCGGCTGCCGCCGCCGCCATTTCCAGGTTAAAAAACAAAACAAAAAAACGTGATAGGCTACGTAAAGATTTACGTAGCCTATCACGGCTGACTGCAGGGACGCAAATGGCGGCGGCTATGGCCGCCGCCATTTGCGTCCCTGCTAGCCAGCGGCCGGATGTCCGGCTGCTGGTGGAGCTGGCTGGCGGCTCCGCAGAATCGCTGCGGAGCAGAGCCGGCCGGCCAGGATTCCGGGGGGGAGGAACGGAACGCCTCCCCCCCAACATCAACATAATCCACGGAAAGGTAAGTCACTTTCGTACATCCCTAAATGTAAGATGTGATTGATGATTTGCAGAACCAGGGAGAGCAAGTGCTTTAGAAGCTAAAGTTTCGAATATGGCACAGCCCTGATAATCAGTGCTTGCCATTATAACTTTTCTGTTAGATTTATTAATTTATTTATTTCTAATTTAGGTCACATACTTAAGATAACTCTCTAGCAGTGGAGGCTGGTGGCGCCAATGTCAGTATGGCGTTGAATCCACTCTGGGTTTCTGTCAGAACTCTAAAGGAGCTATCCAAGGTGTGAAACACCTTGGATAGCTCCTTTAGAGTTCTGAGTGGTTCTGATGGAAACCCAGGGCAGATGAAATGCCCCACTGACATCAGAGTCACCGGCCTCCACTGCTCTCTCATCAGGGATGGGAAACCTCTTTCAGCCTGAAGCCTGAATTCAATTTCAGAGACACTCTTGGGGCTGCATCCCAGTGGTGGGCAGGGCTGACAGCAAAAGGGGTGGGGCAAAAAATACAAAACATATTGGCATATTTTAGCTGAAAGTTCTTACTGGTTCTGAGCCTTGGGAGAGGCATTTCAATCTTTTAGAATGGGGGAAAAGCTGCACAAAAGCTGGGAAACCCCCAAATGATCAGTGGTTGGAGGAAAGGGGGCGGGGTCAGGGGAAGGGGGCATGACCTTCTTGGGAACTCTGGAGGGCCAGATTTGGCCCCCAGGCTTGAGTTTGCCCACCTCTGCTCTACTTGTTAAGAGTGCAGAATGATCCTAAATGTTTATTTTGAAGGATGTCTCACTGAGTACAGTGGAACTTGCCAATGACTATGTTTAGTATTAGACCTGTGTGTATTTGTAGGACCTGGAATCACTTCTTTCTTAGAAACTTGTAAGACCAGTGAAGAATGGCTGAATTAAATGAGTGTAATTGGTATCTGGAGGATTGAGAAGGGACTTGCTAATGGCTCTTCTAAAGATGTTGGAGGACACATGTTTTCCACTGGCCAGTTTGAGTAGGACAATAAGCAGTATGACAGTGGAACATATTAAACAGGGGAGTTTATGGCATTCAGATATATATGATAGAGAAAGTCTGTTGTTGTATGTGCATGCGCACGTGCATATGTGTGGAGGGAGGTGAGGATTTTTATATTGTTAAGACATCTGGGGTGTGCAGTGCATCTCTGTACACCAGCCTCCCCCAACCTGGTGCCCTCCAGATGTTTTAACTTGAACTCCCAGCATTTCTAAGCATTGGCCATGCTGGGTGGGGCTGCTGGAAGTTAAAGTCTAAAACATCTGGAGGGTACCAGGTTGGGGAAGGCTGCTGTATACAAATACGCAGTGACTTCACCCCTAGGACCTCTGTTGGTGCGGGGATGGCCACTGGAAGGTAGGTTTTGCCCATGGTGGAACACTCCCCAATTGCGGTGCTTCGCGTTTTCTCCAAAGGAATGAAAATGCAAAGGGGCACATCGAGGTGTGGTAAACCTTTCTGCCTCTCATGGCAGTGTCTGATGGGCAGGTTTAATCCCTCCCTCACAATTGTGCCCCAGAGTTGGTTTCTTGATCCCACTAGGTGGAATGATGAGAAGTGGCTTTTATAAATAGACATCCCCTGTACCCCTCAGCATAAGGACTTTATACAAGTTACTCTGATATTTATGGTATTTGATTTTTTAAAAGAATAAAGAGTAGGGGAAGAAAGAATAAATCAGACTCCCAATCTAAATTAATTTATGTGTGTTAGTAAGAAAAGGATGTTGGTGTTGGTAATGGAGGTATACCTAAAGCACAGCCTCCCCCAACCTGGCTCCCTCCAGATGTGTTGGACTACTGTTCCCATCATCACCAGCCAACATAACTATTGGCCATGCTGGCTGGGGATGATGGGAATTCTAGTCCAACAAATCTAGAGGGCTCCAGGCTGGGGGAGGTGGCTAAAGCAAAACAGCTTCACGACTGTGCTGTTTTGTGCACATCTCTTCCCATCCAGACTTGCTCCCTTTCTGACATCAAATCTGCCTCCTCCGTTATATATACCCCTGACTGGGAGGCCTGTGGCAACCCTCTGCTTATATCTTTATTGCTCTAAGGCCATGCATAACCATCAACATTTGGCAAATAAAACGTACTGTCTCCCGGCCCCCATAAACTCTTAAATGGTTAAAGATGGGGCTTTGGTCCCTAACCTCTTGATCTCTGGAACTATTTATAAGGGCAAAAGGTGGTGGTGTCCTGTTTATCTTGTTCCTTGCATGACAGATTGTGTGTGACAGATGTGAGCTACCTAACTGCCCAACCGCTGGAATATAGTTTTTTTTTCTACAGAGCAACAAATCAATAGCCTCTCTTGACCCTTTTCCCCCACTTTGAAGAGTTTCTCACTATCCCCACTGAGTGAAATATGCTCCCTGCGGTGCCTAGAGGAACTGCACTGCTGCCGACTTTGCTGCAAGCTGTGTACACCTCCAACCAGATTGTTTCCTTTACACTAATGAGTTTTTAATCATTGGATTCTTGGCTGAGAAGCTGTTGAGTTCAAAGCACCCCTTTCATTTCATACAGGAGGAAAGTTGGCCTAGCTGGAAGCTGAAACTTTTAGGAAACTTAAGTTGTTATTCAAAAACTTTGACTCTTCTTCCCAACCAAGGCACATGCTCGCTGGACTTAATCCACCTGCTTCAATGCCATATGTCCGAACCTGGAACAGTTCCAGTCCTAAACAATGGCCTTTGGTCTGACTTGGGCCTACTGGTAACAGTAATAAAGATAGAATAAAGGCAGGAATGGAATGTCTGGACTGAATTCCCTCACATGTTGACGGGAGTTTGGGCCAACTGGTGCTAAAATACCAAGAAAATTCTAGAAGTTAGTCATGCTTGGACTTGCTGGGGGTGGGAGTGGGGGGCTTTACAGCTCCACAGATGCTACACTATGAATGTTAAGTTGGAGGATGCTTGCCTTCCTCTAGCAGCCATTCATCTTGTTTGCTTGAACTACCATTTTAGGGTCGCCAAACTACACAGTAGTTCAAGGGTGGGCAACCACAGGCCTGAGGGCCAAATCTGGCCTTCCAGGGATCCCAATTCAGCCCTCTGGGGTTTCCCAGACGGCCACGCTCTCTTCATTGGCCCCACCCCTTGCCCTGATCACCGATTGTTTGGTGGTTTCCCAGCTTTTGTGCAGCTTTCCTTTATTTTAAATAGTGATGTGCCAAAATTTTATCCCACATTTTTCGACCATTCTCATTCAATATGATAGAAAATAAATCGCTTTCAAAAAGCAATTCAAAGGAGAAATTTCGGAGAAATTCTCATGGGTTGTGTTTGGGGTTCTTGTGGTTACTTTACTTAAGAGGAGGAGCACATGATTGTCCTGTCTGTCGTTGTATAGTAATCCTCCGCTTCCCGCACTTCAGTTAAACTCATAATGAGGAAGATTTCATGAGGCAATTCCTCACATGGGGCTTTTTCAGTTCACACAGGGCAAGGTGGCCTGGGAGGCTCCAGAGCAATGGTAAGATGTGTAATAGAGAGAGAAAACACATACAGAACCCTCAGCCACCTCGCAGTGATTACGTAAGCTCAAAAATACCAAAAGAAATTCAAAATTCTGCCTCAAAAAAGTGGAAGCCTCAACACAGTTGATGCTGTTGCCACCTACAGAAGAAGTTGTTGTTGTTTAGTTGTTAAGTCATGCCCGACTCTTCGTGACCCCATGGACCATAGCACGCCAGGCCTTCCTGTCCTGCGCTCTCTCCCGGAGCGTGCTCAAGTTCATATTCATTGCATCGGTGATGCTATCTAGCCATCTCATCCTCTGCCGTCCCCTTCTCCTTTTGCCTTCAGTCTTTCCCAGCATCAGGGTCTTTTCCAGGGAGTTTTCTCTTCGCATTAGGTGGCCAAAATATTTGAGCTTCAGCTTCAGTATCTGTCCTTCCAATGAGCACTCAGGGTTGATTTCCTTTAGGATGGACTGATTTGACCTCCTTGCAGTCCAGGGGACTCGTAAGAGTCTTCTCCAGCACCACAGTTTGAAAGCAGCACCACAGTTTGAAAGCAACAGAAGAAGTATAAGAAACCAAAAACCCTTTGGAACAAAGAAAGAACCTGTGCTACAGCCCCTGCCAATAGCAAGCCCTATTAGTGAGAAAGTGTTGGATAATTTCTCCTCCTTTAGGAGAAATTCAGTGAAATTGTCCCCCCAATTTCTCTGACCGGAAATAGGCTGGAGAATTCTGAGAGGCCATTGTGCACCGCTCTAATTTTAAACAGTTGAAATGCCTCTCCTAAGGCATAGTTACTGGCTGTAAGAGCTTTAGGCTACAATATGCTGGTACTTTTAGTATTTTGGCCCTGCCCACCACTAGAATGGTGGCCCCAAAGAGCTTCTCCAAAACTGAATTTGGCTCTCAGGTTGAAAGAGGTTCCCCACCCCTGCAGTAGATGTATAATAGATGCCACTGTTTTTGTAATGACCTCAGCTTAGCACCACTTTATCTGAAGGTTTATGCTCATTCGTTTATGCTCCATTCTTAATTTTGTTGATGCAAGAGAGCTATTCTCTCTGTTCTCCCCCTCCCTCTGTCACTGACTGTACCTTTCAGTTCAGGTCCTCGTTTTCAGCCAAATCTGAAAAATGCGTTTTGAGATATGGATCTGAAATTCTACCTTTCTGCAACAGAATTCTTTCTTTGCATCCGTGTTCACTCTCGACATGTGTTACAGTCTAGTACCCTTTCTGTCAAATTCCTCTGCCAGCTACTATATTCTGGACTCTCACTGAGAAATGAAATAGTGTTTTGAATTGCCTTGGGTGGGAGAAATGACAAGAATGTTTACTAGTCCCTTTGTGCAATCTACTGGCCTATAACCTTTTATGATGATCAGCACTGCTTCACTTGCACAGTCGGAGGGGGATAAAAGCAATTGACTAGGATTTTGCATGCATGGTTGAATGAGGATGATAGCAATACTTTAGGGTCTGAAATTAATGGCTGTTTTCATTGAAGGAAATTCTCACTAGGCTGAATTTGGGAGTAAAAACGTATCAAAATAAAGAGCCAATCCAAGCTTTTCTTCCATCTAGACACAAAGGGTTCTTCCATCACTATTGTGTTTTTCTGACTGCCTTCCCTTCCCAAATAGTCTTAATATCTAAACACCAACAACGAAACAGGGTCACCTCCTCTACATAAAACAAGTATGTGTCTACTGTAATTTATAAATGGTTTATTTTACTCCTCCCACCCCCCTTCAGTGAATTCATGGCAAGAAAAACACTTTTGTGGTATGAAAAATGCAATGCTTGAAGAGGCCACAGTCTTCCGTGTATGTGTCCTAACAATGCTTTTGTCTTGCGCAGCACAAGTCAGAGCTATTATTGCTTCCTGGCAGATAATGGAAGAGATCATGGCCTTTAAAAAAATTATATATACACATACACACAGGGTAAAACACATAGTTTCTCCAAATATATGGACATTTAAGAATATATGGTTAGTTACCACATGCAGCGACTTTATGGCTCTTAGCAAGTATTCTTATTCCCATTAATATTCCCCATTATTTACTGGTGCAAGAATGAGAGGGGCATTGCCACAAACTTCTATAGTGCATTGCATGTGCTTACTGTGACAACTACTTATACTGGACTTAACCTGGTAACTGTTTCCTTTAGAAAGCATAGCTGGGAATGCTGGCTGGGAATGCTGGCTGGGAATGATGGGAGTTGCAGTCCACTACATTTGGAGAGTGCCAGGTTGGGGAAGTCAAACATTATGATTGACTAAAAAGGTGCTTCTGATTCTTAAAACAGAAACATTAAAAAATGTATCTGCCATCTTAGAAGAGGCATTCTTTCTTCTTCTGACAGATGAGGGAATGCCTCTAAAGATGGTGCCTGCATGGGTCCCCGAGTGTTTTTTTTTTAATAGGCATTGTTTTGTACATATAGAAAATGTATGCAGATTTGATTGATCGGGAGGGGCTGTGGCTCAGTGGTAGAGCCCATGCTTTGCATGCAGAAGGTTCCAGGTTCAATCCCCGGCATCTTCAGGTAGGGCTGGAAGTAGTTCTGCCAGTCAATGTCAACAGTACTGGGCTAGATGGGCCCATGGTCTGACTCAGTATAAAGGAGTTTCCTATGTCCCTATGTACAGTAATTCATAGGCTGTGCATGGTAGCTGCCAAGGTAGGATGGCTACTTAAGCATCTCCAAAAAAGAGGAAACACAACACCAAAAAAGAGGATGAAAGAGGACACAGATTTGCATAATATTTGCATATGCTAATATATATGTAATTGGTATAATTTAAATAGAAATATAATATATCTCACCATGGTGGGGAAGCCTGCGACCAGGTGACTTGTGTGCCTGCTCAGGCAACTATCCAGGTGTTAACTGTTGATGGGCAACTTCAAGGCCCCTGTGATTGGTTCTTATGGTTCTTGCTCTTGGATCTGGACAGCCCTTCAAATAGAGGATTGGCCTCTATAAATTGAAGACCTTATTCTGTAAAATAGGACACATGGCCACACTATGTCTAGGACAGTATTTCGCAGGAGGCAACGCTATTGTTTTAGCGTTCTAATGAAGAACATCTTTGTCCCTTGTACTTCCTGTTGCTCAGAAATAGCTGATGCTAGGCGTGAGTGAGCAACAGCCATTAGTGTGCAGAGAGGAAGGGGTGAGCTGGAAAACCCAGCATGGATAGCTGATTAGCATGGCATTCAATAATTCATATAAGCAGGCACAATAAATAAAGGATGGGGCTTGAGACCATAGCCCTAGAAGAAATGTATGTGGCATTCTAACATTTTATCTAAGATACTAACCAAAATGTCTAAATCTAGCCATAATGCAAGGTCTCATTCCTTGCCAAAAATGTATGGTCATTTTCTCCTCTCAAACCTACTAGCATAAGATGTTGGGCCCTGGAATCACTTTTCAAAACCAAACCCAAGTCCAGGAATATGTAAAGTAATAGTAAAGCAAATTGCTTTGTGATCATGTGCAGAGTGATTTCCTCTCCCCGCCACATAACCACAGCCTGTTTGTACAGACCTAGGATTAGGAGCAGGACTTCGGAGCAGGTGGCCTAGCTTTCAGGCAAACTTGACCCTCAGCATCCCTGATTTGGGAACTTAAGCCCTGTTAGTAAGCAATAACAATGATAAAAGTAGGGTTATTCCCACCGTATCCTGAGTCTTCATGACCAAGATGGCAACAGGGCCCTTTCCCCCTAAATCTGTGGGTGAACATACTTTATAGTTCCCCAGGAAGCTTGTGAAGAGAGAGTTGATCCTGTTATCTGTCAGAAATGTCATATATCCTACTAAGGAGATTTTCCCCTTATATAACATGGCTCCATAATGACCCACTGAATAGTCACATAGGTAAACTATTCCAAAGTTGTCCCCCTTGTTCGGCAGAAGCTCATTTCCTATATTCTCCGCTCACTGGACATTTGGATTATACTTTTCACTGTCCCCATTAAAACCCCTAAAGACTATAGAAATACAAGGAAGATTATGTACCTTGGCTTAAATGTTCATTGATAAACTGTATAAGTTTCCATAGGAAACCTTGGTTTAAACAAAACACACACACACCAAAGAGAGAGAGAGAGAGAGAGAGAGAGAGAGAGACTCTGCAAACAGACTTAAGCCCAAACAAGTAAACAACTCTAAATAGGATGATTGAGAGGTTTGTCCTGTTTAAACAAGAGCTGGACTATAAGGAAGGCTGAGCGCCGAAGAATTGATGCTTTCGAACTGTGGTGCTGGAGAAGACTCTTACGAGTCCCCTGGACTGCAAGGAGGTCAAATCAGTCCATCCTAAAGGAAATCAACCCTGACTGCTCATTGGAAGGACAGATAATGAAGCTGAAGCTCCAATATTTTGGCCACCTAATGCGAAGAGAAAACTCTCTGCAAAAGACCCTGATGCTGGGAAAGACTGAAGGCAAAAGGGGAAGGGGACGGCAGAGGATGAGATGGCTAGATAGCATCACGGATGCAATGAATATGAACTTGAGCACGCTCCGGGAGAGAGCGCAGGACAGGAAGGCCTGGCGTGCTATGGTCCATGGGGTCACGAAGAGTCGGACACGACTGAACGACTGAACAACAACAACAATGCTAAATTGAACTCAAAATCATGAAAATAGGGCTTGAAGCCATCTGGACATTAAACTGATGACATTTAAGTGAGGTTAAAAATGGATTTGGTCAAGTCCGTCTGTCTCAGAGTCCCCTTCATCCTCAGATTGGTTTCATCAGTTTAGCACACAGATGTAAATGTTAATGGCTCAATTGCTATAATCCAGGCTTACACTGATTTAAGAGTATCAGTAAACAAGATTTCCCTTGAATAACAACAGGCGTGAAGTACAGGCAAATTGCTCATCACAGTGCAAGGTGTAGTAGCTAAGGACGAAATCCATCCTAAACAACCTTGTTTACATTTAAAAAAAAAATCAAAAGAAAAAGAATATTAAGACCCAGGTTGCTTTCAGTAAGAGAAAAAAGATGCTCCTTTAAAAGCATAAAGGGCACTTAATACTAGTACTTCACCTTTGGATTACTACTGACAATATCCCTAGGATTCTCACTTTCTTGTACACAATTTGCTTAATGGATCGTACTAAGATTTAAACTAGTTGGGTTTAATTTTTTGTACTTCAGTCAAGTCAGTAATTGAATGTTAAATCGCAGGTTTCATTTTTCACTAGAAAATGCTACAGAAGGTCTGATCCCAGGGAAACCAGTATTAATTGAACTGTAGATGCAGTTTCTCAATAGAGCATCCTTTTCCAATTACAGCAACCTCCATTTTTCCTTATTCATTGCAAGGCAGTATGGAGGAGTCATTTCCAGCACAACACATGGGAGGCTAAAGAACCAGTGCAAATCCAAATTATAACGAGTGGGTAGGATAGTACAGATGTTATGACAGGATTGGAATCCAGTGAAGCTGTTCTGAAGGGTCAGTCTACTCACTGAACAATGCCACTGAGGTAAGGTGCTTCCAGATTAAGCTTTTATTGCGCACTCTCACTGCCTCATTCACAGAATTTTATGGGGTGGGGTAGGGAAGCAGGTATTGTCAACTCAGCCCTCCATCCTTCCGAGGTCGGTAAAATGAGTACCCAGCTTGCTGGGGGAAAGGTAGTTAGGCCTGAGGAAGGCAATGGCAAACCACCCCACTATAGTCTGCCATGAAAACGCCAGCGCAAGTGGCATCTCTAGGGGTCAGTAATGACCCGGTGCTTGCACAAGAGGAACCTTTCCTTTCCTTTGTGTTTTCCCACTGCTTCTTCCATCTTATTTCTTACTAGAAAAAAATCAGTTGCGGGGTGTGTGTGTTTGATCAGAATAGCTTCAGGTTTTGATCGTTGGCACTAGGAGCCCTCTGTTTGGAAGCATGTTAAATATGTTCCAACTCAATATGTATTGAGTTGGATCCAGACTAAGGCTACAATCCTATATACACATACCTGGGAGCGTCTGAATTTAGTGGACTTCCATCAGAGTAGACATGCATAGGATTATTAGTTGAATTTGGATCCCATTGAAATATATGGGACAAGTTAGTCATGACTTCAGTCCTTTTGATTTCAGTGGTAACCAAGGCAGCAATCCTATACACACTTAACTGAGAGTAAGCCCTGATGAACTCAATGAGACTTATTTCTGAGTAGACATGTATAAGATTGTGCCATTAGTTCAACTAAATTAGTCTAGATCTAACCTATATTCTCCACAGTCTATTGATATCCCCAGCTACTGGAACCAAATTGGAATAGCGTCAGCTGTAACCTTCTGGAGCTTAAGGACATCAACACTGGACAACCCAAGGTTGTCTTTTTCTCCTGAGTCATGATACATTGGAAATATGGCAATTGAGTGGGTGTGTGGAGTTTACTCCATAAAAATGTGGAGAAACCATCAACCATACAGAGTTCCTGCTAACCATGTTGGCTGAAGACACAAAATCATTCCTGCGTGGACTTGTGTTGGGTAGATCCAGAACTAACTTTAGTTGCATGAAAAGTGTTGCAAGAGTCTTAATGCCGCAATCCCATGTGGCAGTATTCACACTTACCTGGGAATAAGTGCCTTTGAATACAATGGGGATTACTTCTGAATAATACTGAATAGGATTGCGCTACACTACTGAATATTCCAAGCTTTATGAGATATTTTAAGAGCCGATTCAGACATTGTAGGAAGGGACTGCATAATAAGTAAGGGCTGCTGCACAGACGCTCTTGGTTGTTTATAGGGGATGTATGAAAAGTTTGTTTCAGTTTGCAAAACATCCAAATTTGCCAAACTGGAATGCGTTTTTTTGAAAATGTGCACATTCCTGAACTT
Source organism: Heloderma suspectum (assembly GCF_057233095.1). Taxonomy (NCBI): domain Eukaryota; kingdom Metazoa; phylum Chordata; class Lepidosauria; order Squamata; family Helodermatidae; genus Heloderma; species Heloderma suspectum. Next base: position 248,413,666 of record NC_139461.1, read on the forward strand.
GTGATGGTGTTCAAAAAATGTCTGTTTTTTTTTAAACTCTGCACGCATTAAAAATATGACTTTTTACGTTTTAGTCAATGGGGGGGAAACTGTGCACTTTTGAAAAATGCACACTGTTTCCATTTGGAACACTCACTTTCTGCATTCAAACAAACTGGGAAATAGGTCACAAATGAAAATGGGAGTGAGCTGAACCGAGGTTCAGAGTGAAGTTTGGAGAATTTCACCGAGCTTGAACATTCTTGGTTTTCCCACCCGGTGTATATCACCAGCGTTGTTAACTCTTATCAAGATCATATACATCAGAGGAAGGCAGGCTTGCAGGATCTAATTTGTTTTATTCCAGAACCCCAAGGTCCACCAACAGGAGCCAGATGCAAAATAGTGGTTCATGGGGTGGAGCCTGTTACCTCCTGCACCCCATGAGCCATTCACTGGGATGATCTACATACTGAAATGCAAATCTTTATCTGAGTTACTACAGTTCAGGGATTCTAGTAGTCTAACGTAGATCTAAAATGTTGTTGTTGTTATTAAACAATTGGGAGTTGGAGACCCTTTCTGAGCTATTGCAAATCACCCAGAGATCTACCAGTAGGTCCTGATGTAGTCTGTGCTCACCCCAACATACAGAACCAAGCAAAGTAGGAAATAACTACTGCAGTATATAGAGAAGTGTGTCATGTCACCTCTGATAAGGGAATTGCACTATATAAACAACTGATTACCACCGGTGGTTCTGACTCCTTTGAGAGACAGTGTCCACAACCAGTGCATCTGATTATAGCCTGTGAAAATCTTAACTCTCATGTTTCATGTTGGAGTTACAGCCCTTCTGATTTATTCTGCTGGAAGTGTACAGGTTGCTAATGATGGGGAAAATACAACCAGTGCCATTTTGTCATGTAAGTGGGACTATAGAGCCATAGAAATCCCAGGCTTTGCACCATTTGTGTTTTCAAGGTTTGGCATCAATAAGCAGATCACAGCATGGTAAAGTGTTTGGACTGCTGACTATTGTACTGTTTTGGGATCTAACCTGCCAGTCTTGGATCTGATTCACATGCATTGATTTTCCTAAACAGGTGCTGTTTCTTTGTAGGAAAATGCGTGTGTACTGTGTACAGTCAACTGTGATCAACCTATATGTGTGCCTTTTGTCATGTGTATGTGCGGTAAGAAACTAACTGGCTTCTCCAGATATGTGCATACAGTTAAACAGACATGTATAGATTCATTATCACACATGTTGGTATACACAGAGCATATAAACATTATCACCTGTAAAGTGACTCTCGACTGCAGTGATGTGGGAATGTGTTAATTTCACCTATTAACCTATCACCAAGGCCAACTATATTAATTTCTATTACATAGTGCTATCAGTGTGCATGACACTATAGAGAGTACAGAAAGTTAGGTCTCTCCCCTGAGGAGTTTACAATTTAAAATTTGATACAGGGGAGACAACTGAGGGAGGGGAGGGAAACAGAGGCCAGAGTAGGCAACAGAAGAATATATATTCATTCCAGTTTCATATATGTAGGCTTAGTTTCATTAGGAGATGAAGGACTAAGGGGATTGTGCAAAAGACCTTGTGGAAAGGTGAATTTTGAGGAAGGGCTTGAAGAAGAGGGAGAGATGGCATCAAAAAGCTGTTCTGGGAGGCACTTACAGAGATAAAGGGCAGCAAGGAAGTAAAGGCAGAGTAAATTGAGCAGAAGACCCTCAAATTGAGCAGAAGACAGTCACAGAGAGTGGTCCTAAGTAGAGTTGCTGGGGGGTGACTGGAGCAAAGTGGTGTATCATTCGAAAGCCATGCTGGATCATGCCAGCCAAGATGGGAGGGGTGTGGGGGGGGCAGGGGAAGTGGCTTTACTTTATCTTTCTAGGCTGGTAGCTCATTTTAAAATATGTTTCCCCCCATTGAAACTAATGTGGCAGAGGGCGGGAATTAGCTATGCCAGCCTGGAGAACCTGACCCTGAAAGAACGGAGGGCCTCAATCCAAAGCCGCCCTGCCCTGGAATGCCCTGTTTTGGGGCCTATCACCAGGTAGTAGATTTATGCCAGCAGAGCTCTCCGCGGATGTAACTGTGGCCTCCAGGGTGGATGTGGGCCCCCCGCCCGCTAGTGGAGCTCCTCTCTGCTGGCAGAAGGGCTTGTCTGCCCGATCCTAATCCTTACCAGTCAACAGATTTGGTTATTAGGCTTGCTCTGCCCTTTATTTTATTTAAAATATTTATATCCCGCCTTTCTGGTAAAATGTTCAGGATGGCTCACAACAAGCATTAATAATACAATTTAAGATTCCTCAAACCAATAATAAGCAATAATAGCTTTAAAAAGAATAAGAAGAAAAAGATGAAGATGAAGAAGAACAAGACGATGAAGACTGGGATAAATAGCTTAAAACCAAGGTTTCATATGCCAGGAGAACTAAAATTAAAAATTTTAACTTATTTAAATATATGTAGCTATCTAAAAGAAAGAAAGAAACGTCTTCACAACGCATCAGAAGGCCATCAGACAGGAAGCGTTGTGGGCCTTCCTAGGTTGGGAGTTCTAGCATCTCAAGTGTGGCCACAGAAAAGGCTGTCTCCTGGGCCCCAACTAATTCTCTATCAGGTGTTTAGATGTACAGGAGAGCTTTCTGCTTCTGAACTGAGATCCGCAGTGGATTCCCAGCATGAGAATCCAGTTTGACACAAGTGTGGCTTGTAGACTGCCAAAGGCAATTCATGGCATTAACTTTTTTGAAACAATTGACTCTAAGTCTGCTTGGAGACAAAGACCTTCCTTCCTGGTACCAGATCCTTCTGGAAAACGAATGGCGGGGCTAGGAGCCAGAACACATCACTGCAGGGTGCAAGTCCTATAGCTGCTTTTAACCACCTTTCACACTTGTGAATATAAGCTGTAGAGGAGATGCTCTGAAAATTGCCATGTCGTTTCAAAATGACTCAGCATGACCCTGAGCCCAGCAGGGCTGCAGGCAGTAAAAGAGACACCGGTCTACAGAAGAGAGCAATCCCAGCTGAGTGCACTTAAAGTAAGTGTCACCTTTAAGTAATACCACTACTTTTCATGCTGTGGCTGAAAGGGCCTTCCATGTCTTTTCTCTGAATGGGGGGTAGTGGAGGGGAGGCAAGATTGATTAGTGGGGACACAGACAATATGGTTCCTGGTGATGCAAAGTCATTAAAGGTTTACAACACTGTTTGCTAGCTGTCCCTGCTTATAACTGAGAAATCCTTTCAGCTAGAAGACTGGGGGCGGGGGGGGGGGGAGAGCAGGAGTTCTGTTCGGCTTTTGATCTTCAGCTCTTTGGGTCCTGAACCTTGCCCTTAAAATGCAGGAACCTATGCCTTCCATCGCACAGCAACATTGCTTGAAGCAAAGAGGCAAAGCAGTGCATTTTCAACACTGGGAACAGTGCAGGACTTGCCTCCTTGAGGTCTGCTTTTTGTTGTTGCTTTTCAAAGTGTGGTTATGCCTCCTTGCTTTTCAAAGTGTGGTTATGTCTCCTTGATCTCAAAGATATGTATGGTTGTAGCAGAGTACAGAGCACTAAATGGAAGGCAAATAGGGCAAGCCAGAATATTATCAAACAAAATGTCTAAAAGAAGGGAAACATTTGAGTTGTGATGTTTGACTATGCATATGGTTTTTGGAAGTCTGGCAATAATGGGCATCTTCTTTGAAACTCAGGTGTTCGCAAAGAAAACAGTGACCTCTGCCAAACCTAGACAGGCTTACTGTTCTATGTTTAGTACCAGTTGCAATTCTATATCGATTATTTGCTAACAAATATAAGGTGTGTAGGTTTGTGGTTCCCTGGTAGCAAAATGCCTTTAGTATGGTACGGAGATACGTTGCCCCCAATTGTTCATTTTCTCTGCTGCATAACAGCTTTATGTGATGACACTATTTGTGTATTAGTGATTTTTCTGGCCTGCATAGCAATGCTGACCTGCTCTGATGCAAGAGCCTGCATTGTCTCACAGTGCCATTGCATCACCACATCCTATATATGGTGAAACTATAATGCCTGTCCTGTTTGTTTTTGTTTACCTGTCTGTGCATAGGGTTATAGGATTGAGACTAAGGCATAAAAATGAAAAGGAGTTTTGAACAGGATCTCTTGTTTGCAAAATGAGAACTAGCATGATATAGTGGTTAGATGCACGGTTGCTCATCTTGTGGCTCTCCAACCCTGGCAAGATCAGGAGCTCTAGATTCACCTAGTGCTGGGATATGTGATAGAGTAAACAATATTAGCCCCTTCATGGATCGCTGCCTTGTTGTGGCGAAGGGGCTTGCGTAACTCAGTGAAGCCATAAGCTATGCCGTGCAGGGCCACCCAAGACGGACAGGTCATGGCAGAGAGTTCTGACAAAATGTGGTCCACTGGAGAAGGAAATGGCAACCCACTCCAGTATTCTTGCCAAGAAAACCCCATGGAACGTATCACAAGGCTAAAAGAGATGACGCTGGAAGATGAGCCCCTCAGGTCGGAAGGTGTCCAATATACTACTGAGGAAGAGCAGAGGGTATTTCCAAGTAGCACCAGAAAGAGTGAAGCGGCTGGGCCAAAGCCGAAAGGACACTCAGCTGTGGATGTGTCTGGTGGTGAAAAGAAAATCCGATGCTGTAAAGAACAATATTGTTTAGGAACCTGGAATGTCAGATCAATGAATCAAGGTAAGCTGGAGGTGGTCAAACATGAGATGGCAAGATTGAACATCGACATCTTGGGAATCAGCGAACTAAAATGGACAGGCATGGGCGAATTTAATTCAGGTGACCATCATATCTACTACTGTGGGCAAGAATCCCTTAGAAGAAATGGAGTAGCACTCAGAGTCAACAAAAGGGTGGGAAAAGCAGTACTGGGGTACAATCTTAAAAACGATAGAATGATCTCAGTACGAATCCAAGGCAAACCATTCAACATCACAGTAATTCAAGTCTATGCCCCAACCATTGCTGCCGAAGAAGCTGAGGCTGATCAGTTCTATGAAGACCTACAACACCTTCTAGAACTAACACCAAAAAAAGATGTCCTCTTCATCATAGGGTACTGGAATGCTAAAGTAGGAAGTCAAGAAATCACTGGGATAACAGGCAGGCATGGCCTTGGTGTACAAAATGAAGCAGGACAAAGGCTAATAGAGTTTTGCCAAGAGAACACGCTGATCATAGCAAACACTCTTTTCCAACAGCACAAGAGACGACTCTACACATGGACATCACCAGATGGTCAATATCGAAATCAGATTGATTATGTCCTTTGCAGCCAAAGATGGAGAAGCTCTATACACTCAGTCAAAACAAGACCTGCAGCTGACTGTGGCTCAGATCATGAGCTTCTTGTTGCAAAATTTCGGATTAAATTGAAGAACGTAGGGAAAACCACTAAACCATTCAGGTATGACCTAAATCATATCCGTGATGAATATACAGTGGAGGTGAGGAATAGATTTCAGGGATTAGACCTGATAGACAGAGTGCCTGAGGAACTATGGACAGAGGTCCGTAACATTGTTCAGGAGGCAGCAACGGAATCCATCCCAAAGAAAAAGAAATGCAAGAAAGCCAAGTGGCTGTCTGAGGAGGCTTTACAAGTAGCTGAGGAAAGAAGGGAAGTGAAAAGCAAGGGAGAAAGGGGAAGATATACCCAACTGAATGCAGAGTTCCAGAGAATAGCAAGGAGAGACAAGAAGGCCTTCTTAAATGAACAATGCAAAGAAATCGAGGAAAACAACAGAATGGGAAAGACTAGAGATCTCTTCAAGAAAATCGGAGATCTCAAGGGAACGTTTTGTGCAAAGATGGGCATGATAAAGGACAAAGAAGGCAGGGACCTAACAGAAGCAGATGAGATTAAGAAGAGGTGGAAAGAATACACAGAAGAACTATACAGGAAAGATCTGAATGTCCCTGATAGCCATGATAGTGCGGTCACTGAACTTGAGCCGGACATCCTCAAGAGTGAAGTCAAGTGGGCCTTAGGAAGCATTACTAACAGCAAAGCTAGCAGAGATGACAGTATTCCAGCTGAGCTATTTAAAATCCTAAAAGATGATGCTGTTAAAGTGCTGCATTCAATATGCCAACAAATTTGGAACACTCAGCAGTGGCCTCAAGACTGGAAAAGGTCAGTTTACATTCCAATTCCAAAGAAGGGCAACGCCAAAGAGTGTTCAAACTACCGCACAATTGCGCTCATTTCACATGCCAGCAAGGTGATGCTCAAAATCCTTTAAGCTAGGCTTCAGCAGTATGCGAACCGAGAACTACCGGAAGTACAAGCTGGGTTTCGAAGAGGCAGAGGAACTAGAGATCAAATCGCCAACATTCGCTGCATCATGGAGAAAGCGAGAGAATTCCAGAAAAACGTCTATTTCTGCTTCATTGACTATGCTAAAGCCTTTGATTGTGTGGATCACAACAAACTGTGGCAAATTCTTAAAGTGATGGGAGTACCAGACCACCTTACCTGTCTCCTGAGAAACCTGTACGAGGGTCAAGAAGCAACAGTAAGAACCAGACCTGGAACAACCGATTGGTTCCAAATTGGGAAAGGAGTACGACAAGGCTGCATATTGTCACCCTGCTTATTTAACTTATATGCAGAGTACATCATGAGAAATGCCGGGTTGGATGAATCAGAGGTCGGAATTAAGATTGCTGGGAGAATTATCAACAACCTCCGATATGCAGACGATACCACCCTAATGGCAGAAAGCGAAGAGGATCTAAAGAGCCTCTTGTTGAGGGTGAAAGAGGAGAGTGCAAAAGCTGGTTTGAAACTCAGCATTAAAAAACGAAGATCATGGCATCTGGCCCTATCACTTCCTGGCATATAGAAGGGGAAGAAATGGAAGCAGTGACAGATTTTATTTTCTTGGGCTCCAAGATCACCGCAGACGGTGACTGTAGCCATGAAATTAAAAGACGCTTGCTCCTTGGGAGGAAAGCTATGGCCAACCTAGGCAGCATAGTAAGAAGCAGAGACATCACCTTGCCGACAAAGGTCCGTCTAATCAAAGCTATGGTTTTCCCATTAGTAATGTATGGCTGTGAGAGCTGGACTATAAGGAAGGCTGAGCGCCGAAGAATTGATGCTTTCGAACTGTGGTGCTGGAGAAGACTCTTACGAGTGCCCTGGACTGCAAGGAGGTCAAATCAGTCCATCCTAAAGGAAATCAAGCCTGACTGTTCATTGGAAGGACAGATACTAAAGTTGAAGCTCAAATATTTTGGCCACCTAATGCGAAGAGAAAACTCTCTGGAAAAGATCCTGATGCTGGGAAAGACTGAAGGCAAAAGGAGAAGGGGACGGCAGAGGATGAGTTGGCTAGATAGCATCACCGATGCAATGAATATGAACTTGAGCACACTCCGGGAGAGAGTGCAGGACAGGAATGCCTGGCGTGCTATGGTCCATGGGGTCACGAAGAGTCGGACACGACTGAACGACTGAACAACAACAACATCATGAGAAATGCCGGGTTGGATGAATCAGAGGTCGGAATTAAGATTGCTGGGAGAATTATCAACAACCTCCGATATGCAGACGATACCACCCTAATGGCAGAAAGCGAAGAGGATCTAAAGAGCCTCTTGTTGAGGGTGAAAGAGGAGAGTGCAAAAGCTGGTTTGAAACTCAACATTAAAAAAACGAAGATCATGGTATCTGGCCCTATCACTTCCTGGCATATAGAAGGGGAAGAAATGGAAGCAGTGACAGATTTTACTTTCTTGGGCTCCAAGATCACCGCAGACGGTGACTGTAGCCATGAAATTAAAAGACGCTTGCTCCTTGGGAGGAAAGCTATGGCCAACCTAGACAGCATAGTAAGAAGCAGAGACATCACCTTGCCGACAAAGGTCCGTCTAATCAAAGCTATGGTTTTCCCAGTAGTAATGTATGGCTGTGAGAGCTGGACTATAAGGAAGGCTGAGCGCCGAAGAATTGATGCTTTCGAACTGTGGTGCTGGAGAAGACTCTTACGAGTCCCCTGGACTGCAAGGAGGTCAAATCAGTCCATCCTAAAGGAAATCAAGCCTGACTGTTCATTGGAAGGACAGATACTAAAGTTGAAGCTCAAATATTTTGGCCACCTAATGCGAAGAGAAAACTCTCTGGAAAAGATCCTGATGCTGGGAAAGACTGAAGGCAACAGGAGAAGGGGACGGCAGAGGATGAGTTGGCTAGATAGCATCACCGATGCAATGAATATGAACTTGAGCACACTCCGGGAGAGAGTGCAGGACAGGAATGCCTGGCGTGCTATGGTCCATGGGGTCACGAAGAGTCGGACACGACTGAACGACTGAACAACAACAACATCATGAGAAATGCCGGGTTGGATGAATCAGAGGTCGGAATTAAGATTGCTGGGAGAATTATCAACAACCTCCGATATGCAGACGATACCACCCTAATGGCAGAAAGCGAAGAGGATCTAAAGAGCCTCTTGTTGAGGGTGAAAGAGGAGAGTGCAAAAGCTGGTTTGAAACTCAACATTAAAAAAACGAAGATCATGGTATCTGGCCCTATCACTTCCTGGCATATAGAAGGGGAAGAAATGGAAGCAGTGACAGATTTTACTTTCTTGGGCTCCAAGATCACCGCAGACGGTGACTGTAGCCATGAAATTAAAAGACGCTTGCTCCTTGGGAGGAAAGCTATGGCCAACCTAGACAGCATAGTAAGAAGCAGAGACATCACCTTGCCGACAAAGGTCCGTCTAATCAAAGCTATGGTTTTCCCAGTAGTAATGTATGGCTGTGAGAGCTGGACTATAAGGAAGGCTGAGCGCTGAAGAATTGATGCTTTCGAACTGTGGTGCTGGAGAAGACTCTTACGAGTCCCCTGGACTGCAAGGAGGTCAAATCAGTCAATCCTAAAGGAAATCAACCCTGAGTGCTCACTGGAAGGACAGATACTGAAGCTGAAGCTCCAATATTTTGGCCACCTAATGCGAAGAGAAAACTCTCTGGAAAAGATCCTGATGCTGGGAAAGACTGAAGGCAAAAGGAGAATTGGACGGCAGAGGATGAGATGGCTAGATAGCATCACCGATGCAATGAATATGAACTTGAGCACACTCTGGGAGAGAGCGCAGGACAGGAAGGCCTGGCGTGCTATGGTCCATGGGGTCACGAAGAGTCGGACATGACTGAACAACAACAAACAATATTAGGACTGCTGTCCTTTGTGTGTGGATTCTCAGTTAAATGGAGAAACCTGTGAATGACCCAAGGTAGTCCATTGGCAAAGGGATGTGATGGAAACAGTCTAGACGTCCTTGCCCATGTTATCATATCAGTCATAGTAGTTAGCATTTATGTAGCCTTTTTCGGTGTGCTTCTCACACAGAACATTACTGCATTCCTCAGAGGCCTTTTGTAATTATATACGTACTTACCTGGGAACAAGCCCCATTGAACTCAGTGGGACTTACTTCTGAGTATGCATGCATAAGAATGAGCTGTAAGGCAGAAGTGAGCAGACTTCAAGCCTGTGAGACTTCAAGCCTGTGGGATCGACTTTGTTTTTTTTACCAAAGCCAGTTGAAAATAGTGGCTGGGACTGGAGTGGGTATGGGAAGAGGAGCTAGATGCAAAATGCTGGGTAAGGAAAGGAGCTAATGATCTAGCAGCCTTCCCTGATCTGGAGCCTTTCAGATGTGTTAGACTGCAGTTCCCATAATTCCCAGCCTAAGAGTTGCAGTCCAACACATCTGGAGGACCCCAGGTTGTAGAAGACTGATCTACTGCATCTCATGAGCCATTGATTGGGGTGCCTGCATATCCCATGGGACAGAACTGTAGCTCAGTGGGTAGAGCACCTGCTTTCCATGCGGAAGGTCCTAGGTTCAATCCCAAGCATCTCCAGGTAGGGCTAGAAATATTCGTGCCTGAAACCCCGGAGAGCTGCTGCCAATCAATATCCACACTACTGGCCTAGATGAACCAATGGTCTGACTCGGCATAAAGCGGCTTCTTATGTTCCTATCCAAAACTACATCTGAGTTACTATAGATCAGGGTTTCTAACAGAGATCTAAAACTGGCTAGCAGAACCGCACAAAGACTCAGTCAGAGGCAACTACCTTACTGGTGAGGAGCCCTGAGGCTGGGGGAAAAATGACTGCGACAAGGCCAGCCATAGCAAGGAATTCATTTTAGTTTTATCTTGCATTTTTCCTTGCTATTGTTAAACTATTGCTAGTCAGGACCCCTTGCCAATCTACTGGAAATCACCCAGAAATCTGCCTTCTGCCTGCCCCTGCTGTAAGGTAACTAAATATTATTTATTCCTGGACTGCAGCTGGAAGACTGAGAGGGACAGGCTTGTCTACAGGTCACCTAGTGAGTTGATGGCAGAGACAGAATTCCAAGGAGAGGCTTCCACATTTGTGGCTCAGTCTTTGAGCCACTACATGACATCAGTGTAACTAGAGCAGCCTTTCCCAACCTGGCACCCTCCAGATGTGTTGGACTGCAACTCCCAGCATCCCCTAGGCAGCAAGCCAACCATGGCTGGGAATAATGAGAGTTTCAGTCAGGCACGTCTGGAGGGCACCAGGTAGGGGGAAGCTGAGGCAGGGGTTCTTATTTCAGGATAACAGCCTCTGGGTCTTGCTTGTGTTATCAGGCTATATATGGCTTCCGAGTATGCCCTCTCCATCCCAGAGCTCTTCTTGACTGTGGCAGCTGTGCCTCTTTAAGGGTTTTGTCAGCTTGGTGCCAGTTTTGCCGGGACAGCATGGAATGCCTCTGCTTGCCCTCACACCTCCCTCTCTGTTCTCTGTGCCTTGGTGCCATGCGCTCCCCATAACACATGCCTGACATAAACAGAGCTATGTGCCTACAGAGCAACTGTGGCTTGCCCATAGCCTCTGCTTCAAACAGGGTGCCAGATCAAGGCAGGTGTAGGAAGGGGCTGCCAAAGCTGATTGCTGGAGAGAAAAGGCAGTAGGACATACAGGGATAAATAATAAGGGCGCACTGTGAGGAATGGAGTGGTGCGGGAACAGGTGCCGCAGGAGTCCGAGAGACACAAAGAGCCTCTTGTCTGTTGTCCAGATCTGTGGAACAAAACAAATGCCATTCTTCCTAAACTTTAGGGTGGGTCATGTGTAACTGAAAGCCAGTCAACAATGCAGAGACAAAGTTTCCTCTCTTGAAACCCTCTTGCTTTATTGCTCTATAATAAAAGAAACTTCTTTTCCACCACAGTCTCTGCACCCTTTCTTGTTACTTCCAAGGCACTAAAATAAAGCAGGGTCCTTCCTCAAGGTGGGCAGATAGGAGTGATGAGCTTACACTCCCAACTGGAATAAATGGGTGTATCTCTGTGGACAAACAGGTGGTGGTGGGGAGACACAACACTTTTGTGTATTTATTTCCAAAACGCTGATAAATCAAGGGCACTGTCTGTAACAGCCTTTGCCAATCTGGTGCCCTCCCAATGTTTTAGACTATAACCCCCATATCTGCAGGCACCATGTTGGCTGTGGAGGATGGGGCTGTAGCCCAACACATCTAGAGGGCACTAGGATAGGGAAGTCTATTCTAGAAGGTACCCATTGTGTCTTCAGAAGATCTCTTACAAGCACCTTCTTCAGACAGATTAGTGTGTAGATAATATGCCCTTAATGAAGAACAAGAGCTTAAAGCACATGATCATTTTGGACAGTACATTCACAATTGCAGGGTTGTTCTTGATGGTGAACGTGCTTTGGCTTTTGGCTTTTGCGTGGTTCTCTGTTGGTACTACTGAGCCAATCCCTGTGCGTGTGAGTGTGGGCTTTACATTTGCATTCCAAACCAACTGAAGCACAAATTGATTTGAGTCTCACATTTGATGGTATCCCCTAGATTAGCACTTGGCTAATGTCAGCAATTCGAACTGTGGTGCTGGAGAAGACTCTTACGAGTCCCCTGGACTGCAAGGAGGTCAAATCAGTCCATCCTAAAGGAAATCAACCCTGAGTGCTCATTGGAAGGACAGATACTGAAACTGAAGCTCCAATATTTTGGCCACCTAATGCGAAGAGAAAACTGTCTGGAAAAGACCCTGATGTTGGGAAAGACTGAAGGCAAAAGGAGAAGGGGACGGCAGAGGATGAGATGGCTAGATAGCATCACCGATGCACTGAATATGAACTTGAGCACGCTCCGGGAGAGAGCGCAGGACAGGAAGGCCTGGCGTGCTATGGTCCATGGGGTCACGAAGAGTCGGACACGACTGAACGACTGAACAACAACAACAATGTAAGCAACCCCTCAGTACTAGCGAAGGACAATTTCTTCCTCTCACTCCGTCACACCCTGGCCTTGCTAGATGCAGTGCGAAATGGTACAAAACCTTTCTAGATCCAAAACGTGGAAGTGTTGGACTACAAGGAGCCAGGAAGGTTTTTGTTGTTGCTGAGCAAGGGCAAAAAACATACATGTCTGTGAAAATGAGGGCAGAACACTTAATGAGAGAACTTAAGGAAGCCCCAGGTTTATTTTCTTCTTGCATATTCAAGTTTGATGGCTAGTCAGTCAACAGTTGCTTTGAGAACAAAGGAGGACCCTGGGTAGGTCTGTGAAATGGATAGAACTTTGCTGTATTATGGCCTCTTCACACATGACACGTTTTAGGAGTACATCTAAATGTAAAGTATGAATGAGACAAATAAGTGTTTGAAAACACAGGTATCATCCTGATTCGGTAGCACTGAGCCAGGCTTGGCTGCAGCTCCTTGTCAAATGTGCATGCAGTGGCAAACGCACGTCAGTGGCTACATATGTGAAATGGCCCACCTTTTAGCAAAAAATAAAGCTTATGGGCTATACAGGTTGCAAATACATGAGAGACAGAGTGGCAAAGAAAATATAATATCATTAGGCATTTCTTTGTTTCCAAGAGTGGCTAAGTAAGTGGATTTCCAGCCTGCCTGAGAGCTTTGCATGATTCTAAATCAGGGGTGCAGAATCTCAGTCCTGGGGTTCAAATCTGGTCCACCTGGGGTCCCAGCCTGGCCCTCTGGTGTTCTCCATATGGCTACGCCCCCTTTCCCCTTACCACCGATTGTTTCATAGTTTCCCTGCTTTTGTGCAATTTTTTCTCATTCTAAAAGGTTGAAATGCCTCTCCTAGGGCTTAGTTACTGGCAGTGAGAGCTTTAAGCTGCAATTTGCTGGTATTGTTATTTTGGCCTCACTCCTTTTGCCTTTGGCCCTGCCCAGCACTGGAATGCAACCCCCAAGAGCTGGTCTGAAATGTAATTCAGCCCTTGGGCTGAAAGGGGTTCAACACCCTTGCTCTAAATGTTTACACAGCATCTTTAAGTCCAATTGATTCAATAAAAGATGTCATCTTAACCTTTTCTAGGAGTCTCATTTCATGGAACCACTGTGAGAACGCAGGCTTCATACGTAGAGCAAGAACCTAGATCAGGATCTAGCAGTAGATGTCTCATAAATGTCTGGATGATTTGCAGTAAGTTGGCAAGGGCTTCTGATTCGCGTATGTTTGTTTGTTTCTTGTGTTTGTTAAATACCTAATAAAATAGATTGTGCTAGGCATTGTACAGTGCAATTTAAAATATAATAGTAACATAATAAAACTACAACAAGATTGCAATAAAACAATTAAATCCAGCATGATGTCATACTTAGTAGTCATATTCTGACACAACAACATGATAAAATATAATACAGAAACAAAACTAAAACCATCAAAAGGTACAAGAGCTAAAGCTAGTGGTGTAGTGGAAAGAGGACTTGCATGGTTGAAGAGCTGGGACTTTTCAATTAGCACTGATGATGATGTCATCTTCCACTCCCCTCAGACGTCCCTGTTCCCACTGAACTTACCTGCCATCCTCACATTAGCTGGGGGGAAATAGATTTTCCAAGCAACTATATATAGTTCTGAGCTATCCCAGTTGTAATGCAAAGTAATTTGGGATGGCCTGGTCTTAAATAGGCAATTAAGACCCAAATGACCTACTTCTGGTGGAGATGAAAATGCTAGAAATCCTATCTATCTATCTATCTATCTATCTATCTATCTATCTATCTATCTATCTATCAGCTTTTGGGGACTCTCCTTGGGGGCATGGTTATGCAAACTGCTGTGAGGCTCTTCAAAATTTAGCACTATACCACTGGCTAAAGCCATACTGTCGGGACTAAAATAGTAGATCTTGAATACTCTAAAATACTAAAATGCTTAAAATGCCTGAAAGAACTGAAAAGTCTTAGCCTAGTGCCAGAGAGATAGTAATGTGGGTGCCAGGTGAGCTTTCATTGCTAGAGCATCTCAAAGCTGGAAGTTGTTGTTGTTCAGTTGTTCAGTCATGTCCGACTCTTCGTGACCCCATGGACCATAGCACGCCAGGCCTTCCTGTCCTGCGCTCCCTCCCGGAGTGTGCTCAAGTCCATATTCCTTGCCTGTTATCTCGGTGATTTCTTGACTTCCAACTTTATCATTCCAATCCCCTATGATGAAGAGGACATCTTTTTTTGGTGTTAGTTCTAGAAGGTTTTGTAGGTCTTCATAGAACTGATCAACCTCAGCTTCTTCGGCCTCAGTGGTTGGGGCATAGGCTTGAATTACTGTGATGTTGAATGGTTTGCCTTGGATTCGTACTGAGATCATGGTTTGCCTTGGATTCGTACTGAGGAGCCAGTGTGGTGTAGTGGCAAGAGTGTTGGACTAGGAGCTGGGAGATCCGGGTTCTAGTCCCCACTCAGCCATGGAAGCTCACTGGGTGACTTTGGGCCAGTCACAGACTCTCAGCCCAACCCACCTCACAGGGTAGTTGTTGTGAGGATAAAATGGAGAGGAGGAGGATAATTCCAGCCGCCTTGGGTTCCTTGCAAGAGGAAAAAAGGTGGGGTATAAATGCAATAAATAAATAAATAAATAAATAAATAAATAAATCATTCTATCGTTTTTGAGATTGTACCCCAGTACTGCTTTTCCCACCCTTTTGACTATGAGTGCTACTCCATTTCTTCTAAGGGATTCTTGCCCACAGTAGTAGATATAATGGCCACCTGAATTAAATTTACCCATGCTTGTCCATTTTAGTTCGCTGATGCCCAAGATGTCGATGTTCAATCTTGCCATCTCATATTTGACCACCTCCAGCTTACCTTGATTCATTGATCTGACATTCCAGGTTCCTAAACAATATTGTTCTTTACAGCATCGGATTTTCTTTTCATCACCAGACACATCCACAGCTGGGTGTCCTTTCGGCTTAGGCCCAGCCACTTCACTCTTTCTGGTGCTACTTGGAAATTCCCTCTGCTCTTCCCCAGTAGTATATTGGACACCTTCCGACCTGAGGGGCTCATCTTCCGGCGTTATCTCTTTTAGCCTTGTGATACGTTCCATGGGGTTTTCTTGGCAAGAATACTGGAGTGGGTTGCCATTTCCTTCTCCAGTGGACCACATTTTGTCAGAACTCTCTGCCATGACCTGTCCGTCTTGGGTGGCCCTGCACGGCATAGCTTATGGCTTCACTGAGTTATGCAAGCCTCTTCGCCACAACAAGACAGTGATCCATGAAGGGGAAAGCTGGAAGACCACCCCACAAAAAGCCTTGTCTTGTGTTGGTACCTTTTGAACCTCCATTTTCTTAATGTATTTACTTATCTTTTCATACCTATTTTTGTTGATGCATCTATAATTGAGCATCTGTCTCTGACTGTGTGGACATCACTGTGTGTGTAAGTGGGGATGACTTAGATTGTTTATACAGGTTTAAAAGTGCCTAGTTATAACATGGATGAAAAGGTCAGAGAGGGTGGGAGGGGTGATTGGTTGATTTTGTAACTTTGCAAAAATCAAAAAAATTAAATTGTGTTTTGTTTTTTTTAAAAAAAAGATCCTAAAGCTCTTTGCACACTAACAAGAGTTTCTACATAATGGTATTTGCAAGTGTTCTGTGCTCTGAATAAGAGTGCCAATCACTTGAAAACCACACATTCAAGGGCCTGATCCCTATTCCAATTAATGCTAGTCCATGAACTAGCAGCAGTCTTGACCCAGGGGAAAGAACTACCACTGCACTAAAATTGTGACGACAGCTCTAAATCCCTGCCAAAGGAATTGCCTATATAATGAAGTGCTTCCTGTTCGGTTTCTAGGAAGTGCCCTTTTAATGCGTATTGCTAGTACATTAGCTTATGACAACCAGCCTGTAGTGTGCCACAAACTGCAGGCACTGTGTGTGGTGAAGTAGCATGGGAATGATCATTCCCTCTATTTCCAGTGCTCAGAGGTGAGTGTTGTTGCTTCTGTAGCAAAATTCAGACATGTGAGGGAGATATGAGCAAGCTCAAGGAAACCTTAAGGTTTGTAGAAGTACAAAAAAACCTTAGGGGACAACCCCCAAGGGGGAGAGGACACCCAAAAACAAACCAGTGAGGACTGAGCATGCTTGGTGGCCACAGAATGCTGACTGACGGGGAGGGGGGCGGAATGGGAAACCAGCTGGCAGGGGGAATGGAATGGAGTATTCTGCAGGAGGGCTTGAGTGACTGACTGAAACACTGAACAGAAGCACTCCATGCTGCAACATTTTACTGCAGGTCCCACTCGTTTCCACTAGATGTTGTGCAGTTATTGCACTGCCATATAATAAGTTCTGTGCTTGTCCTTCCAGTGATGTTGAAGGCAGTCTCTGCCTCAAAACAGTTGCATGTGGTAGGAAGCTAGACTAGCCTTCACCTGTTGAGCACAAGATTGAGAAGGAGGAGGAGTTCATAAATGGCAACACATGGGAGAAAATAGCATAGGACAGGGATTAATAAAAATGAAGAAGTAAACTGCTTGAGCCATTTCAAGCCTGAACAGCCATTTTTGTAGCCCTGTTCCGAGTGTGTCCAGATCAAATTTCAGACTAACACTGGAACTCTTAAGTTGGTTTGGGTACTCTGATAAAGAGCTTTGATAGCATATTGCGCACACTGATGTGATGTCGGAGCATTGATTTAGCACAGAGATAGAGGAGGCAAGCTGGCTGTGTCATCAGCACAGAGAGCTACATTACGTCAGTTTTATTTGGAAGCAAATGGAAAAGTTAGCTGGGGGATGGAACGAAAAGTCTTGATTCAGAGTTAACTCCTTTCTGCTTTCCCAGTCATGTATGTGATGTAAGGGGAGAGAGGGATTGAGGAGGTCTAGGCTTGAATCTCAGGTCAGCTATGAAGCCCATTCAGCTGACTTGGCCAAAAGTCACTAACTCGGCCTAATTCACCTCACAGGGATGCTGGTTGGATAAACTGTGATTAGTCCCATGTACGCTACCCTAAGCGCCTTGGTGGAATGCTGACTGAACCCATAAACAAATACATATTGTAGGGAGGCTTAATTTAAAGCTTGTCTTTGGTTTTGCCTGAAAAGATAACAGATAACATCTTTCACTCTGAGTCAGTTCCTGCTGCCTTAGAATATGTGCCCATTCATTGTGTGTGTGTGTCCTCATGTGCGCACACATCCCTTAGTTGCCATCTCTGCCTTTTTGGAGGGTAATGTGGAGATGCTTTGTCATTGCCACTAAAACTTGTGGATCACCTGGAGCACAGAGTTACTATCGATGGCGAATTTATATTGAATTAATTGAAGGGCGATGGCAGCCTAATGATTGCAGCTGTTGGGAATGAGTTCGGCTTTTAGGTTCTCGTTGTCCTTCTCGCCTTCTACTTGACAGTCTAATGGAGGAATAAGCCTATAGCTCTTCACACAGCACATAGTTAAACTATGGAATTCGCTACCACAAGATGTAGTGATGGCCACCACTTTGGAGGGCTTTAAAAAGGGATTGGATAACTTCATGAAGCATAAGGCTATCAATGGGTACTAGTCCTGATGGCTACGTGCTACCTCCAGTATCAGAGGCAGCATGCCTATGTACACTGGTTGCTGGGGAATATGAGCAGAAGAGTTCTATTGCACTGTTGTCCTACTTGTAGATTTCCCATAGGCAGCTGGTTGGCCACTGTGTGAACAGAATACTGGACTAGATGGACCTTTGGTCTAATCCAGCATGGCTGTTCTTATGTTCTTATGTTCTTTGCAAAGTGTTTTGCAGTATTTAAGGTGTCAAAAAAGGGCGCAAAGAGATATTGGTGAGACCTGTGTACGTGCAGACAAGCATCTGCTTAAAGGTTTTTGAGTAGCCTCTTTTAGTCCATGTGGAGGCATTCTGGTTATCTCTAGATTGGGGGCTTTCTGTTGAGGCAGTGGATCCCTGTCCCACATTATGCCATCTGTCCCTGCCTAATAGTGATGCCATGGCCACAACAAAGTTAGGGGAAGGGCCCTAGCTCAGTGGTAGAGCACATGCCTTGCATGCAGAAGGTTCCAGGTTCAATCCCTGGCATCTCCTAGAAGGGCTGGAAAAACTCCTGCTTGAAACCCTGGAGAGCTGCTGCCAGCCAGTGTTGACCATACCAGTCTAGATGGGCTAATAGTCTGACTCATCATAAGGCAGCTGCCCAAGTTCCTAAGATGGTCATTGTGAGACTTAATATAAGCAATAATAGTTGTTTCAAAGCAAGACTTTTTGTATGGGGAAAATAAAGTTTAAGTCACTTTTTATTGCTTTGTAATGTCTAAATCTCATTGCTCCTTACAATCGTGAACACAGGTGCTGAGTGCTGGTAGGATTGGAGCCAAAATGGGGCCACAGAGAAACAATGTTTCTCTGGGAATGGGGTTGCCCTAGCATGTTCAGGGGAACCCTAAGGTTTGCAGAAGTTAAAAAAAAAAAAATCAATAACCTCTAGGGGGCAACCTCCCACAAACAGCCCAATAAAGATTGAGCATGCACAGTAGCCACAGAATGTTGATTGTCACTTGGAAAAGAAGCATGGAAAATTGGGATGGGGGAAATGGAATCCCCTGCTTGAACTCTTTACAGCTTATCCCGGAAGAAGACATGGCTGACAGGTTGGCTGGAACCCTGAACAGGAGCACTCCTGTTATGGGATGACGTTACACTGGAATATTTTGTTGCAAGTCCAGCGTATTGCTTATATGCAAGTCGCACAATAATGTCTACGTCCCACAATATATTTTCCACTTGGAAACTCTTGTCTTTCTCTCACCTCTTTTGGAATTTTCATGACTGGCTCATGCCTGCTTGTTGTATGACTTCAGCACTAGTGATGAATTGCATGTGTGAATGAGCCATTGTAGATGAAGCACCAAAGACAGACTTTTCATATAATCTCACAATACTTTGCAACTGAATCAGTTCACACATTCTGCAAATAGCACATTTTGCATAATCAAGTGATGAGCATGCTTATGTGAACCAGCCTACGTTTAGTTTGCCTGAATCAGTGTTACTCAGCCCTCCTCAACTTGGCACGCACCAGATGTGTTGGACCACAACCCCCATCATCCACAGCCAGCAAGTCACAGATGTGCTGGATGGGATGATGGGAATTGTGGTCCAACACATCTGAAGGGTGCTGGGTTGGGGAAGGCTGGTGTAGGTCATCTGATCTCTCTGACAGTCTTGATTGACTGTCCCTATGATAGAGCAACCAGATAATGGCAACAGAGAAAGAACCCAGAATATAAAGTGCAAGTAAAGCTCATGTGTACAGCCAGTATTGGTAGCATGCCAAGGTGTTCTGTTTGATTATATGCTTTGGTACCATTATGTCCAACTTGTTTTGCAAAGTATCTTTCTGATACTTCTTCAGTCTTAAATTGCTCTAATTTAAGACAGAAGAAGCACCAGAAAGATTCTTTGCGACACATTTGGAGAAAGATAAGCGGCCCCTGAGGAAGGAAAGTCCTTTTCGAAACGTGTTGGGTATAATAAAAAATTTCCAGCACCTGAGAATAAGGGGAAGGCACTTTTGGGACACATGAGTGCGTTCCCCTCATGTTGTTTCTTTGGTAGCATTAGCCATGAGGTCAAGACAGGCAAGGAGCAATCCCAAAGACTCAGCAAGCAGCAATGGCCAGATGAATAGAAAGAGGGCAGTGGGTGGCAATGGCTGAAATTATCGACTTAATTTGGGGCGAGCACTTCCCCCAAATTAAAGGTTAATTTCCTTTGAACTTGTGCTTTAGAGTCCTTCTTGCTTGAAATAATTTCCAACTGCAGTTGCACAATGCTCAAAAGAGAAATGTGTATTCTGTGGTTCCATGATTGCAGATCCACTAGTATAAAGTATGGTATTAGTTGCAGAACTTAGGATCCTGAGCAAGCATTATTTTGTTTAAATAAAGTTTTTAGCCCTTAAGGCTGTGGCAATAGACTTTGGCAATGATTTTAATGCATGGGCATTTTCACGTTGAAGTCGGCAGTCCTTCAGGAAGCAACGTCCTAAGCCACATAATGCTTTGATGATAAGCGCTAGCAATTTAGTGCTCAGAAACGGACTGGTAGCCACTGGAGATGTTTAAGAATTAGTACACTTAACAGGTCCCAGTCAGAAGTCTTGCAGACACATTTTGAACTAGCTGAAGCTTCTGAGCAGTCTTCAGAGGTAGTCTCATGTAAAATGCATTGCAGCAGTAAATGAACAAACATATGCAAAGCAGTTACCATAATGTGTTCAGCTCACAGAATTTCAGAATTGTTTGTGCAGAATTTATGTTGCTTGGAACATAATCTTTTTTAAAAAACATGACAGTGCATAGCCCTGTTCTAGAACTTGACCTTGCCCAGGCCCCTGGAAGTTAATCGAAGACTCTATTATTGTCAGTCTTCACTGTTACACTCTTTGTTACCTCCAGGTTGCCTTGGAATCAAACCTACAGAATAGTAGATGTGTTACAAGAATTTGACCTGATGTGTAGCTTCAGGCAGCCAGATTCTCAGACTCTTGATTAGAAAGACTCTTGCCTACCTCTGCACTTGTGTATTAAGGGCACAACAATGAAGCTTAACTTAGGGTGCAATCCTATCCAGATGGGCGGCCACCTCCAAACTCGGAGGTGACTGCCTATCCAAAGCAGGGCAGGGGAAGCACCTCCGTGCTTCTCCTGTCCTGCATTTTCAGCTAGACAGCTGATTGTGGCTGTCTAGCTGCGGGAGGGCTGTGCAGGGGAGGAGGCTGCTGTATGACACGTTGGATGTGTCATACAGGCATTTCCGCCCTCCCCACCCCGGAACACCCCCAGACATGTCCCTTTTTGGCCGCTCCACACTCCTCTTGCAAGCACGGAGGATGGGGCTGTCCCGCACTGACTCTGAGGCAGTGCGGAAGTGTGGGGAGGTCGGTTCCCGGAAAGAGAATATCCTATGGCTGTCTAGCAGCCATAGGATTGCTCCCTTAATTGCTTTCTAACAGTACAAGGAAGCCATGGAGTCAAATATTCTCAGCCCCTTATAAATAATACATTTTCCTCTGTGCGTGTGTGTGTGTGTGTTTTACATGACTCAAGTCAGATGTAACTAGATATGAGCTGTAAATATAAGTAAAAACCTGTTACTGGGTTAGCAGGACTACTAACCTGCTGCGTGTTAGGGGGTGGAAGCAAACCCAAGAAAGCAAGCCTCGACAATAAAAGAGGGATTGTCTCCCTAGCTATTTTATTTGCTATTGCACAATGTCATCAGATGATCATCTGCAGTGGGCTAGTGTCATCATGTTCATTTATACTAGTTGATGATCTGGCTCGTTGATGATCTGGCTCGTTCATTCATTGATGGTCTTTCGAAGAATGTATGCAAATCCAAGTTTAAAAAAATAACACAAAACCCATGTTGGTTTTGTCTGTTGGTTCTTCTGTACAGAAAAAAGTCTCTTATAGTGCATCCATTCTTGTTGAGGCAAACCTTTATAAACTGAAGCCTCTGCTTACAATGTGGACGTTGTAAGCATTTTGCTTTTGTCGTACATCTGGTGTGAATAGAATCTGGTGCGCTAAAATCCACACATTTGGAGGTTAGAAAATGATTTAGCATTGTGTGTATATAGGAAGGGTTTCTGCCGTGTGTAAGGGGCTGGTATTTTGAGTGTTACCTTTAACAAACCATTTGTTCCAAATTTCATTTAGTTTCATTTATTACGTTTCTATATCACCCAGTAGCCAAAGTTCTCTGGGTAGTTTACAAAGATTGATAAACACCCAGTTAAAGGTTTTTCTAGTTTTGGTGGCATTTTTACTTGCAGTTTGGTGTCATTTCTGTTTGAGGACTACAACAGTTGTTGTTTAGTTGTGTCCCAAGTCTGACATATATGTATATTAAAAAAGACAACACAGAGATCTTAAAAAGCACCCCCCACACACACACCAAAGGTTTTAATTTAAATATGTTTTGATTAAATTGTCAGCATTTATGAATGGTGCTTTTTCTTGAATGATTCTGATTAATCTAACTCCTTCAGATCAAGCATCTGAATATTTGAATACTGAGTTGGCATTTTTAATCCCTTCTAAAATGTTTGGAAGATTTCATTTGCTTTAAAACCTAGGCTAGCTTTCTCCCCCTCTTCCTCTTTAGAGATTTTTTTTTTAAAAAAATTGGTTCTACCTCCAGTTTTTAACATTTGTTTCAATGACAAATGAGATATGTCATGTCTAGGAAATTATCTGGGCCCCCAGTGAATAAGAAACAAAAAGGCAAAAAGGTGGATTTCACAAGCTTGTCTGGACATGCTTTGACCTATCAATTACTTGCACCTCTGTGTTTAGGACTGTATTTTGCTATGAGTATTCAGCAGTTTGCATTTATTATATTTCTCATGAATGCCATCTCTACATATTGCATAAATGCTCTCAGCTTCCTTATGAGAATAGCATTGCCTTTTTCATAGACCATTGGTAACGTATTAAGTGATGACAATGTGGCTGTTCCTGCTTGGAAAGACAGCAAAATTCACCCACTTTTAGTGAGGCAGTTTTGATGATGCATTGGTGTTCAGAAAATTGCTAGATTTGTTGCATTCTTTCAAAGGTCTAGGGTATAGTTTTGGCCCCCACATGTTGAAATTAACATATAGGGATGTTGCAAGGGGTACTGAAACATAATTTCTGTGCTGCCCAGCTCAAAAATGACATAGTTCTCCAGTATTTCCAGGATGTGGCAGTCTTTATTTCTGGGAAGTACTGGTCTTCATTGACAGGCAGGGCCTCTAGCAAGAATGACACCAAGGGGAGGAGCTTCCCCTCAGCTCCCAGACCAATCTCAGAATCAGGCAGCAGGATTTTGGCATCACTGAAATCTGTGACACGGTTTGAATTTTACTCCAGCGGCTTATTTCTTTTTGTGGGAGACAGCTACCAATTCAGGCAGAGACTGGGACCATGTTCTATTGTGCCCTGACCTCAAAGCCTGAGGAAAATATACTTTCTGAGGAGAAAGTCTTGCCTGTCTTGAAGCAGCTTCCCATGCTCAGCTTCTCCCTCTTGCGGATCGAGAAAGCAGCTGGTGTTGAAGTGAAAGAGGCTGGTGAGCGCTGCTATTCTGCTCCACATCATCCATCACCTTTCTGTCTCTGAGTGACGTTTGGCCACAGTGAGCTGTCCTTCACATCATTCAGCCACACCCCATAGCCTCTGGCTACACCACAAATCTGATACTGCACAAACCATAGCATCAATATACTCATTACAAATTATTTTTTTTGCTGTCAGTGCTCTGGAACAAAATTCATGAAATGTTCGTTAATGATCAACCTCCCATAATTGGGAAGATGTGAGATTCTGAACATGGACAGGAAGGGGAAATAAAATGAAGTTGGGTATATTGAACGTCCTGTGTGTCCTGTCCCCGCATCATTTAAAACACACAAAAAAGGGTCTTCTCTACAGTGACACCAAAGCTGTGAAACTCTTTCCCCAGGGGAGTTTACCTTGCTCCTTTCTTACTGGCTTTTAGCTGCCAGGCAAAGATGGCCCCCTTCTGGAGAACTTTTGGGCTGCCCTCATTACCTTTA
The DNA here is from genome assembly GCF_057233095.1 of Heloderma suspectum. Classification (NCBI taxonomy): domain Eukaryota; kingdom Metazoa; phylum Chordata; class Lepidosauria; order Squamata; family Helodermatidae; genus Heloderma; species Heloderma suspectum. Next base: position 248,437,600 of record NC_139461.1, read on the forward strand.
TCTCCTGTTTCTACTGCTCTGGTTATTGTGGCTACTAACTGGATTTTACCAAGTGTTTTAAAATTTTGGTATGCTTTTTGATTGTTTTATATTGCTTCTAATAGATCGAGTTAGCCACCTTAGAGGATATTATTTGAAAGGCAAGTTGTGTATATTCTAAACAACTACAACAGGATGCATTGGAATGCAAGAAAGGAATCAATCACTCCCACCTAGAACTGATCCTTAAGAAGCTGTTGCAGAAATGATCTCTGGACATAGCAAGGATGTGCCTTCTTTAATATGTATCCATTCTTTAATATGCTACATAGTTCTCTTTATGGATGGGAGAGCCAGCGATTTTCGAGCTCAGCTAAATTCTCTAAAAATTACCTTGAAGTGTGTTTCAGCTTGCTCCCGTTTTAATTTTTGACCAGTTTTTCAGCTTGCTTGAATGGGAAAAGTACACATTTCTGTGTGTATTTTTCAAAACTGTGCACTTCCCCCCCATTGACTGAAGTGTGAACATGTGTATTTTAAAAAAAATAACTCATGTTTTAAACACAGTCACAAATTTGGAAATTTGTGAACATTTCTCAAAAAATTGCTTCTGATGGCATTCAGGATTGCAAACAAAATTCTTGTACATTCCCAGTTCTGTTTTACTTTGACCTGGTAGGAGGTGGGGCAAGGAATCAGAGTAGGAATGAGCTTTTTTTGGTGATTTTTATTTGATGTTGAGATGCATCCTGAGCCAAAATATGTAGACCAGCCTTCCCCAGCCCGGCGCCTTCCAGATGTGTTGGACTACAACTCCCATCACCCCCAGCCTGCCTGACTAATAGCCTGCTGGCTGGAGGATGATGTGAATTGTACTACAGCACATCTGGAAGGCACCCATTTGAGGAAGACTGATGTAGACGCTCTAGAACCAAAGGTTTTGATTCTGACACGGGCAAAGTGTGATAACATGAAGTCTGCAGTTGGTGCACTAAAAGTAAACTGCCCCTCAGTATGTTTTAGCAGCTCAAACCAATAATCCAGTTGTGGTGAAATGCATCCCTCAAGAACTGGAGCACAGAGGTTGTCCTGCCCCAGCTAAGAATTGGACAAGGGGTCTGCACTTACTAGTACCTGCTTAAGCAAAAGGCCCCCACCAGTGTGTGTGCCTTGCTGCATTTCCCTCACTGTTGAACATTCAGTGGACTATTGGGAACTAATGGGACTAATGGGTGCTGGCAGAAGAAAAGCTTTATGCTTGAAATGAATAGAAACACAGAGACAGCTGCTTGAAACATTGTCTAGTGTACAGTCCAATATGGCCAAGATGCCGGTGGATCATCAAATTCTACTCTACCTACCTGACTGTCCATCTGTATGGACAATTGAGCCTTATTGCAGAATATGACTTCTCATTACACAATTACCTAGTCACACAGCTCTTCCTACCCCAAGGCTGTACAGAAGACTGTGATGGCAGCTCCTTCAATTATCGCCAGGGCTTTAATATTTCCCTAGCTTTAAAGTTTACATATTTGCAATTGTGCCTTACTCATCATGATTTTATGTTGTCTGAAATACATAAAAGCCAGTATTATCAATACACAGTAAAAGAGGATACTTTTAGAACTAGTCTGTCAAAATGTAATCATCTAAAAGAGGGCAGTAATCGCATACTCATTCCTTATTGGGAAAGCTTAATCTGATCCTTGGATCTTGTTCCATCCAAATCTGTTTGAGGTGCCATTGATTGCAGACGTGAAGCCAGCAAAATTAGAGGGTTAGTTCTCATTGATCACAACAGTTTGTGGTTGCAGCAATCCTGTCTCTTTGATTTAGAACCCATATATGGATGTGGCTTAGGTTTGTTGAAGATTCTACCCAGCCCAAGAAGGTGGCATTTCCTGATTTCAGGTCTATACGTTTTCACATGGGGCCAGTCCCAGGGCAGCTATTTTTGCTGCTGGCACTGGAGCCACTCCTGCAGATTAAACAGGAGAGAGAGAGTTCGGTTTTAGCCAGGAAGGGTGGCAGTGCAGAGAGAGAGAATAGCAGGATGTATGCCACAAAGAAATAACAATTGAGGGAGAAAGAAGTTGCGCAGCCACTGTTGAGAGAGACTGGCGCCATCGCAAGATTTCAGTTTTGGGGCTTACAGAAAAATTGATCCTGCTTTGATTATTCTCGGTGGTTATTCCGACCAGATATAGATCCACCTCCAGGGACAAGGTTCTTTGAGATAAAGATCCCAGTGATGTGTAAGTAAGACATAGTGTTAGGTGTTGGATTTAGAAGTTGGTAATAACATTGTCCTTCCAGTGAAGCACAGGCTCATCTCTCTGTATAGGGCTGTTTTCACAGTTAGGTTCAGCATTAGCTCAGGGCTACTTTGGGTAGGTCAGTTTATCAAATTGCATCGTGTCACTATCACATCAGAATGATTAGGTCTCTTGAGAATTTGATACACGCAGTGCTGAAATGCAAGTAAAATTAACAATCTGACTATTGAATGTGGCCTTACTACATGTTGATAAGCAGTGACTTCAGAATACAGCTTTGAGTGAGCTGACGTTTATAATCCTATCCTCATGAAGGTCTCATCTGAATTGCTCATACATAGATGACAATTTCTCTTTGCAACTTGCTAAATTCTTGGTCTCATCTCTCTCTCTTTGTCTTGCATGTTAGCAGACTTCAAGCTTTGCTTAGCCCTCCTATCCAGTGCAAGAGAAGGAAACATTAAAAAAAAAAGACCTATTACAGGAAGACCCGTTTCCATGTAGAAGGCCAATTGTCCCTGTTCCCATTGTTTGCTGTTCAGACCCCCCCCCCCTTTTCAGGTAACTACCTGAGACTGTTAGAACGGGGAACGGGCCCATCGCTGGAACAAGCCTTGTAACAAGGCTGTATTTTTGTTCAGCAAACCATGTAATAAGAATACAATGGGTCGCCTTTCAAAGAGATACCTATTAAAGTAACGAACCCATTTTGGGAGTAAACTTCCAGTGGTACCAAAAGGTTAAGTACAATAGGAATCTGACCCGCCAGAGGATTGGAACTTTCCTTTTGTGTGCTCTTTTAAAATGAATACATTTTCAGCTCACCACCAACTGATTGTTCTTGATTCCTTCATTGTCCGGATGACAATGCAGCCCTCTTACATGGCTGCATACCAGTGAGCGAGCAAGCGAGACCTGCAACAAGAATATGGCTTTCTTCCCCCCTCGGCATAATGGGGTTATGCATTCAACAGGGTTTCTGAAGTAATAAGGACTGGAACAAAAGCATGGGTTTCTTTATGCTCGGTTCATTTTCATCTCTGCTCATTGTATCTTTGCAGGACAGGGTGCCCTGAAGATCTTTTTTTACATTTATTTCTCTTACTCTGACCTTCAGCAGATTCTTTGAGCTCTTCTGTAAAATGAATTGTATGATAACTTGAGAAAGATGGCCTCAGGCCCTCCACACACAATTTATTTCAGTGTGGGCTGTTTCCCTGCCAACATCCCTTGTATACAGAAAAAGAGGGACTAACTCCTAAAGCTGAACTTTGCTTGGAGGTCTGTATGTTGCAAGCATATATGGTATATTTGCAAATGTAGCCAGATAGGTTTAGCAACCCTGGTTTACTGCAAACTTTGGTCTCCCTAATGGAGAGTCTGCCCTGATGTATAGCACTATTGGGACAACTGAAGTTGATGTCTCCGGATCAAAGGTGGTGGTAACTAGCAGCTTTGTGTGTGTGCATGTGTGTGTGTGTGTGTGTGTGTGTGAGAGAGAGAGAGCGCATGAAAAGTCTGAATCAGAAGCACATTCTGAAGTGGGGGCCCATAGAAGCTTTTTCTTCAAAATAAGAGTAACCAATTTAAACTAAGGTGGCTGTGTGTCATACTTTCAGAGGACAGTCCTCTGTTGGAAGGCATTCTCTGTTTGAAGGGCTGTCCAGTTCAAGTCAGGTTTAAAGATAAAGAGCCTTCAGAAGGAAGAGCTGAGCCTTCAAGTTGCCCATCCACAGTTAGCACCTGGAGAGCAGACTGAGCAGGCACACAAGTCACCTAGTCATAATCTTCCCCGCTAGGGTGAAGTGTATTGTATTTCTATTTATATTATAGCAATTATTTCTAAATTTACATATATATAAGCTAGCATATGCAAATGTTATGCAAATCTGTGTCCTCTTTTAGCAATGCATAAGTGGCCACTATCGAGCACACTTTTAAAAAGTGTATTTATTGTAACCCGTAGTTTGGCCCTATCTCGTTAACTGACACCACCTTAGTAACAGTAAGCCTAAAAGGGATAAAGGAGAAGCTGATGGCAAAACAACAGTAGAAACATCCACATCCCACCCTTGGTATCCTTGTTGAATAAACTCACAGCTAAGATTGAGAAGTCTTCAGAGATTGAGAAGAACAGAACAGGGGATTAGCAGGGTCAGCATATGTGGCACAACTGAATAATGATCTCCACTTTTACTATTTTATTATTAAATTCATTATTACGTCTATATCCCACTTTTTTTCCTCTTGCAAGGAGCCCATGGCTTACATGGTCCCCCCATTTTATCCTCCTCATTTTGTCTTCGCAACAGCCCTGTGAGGTAGGTGATGCTGAGAGTCAGTGACTGGCCCAAAGTCACCCAGAGAGCTTCGTGGCTGAATGGGGACTAGAACCCGGATCTCCCCAGTCCCAACTAGGGGTGGGCAGCATCCAGTGGTTGGAGGCTGTATTGTCTCCCCCAACCCACCAGGGGCTGCAACCTGCCCCCAACTCCAAATTTGCTGCAGTAGTGAAAAATGTGATTTTTCAAGGAAACGAGGAATGCCGGCAGTGCATGTCTGGTTTAAAAGCAGTATCATGCTTCCAGGAGCACGCTTCCAGTATTCCTTGTTTCTTTGACAAATTGCTTTTTGCTGTCGCTGTGGTGGCAAATTCGGCAGGGCAAAAACAGCCAGAGGAGGCCACATATGGCGTATGGATCTCATGTTACCCATCGCTGATGTAGACAATGTAGCTCTGGAGATCAGACCTATGGTGGTTGTTTGGGATGGGTATGGATTTTCTGGTAGTTTAATTGAGCACTCGCACAAATAGGAGACTCCAAGCAAATATGTATTATTCCATATGGCTAGCATTGGTGATTACCTTCAGCAGGTGTCCATCCTTCCCAAGGTAGATGAAGAATAGCAGTGATCCAGATATTATACATACCAGGACTCCGTGTTGTGTGTGCAAAACTTTGATGCGGTGTAGCCTTAGAATCTGTGGCCAGCTAATATATGCTCCTGGTTGGCATTTATGAGCATTCAGATCTGATATTTTCTTAAGGAGAAATGTGTGCCTAAGAGGCAGTCAATCCTCATCTAGTTCACATTTATCACAACTTGGATGGGAATGTGGCAAGGGAAACAGCCCACACTGCAGTAAGTCCTGTGGGGAAGACCTGAGGTCATACTTCTCAAGTTCTTATACAATGGTTAACTTAGATCCATAGCAGGTTAATGCACATCGGTAGAGAGCGAATGTGGAGTCCAACCACATATTCAAAGCTTTTGCATGCTCACTGAGAATACAGAATACTCTATTATAATTTCCTTATGAAGTCTATTGTGCTGCTTATTGAAATGAATGCTCAGTCTCTCACCCAATGTAATCTGTCATAGAGTATGCCACGATGGTTGCTTCCTGCACTGCTGGTGGTTCTCCAGTTTAATGCTGCACTAGAGGTATGGCATGTGCCATTTGTGCCATAACTTCGTTTGGGAAGTTCTTGCTGCCTGCTGAGAGCTGCTTATAGTGATCTTAAATGTATGGGAAAGGCAGAATATTAATTTTTGTGAACCGCCCAGAGAGCTTCGGCTATTGGGCAGTATAGAAATAAATAAATAAATAAATGCTTTACACAAATGCATTTAAATAATACTGTAGTGTAGCCTTCCACAACATGGTGACCTCTAGGTGTGTGTCACCAACTTGGTGACCTCTCAATTCCCATCAGCCCCAGCCAGCATGGCCAGTGGTCAGGAATGCTGGGAATTGTAATCCAAAACAGCTGGAAGGCATCACATTGGGGAATGTTGCTGTAGTGGCTATAAGCTGTGAATGAGGAAGTCTCTTGCTCATATCTCACTTCTGCAATAAACTTTAGCAAACAACTATGTCTTTTCCTCAATATCTCTCAACCTGCAATTGGGGTACAATAATATTGCTCATAGGTTGCAATCTTATGTACACTTAATTTTGGGGTAAGCTCCATTGAACACAGTGAGATTTATTTATGGGGAAACATGCATATCTCTGTTACTGAGATAATGTATGTGAAGTAACTGATATATATTAATATTATTATTATTATTAATTATATGTTCTGCCACATATACTGACCCTGCTAATCCCTTTTTCTGCTGTTTGAGCTTGAGGAGGATCAGTACAATTCTTGTTGTTTTAGATGCGCTACATCAACCTGCATGACACCTAATTTTTTCTCCCTCTGCTTCGAAGTGCGCTTATTTTGCATTCACAAGGAATTTTTTAAAATTGCCCAACATGATGCTCAGACACCTTAGCCAAGCACTTTGAACACAACATGGAGCAACCAAGGCAAATAGAGACCAAAGAATCTCTCCTTTGGCAGTGTCATGCCAGTGGCAGAGAGACCTGCTTTGTTGCCATCTGATGTGAGAGCCAAAGACTACATAATGCTGTTGGCATGTCTTCTTGTGGTGGGGGGATGAGTTCCTGTCACTTATCGGTGCTCCTCCCCAACACATGGATGGCTTTTGTCTCCAGAAGATGAATCTATTTGGTCTCTGGTGGGCTGCGGCACGGATAGGACCATACCAGGGATAAAAATGGAAAGACGCAGGTTTCAGACTGGAATGGCTGTAGGAGCCAAAAAGCAAGTGGCAAAGGAAACCCAATAGCCTGAAAAGCACAATGATTTGTTCAGAGAAGGGCAGGGAACCGAGATAAAAAAGCCCTGCTAAGATCAGAAACTCTGGCGTGCACAGTGTGCCATTGTTCAGCTGTCACACTTCCCTTTACTTTATTGCTTTTGTCCAACACCCTATTGTTCCACTTCCTTTTGTCCCGTATTCAGTGTGCTGGCTTTTCATTACCCAGCCAACCCTGTTGTTTTCATTTCTTTTGTCTGAAGTTCCTGAGAGGAAGGTTTTATTTTCAGCAGTTTGATTAATTCACAGCTTGAGACAGGCTTTGTTTGTTATGTAATTACTGCCCTGCGCTTTTCCAGAGCTCCGAGTGGCAGTGATGGTGGCACTTGGCCAGTTGTAATGGCTGCTCTTGCCCCAAACCCTTTGTGCTTCTGCTGCTGTTTTATCTTGGCGTAACTGGAAAATTGCTGTGTGGTTGCATTGTATTGGTTCTGGTTCTGAAAGACCTGGGCGGCCCAAGACAAGTTGCCCCTGAGGGCCAGCTTGCCTGTAACATTTTCCCTACATCGATACCACTTTTGTGCAGGAAAAGGCATGTACCATGTATGTATATGGCCATGCACAAAGAATGTATACATGGCTGTTTCATTTCATGGCTACGTCCTATACCTCATTCAGGAATTTTCTCTTACAACAAATCCTGGTCTTATCTCCACATGCTTTTCCTTTCTCCTTTCCTTTCCTTTTTTTTAAAAGTCCAGCAATGTGATGTTCTTGTAGGGCAGAGGTCCTCAATCTTTTTGGACCTAAGGGCACATTTGGAAATCTGAGAAACTGTCATGGGTACCACCACAAAGTGGCTGTTGTAGGTTGTGTGGCTAGTCACAAAGGACAAGTAACTTGCCCAAATAACTAAGTACAAGGCAGAAGTTGGGTTTGAGCCCCAAATAGCAAACTGCAACTTTGACCCCCACAAAGCATGACTAAACACCCATTTCACAGAAGGCAAACTGGTGGGGCTTAGAGACAAGTAACTTCCCAAAGAAACTGAGTAGTGTCAGAGCACCAAAACACAAAACCACTCATTTGAACACATATTTTTCTAATCCAACAGAACACCCATTTCACAGAAGATAGGCAAATTGAATTCTCCAAATCCTAATAGAAAGAAAATATTCTAAAATTAATTTTGTTCCCAATTTTAAATCATGCCCCCACCACCAACCAGACAGTTGTTTGGAAGGCTGAAGGGAGTGTGGCTGTGATGGGGAGAAGGACCTGTGGGGAGAGCTATCCCTGTTCCCCATCCTCATCATTTAAACCTCTTGCTTCCCTTCCCAGTGTCAGCTGGGCAATGGCTACTGTACTATGATGGCAGAAGTGCACTCATGGCACCTGCAGTAAAGGCATTGTGTTGTCCACATGTCATACATACATTCATACATCCTACACGCATGTATGTCTCCTCCTCCTCCTCCTCAGGCCCAGTCGCTCCACTGGCCTTCTTGCTCTGCCACAATCACTTTGCTGCTCTCCTTGCCCTGTCCCCATGGTTGCTTCTCCCCTCCTCCCCCAGTAGCTTACCAGGCATCAATGTGAGGGGTTCCATGATGGCTGGGGGTACTGCAAAGTGCAGCACCAACTCAGGCTCTAGCCACCCACCATCTTAATTTCTGTAAAGGCACTCTGGAGAAATCAAGATGACAGATGGCTGGAGCCTTGCGACATTCCTATTCTCCCTGAAAAAGCGTTAAAACAAAACAACGAACAGTTGTAAAGGGAAGGCCAGGAGAGCCACACAGGTGCCTGCATTGGGAAATGCCATTTTATTATTTCATTTACTTCATACATTTATAGCCTGCCTTTCTTCCATCGTAGAGCTCAAGGTGCTGAACGTGTGGTTCTTAAGCAGGCTCCAGGGCTTTGAAGATGCTCCAGATGCAGCATGGGCAACGTGTTTTACTTGCTTTTTAACAAACAGTGTGAGGTTCAAATATATTCAACCAGTTCTGCTGCAGTTGTACTCGCTGGTGGTTAGTTTCTGAGCCCAGTACTAGTTGGTGGTTAGTTTCTGGTAGTTAGTTTTAAGTCTCCGGTGCTCACCTTTAAAGCTTTCCATGGCCTTTGATTTGCCTAACTTGGAAAGCACCTCTCCCCATAGAAGCCCTCTTAGTCCTTTACTTAGGTTTGGATCTACTTCTTTCCTCTCAGGGTGCAATCCAATACACACTTAGTACCAAGAAGTAAGCCCCATTGACCTCAGTGAGGCTTAGTACTAAGTAGACATGCATAGGATTACACTGTTAAAGAGGCAAGACTAATGGTGGGAAGGAGGAATGACTCATCTGTGGTAGCCCCAAGGCCTTAGAACTCTGAGGAAGTGTATTAGAGCAGCTCCCTTTTAATTTTAAGGAGGAAAAAGAAAGAAAGTAAAGCATATATTTGTAATTTAGGTTTGGGGGCTTTGTTTTATTGTGGTTTTGGTTTGATGTTTGCGGTATTTTTAGGCTTGTAATTTTATTATAATTTTATTTCTTTTGTAATTTTGCTGTTGCTTGAATTGTTAGCCACCTTGAATGTATGATAAGGTGGCATATTCTATTCTGTTCAGTTTCTTACATTTATACCCCTTTCTTTAATGGCCAATTGGCATTCATAGGGGAGCTTACAAAAGAGCTTTTAAACACGTACATACATACATACATTCTCTTTTGAGGGGTGCCAAAGCTCACATTGGATTTAAACAGTGTGGAATGTGGCTTTAAATGTTCTAGTGAGAAGAAGCCATCTAATTATCCGTGCAGCTTGTCCTCTGTGGAAACCATGTTGTGCATTGTTTGGCATTTGGAAAGCTGATACTTTTCTAAAGTGAATGAATGCCGGCCCACCTCCTCTCTTTTTTTTCTTGTCATGGTAATCTTTTTGTCTCTCACCCTCCCTACAGGATGTCCATGAGGAGCCCTGCCTCTCCTCAGCTGGAGCTCAATGGAGTTGGGAACATGGTGAACTGTGCTATTAAAACAGAAGAGAAGAACGAGAGCTGCTACAAGTCTACGCAGGAGGAGGCAACTAGCACTACGCCTGGCTCTGTCAAACCACACAAATCGCCATCACCGCCAAGTGAAGTTGTCGATCCCCCAACCCTCCCACAGGTGGAGCAAAGTCTCTTGGGTTCTTTCTTGCCTCCTTTCCTTGAGGCAGGGCTCCCCACTTTTTCTGCTGTCAAGTGGCCTGGGCCTGGCTGCAAAGAAGTAGAATCCCACTAGGACCTGGCCCGTGACATTCTGCTGCCGAAGGCGGAGCAGCCAACCCTACAACCACTTCTCCTTTTCCCTGGCATTAAAAATACACAAATAATAAATAAATAACAATTGGCTGCCCCTTTGTGACACCCAAACTCAGCTGTCTGTGGTGGCCACCTCACACTGCCTAATGGTAAGGCCAGCCCTGAGTGGGTGTTACATTTGTATCTGTGAATGTGGATCTGAGGCCCATCTCCTGATGTTTTGATGGTCCCATGAAAGCAGCTGCAAGAAAGTCCAAGTCTGATCAGACTAGCAGCATTGCATCAGCAGTTTAAAAAACCTTTTCCCACCTGCCACTTTCCCAATAACCCCCCCCACACAGCCACTGTCTTGGCCTATATGTGATCTCCAGGGGGCAACTGGCAGCTTTCATGAAAGCACTTTAGCCTTCCTGCAGTACCACTGCTCCAATCAAAATCAGAGCCCTTCAATGGCTATTTTGAAGTAAAAACGGCAACATTGGGAGATCCACTCACAGGTCTCCGGCATCCTGTGTTGTTGGGCTCTTGAACATGTGTCAATAGAAAGAGACTTCTGAATGGACAGGTGAACATAGGATCATAGGAAGCTGCCTTATACTGAGTCAGACCATTGGTCCATCTAGCCCAGTACTGTCAACACTGACTGGCAGCAGCTCTCCAAGGTTTCAGGTAGGAGTTTTTCCAGCCCTACCTGGAGAAGCTGGGGATTGAACCTGGGACCTTCTGCATGTAAAGCAGGTGCTCTGTCACACTTAGCTACGAAATCAGTTTCATCCAAGAATGCCTGGAGTTGATCAGCAACCACTTGCTTGAGCACCTTGCCCAGGAAGGGGATGTCTTGCTATATGTGTTAGGCCAGTGATATATTGGGACAGCCCCAGTGTTGCCATGGCAGCCATGAAGTTCTGAGTTGCCCCAGAGCCCGTGACTTCAGCATGTATGCCAAGGTCTCCCAGGACAAACATCCTGGTACTTCTCAACACCAGATCTGAGGCCATCTCCCTTGACTCAATGCAGGGAGACTGATGGGCAGCAGGGGGCAGCAGGCTGAGCAGTACATCAGGAGAAGGTCTAATCTGTGCCAAGTTCTCAACACAAGATACCTACACCCAAGATTGGTACTCAAATGAACAGGAAGCCTGGGGGAATGGAATCTCTAGAATATAGGGACCACTGCCTAGTCCTCGAGTCTGTGTTGGTGCTGTACCAAGTATCCAGGAAGGCAAAGCTGGGAGAGATTAATTTCGCCCTGTTCCTCCACTAAGTCTTGGTTATGCAGTTCCCTCATCACAGATGAGAGAGAATGCAATTTGGACCAACCTGGCATTCAGCTTCAGCACCCGCAACCAGAGGGCAAGCTCAACCAGACACCTTTCCATTGGGGGAAGAACCAGAAGAGGGAACAGGTGTAAGATGTCTACTCACTCTTCTACTCAACTGGCCTTTAGCCTCCCAATGCCATGACCACTAACTGAGGTGTTCTCTCTTCCTCACCATTAGTTTAACGGCTGATCTCCAGCCCATTGCAGCAATTTAATTATTTCCATATGTAGTGGTCTTAAAATATTTTTGGTGAGGTAGGGTGGGACGGAATCTTTTCACTAATTTCCCCATCTGTTAAATGAGCCCCCGACTCACCAAGCAGGTCTGCAGCTCATTCACTACTGGATGCTCTGACACACCCTGCATAAAAGGAAGACTTTGTGAAGATAAGGGTCTCTGTTATCCTTCCCTTTTTAATTTCCTGAAGGCTGTTGGTGATTGACAGTGGCTCACTATCTTTCAGGAATCTACATCACCAGTGGACAAGGCAATAGATTCCAGGAACCCTGTATTCGAGTTGGCAGTTAGCAATCAGGAAAAATTGGATTTCAATAGAAACTTAAAAGAAGGTAGGAAGGATGTTTCACACCATTGTGTTCCCCATTGTCTGTACCCCCTCCCCCTTTCAGATTTCCTCTTTTCACTTCTTTCTGAGAAGAAGGCATCATTGTGTAGTGGCACACAGGTGTTGCATTCACGTGAGACAAGATTCAGTCCCTGGACATCTCTAGTTAAAGGCCCTCAAGTTGCAGGGCTGGAAAGACCTTGAGGTATTTTGTGTAGGTTCTAGTATTGAGGATGGATGGTCCTGGGCTGGACAGAAAATCAGTTTGACTTAGTGAAAGGTAGCTGCATATACATTCCTTTGTCCCTTCCTTATTGGAGTAGAACCTTAGCTTCTGCAGATGGATATAGTTTTACTAGAAAAGATGTAATAATTTTAGAATGTTCATACTAGATCAAAACAAACAGCCGGTCTAGCCAAGTATCATGCTCTTAAAGAGTGAATAGTATTAGGTATATAGGAGCAGGGGGAATGTATGTTCAGCCATAGCTTTTGTCAATCAGATGCCTAAGAACACCTTGTGAATGAATGAATGAATTTCCTTGACCATCTTGGCCTTTGAGGGATTTGTCCTTGGAGATTTATCCTCTTTGAGCTGATCTCATCTTCTTTTGTAGTTATTCTGTATTATGAATGCATTGTTTCAAATGATTTCTGAAACATTCTCTTTTCAAACTACAAAACCACTTGCATATTGTGCACTCTCTTATTGCAACAGTAATGCCAACGATTGAGAAATTACTGTCCAGTGACTGGAAAGAGAGACTTCTGGGGAAAAGTCCCATGGAATCCAAAGAAGTGAAAGGTGAGCAATTAGTTTCGTTTGGCTGTGACTGCTTTAGAACCCTCAACCATAGAGAGCAGACATAATTTGGTCTATTGGATAGAGAGGGCAAATCTTGCATCCATAACCCCTCTCTTCCTCACATCATTTAAGTCGTCAGAAGCCCTAATGTCATCAAATTCATGTCATCAGAGTGCAAAGAGTTTTGCCTTATTATAGAGGATGTAAAAGCACTGAAATACAAGACGTGGCTTCCAGCCATCAGCTCATGTATCTTGTGAAATTTGTGGTCTAGTCTTTGATGAGAACTCGCTCTTCTAGTATAATTGGGCTATAATTCACAAAACTGTTCATGCATGATTTCAGTAGGGCTGTCACCCAAATAAAGAAATCTTAATTGATTCATGGTCTGAGTTTGAATGTATTATTTTATTAATTTATCAGTTATGTTTGCATACATCTGCATATGGAACAATAGTCACTATAGAAACCTATCACCCTTTCATGTGAGAGGGAAGAAGGAATGCCTCTTCTAAGATGGTGGGTTTTGGAAGTACGTTCATTAAAACCTTCATTAAAAAGAATATTCTAAAATCTGCTGCCTAATTTATTGGAGACGCCCTTTTAATGAATCAAAAGATTTGCATTCAGCTAAACTAAGCTCTTAATTGATTAGCAGAACACTTCTATGGGAGAGGGAGGAACTGAACCAGAGGAACTGGTTGTTCCATTGCCCTGTTGGCTTGCACTGCCAGGGTGGAAGGAAGATGGGGGTGCATGGCTTCCCCCCACCTTTTTATTTGGCCTTTTTCAGCCATTTTCTTTCTTTCTCTCCCATTGACTCCAGCAGGAAGGGAATTAACTATGCCAGCTCCAGGGCTGGCATAGTGTTGCTCCTGTTCCAGAGGTGTCGAGAGCATGGGAGGGCTTCGGAATCTGTGGATCCACAGCCTCTCCCAGTACGCTTCTATTTTGTGCTCTCTGGCGTCAGAACTCTGACATTGGACAAGCACCAGCTGTAGACTTTTCCACAACCTCATGGAAGAGGCTTGCAAGGCAGTGTCTCCTTCTTTGAGGGCAGACCTCTCTTCTCTCTCTCCACCCTCAAGAGAGGGAGATCTGAAAAATCCTACAGCCCCTGGGATGCCTTCTCAGGCACCATAGAACTACAGCCATAATGTTTCAGATCTAAATGTAACCATTCCTCCTTCTCTCTTCTCTTTGGGCTCTTGCACATCCCAGGAACCCAAGAAAGCCTGGCGGAGAAGGAGTTGCAGCTGCTAGTCATGATTAACCAGCTGTCTATCCTGCGGGACCAGCTGTTGACAGCCCATTCAGAGCAGAAGAACATGGCAGCTATGTTGTTTGAGAAGCAGCAGCAACAAATGGAGTTGGCCAGGCAGCAGCAGGAACAGGTAGGCAGCAAAACACTGTTTGGGGATTGCATTTGCCCTTCTCAGCCTTTGGGATATGTCTTCAGAAGGTGGCCGAAATAGCAGGGCTGGAACGTTCAAGACCCCGCATGACCCTGAAAAGAGATCTTGTCAGTTCTTAGATACCATACAGCTAAAAAGGCTTAATAGGACTGTACCTGCCCCAAATGATACTGGAAAGGCAAACAGTTTGGAAATAGTACAGCTAACTATACTACGGTGTGGGAGTTCTAAGCTAGGGGTCACCCACATGAAAATGCTTTATGACACAAACCAAATACATGTTCAGAATGGGAACCTGCACCTCAGTACAGAGTGAACAAGTTTGTAAACCTCATACAATAATGGGTTAATGGTGATGCAGGGAGATAATGCTGGTGTAAACAGATAGGATTGCCAGGAGTCAAAAAGATTTGCTGGCTATAATTGTGCACATCCTCAGGGCGATCTGGTGTGTGCTGATGCATTGCTGTGCTCAGGTAAATGTGCATAGGGTTACAACCTTAGACATTAACTACTCTGGGATCCCATTTCATTTTCTCATTATCACAAAGTCAGTGTATTGGGGGGTGGGGAATGCCTATTTCTCAGCTATCAGGGAAAATAACTTTCCCTGCATGTGTAGGTTTCAATCCACAAACTACTTGAGATGGGCCACATGAATAATAAATATAGTCCAATCGATATCTATGGAACTATAATGGGTCAAGTGCAATTATGACTACTTTTCAGTGATTTGTGAACTGTGTCGATGGATTTCTCTGTGCCTTTTAGAGATCTCTGTGCATGGTTACTTGTTGAAATCCTTACATTCCCATATTAAAAAACAATCTAGCTATATGGGAATATTGAGAAAAATTGTGAAACAATATGGAACATCGAGAAAAGTAAAAGACACACACCCCCCAAGCCATGTTTCTGTCGTCATAATTTCCAAGTCTGTAAATTCAGATTTCCCCAGTTTTTAAAAGTCAACATCTCTGAGCGGTTACATGGAAAAATAAGTGCAACATATACATCAACTGTACTTTATGTCTGCCGTGTTTCTGAAATGAGAAACAAAGTCTTATTCATAACTGTGTGCAAGTTAATTGCCACCTCCAGTTTATGGTCTATTTGACATAGCCCCATGCCATCATTCCCCAACCTGGTGCCCTCCAGATATGTTGGACTACAGCCAATGCTGCTGGGGTAATAGCAGCTGTAGTCCAACACAGCCTGCAGGAGAAGCCACCATCACCACCACTGGGGAAGAGGCGTGCTTGCCGCTGCTGGGCCTGCTGCTTCCGCCGCTGGGCCTGCTGCTGCCGCCGCTGCCACCACCACCAGGCCTTCCCTGTGGACTTCTGCCTGGCAGACCGCCAGTCCCTGCAGGACCAGGCCCCCAGGTACCGAGCCAGCTGTGCTGCTCCACATGCCCCTCCCTGGAGGGGCTACATAAGCTGGCTGGCTGAGGTGGCCTGGGAGAGCCAGGGCCTGCAGGAGAAGCCACCACCACCACCACTGGGGAAGAGGCGTGCTTGCTGCTGCTGGGCCTGCTGCCAGCGCCGCCGCCGCCACCGCCACCAGGCCTTCCCTGTGGACTCCGGCCTGGCATTATTTTTTAGGGGATTTTTAATTGTTTTGTGTGTGTGTTTTCTTTTTCCTGGGGGATTTTGTTGTGGTTTTAGGGGTGGGTAGCCTGCCTGATAGGCGGGAGCGAGGGGGCATGTGTCCACCTGATGGAGGCAGTGGAGGGAGTGTTGGGGGCCAGAACATACCGAGGCTGGGCGGCAGGCGCTGGCGGAGCGCTAGGGGCAGGCCATGCCAGGTAAGGGGAACAAGGGAGAGATGTGTAGTATCTGTCCCCTGCTCTGGGCCTGTCCAGAGCCAAAGGATGGCTGGGGGAGGCGTGACCCCATCTTCTGGCCTTCGTTTGCTGCTCTGCAATGCCAGGTCTGTTACCCAGAAAACCTCCCTCATCCATGACATGATCCTGGATGAGGGTGCAGACCTGGCATGTATTACGGAGACCTGGCTGGCCGAGGCTGCTGCTCCAACCCTTGCAGCCATGTGTCCAGCTGGATTTTCGTATGCACAGCAGCCGAGGGCTGGGGATCGGGGAGGGGGAGTGGCTGTTATCTACCGAGAGTCCTTGGTCTTCACCAGACCCCCTCTCTGGGAGACCAAGGTTGCTGAGTGCATGTACTGGAGGTTGGGCCCGAAGGGCAGTCTGGGGATTCTGCTCGTGTACCGTCCACCCCGCTGCACGACTGACTCCCTGGCCGAGGTGCTTGAGGTGGTCTCTGATGTGCGTGTACAGTCCCCTAACTTACTGGTGTTGGGGGACTTCAACGTACATCCGGAGGCCATCCTCACAGGAGCACCTCGGGACTTCATGGAGACCATGGCCTCCTGGGAGCTGCACCATATTCTAACTGGGCCCACCCATGTAGCCGGTCATGCACTAGACCTTGTGTTTGTTTCTGGAGAAGCGGGGAGTGATCTGGAAGTTGGGGGTATATCCACCACCCCCTTGTCATGGTCAGATCACTATCTGGTGATGTTGGACTTCTCGGTTCCACAACCCCTCCGCAGGGGTGGAGGACCCATTAAAATGGTCCGCCCCAGGCGTCTTATGGATCCAAATGGATTCCTGAACGCGCTTGGGGATTCTCTGGAGCATGCCAACGGCCACTCGGTCGAGACCGTGGTGGGTGGCTGGAATGCCACAATCACTGGGGCATTAGATCGGGTGGCTCCGAAACGCCCTCTCCCCCTGAACAGGGCTCGGACTGCACCATGGTTCAATCCGCGGTTACGAGCTCTGAAACAGGAGGTGAGACGGCTAGAGTGCCGGTGGCGGAAGTCTCGCTCCAAAGACGATCAGACACGGGCTAGAGCTGTATCTTCAGCCTATCACGTGGCGGTGAAGGCAGCAAAAAAGGAATATTATGCTGCCTCCATCGCGTCTGCAGAGTGCTGTCCCAGGAGGCTGTTCCAAGTGGTCCGGAGCCTGGTCGGTCCTGTGGCTCCGGAACCACTGGAGCATTCTAAGGCCTCCTGTGAGGCTTTGGCAAGGCACTTTGCAGATAAAATTGATCAGATTAGGTGTGTTACTCTGCACACTGTGGATACAGTTAGTGAGCAAGAGGCGGCCTGTGGCAAACCGGTTTTGTGGGATCGGTTCCAGCTTCTTCCTCCTGATGAAGTGGACAAGGTGCTTTCATCTGTAAGGCCGACCACCTGCTTACTTGATCCTTGCCCATCTTGGCTCATTATGAGCTGCAGAGAGAGACTGGGTGAGGGGATCAAGGCGGTGGTGAACGCCTCCCTTGAGGAGGGAGTGATGCCATCAGCCCTCAAGGAGGCAGTGATAAGACCGCTCTTAAAGAAGCCCTCCTTGGATCCTCAAGTTCTGAACAATTTTCGCCCAGTCTCAAATCTGCCATTTTTGGGCAAGGTGATTGAGCGGGTGGTGGCGGTGCAGTTGAAGGCACACTTGGAAGAAACTGATTATCTAGACCCATTTCAGTCGGGCTTCAGGCCTGGGCATGGGACAGAAACGGCCTTGGTCGCCTTGGTGGATGATATGAGGAGGGCTCTGGATAGGGGTGAATGCTCCTTCCTTGTTCTCCTCGACCTCTCAGCGGCTTTTGATACCGTTGACCACGGTATCCTCCTGGACCGCCTGGAGGGGTTGGGCACTGGAGACACTGTATTGCGGTGGTTCCGGTCCTTCCTCTCTGGCAGCTACCAGAGGGTAGCACTGGGAGAGGAGGTTTCGGACCCGTGGCCACTTACTTGTGGGGTGCCACAGGGTTCCATCCTCTCCTCGATGCTATTTAACATCTATGTGAAGCCGCTGGGGGCTATCATCAGGAGGTTTGGGGTGCAGTGTCATCAATATGTGGATGACACGCAGCTCTACCTCTCATTCAAATCTTCACCAAGGTTGGCCATAGAATCCCTGTCCAAATGTCTGGAGACGGTGAGTGGCTGGATGGGGAGGAATAAGCTGAAGCTGAACCCTGACAAGACCGAGGTACTTTTGGTGGGAGACAAGAGGAGGCTGGGGGATGTTGACCTGGTGTTGAATGGGGTACGGCTACCCTTGAAAGACCAGGTCCGCAGCCTGGGGGTCATTTTGGGCTCCCAGCTGTCCATGGAGGCTCAGGTGTCAGCTGTGAGCCGGACAGCGCTGTATCAACTCCATCTGATACGGCGGCTGCGCCCCTTCCTTCCCGACCATCTGCTCCCATCGGTAGTACATGCCCTGGTCTCCTCTCGTTTAGACTACTGTAATGCGCTCTACGTGGGGTTACCCTTGAAGACGGTTATAGGTTATATAGGTTACCAGTTGTTTTCCGGGCCAAATTCAAGGTGTTGGTTTTGACCTTTAAAACCCTATATGGTTCCGGCCCAGCCTACCTTAAGGAGCGCCTCCAGCAACACCAGACAGGCCGCTTAACAAGATCAGCCTCAGATGGCCTTCTCTCTGTCCCATCAGCCAGGACAGCTAGACTGGTGGGGACGAGGGAGAGGGCCTTCTCTGTGGTGGCCCCCACTCTGTGGAACTCCCTCCCTAGGGAACTCCGTCATGCCCCCTCTTTAATGAGCTTCCGTCGTGCATTAAAAACATGGTTGTTCAGGCAGGCATTTGGGGTGGGTTAGGGTATTTAAAAAAAAAAAAATTATGGTAAAATTTTATTGTTTTAAATTGTTTTATGGTGGGTTGTACATCGCCCAGAGTGGCTGGGTGACCAGCCAGATGGGCGATTAATAAATTTAATAAATAAAATAAATAAAAATAAACACATCTGGAGGGCACCAGGTTGGGGAAACCTGCTCTTAGTACTGAACAAGTTGCCTGCTCCTGTAGTATACTTTAGAACTTGCTGTTTCAAGAATAATAAGAAACTGGACATATAGTCATTGTGGTATTCCATTGCAGCAAAGACCAAGTGTCCTGTGAAACCTTAAAGACTATTTAATTTTTATAGCTTAACTCTTTTATGCAGGAGTTTATAATGCCATTGAATTTCAGAGAAGGGATTGCACACCTTCGTTATACTGAGCTTATCTCCAAAGCTTAGATTTTAAGACAGGGGTAGGCAACCTGGTGCTCTTCAGATGTTTTGGATTACAACTCCCACAATCCCTGACCATTGACCCTGTTGGCTAGGGCTTATTGGAAGTTGTAGTCCAAAACATCTGGAGGGCACTAGGTTGCCTACCCATTTTAGGATGAGGATAGTATGAGGATACCACCTGAGATTTCACACCTTCTCTGAACTCATGAAAAGCATTTCTTGGGTCCAGTTCTGATGCAACACTGTACACACGATATCCTTGTTTCCCCCTGCCCCTTGATAATTTTCCTATCTGTGCACTGATCACACACAGATTAATTCAAATATGTGCTCATTCATCTTATTCATCACAAATATTCAGCTTGAAATATTCATTTCACCATTGGAACTCTCCTTCTGTAGAATGGCAGTAGCTCTGCCCTGCCTCATGGGGTGATTGGGAGGTCCTCAGTAGTAATCAAGATGGAGAAGAACTTCAACATCTGAATGGGAAACATGATGTGTGTTGAGCTGAGGGTTTTAGTGCCTGGTTTCTCTTACAGCAGTTGTCATCGGCTGCATGTGTGTGTTTGGCTCCTGCATAGATGAACTGCTGTGTTCTCCCAGTACCAACTGGGGCCTTTTCTTAGTTTGGTAGGGGTGAGCCATTCTGCCCAGGTGGTCTAGAGTTAGAGAGAAAGCTCAGTTAGTAAGCACCTTGGTTCTTCAGCGCCTTTCCCTCTTGCAGATTGCCAAGCAACAGCAACAGCTTATCCAGCAGCAACACAAGATCAACCTGCTACAGCAGCAGATCCAGGTAAAAAGGGAGCTTTTTCCCATTGGGCATAATAAGGAAGATTGATTTAATTAGGGGTATTAGCTTGAAAATCAGGGGACACTGCCTTGGTGCCTTGTTCTGCTACAGTTTCCCTTTATAACTGGGGAGGGCTTTTTTCTAGGTGTACAAAAATTAACAAAGAAACAGTTCAAAATGATGATGGATTAAATGTGGCTTAAAAATATATGGTATATGCCTATGGCTGCAGTCCTAAAACCCTTATTTGGAACAGGTCCCATTGAAATCAGTGGGACTTTGTTCAAGTAAATGTATGTAGGATTTGGGCTGTGAATCATACACTGCAAGCCTTAGCATGCCATAGAGAAAATGAAGGAGGTTCAGATCACATGTTGGGGGCTAGGTTGTTCCGGGCAGTCATGCCCCCCACCAGCCACAAATGGGGGGCATGAAGGGGTCCTACGGACATAAATCAATTTGCCCTTTGGACCTCTTCTTATGTGTGCTGAACATGCAGGGGGCAGGGTTACCTCATCCAGCCCTGTGATTCCCTCATGTGTTCTTGTTAACATTTGAGGGTGTTCATCTGAAGCTGTTTAGAACTGCATGTTTGCGGTACTTCCAGCGATGAATTTAAGTTGGTTTAGGATTAGTTTAACTGTTGAGGGTTTTTTCCCCTGAAAGAACTTTGGGAGTCGTGTTCTTGTGAGATGGCTCTGAATCATTTGTTAGATAATCCCTTCACAGAACAGCTGTTCCCAGATTTCCTTCCATTAAAGCAGGGGTGGGAAGCCTGTGGGCTACATGCAGCCCCCATGGCCAGTTTTGCGGCCCTGCCCCTCCTGGTCCTGCTGCCACCTATTTTGCTGCTGTTGTAGTGGCAGTGGCAGCAAAACGGAGTGATTCTGCTTGCAAACAGAATCTGTGAGCCTTGTTTCCTTGCAAAATTGCTGCTTTTTTGTCACCACCACTGTGGTGGCAAATTCAGCAGAGATTTTGGTGGTGTTGGGGGTTCTAGGGAGGGCAGTGCCAGATGTTGCACAGCCTTGCCCTAAAGTCATGACTTTTAAATAGGGACACTAGGAGAGTTATATCTAGATGAAACACTCTGTGTCCAGTTCCATATTCCTAGCAACTTAAATTTACTTCACCTTCATGCATGTACTGTTTTGGATATTCTGAGGGCCAGTCTATCCACATGACAAGGGGAAGGAGAGCTTAAACTTCAGGCTAAACGATCTGCTTATATCCATAGAGTGGGAAAGATAAAGGCACAGTACCGCTAGTAGCAGCTCACAGGATCATAGGAAGCTGCCTTATGTGGCATCAGGCTATTTGCCCCTCTGTCTCAGTATTGCTTGTGACTGGCGGTGGCTCTGTAGGGTCTCAGGCAGAGGTCTTCCCCATTATCTCCTACTTGGATCATTTTAGCTTGTGGTGCTAGGGACTGAACTGTGGACTCCCTGTATGCAAAACATGCACTTCACCACTGAGCGATGGTCCTTTCCTTGTGTGGGGAGGGGCGAACAGGCTCATGGTGTGAGAGGAAAGGATTAATCCCCTCCCTGTGAAGTGCAGCCCCAGTTCAAACCCTTGTGGCTGCTTTTAGCAAAGAAGGAAAAAAATACATTGGAAATGCATTTGCACATCTCTAACGTCACTTTGGTTTACCTGAAGCATCAGTGTTTCCTTCATTGCACTGATAACACCACCTTTCTGTCTGTCTCCATAGATATGTTGTGAGGGTACATAAATTAACTGCCTAATCCACTGATACTACACTAATTATGTGGAAAGTGGGGAGGTCATGAAGATCCCTCTACCACTCCCTCGAGTTGATCTTGCATAGGCCTGTCTGGATGGGTAGTATTGTTCCCTGATGGTAATTGTGTATTTGGCTGCATCTGTCTCTCTGTCCCCCACTTCCCTCACTCTTTTCTCTTCAGCAGGTCAACATGCCCTATGTAATGATTCCAGCCTTTCCTCCCAGCCATCAGCCTCTTCCTGTCACCCCAGATCCTCAAATGGCACTTCCCATTCAGCCGATTCCTTGTAAACCAGGTATGAAGAGGCTACGAAAAATGGAATTCTGGGTAATGAGACACAGACTTCCTGGGTGTTTTTGTACTGTTGTACTGGGATGGGAGGAAGTTTCACTCCCAACTACAACCATTGAAGTCCGTGGTACTACACCAGTCTGTGTGATTAGTGAATTAGTAGCTTAACCAGATAAGTTGAAGCACTTTTATTTAATGGGTTGTATCCATGCTAAGTTAGCTGCATTCATTTTGAAAAGTTTGCCATGACTAAATGAAGTCCCATTGATTCTAATGGGAAAGAATTTACACTCCATGCAGGCGTTTGCCCACTCCATGCATACAGCTAAAGTGGGGATGGGACATGTGTGAGGATGCAAGTCCTGCCCCAAGTGCCCCCACTCCCCCATCCACTTCACAGATCTTCCTGTGTTGAGTGCAAAGGTCTGTATAGGGGTTTGTAAGTGCATTTGGCTGAACGCGCTTACACAGCTCCCATGATCAGGAGGTTCCCAATTGCGGAAGCTGTGTAAGTCTGAAGGTATGTGAGGAAGCCGGGGGCACTTGGGGGTGGGGTGTGCATGCTCACACCCCACTTTAGCCTTATGTGTGATCTGGGCAAACGCCTGCATAGGACTTTAATCTGGATCTCACCCAATGAAACTAAGAGCCGCTTCACTTGCCAAAGTACATTGCAGATTGGTGTTCCATTGGTGTCTGCTGTGAAAAACATGGAACGTGTGAAGGGGAGGTGGATATCCCTACCTGTTCAGGGTTACACTCCAGGGAAATATTATTGGCTGATAAACAAATTTAATTTTACGCAAATCTGTTTGATTTGCATAACTCCGAGAGCCCAATTTGGAGTTTCCTAGTTCTTAATGCAAAAAAACTTGATTCCTTGAGATTTGTTGCTGGGAGAAAGATTTATGTTTAGGCTGACTCCGTACATAATCTCCAGCCCTTCTGTTTCTGCACTGTCTGTAGTGGAGTACCCCATGCAGCTTCTGCACAGCCCCCCTCCTTCAGCACTGAAGAGACCTGCAAGCTCAGGCCACCTACAGATCCAGGTGAAACGCCAGAACACTTTTCTTTGTTTGCTCCCAAATCCCCAGTGGGGATGCGCTTCTAGTCTCCTCCTTCTCTCTCTCCTTTTCAGGAATCTTCACAGCCATTGAACTTAACAGCGAAGTCCAAAGGCTCTGAGCTCCCCAATGCCTCCAGCTCACCTAGTTTAAAGATCAGCAGCTGTCAGTCTCTCACTCCTAACCATGGAGTTTCTCGGGAGTTGCAGGCCAGCCCTCCCAGCCTCCCTTTGGGTAGGTCCATGAAGCTTTCCCTTGCTCTGGCTCTGAGCTGGCACAGAAGTGATTCCTCATTTGGATCACTTAAAACTGTAAGCTCGTTGCAAAGGGCAGTATCCAGGGCTGGCTGTTCGCCAGCGCTCTTCAGGTTGTGCCAGCAGGAATGACCGCTACTGCAGTGGCAAACTAGCCTAAACTAGCAGTCCAGAACGGGGCAGGTCAGCAGAGCTGCCGTCTGCAAACTCCGCTAACTTGTTCCATTCTGGAAATGCCAGCTTGGGGTGTTTTCCGGTTGCTGTAGCAGGTGTTGGCTTCCCGTTGCACTAGCCATAATCCCTGTTAGTGCAATGGGCACCATTGGATACTGCCCCAAATATCCACAGTTTGTTACCTTACTCTCTTGATTTGTCTCGGAAAAAGAATTTCACCCATTCCTGGATTTGGGAAGGACCTGAACATGGCATTCCTTGAGGTTTTGTTTGGGATTATTTTCCTATATTGGTCGTGTTGCACCAGAGTTAAATGGGGAGGGGCTGTAGCTCAGTGGTAGAGCACAAGCTTTGTATGCAAAAGGTCCCAGGTTCAATTCCCAGCATCTCCCAAGTTGGCTTGGGAGAAACCAGGTCTGAAACCCTAGGAGAGCCTCTGCCCGACAGTGTAGCCAATACTGAGCTAGATGGGCCAATTGCCTGACTTGGCATAAGGCAACTTAACATGTCTAAGTCAAGGTGCTCAGTGTAAATGTATTACATTGCCTAGGATGCCCATAATTTAAAATATGTGTGTAGGTGATGACTTTCAAGCCTACCTGCATGTGGCAGTTTTTGTCTGGTTCTGAATTGGAAGATGCCATGAGAAAACTACTCTCACTCTAGAAGGCACATCTTCACTAACTGAATTCATTACCCATGTAATCACCCTGCCATACGCAAAATGAAGGTTTTTCTCCCCACCTTTCAAATGCGTGCTTATGGAAGAAGCAGGATTCTAGTCTGAAGAAATAATGGCACAAGCAAAACCAGGTGGTGTTGGTATTTCCCAATAAATTGATGCAGAGGACATGGATGAGATCTAATCTGTTTTGTATCAGAGGTGCACACTCTGCAGTTTCATGATAACTGCAGATAACTGAAGGCACAGGATAACAACAGAGCGATTTTTGTGGGTCAGGGAGGGGGAATCCATGATGGGGAAAATGCCACTTCCTAAGCCTTACTAGGCTTTCACTGACCAGGGCAAAATGAGAGGAGGAGTGGCTCCCCCCCCCCCGCCCACACACACATTATTGGTTTGTTGAAAATATGTCTCCTATTGTTTCCAGTGGGAGGAGAATTCCCTATGCCAGCTCCAGGGATGATATTGTTTTCCCCTGGTTCTGGGGGCATGTCTAGGAAATGAGGGGATTTTGGATCTGGTGGATCCAAAGCCTCCTCTAATCTGCCCTTAACATGCCCTTAAAATGCACCCCCTTTGCCCTTACTGCTGGCAGAGGAATACCAACATGGCAGCCATGGCAGTGGAAAGCTCCACTATTGTACATGGAGGACCTGTAAGGGGTGGGGGGCTTCCTCTGTACCCACACATGGGGAGGTCCACAGTATCCTATGGCTCATATAATTGCATCCTAAATCTTTCTGTTTCTGATGAGAAAAAAGCCTGATGGTTTTAAAAGAAGATTCACTGGGTGCTTGAGAAGACAATAAATACAGGATTCTTGGACCTGGGAGACATGCCTGTGCAACTTTCTTCCCTGGTTAACTTCCTGACAGCTGAGGATTTTGGCAAGGGCAGTGGATGTTGTCACATGGCCACGTGACACCAGTTTTATTTTTTTACTACTGTAGGGTTCCTTGGAGAGGGAGATGCTATAACCAAAGCAATCCAGGATGCTCGGCAGCTTCTACACAATCAAAGCAGAATGACAGATGGCTCTCCAAATCATCCCTACAGGAAAGTAAGTGGTCCTGCTGTTACAGAACCCCTTCTGGTCTCTTCTTAAAGGGAGAAGTATAATAAGGGTGTCCTCTCTGTTAAAAGGACTTGAGTGAGAGTCAGAATTTTGAGGAAGTAGATATGTGTAACTAGACTCCTGCAATTCATGGAACGAGAACTGCCAGATGTACAAGCTGGGTTTAGAAAAGGCAGAGGAACTAGAGACCAAATTGCCAATATCCGCTGGATAATGGAGAAAGCCAGGGAGTTTCAGAAAAACATCTATTTCTGTTTTATTGATTACTCTAAAGCCTTTGACTGTGTGGAGCATAACAAATTGTGGCAAGTTCTTGGTGGTGTGGGGATACCAAGTCATCTTGTCTGCCTCCTGAGGAATCTGTATAACGACCAAGTACCAACGGTAAGAACAGACCACGTAACAATGGACTGGTTTAAGATTGGGAAAGGAGTACGGCAGGGTTGTATACTCTCACCCTACCTATTCAACCTGTATGCAGAATACATCATGTGACGTGCTGGGCTTGATGAAACCAAGGCTGGAGCTAAAATTGCTGGAAGAAACATTAACAATCTCAGATATGCAGATGATACCACTTTGATGGCTGAAAGCGAGGAGGAGCTGAGGAACCTTATGATGACGGTGAAAGAAGAAAGTGCAAAAGCTGGGTTGCAGTTCAACCTCTAAAAAACCAAGATTATGGCAACCAGCTGGATTGATAACTGACAAATAAGAGGGAGAAAACGTGGAGGCAGTGACAGACTTTGTATTTCTAGGCTCAAAGATGACTGCAGACGCTGACTGCAGCCAGGAAATCAGAAAACGTTTACTTCTTGGGAGGACAGCAATGACAAATCTTGATAAAATAGTGAAGAGCAGAGACATCACACTGACAACCAAGGTCTGCATAGTTCAAGCAATGGTATTCCCTGTAGTAACCTATGGCTGCGAGAGCTGGACCATAAGGAAGGCTGAGCGAAGGAAGATAGATGCTTTTGAACTGTAGTGCTGGAGGAAAATTCTGAGAGTGCCTTGGACTGCAAGAAAATCAAACCAGTCCATACTCCAGGAAATAAAGCCAGACTGCTCACTTGAGGGAATGATATTAAAGGCAAAACTGAAGTACTTTGGCCACATAATGAGAAGACCGGATACCCTGGAGAAGATGCTGATGCTAGGGAAAGTGGAAGGCAAAAGGAAGAGGGGCCGACCAAGGGCAAGATGGATGGAGGATATTCTGGAGGTGATGGACTTGACCTTGGGGGAGCTGGGGGTGGTGCAGCCGACAGGAAGCTCTGGCATGGGCTGGTCCATGAAGTCACGAAGAGTCGGAAGCGACTGACCGAATAAACAACAACAACAATTTGTGGAATGTGGAATCTAGTGGAGTAACTCCATCTATCAAGGACGTAAGTGGTATCTAGGTTTTCCCAAAGTCCTTTTGTGCAGTAGAAAGAGCAACGAACGAACTTCCCAAAGCGAAGTTCAGAAAGGGCTCACTTAAAATGAGCTAAGTTGGACTTGATTTGGATTGGGCTTGAATAAGTAAATTCTAAACCTGGGCCCATTCTGAGCTCCAGGTCATTGGGAACAGGACAAGGCCTATAGGCCTCCTAATTCTTCTCCCCGCTCCCTCCACCCCCAGAGGACATAATGAAGCCTAGAGGCCTCCACAGCCACTTTTCAAGCCCTCCCCCCTCCATTGTCCCCCAGAGTATTCCTGACAGAGGCAACAAGGAAGGTTGCTGCTGTAGCCTAGCTGCAGGAACATCATCTCAGGCACCAAGATCTCTGAGAATTGTGGATGTACCAGAAGCCAGGGTCTCGGCACCCACTGTACTGCTACAGGCTGCAGCAGTAGCCCCTTTCTTCACTGCTGTCACTGCCAGGTCAACTCAGTAAATAAGCAAAGGGCTGTGGCTCTGGGGAGGCTGGAGCTGGGACCAACTAATTATGAACTGAGCCTGAATTTTGGAGAGATTTGAGATTGGCTCATAATTAACCTAGACGTTTGAATTTGGGAAGGCTGTACTCTGAACTCACCAATTCCGAACTTCAGGTGCCATCACTAAGTAGAACAGAGAATACTTGTTCTGTTGAGGAACTCTGTAAAGTTATTCAAACCTGACCTCATTCCCTCTTCAGAGTAATGTCTTCACAAGTTATCTAGAATGCTAGTTCAAGTCTTCCTTGTTCTTTCAATGGGACTTTCCACTAAACTGGGAAAATTTTGCTATTCCCCCCTCCCAGGACCCTTTTGTGCAGCAGATTGTGTTGCATGCTGGTCTTTATGTGCTCCTTTGCAATCCAGCTATGGAGCAGTGTTTGGGCTGTGCAGCCCTGCATTTAGGACTCCTTATTCCCAGTGGTCTGATGGAGCCCTTCTCTTTTGACCTCTTGACTAACATAATGTATAAGAATCCAGTCTTTTCAAACATAGACTGGATGCCATGCTAGTCACTTCTAATCTTGCTTGTCCTGGTAATATGTGGTAAACCACCTTCCCATATGTTTTCAGGACCATGCCAGCATGGATTCTTCACCTGCAAAAGAACAGGCAGAGGAGACTTCTTTGCAGAGGCTGGATGAGTCCATGTTAACCTGTGATGGGGATGGTAATTTTATTTATTTATTTAATTAATTTCTATATCACCCCATAGCCAAAGCAATCTGGGCAGTTTACAAAGGTTAAATAACAGTTGTTCTTCAAAAGCTTTTCTCCAGGGAAGAATTTGGGCCTTTTCTTTGCTGAGTTTCTCACAGCTCTTCTACTGTAATCAACACCTTGCTGGACTCCATAGCACAGTGATAGCGGGTAAAGGACACAACTTCTGCAGAATCTGTTTAGGTTGAATGGATACATTTTCAGTGGTTCTGAGAGCCTATGATGTCCATGAACTCTGCAGATTCTCATCTTCTCTAGAATTTTACATATTGCTGATCTGTGAAATCCACATTGTACTGCCTCACTTGTTATGGTTTCTAGAAATAAAGAAGTTCTTATGTTGGAATGAACTATGGGTCTTTACATCATCTAGTTCAGGGGTAGGCAACCTTCAGATGTTTTGGACTACAGCTCCCACAATTCATGACCATTGGCCATGCTGGCTGGGGCTGATGGAATTTGTAGTCCAAAACATCTAGATGGCACCACGTTACCTACCCCTCATTTAGTCTATAAGTTCTCAAGCAGTGGGACATGCTCCTTCAGGAGTAGGTGGGGACATAGTTCTGATAGAATCCTGAAGCTCTCTGTTTCCCTTAAAAGTAAAGTGTTCTAGCCCCCTGTGAATGTCCGGTCTCCGTATTGGGAGAAGCAGTACTGGGAGAAGCGGCACCTACCAATACTCTCCTTTATTTCAATTTAAAGGCCCAGGAACCTTGTCCTGCACTGAATGTCATAAATCTTTTAAGTGTAAGAATTTAGAGTTGTTCTTTGGAGTTATTGGAATGGAGGAGGCAGATACGGAGTGGGATCCATTCAGTAGAGGAGGAATACTAAGATGTATGTGGCAAAAAAGTGGGACTGTGTATCAAAGAGGTGAGGGAGCAATGAGTATAAGGATGTACTTAAGGACTAGCAAGGGAATCTTCTCAGGTTGCAGGTCTGTTATGCACAAACTCTTATACCTACTTTGCAGCATCTCCTTATTGGCTGTTCCTTGGTCCTTTCTTCTCAGGCTCCCGGCATTTCCCCGAATCCAGGAACAACAACCACATCAAGCGTCCCATGAATGCCTTCATGGTGTGGGCCAAGGATGAGAGACGCAAGATCTTGCAGGCCTTCCCAGACATGCACAATTCAAGCATCAGTAAGATTCTAGGTAAGAAACTCTGCCCAGGCAGGCGTCCTTTATTTAGTTCTGTTCTCCGACAGCTTTGGGTATTTCTGTAAGGCACATTGTTAGCCCTGTGCACCCTCAGGCAAGGACTTACTGCTAATCTTGTGCAGGTTACCAGCGGGCTGTGTGCTGCTGTGATAAAAGCCCCAAAGCAAATCCTCACCCCTCTCTCTGGGGACTGCCTGTCACAACTCTTTGATTCTTCGGCGTTGACACCTGAGCATGCAAAACAGATGTGAAAGCAGTCCTTAAAAAATAAGGAGACAACCCATATGAGCAGAAAGGAAGCCAAAACTGACCCTTTCTCAGGGAGCTACATATACAGCTGTGGTTGTGAGCCTTTTTCTCAAGTGAGTGACATGAATTGCAGGCTTAGCACTGACTTAGCAAAGGTGTTCTTGACCTCCCTTGTCAGTTACACTGCCTGTCCCAGCAGATCTTGGGGCTGAGCTTGCACACAGGTAGCGCCCCCCCCAACTCAGTAGCAAGGCTTTTCTTTCAGCCCACAAGCAGCAAGCCTGCTCTGCACCTTGTTGTTTTAGAGGCTTTGTTCGTTGCTCGAGGAAGAGGGAAATAAGTCTTTTGGCTCAGGAGCAGGATGCTGAGTTTGGACTGAAAAGAAAGACTTCCAGGAGGGGAGGCTCTCCCTTCCAACCACCATCCAGGTATAAACATGGCTAGCATGTGAGCTTTCGAATTTACAATTTTGCAGCAGTGGTTGACTCTGGGGATTGAGCATAAATCCTAATCAGGTGGTGCTAATGTGTGCGATCTGTAAGATACCTATATTCATTCTGATCAAAGTTCATTGTTATCTGCTAAACCTAGAACCTGTCTTAACTGGGCAGAAAGAATGGCTCATCACCAAGCCAGCCTAAGCAAGCAAGAATAAGAGAGCAAGAATATCTAGGTTCATGGAGAGACTAAGGATGTGGGGATTCAGTGTGAGAGCTGCTACAGAAGAGGAGTGTGGACACGCATCTTCTGGGGAAAGATGGACAAATCACTTTGAATTCTCTAGGGCAGCCTTCCCCAACCTGGTGCCCTACAACTCCCAGCATTTCTGACCATTGGCCATGCTAGCTGGTGCTGATGGGAGTTGTAGTTCAAAACATCTGGAGGGCACCAGGTTGAGGAAGGCTGCTCTAGGGGTCTTTCTTAGAATCCCGGTGGCAGGCAACTGGCCATCTGGACTGACCTCTCTATAACCCTAGCCCTGGCCAACAATATTTCTCCTACCAGCTGTGTTGCACTAGGGCAGGGGTGCAGAACCTTGTTCAGCCTGAGGGCCAAATTCTGTTTCGGAGAAGCTCTCCCAGTGGTGGGTGGGGCTGAAAATACCAGCATAGTTTAGCTTAAAGTGCTTGCTGCTGGTAACTAAGCCTTAGGAGAGGCATTTTTACCCTTTAGAAGTTGGGGGTGGGGTGGGGAGATGCAAGGAAATCATCAAACAATAGTTGGTCGGGGAAAAGGGTTATGGGGCCAGAGAAAGGGGAAGGGATGTGGCCACTTAGGGAACCCCAGAGGGATGGACTGGGATCCCAGGAGGACTGGATTTGGCCCCTTGCCTGGGGTTCTGCATCCCTGCACCAGGGCCAGTCCCTAGTTATTAAGTGAATTCCTTCTCCTGTATGAGTTCTAATCTCATCAGCACACATGAAATATTTGCTTGAAACAAAGGCTTCCAAATATACAAAATATACAAAATATTTGCTTGAAACAAAGGCTTGTATGTCGGACTGAAACCCATAGCCCAACATCCATTTGGAACACAGCAGGGCAGGCGACCTTTTGACAGGACAGGGTGGGGTCTAGAATTCAAACCATATTCACTCAGAGAACAAGTCCCACTGAAATCAGTGGGACCCATTTCCAAGTACATTCACTGAGGGTGGAGGCATGAAATTGATAATAATCTCTGAAGCATCCTGTGGAATTGTCATCTCAGAAGGGTTGCATCAGTTCCCTTAACTAGATATATCCTACTTTCACCCAATTTTGTGCATGTTAGAAGATGGGCTAGTTAGATCTTCTTATGTTTCTGATACTGAACAAATTGCTTACCTTTGCTGTATACTACAAGGTGCTATGGTCTTGTTTTTCCTAATTATATTTCTGATATTCTACACCACAGAATACGCAGCACAAATAGATGATATAAAAAAAAATTGTAGAGGCAAATAGTCAATCAGTCAATTTTATTATTTCAGACAAAGGCCATAACAGCGTTTTTGGTTCCAGAAACCAATGCAGTAATCTGTAAAGTATATCCAATGCTGAGACATACAACATGTGTGTATATATAATAAAATGGATTATCTAGCCTAAAAATGATAATCTAAAAGGCAACGTCCAAGTCTGACAAAGAATATCACCATGACAACACACAACATTTGAATTGACAAAGCAGTATTGGATTTTTGCAGTGGCCATAGCAAGCTGGGCCACTTTATGAGCGATTGCGTTGTACTTATCATTCAACGGAAGATCCAGTGTATGGCAATTATCCCTGTTAGCAAGCTTATAAACCCCAGGGGTTTGCCTAGAGAGGACCAAACAAAAAATAATAATATGGCAGATCTTCTACTGTGTTGCCTCCATAAATATCTAATCTTGTTTTGCAAGCAGTCCAGGTATACTAGTCTTTAGTAACCATTGCTAGCATGGCCTGAAAGCAGACGTCTGTTTGTTGTTGTTATGTTTATGTATATGGTGCTTTACCGGAAAACACAGAGCACAGTTCTGTGCCTGTTTAGACAGAAAAAACTCCTACAACTCCCAGCATTCCCCAGCCAACCATGCGTTTTCTATATAAACATGCATAGGATTGTGCCCTTAGGCAAGGAATTATTTCTTTGCCGAATACTTAATTAGGCCAATTCAAAAGATCACAAAAAATGTGCAAGCTTTCGAGATCTCCAGATCTCTTCAGCATGCAAAATGTTGTACAAAGCAGGTGTGGGGAATAGGAGGGAGAAGGAAAGGCTGACTGGATGTTGTAATCAGGATGTCTGCATAGCCAGAGTCATAAAATGATATGAAGGAGGAGGAGGGTTTGCAGGGATTCAGATCAGGCTTTGCCAGGTGGTCTGATGCTTTCGGGTCTCGAAAGCTTGCACATTTTTTGGTGATATTTGAGTTAGTTTAATAAAGATATGACACTATATGGATTTAGGAATTTTTCTTATGGCTGCCACAGTTGACTTTGTTTTTTTAAGCAAAAAGACTGTAAAGTCCTTGGGGCAGGGACCTATCTAAATGTTGACAGTTAAGGGAGTCAATAAAGAAAGGTGAAGGAAGCAAAAAACACGCTCCTTAATTGCATGAAGTGAGCTCTGCTAAATAATATTCCTAGCAGAGGGAGTTTTACAGTCCTATACTTTAAAAAAAAATGGGGAATTGAGGTGTTTGCCTGTTATGGATGGGGTTGCACTCCCTCTGAAGGAGCAGGTATGTAGTTTGGAGGTGCTCCTAGATCCGTCTTTGTCACTGGAGGCCTAGGTGGCCTCGGTGACCCGGAGTGCCCATTACCAACTCTGGTTGGTACACCAACTATGGCTGTTCCTAGATAGGGATAGCCTAGCCACCATGATCCATGCACTGGTCACCTCACAATTAGACTACAACAATGCGCTCTCTGTGGGGCTACTTTTGTGCGTGGTTCAGAAGCTGCAGTTAGTGCAGAATGCAGCAGTTAGGGTGGTCAGTGGGACACCTAGCTATGCTCATATAGCAACTGTGTTAGAAGAACTGCGCTGGCTGCCTATTGGCTATCAAGCCATGTACAAGGTTATGTTATTATCATATAAAGCACTAAACAACATGGGACCAGGATATCTAGCAAACCACCTTCCCTTATATATACCCAGGCGACATCAGATCATCAGAGGAGGCCTTGCTAGTCATTCCAAAATGATAGGAATGTTGCCACACAATACCTCAACAGCGGGGCTTCTTTGCAAAAGCACCCATCCTCTGGAAAACCCTCCCCCTTGCTGTTCGGGAGGCAGAAAGTACAGCATCTTTCAAACGCCTCCTAATAACACACCTTTTCACCCAGGCCTTCCCTGGGTTGTAACTGCTGTTGGGTTTTATTTTAGTTTTACATGCTGCTTTTAAACTCTTGAAGTCTTACTTTAGGTTTTATTGTTTTGTATTTTATGGTTTTAATTGTTTTGAACTGCTTTGAACTGCCCAGAGAGCCTCTGCTGCTGGGCAGTATATAAATGTAATAAATAAAAAAAATAAAAATGGCCATATGCATGGCAGCTAGTTAGACGGAGTAGCGATACCTTGTAATCCATCTGAGATCTGGGAGGTAGCAGACAAAGAGCCCGTGTGTAATAAGCATATGTCTCTGCAAGCACTGGTTTTGGGACCAAACTAGAGCCATGAGCCCTCTGTGTAAGGTGCACTTTAAAAACTGTTCCAGTAAGCACATTTTGAGAACTTGTATTACCTCCTGTCACCGGAAGCATAACCCAGAAATAAAGTAGAAGTCTGTGAACTCTGGATAGTAGCATTCACCCGTGCTCAGTCCTAAGGAGGGGTGTTAAAAAAGGAAGGTCTAAGTAATGCTCTCACAGAGCAATCTTTTACGTGTCTACTCAGAAGTAAATTTCATTGCGTTCAATGGGGCTTTCTCCCAGGTAAGTGGGTATAGGATTGCTTACTTTGGGTAATCTCCAGATCTTTGTACTTTTTGTCTGGTTTCTTTGTACACCATAAGTAGAGGATGCTAAATTTAATAAAGACGATGCCTAATATGGATGCAATATTCTGTGACACAAAAATAACCCTCCCCAGGGGTGGTTCACCTTCACTCAGATGTGCATTTCCCACGATGTGGCCCACTTCTGAGCTGTCACCTCATCATAAGCTAGCATAGCCTGGCTGGTTATTTAAAGACGTGTGGTTTCTCAAGAGTTCATCCATGCTGCTGGGAGTGAACACGCGATGCTTCAACCTCAGGGTTTTGTGGGTTGCTCTCGGCATGTTTAATTTGGGCTCATACATTACTTCTAAAATAAACTAGGGCTCCCTCTTTCAGGGGCTGGAGTATTAGGATGTGATCTGGTGCTGACTGCAACCCACACTGGCCTAGGGCATTGAGGGGCCTTGTGGTGGTTTGTCTGTTTCAAACTGCAGCCTGCACTTTGAGGGATTTATCAAACAGTATTCAAGATCTTAGGGGGATGGCTTTGTCTCGGTAATAATAGGGCCGATAAATTTCATATGATTTTTCAGGTGTCATTTGATGCATGAATTCGTGTCATCTGCAGTAGCCAAACGCTTCACAGACATTAATGGATATAACACTGGTTGGATCTAAACATGCAGCAGAATGGGGTGGTAGAATAAACTGAACCACTTCTGAGTACAGGTGGGGGTGGTGCCATTGTTGAATGCTCCCTTACGTTTTAAAAAAACAGAAAAACCAAAACTTCTCATTGCAAGTAGAAAACTAGCACGTCAGGTAGAAAGGCTTACTCTCTGCTGTGCTGGTTTCTATTTGCAGGGAGGATTTAAAAAACAACAACATAGGGGAGAATTCAAAAATGGTATCTGCCACTTGGAGCCTGAAGTGGTACAGTCCATTCTACCACCTCAGGACTTTGCCACCTCTTTCTGTAGCATGTGTAGATCTGGTTTCTGTGAAGAACTCAGGGTTGCTTCACTTTTGAGCTTACTTAACGGTTAGAGAGGTAGTTCAGGCGGCTCTCATCTGCCGCAGTTTCCCTCCTGAGAGCCCACGGCCACGCAAATTTGTCCAGGCATCGTTTTTCTTTTCTTAATGTTAGCAGTGCTTTTGAATTCCATCCGTGAAAGCAGTCTTAGACTGCTCCTCTTCCTCTTCTTCATTTTCCCTGATCGGACTTGCCTGGATGAAACCTTCCATATCTCTCCAGCCTGCATTCTTCGTGCACACTCTGGTGGGAATGACGATAAAGGTCACTCAGCCCAGGGAATTCAAATCACACAGCAGGGCAGCCTATTTTAGCTGTTGCACCTGCTCACCATACCTTGCGCTTGAAAGAATTCAAAGAGCAGCATAGGAAGGTGACAGAAAAGGTCAACAGAAGGGAGGGGTTCTAATTAGCCATAGGTGGGCTTGCCAGTTAGCCATGGTGTCGGAGCCTCCCATTTATAGGGAGAGAGGAGCCGAGGAAAAGTTCTGTATAGTTCTCTGGCTTTTCACATTCCCGTTTGTCTGCCTTGGCCCTTGGGAGGCCACTCCTCCGACAATCAAATTTCATGCAGTGTTTGAATTGTGTAATTTATCTCTTTAAATATAATAATGCAAGCAGATTATCCTTTTAGTCTGTGTTTCCTGTTTGACAATAGCTGATTGCCTCAAATGAAACACTTCCACATTGTATGTACTCAGAACAAGTTTGTCATCATGTCGGGGTTGGTGTTCATAGCTGATTTATATGTACAGATGCAGATTTTTTTTTTTTTTAATGGAACATGCAGAAGAATTTATGGTTCTTCCTCCTGGCTAAAGCGGATTGAAAATCTTTGACAGGGAGCTTCTCCTACTTTTTTAAAGGCACATTTGCTATTTTTGAAGCAGGGGAAAGGGTAGATTTATTTTCTTTTGAAAATGGGTAATCCAATACTTGACCTCCATCTGGTCTATTCTTTGCCTAATCAAGGCCTACACAATTTGTGATCCACCAAGCCCGATGAAGCCCATAAGCTGTATATTATAGCCTGCAGGAGCTGAACAACCCGTTTCTGAAGTTCCAGCCAGGCAGCAAAACCAGGAGGTTTGTCAAGCCCTTGGTGGGCTCCTGTGCATGGCCATATTTGCCTTGATGGGTCATGAGTTGCACAGGCCCAGCCTAACTAGTGCAGAATTGCACAGAATCCTGGGAAACATCACACTTTGTGGAAAGTGCCCTCTTTTCTTGATTGACAGTGAGAGTTGAAATATAGGAATATGAACCTGCTCGGATTGGCCGTTTTGAGGACACCTTCACTTGCAGAAGCCTGCTTGTTGGGTATGTGGGGAAGGGCTTGCTCCTGTGTTGCTCCCAAACTCTGGTACGCACTCCTTCTGGAACCGCAGTTGGTCCCCACACTATCTGCATTCAGGAAGGGGGTCATGACACATAGTTTTAATTTGGCTTTTTAAATTGTTGTTATGGTTTTTAAGGTTCTTAACATTTTACTATGTCTTTTATTTGTTTATGGTTCTTTTCTGATTTTTTTTTTTTTTAGCAAATTGCCTTGGTTGGTTCCAGGAAGGTAGTATAGAAATGCAATAAGTAAATATTAAATAAATATGATGTCTTGGGAATTCCATCTGGGGAGGAGAACAGTTCTCAACATGCTCTCCGTATAATACATCATGTGATGAGATAGAGGTCATACCTCTTGGCCTTGTGTCCAGCTCAGTTTTTTTAAAAGATGCAGTATCTTCTCACCATTGTCTGTTTTAGGGAGATTATTCCAGACTTAAGAACATAAGAAGAGCCATGCTGGATCAGAGCAAGGGTCCATCTAGTCCAGCATTCTGTTCACACAGTGGCCAACTAGCTGTCGACCAGGAACCCACAAACAGGGCATGAGCGCAACAGCACCCTCCCACCCATGTTCCCCAGCAACTGGTGTACGTAGGCTCACTGCCTCTGGTACTGGAGGTAGCACATAGCCATCAAGACTAGTAGCCATCGATAGCCTTCTCCTCCAGGAATTTGTCCAACTCCCTTTTAAAGCCATCCAAATTGGTGGCCATCACGACATCCTGTGGTAGCGAGTTCCATAGTTTAACTGTGCACAAGACTTGAAGAAGTGATGGATTTCTCTGGATTTACCTGGAATTCTCATGTTAGACTTAAAATATATGAATCAGCTGACGTCCCCCTGTTCTCCTTTCTTCTTACGGAAATGCACTCCCGTTTTAAGTTACGAAGAGTAGTGTTTTGACCTAGCATCGGACTGACGAAGGCCATGTGGCTGTAGCCAAAAGCAAAGTAAACCCCGGTGAAATCTCTAATCTCACCTCTTGCCCTTCCTTGCAGGCTCCCGGTGGAAATCCATGTCGAACCAGGAGAAGCAGCCCTACTATGAGGAGCAGGCACGGCTCAGCCGGCAGCACCTGGAGAAGTATCCCAATTACAAATACAAGCCCCGCCCCAAGCGCACCTGCATTGTGGAAGGGAAGCGGCTCCGCGTCGGTGAATACAAGGCACTGATGAGGAATCGGCGCCAGGACGCCAGGCAGGGCTACCTGATTGCGTGAGGCTCCCCTGCCCCCATTTGCTCCTGAGCACAGATCTCTGTGCCAGGAGCTTCCGGTTGCTGACATGCAGCTGGCTTGGGAAGACAGCGCAGCATGTACTTTAAAGAGGGCCCTGCAATTCGGCAGGATGTGGGTTCTCAGTCCATCCGGTGAATCAGAATCAGAATTGTGGCCAGCAAAACCTTCCTGGTAGTCATGTCAGAGGCCTCAGCAGCTGCGTTCTTGTTTTTTTCCCATCTTAGTGGCAAGGACACCGCTGATTTTACAGTGATACAGTGACCCAGGCAAACAACTAAACCAGGGTCTTAACTTTAAGCATATCCAAGCCTCACTGACTTTGGAGGGATCACGCATGTGATTAAATGCTTTGCTGGATCACTTCAGCATAATTGGCGCTTCACTGGAGGCAGACAGCCCTGAAAGCTTTCCTGGATCTGGATGAGAATTTCCAGCAGTGCTTGGCTTGTCCAAGGGTCATGGCTGAAAGTTAATCTGTTCCACTTCAGTCCACTAGAGGGCAGCATTGCACAAACACCCCGGCCGGTGCATTGTTGTGTCATGTGGGGAGGTGGGAGATGTGTTGGTGGAGGTAGCATCGTGAATGCAAGGAGAGGTGCGGGGGGCGGTCTGAAGGGAGGAGGCCGTGTGTCTTACGGTACGATATCTTTTCTAGGCCCCAAGGAAGCCAGATGCCGCCTTCCTCTTCAGATCTCATGTACCAGCGATCAGTTGGGATTCAGCTGGCTCCACCCCTGATGGATCACTACTTGCCCTGTGGCATGGAACCAAACATGCCGGTCATAGTCAACACGCGTAGCCTGAAGCCAGAGGAGGGGGATGGGGCTGAGGACAGTCATTCGGTGCCCGATGGAGAGATGTACCATTACAGTGAAGATGAGGATTCGGAGGGTGAGGACAAGAGCGATGGCGAACTTGTGGTTCTCACAGACTAAGCTGATGGCGCGAGGGGGATGCATGTGCGGCAGCGGGGGACTTCACCAGCCTTTGCCCTTTCCAACACGAAACCGCGAGTTGGCTTGGAAAGAGACAAGGGAGGGTCTCATTCAGTGGGAGGGCCAGTGCAGGCTGCTCTTCCGCAGTGTGGTTGCAGAGGACTGGGAAGGGCAGCACCTGGGCCAGCATGGCGATACCGAGCTAATCCAAGGAGAGGGCTGTAGTCCAGAGGCAGAGCACCTGCTTCGCATGCAGAAGGTCCCAGGTTCAGTCGTTGGCATCTTCAGCGGAAAGGATCTTGGCCTCAAAAACCAATGGTGGTCAAAGTAAACCTGACTGGCCTTGATGGACCAACAATCCAACTCAGGATAAGGCAGCTTAATGTTTGTTTCTTTTATTTGTTTGGGCATGGAGCAGAGGAAGTGAGGGCTAGCCTGTGTGTCAGTGTTCATGGAGTTGCCAAGCCTTCTTGCTCACTCACCTTCACTCTGGAAAGGAAGGGAGGACGCACCAGGGTCAGGCTAGAAGTGAGACGTAACTCAATGAGAATCTTGTGACGTAGCTGGTGTTGGAAATTGCTTTCTCCTCCCCTCCCTGCTAAAGCATAGAGTTCCTGCCCTCTCGGAGTGAAGGCGCTGGGCTATCCCCAAAGCTGCTTTGGGGGAAAATCTTTTACGGAGTCATAAGGGGGAAGGGGTGAG
Source organism: Heloderma suspectum (assembly GCF_057233095.1). NCBI lineage: Eukaryota > Metazoa > Chordata > Lepidosauria > Squamata > Helodermatidae > Heloderma > Heloderma suspectum. The sequence continues at coordinate 248,476,749 of NC_139461.1, forward strand.
TGGGAAGATAGAGCAACAAACTCACCGTCCTGTCTTCCGATTGTTTTAATGTCTTTATGCCAGTGGTGGGCAGCGTGTGGCCCTCCAGGTGTTGTTGGACTGCAACACCCATCAGCCCTAGCTAGCACAGCCAATGATGGGGGATCATGGGAGTTGCAATCCCAGCAGCATCTGGAGGCCACATGTTGCCCGCCTCTGCTATATGTTTTCGGGAGCGACAGCAGGACTGGGGAAAGCTCACTCTTTCCCATCGCAACAGCATTTGTCTTCCATGCAGCATTCAGTTGTGCTGGAGCTCAGCAGCACATGCTCAGTGGCTGCACAGCCCTTTTGTCCATCACTCGTGGTCTCTCTCTCTCTTCCCCTCCCCTGAAAGCTGCTGTGCAGCCAGCTGAACAGAACCCTCACCTGTTTACAACTGCACCAGCTTATACTAGGCATACAGTCGCCACCATTCAGCTGACCTCTCCGGGGCCCTTCTCAGTGTTGCTAACAGTGGAGGCTGGTGGCTCTGACATCAGTGGGACATTCATTCAGAACCCGTCAGAACTCCAAGGGAGCCATCCAAGGTGCTTCGCAGAACCCACCTTCTGACGGGTTCTGAATGAACGCCCCACGGATGTTGGAGCCACCAGCTTCCACTGGTTGCTGACACCCAACGTCTGGGTGGAACACTTTTCCCTCTTCGTTCCGGATGTCAGCCAGTTCTGCCTCTTCCCTCCGCCCCAACTTCACTTTGTCCTGTGTTTGTTTCTTTCTACTCCCACTGGCCTTTGCCAGTAAATTCCCATGGAGCCATTTTTAGCTCTGGACTTGAATGAATAACAACCGAGGTCTCAGAGGGGCTCTCTATACCCTTGGCAGCCCTGGCCCAGCTTGTAAATTAAGCCACTGCCCGTTTCCCCCCTGCACTTGTTTGCTTGCCAGCTCTCGGTATACACAGCAGGAGAGGATGCCCTGTAGCAGCAGCAGTGGCAGAAAGCAGGCTGGATTCTTCAGGGACAGAACATACAGCCTCCAGAGCATCTATACGAGAAGAGGAGAATTCCTCTGGATAGAGATTCTTACAGAATGATTCTAATTATGCCACATTCATTATGTGAGCCTCTGGTAGGACTCTCAGTCATCTCTGAAAATCCCCACCCCCACCCCCCACCTCAAGAGATGTCAGCAGTCATAGCCGCAGCACAAGTTGTTGCCTGCTTAGCACACAAATCATCCCAAACTTGAGTGTATGATGTACGTGGATAGCTTCTGCATCGCTCTTACCCATTTCTACTCTCCGTTAGCCTTTTGTGAGATAAAAAGGTGGAGCAGTCCTTAAATTAAACCAAGGGTGCAGAGCCTCAGGCGCTGGTCCCGATCCAGCCCTCAGGGGTTCCCCATAAGGCCATGCCGCTGCCTCCCTGCCCCACCCCTTCTCTCAAACACTGCTTGGTTGGTGGTTTGCCAGCTATTGTGCAGGTTTTGCTCATTCTAAAGGCTAAAATGCCCCTCCTAAGGCTTACCCACCGGCAGGAATTGCTTGAAGTTGCAATATGCTGGTATTTTGGCTCTGCCCACCACTGGGATGTGGTCCCCGAGTGATTCTCTGAAATGAAATTTGGTCTTAGGGCTGAAATAGGTTCTGGACCCTGGCATTAAACTGCTCTTGGCCAGTGAGTGAAAAATGCTTAATTTTAGCATGTGGAAAGACAGACAGTGGAGCACAGGTGGTGGGGGGTGGGGGGCACAGGGAATGTACAGGGTCGTGGTCTTTAAGAAGTGTTATATAAATAAGTGTGTGTGAGTGTGTGTGTTTGTGTTTGCATACAACCCTTTCTGCCATATTTGATCTCCACTTCATCGTACTTGGATGGCCCTCTTAAAACGTTTCGTACATTTACATTGGACTTTGACAATTTCCCAGTGGATGCCAGTGCAGTATATAATAGCAAACATGCCTGATAATCTCGATGTGGAAAGCTTTCGCTCTCTACTGGCAGAATCTGGAATGGCATCAAGAAAGCCAAATTGGTAGAGGCACAGGTTTTCTTTTCTTCGTCCATCATGACCGTGTGAAGCTTCAGTTTTGACCGGATGGCAGTTTCAAGCAGAAGTTCTCCCTTATATTTTGGAGGGAGGGCCAGAGTTGTTAATGCAACCCAGAAAGGAGGCTCCCCACATATATTCTTAAATTCCAGGCCTTTCCTGTCTTGGGATGCATGCCTACTGCATCTTTTCATTCCAGATGAACTGATGTAACGTTGAACAAGGACAGAAAAGGGAGGAAAGGAGGAGGTCTAAATGGAGAATGGAGTCCTGAGTGGAGGTTTCTCATTCCAAAATCACCCCTGCTTCCATTTTTAATTTGAAAAATAAATAATTTCAAGAAAAAGTCCAGGGCATTTGAGAAGACATTGCAAAGAATCCCTCACTGGGTGAAATTAAGAAAACTATTTAAACATTGAGCTTTATTTTCATGTGATGTAATCTGGGGGACCACGATTCATAGTTTCCCCCTGCATTACAGGCGAAATAGCACTTGCAAGGAGAAAGGTGTGTTTCCCTGAAACATCTGCTCTTGCAACTGACAATGTAGGCTCCAGTTCACAAAAGGGTATTTCACAAAGAGTATATAGGGAAACATCCAGACCAGGCTTTTAACGTGCAGTCACCCTGCCTCATCCACACAGTTTCACAAGGGCTCCTGAAGACATCATCTAGTTGTAATCCTCTCATGTTTCCCCATTGCTGCTTCTGCCTTTTTTTCCTAGTGCAGAAAATCCATAAAGAAAGAGCAGAATAGCAGTACAATCCCTTTACGGGTGTGGACAGGAAAATGTGCAGCTGAGGCACAGTGGGAGGAGCCTGTCCCTGGAGAAGGTGGATGTTGTGTTGGGGATTTCTCCACTTTGTCTAGTGCTGGTTGTGCATTTCCAGTTTCAGGGAAAATCAAGTTGGCAAGTTTTCTAGCTGAGTTGTGAAACTGACTAGATGGGGGCTGTCTGGTTAGATCCAGTTGTGAAATTGGCTAGGGATTGGGCATTCTCTGGTGTAACTGATGTGGACTTACAGCCTGATCAGTCATCCTGTTTACTTGGAAATAGTCTTACCTGCAATCCTCTAGCCCAGGGGTGCAGAAGCTTAGGCTCAGAGCTGAATCCAACTGCCTGGGGGTCCCTAAAAGGCCATATCCCCTTCCCCAGGCGCCACTCCTTTTCCCCCAAACACCAATTGTTTTGGTGGTTCACTAGCTTTTGTGCCGTTCCCCCCATTCAAAAAGGCTTAGCTAGTGGCATCAAGAGCTTTAAGCTAAAATATGCTGATATTTTTGGTACTTTGGCCTTGTCCCTTTTGCCCCGCCCACCACTGGAATGCAGACCCCAAAGATGCAGGGGAGGCAGGTGGCTCCGATGTCATGGGGCAGTGAATCTGCTCCAGGTTTCAGTCAGAACCAGTCAGAACTCTAAAGGAGCTATCCAAGTTGCAAGGATAGTTCCTTCAGAGTTCTGACTGAAAGCCAGAGCGGATTCACCGCCCCACTGACATTGGAGCCACCAGCCTCCCCTGCCAAGATGTTCTCCAAAATGGCATTCAGCCCTCAGGCTGAAGGAGGTTCTACACCCTTGCCGTAGCCAGACACTTTGGGGAGGGTGTGGGGATTGCGCTATGGTAGCAACTAATCAGCAGAAAAAATCAAACTGGCAAGTTTTCTGACCAGGTTGTGAAACTGACTAGATTGAGTTGTCTGATTAGATCCAGTCGGGAAACTGAATCATAGAATCACAGAATAGATTTCTCAGTTGCAATCGATAGAGCTGACAGTCCGATTTGTAACCTTGTTTACTCAGAAGTAAGCTTAGCTGTAGTCCTCTTGCCCTGTGCTACAGGTACTGAAATGCATACACCAAAATAAGCTGATGTGTATACGGTCAATTGCAATTCTGTTTGTAAGAACAGCTTTCAGCAGAAGAGCAATGATTGGTAGCACTAAGCACCCTCCTGCTGGAAGCAGGAACCAGTAGTCTTTTCACACAGGGCTTTTTGTTGTCTGTGCTGCAACAGATTAATGCAGCAACCCCTCCAAAATGTGACCTTTGTGTGGATACCGTCCTTATATAATCTAGTGCAGCCTTCCCCACCGTGATGTCCTCCAGATATGTTGGACTAGAAAAGAGCTCATCCAGCATGTGGATGATGGGAGGTGTAATCTAACACATCTGGAGGGCACCAGGTTGGCAAAGGTTGGTCTAGTGTCACTAGGAGGCACTGGACTGTTATACCTGGGTGGAGTCAAGAGTTTCCTGTGGCTGTTCTGTTCTTGAGAGAGACAATAAAGTTCCCATCTAGCTTCCAAGCTGGTGTGTCCTGTCAGCCTTCTATGACTGCCGTTCAATCATCTTGTCACCATCCGTGTGAACTGTGTTGGCTGCTTTGCTCCCCTGACTGGCTTAGATAAGCCACAATTGCTTGCACCTCTCTGGTTATTTATTCTATCCAACTTTCATTTATGTTAAGACAGCTTTGCTAGAGCAAAGACTGGCTTATAACAGGCTTATGGAGAGGAAGTACGTTAATGCATTTCTTGGGCAGAAGCATTTTGGAAATGGGTTTTGCCCCTTCCTGTTTTTACAGACTTGTTCATTCCCTCACCCATCCCACCCTGGTGTGCTCTGGCAACTGGCTGCTGTTTTATTGTTTTGGTTTCCCCCACCCCTCTCCAAATATCTGTACATATAGATAGAGCTTTATTTTGTTAATAAGACTAGTAACTTAACCTGTATATTTCAACATACTTGTTTATAATGGATTTTCTTTTTCTTGGTACAATAAAGAGGATGTTTTGGAGCAGAGATCTGTGTTCTTCTTAGTGTTGTGAAACTCACCCGACATCCCAAGACCTTATCCCCATTTCTTATATATTATTCCACCTGCAATTGAAGACTGGGGATGTCTCCTGACTATTCACTAAATACAGGACCTCCACCAGACAAAACTGCCCTTGTTTTCCAAAAATGCAGCTGACTAGGAAGCTGTGGGTGTGAGCCCAGCAGCCTGATCCTTTGTATGTTTACTTGGATGCAAGTCCCACTGAGTTCGATGGGATGTGCTCCCAGATAAGTGTGTGTAGGGTTGCGGCCTAGCAGCACAGTCCTATGCATGTTCGCTCAGATGGAAGTTCTACTGTGCTTGATGGGTCTTATTCCCTTATAAGCAATGGTGCGTCCCAATGGAGGGCTCTTAGCACTACCAGTTAGAATGCATTGTGCAGCAATCCCATCTTTTTTCCTTAACTTATTTTCTGTGCCAAGAAAGAAGATGGAAGAAGACGTGGGAAAACACAGGCGAGCTATGAGTCGAAGATATCATCTGGATGCCCTGTAAAATTCTGGGAATGATGCAGGCAAATGGTGCAATAAAGGCCCAGGGTAGTTTCCAATGGAACCCTTGTGCAGGTGGCCCAAGCCTGCTGGCTCCAGTGCACACGTGGCCCCTAGCTCTGGTGGCCATGATGTAGCGCTTCTAGGGGAAGCGCTGCAATGTTCTGGCAAGTCACGCCCCTTCCAGAATGGAGCATTTCCGCTAGTTGGGACGCTTCTCCCTGGAAGCGCTACATTGTGGCTGCTGGAGGTGGGGGCCGTGCGTGCGGGGCTGGCCACGCACACACTGGGCCAACAGGCTCGAGCTGCCTCTGCACAAGGGCTCTGCTGGATACTACCCCAAGCCTGGAAGCATGTAGGATTGCAGCATTTCACAGGAGACAATACAAATCTATATTCCCTATTTCCTGCAACTGCATAATGACCTCATACAGATGGACTCATTTTGCATGTTCGGGTGCTTGAACTTTTTAAAAATCTCAAGCCCACCCTTTCTGTTTATAATATGGGAATACACGTGCCAACATGTGGATGGAAAAACATGTGTTTTCTAGGGGAGTTCCTTTTCAATTAAAGTGCCTCCGGTCAAAAAGATTTTTTAAACTATAAAAACACCTACAAAACCCGTTTCCTAAAGGCAAAAGCGGGCTGAGCATACACACCACAAGCAGCGACGTTCTTCAACACCATGGAGTAAAAAAAGCATTGGCTGTCTCCAGCGTTAGTTGCTGTGTGAGGGTGTCAGGTTTCAGGCTCCCAATTCCCATACAGAGGAATTGTCCTACAGCTAGCATTGCCAATCGAGTCTTTAAATAATGCTTAAAGTGGGGCGAGATGCATCCCACTTCTTTTCAGGTGGACATAACTTGAGTCTGGCTTAACCACCCAGCTTCCTTTTTTCTCCACTTTGAAATCATCCTACTACTTCTTTTTCCTCTCCCACTTCAGGCACTGCTTTAGATTTTTAAAAACGCTACAATTATGGTCCATTTGAAAGAACAGGTTGGATGCTTTCAGTTTGCCATTTTTGAATCCTGAGAACCAGCCTGCCTCAGTCCCAGCTATCCCATGTCACTGGAGTGGAGATGCATGTCTAGCCAGATTTACAGTATTTTCTTTGCAATACCAAAGGCCAGAAACAGGCTTTCATTTGCAATTCCATTGCCAGTCAAAAACCACAACCCACCCAGTAAAGTAACAGTTGTTGCCAGCAACCTTAAGCCTCAGCAACCCAGACAGACGTGAATAGGTCAGGAATTATTCAAATATTAACGTGCCAGAGTGTTGGCTTTGTTCTCCTGAATCATTAGTGCATAGCGCCTAATGAGAATGTCTGTACACTGTGGAGTGGAAGCACACCATACGGTGTTGATGTGATGGAATTGTTTCATCTGGCTGCTTTTCAAGCATAGCAATCTGCCGACGGAAATGACCTTGGGCAGGTGAATGACAGGACAGGGGATGGTGAGGATTCCTGTGGTCTTATCTTGGTCAGGGACCCAGCCATGTTGGCTCGTCTCCCAGGAGACGAACTGGTGGTAGCGTCCTTCTCTCACCTCTCCCAGGACTAGCCAGTTAATGACAAGAAGCAATAGTCTGTTTTGAAGAAGCATGAAAGCGATGGGAGTGGCTGGCTATGTGATGGGGTGGTGCTTTCAGTGGGGCACAATTGTGGGTGCCTTTTTTTCCAGGGCCTCAATTTATCTCAAAGACCCTGTGACACTGGGTTAGGTGGAGACTTACTCAAATACTTGTAACAGACCCATTGAAATCAGTGGGACAAATTAATCACAAACAACTTGGGTCCCATTGATTTCAATGGGGCTACTCAAAGTATAAGTCTAGGAATATGAGGAAAGCACCACTGCACTCGTGTCCTACTTGTGGGCTTCCTATGAGCATCTGGTTGGCCGCTGTGTGAACAGAATGCTGGACTGGACAAACCTTTGGTCTGACCCCAGCATGGCTCTTCTTATGTTCTTTGAAGTCTGGATCCAACCCACTGTTTGGAACTCATTGGTTCCCTATCAAAAGGAAGCATATCCAGGCTCTTAATTACTGCTTTTTGCTCAAAAGAAACACAAGAGTGATGTTTTTGTGTTATATACATCTTATTAGGTAAACCTGCACAAACTGCCATTGTATGGAAACAGGAACAAACTAATTCCACAGCCAACCTTGCGACAAACTGCATGACATGTAAGAATATTAGATTGCTCAGGAAAAAGGCATTTCCCCTCCAGTTTTTAATTGTATCACATTGACTTTAGAGATAAAAAGAAACACATTTGGTGTTTTAAAAGGTTCCTTTCTTTCCTTCATACAGGGAATAAACTCCACTGATTTTCACTTGCTCCTGTAAGAACACACAGTTGATTTGATATCGTCAGCATCTACCACATGATACAGAGAAATATTGTATTTTCATATACATGGAACTGAATGCATGAGAATTACTAATGAGAAAAGTGGTTGTGCCACACCTCAGGTTATGCCGACATCAGCACCTTGGAGTAAAGCATGTCACAATGAGCCGGGGAGGCCTAGGTAACCAGTTAACAATACAATCCTATTTATGTCTACTCAGAAGTAAGCCCCACTGAGTTCAATGGAACTTTCTCCCAGTAAAGAGAGTATTGGATTGCAGGCTAAGACATGCAATTCTAATCCTTGGGAAATTACCTTTTTCTAGTTCATTGATTGATGGCTTTGCATTGGACTGGGAAAGTGCTGCCCATTTTGCCGATAAAATCTTTGTGTAATTTGTGACATGTCCTACTTTTGCCCTGTTACTTCAAGCCACTCAACTGTTTCACCCTAAAGGAAAACAACCCAACTAAACAAACAAAAAACACCACACGCACACACAAGCTCTGAAGACCTCCAGAGTTTAAAAGGGATCATATTTCGAGGAATGCTTCTTACATTTCACAACTAGACACTAAAGCTTGTCTCTCAAGTACATAGTACAATGTTACACATGGACACCTATGCATCAGTCTTCACTTGTTTTGTGTTCATATGCCAACTGTGACATGATTTTTTTTTTTTTCATGATTCCACAGAGCTGCCCTGTGGCACAAAAATCAAAACACCAAGTATGAGGGGTGGGTGTGGGACGTCCATACAAACATGAGCCAGCATGGTGTGGGTGTTGTTTTTTGGCCGCTGTGGAGCAAGCCCAGTGTCTCCCTGCCTTCATTTTTCAAAACGTGTGTACCTCCGGGTTTCTTCACAAGTTTGGCCCTTCCCTGATGCTCCTGGTGGCCTGACTGCCTTTCTCTGTTCATTCGTTTGAACCAGCCTTCCCCAACCTGGTGCCCTCCAGATACATTGGACCACAATTCCTGTAATTCTCAGCTAGCATGGCCATTGGGGAAGGCTGGTTTAATGCACAGTTCACACAATTATCCATTAAAACAAGCATACAGAGCTTGGTCTTTAAAAAAATGCCATAACAAACCTCAGTTGTTTGCTTTACACTGCAAAACTGCTCTGGTGAGAGAGCTCTTAATGATGTCACAGATGCCCAACCAATCAGTGCTCTGCACATTGCTGTCTGCTTCCAACTGAGAGTATACGTTTCCCCTATGCTTGATCCACAAGAGAAAATTGTAGATGCAACAACCATATGGTGAGTGCATGTTCCACAGCCAAGTGGCTCCTGTTTTTACATAGTCTCTCCCTGACACTAATGGATAGCAGTGACATCCATTTTACCATGGAAAAGGATCTCTGTACACTATGACCTAGTGGAACAAACACTGCAGACCAAATACAGTACGATAGCTTAGAAACACCTTAAAATTGAAATATTCTGGAATAAAGGGAGGGCCAGGACTTGTGGGGGGATGATCCTCCTTGAGTCTCCCATACATCTCGAGGTAACCTCAAATCCTGCTGCTGAACAAAGGGGTCATTTACTTCATAAATCCTTGCACTGCATTGATCCTTTTGCTCTCTATAGCAGGGGTGAGGAGCCTGTGGCCCTCTAGATGTTGTACTCCAACTCCCATCAGCCCCAGCCACCATGGCCAATGGTCAGGGATGCTGGGGGTTGTAGTCCAGCAACATCTGGAGGGCCACATGTTCCCCACCCCTGCTCTGCAAGATCAAATCCACAAGGAATTTGATCCATCTGAAGATAACCCTGTCTAAAACGTGCTGAGCAGCCCAGTTTTAAGAAGCTACTCTACAAGTTCCATTTTGGCAGCATGGGTGTGCTGTGGGGGGAGCAGCTTGGGAAAGTGATGCTCCCTGCTTTGGAAGTACTGCTTTTTCCTAATAGGTTGCACACAGAAGGCCCAGCTTACTTCCACATAACCTGCTTAGTCATTTCATTAAGCCAATATTTTTCCCCCCTAGATGGGAACATTTTTCCTAAAGTTGCAGTCATTCCTGGACATCATCAAAGACAGAAATTTATAGATCTTGCCTATAAGCAGAATTGTGATTGCTATAATTGTTGATCATGGATCTGACCATGTGCCAGATCTTGGAAATTTCCTCTTCACCCGTTGCATTGTATTCATGTGCACAAACAATTCCCACCTTTGTTGGCATGTTTCCTGGCCACCTCCACAAGTTCAAGTCCCACATCTACGGTTTACAAAAAACAAAACAAAAAATGTGCATTTCTAAATGAGAAACTCTATGTGGACCACAACATACATTTTGGCGGGCTTAAATTGCTCCCCTTAGTCAAAGTGCAATCCCCTTTCCTTTGCACTAAGGGCTGATTTTGAAATAATTCAGGGCCCTATGCAGATTGGCACAGCCGTTCACATCACCTGTGGGACGCCACAGAACAATAATGAGTCACTGCATTACTTCCCATCCTTCTGCTTGTGCAAGTGATGGGGACTGCTCCCTACTTGGGCAGCAGTAATTTCTATGGAGTACTTAAATGGACTCTCTTAACAACTGTTATACACCAGCTATACCAGGGCAAATCACAGGAAATCAGATCCTGGGAGCTGTAGCCTGTAGGTGAGGAAGCTAGTTAAGAGCACGGGAATTAAATGACTGTGGGAGGGTTAGTGTTTCTATCTTTGCTTCAAAATACATTTTCAGTGAAAATCTGATCATCGGGGATATTTATGTCCCTAACAAAGCAGTGGAGACATCACAAGGAAGTGAGAAGTCATGCATTCTTGATTATATTAAAGGTTCACTACAGAAAATAAAAGCCTATGGTGGTGGGGGAAAAAACAAGCAGTAAAATGGTATTCAGTAGATTTTGACATCTGAATCTACACAAGAGTAGTTTTACCATTATCATACTGCAATGATAACTATTGGTGCACATGAGATGAATAGTGATCACTGCAGTATGAGAACAGCAAAACTGCTATGTGCAGATTCAGCCTATATCTATGGACCCAAGGGCTGGATTCTAGAATCCTGATTCCCACTGTGCCTGTCCCATCCATTTTTCGCCTTTGGGACAAAGCTGAACCTGGAATTTGTGATAAGCCATGCTCTCCTCAGTCTGAACAGAGAACCCCTAGGAGGTATGCTTAAGTTTGGCCCTCTTGCCAAAGGAGCCGAACTGGCCTTCTTGGGAGAAAAAGCACCGTGTGAGCTGTTCACAGTTCGTAAGGAATGTTTCAAGTTGGTTCCAGTTGTTCACAATCTAGGGATAATATAAGGTCTATTTACATACAAGGTAAGGCTAGTTGCTGAGAGGATTATGGAGGGGACTAGGAGAGCAGGGGATCCTCCCTGAGTTTGTCTACACTACCGTTTGCTACAGTGATTGCACTGCCATTGAATCTGTCTCCTCTTCTCAGCACCGCTAAATCGTCAGTGAAGGATTCATCCAGCAGGTTCCTGAGTCAAAAAATCCATTGCGAGGCTTTACTGGTACAATTCTGTTCCTCTGCTACATTGACATGAATTTCATTTGCCTGCCATACTTATAAAAGAAATTTAAGGGGAAAAAAATCCAGTCTCGTGGAGAAATATGCAATTTCACATTCTGGAAATACTAAATGACACAAACCAAAGATGTAAATTTAGGCAAGTTGACAAATTCCCAGTGGTAATGTAGCTACTTTTGTGGTTACATTACCACCAAATTACAGCAGAAAGACGGGGTGTGTGGGGGAGGGAGGAGAGACAGCCCAGCTTGTCCCACACATGGCTACCTTGATGACTGAGTATTGAGTAAACTTGGTATATCCATTTTTATCTTACCAAAGGCATATCTATCATGCATTTGCCCATCTCATTAGGTTTTGGGCAGTAACCTCTGCCCTTTTCAGAGCTGCACAGCTTGAACTGTATGCACGCATCATCTGACTGTGCAGACATGCTGAAAGCACCAGTAACCTGTAGTAAAACCTGCGGTATAGACAGCTCCTTTGCCAATTAATGGAGTGGAAGGGCCAGGGCGGGGGGAGGGGAGGGCTGCCCCATTAGTTCACAACCTGACCAAACTCTGAATACCTCTTTAAAAACTTTGGGGCTTTCCTGCTGCCTGTATCATCCATACCTTTCTGGGCAAGACAAGAGTTGTTCCAGACTCTCTGAATCATTTGGAAAAAACAAAACAAAAAACAGGTGGGGAGAGAATCCTGCCTCTAAATGTGGGGAGTGGAACAGATCTGAGAGAGACTCAAGCAGTTCCTGTCAATGTGGTAAAGAGATGAAAGAATCCTCCCATTTAGCCCAAGCTCAAGAGAGCAGAATCCCATGGATTGTGGAAAAAAACCAAACACCCTATACCTGTTAGACCTTTTCCCCAACCAAGGAACAGAGAAGGTTCCATCCAAGTCGGACTTCAAGGCTATACAAATCTCAACACCACCCCCATCCCCCACACTCTTTGCCTCCCACTGTTTAAGCTTAGAAGTACTTGAAGCATTCCTTGACAACCCAGACTCTGTGAAGGAAACCTCTCGCCAGCAGCCATGTCCTAACATCACCTTCCGAAAGCAACATGTGGCAGATAATCCATGGATGGCACAGCCATGTCCCAGCGGCCTGGTTTAATTTTTTGGCTTCATAGGAGGTGCGCTTTCCTTTTCCGTCCCTGTTTCGTGATGTCTGACCGCTCAGCAACTGCAGGAGGACAGGGTGGCAGGTGCTCTACACCAGAGAAAATAAGTATGAAATCTTGAGGACCAGAAGATTCTTTGGAATTTAACCTCACTTTGACACTTTGAGGGACGTCACCACAGGTTTTGTTTTAAAGTACTGTTTAAATCTTATGTCTGCGTACCTGCACAGCAAGAGAGAGAGAGAGAGAGAGACCTTTGTTATATCTAGTTCTTCCACAGAACGTCTAGCACACAGTAGTTTCACTATGTTCTGTAATCTTGAGTATTTATAAGTGAAGATCTGCAAAAATGCACAGGTATGCTTCTTGTTTGTGTGTGCCTGTATATCCACACACATCCACACCATATATATCCACTTACCACATTTCAGTCACAACATATATATCCACTTACACTCCACATTCTCTCTCTCACACATACCAACACACACACACATATACATATCTCAGGCTCCCCATTTACATTCATACACATTCCCTTCCCAACCTCCATTCACACGTTCATATACTCATATAAATGTGTTCATATAATTCATATAATTATATAATTATATGAATATTAATCATATGTTATATAATTATAATGTCATTATATATTAATAATAATATATAACTATATTTTATATTACAATTATAAATATTCCTATAATTCCTATAACTCATATAACTGTGTTCACACAAAACTATTTTTGGTGCTTTATACATTGCAGTAAGTGTGGTGTAGGGGATGAGCAACTTGTGATTATGTAGATGTGTTGGCCTACCAACTCTCATCATCCCTCTCTGCTTGACTATGCTGACTAGGGCTGATGGGAATTGTAGGCCAAAACACAAGTCGCTCACCCTGGGTTAGAGTGTCACAATAGGACTGGTGGAGACCCAAGTTCAAATTCTCGCTCAGCCATGAAGCTCCGTAGGTGACCTTGGGCACACTCTCTTGCTCTTTCGGCCTAAGCTACCGCATAGAATTGTTGTGAGAACAGATGACTATTATCCCCATTTTACAGAGAACTAATTTAGGTAGAGACTGAAAGGCAGATCTTTGAAGGCCCTTTCCAACCCTACTATTCTATGATTATACTATTCTATGATTCTATGAAAGGCAGATTTTTGAATGGGACACATCTGTTTGACACAGATCCCTGAAGGTCATTGCCAGACTAAAAGTTTTGAGTGATGATTAATTTTTTAGATTGAGAGCTAATGAAGTTAGAGGGAAATTATGCCCTCTGACCTTGAAACCCTCAGCTTTACTGCTAGAGCTGTTGATGATGGTATAGCTATCAAGGCTCAAAATAGACCTTGTTCCTGAGAAAGATTTTAACACCACATACACGAAAAGTGCAAACCTATACATGTCTATTCAAAAGTCAATCCCATTATATTCAATGGAACTCACTCCCAGGTAAGTCTATATACAGTTGTAGGTTTAAGATCTTATGCGGATATCAGGCCTCTGAATCAAAATGGAAGAGCATTTGTCATCAGCGCCTCCCTCACGATAAAAACAACAGTCGGCATTGTGCTTCAGAAGAAGCGACATTCACAGGTTTCCCTTGGCCTTAACCTTCCTTTGCTGATGCATACAGACACACTCACCTGGCAAAATTAAAGTCTATGGTAGAGAACTGGGCTTGAATCAGGCCCCAGCAAGCCCACAGGAAATGGGAGGCCTGGGGAAATAAAATAAAATATCAAGGACACATATTTGCAGTGTGTGAACAAGAATAAGTGAAAATTTGGGTGAACAGACAACTTAAGAACAATGGGGGTGGTGTGAAAGTGCTCTCACCTCATTCAGTACATGTGTACATTTCTTCTGTCCCGGGCCAAGCTCTGAAAATATGATTCTGGAAGTGTACAGCATGGTTTAATTTGAACCATGGAAAAGTCTGCACCTATTGGCTAGTGTCTGTGCCATCAGCAACACAGTCCCCTTCTGCATGCACCGAGCTATTCTGCAAGTATTTTTTTAAAGCATCTGCAATATTTTTAATGGTGTGAAGATTGAAAATATATGTATGTATGTATGTATGTTTGTTTGTTTTTAAAACAGGCCACCCACATAAAGTGTGAGAATGTGAGGGAAGCATAAAAGGGGTCCATTTTAAAATTTAGCTCAGGACCAACCAGTCCTGATAGTGGTTGCCACTAGTTCCTTCTACATGTCCTACCATCTGAGTACATGTCCTACCATCTGAGGCCACACTACATGGTCTATGGCTTCCTCACTGTGTAAAATGCTAGGAAAGGGTCAGCCTTTCACTGTTGCCACCCTTCTCAGCAGATAGATTGACTGTGTGTCTTGTGTGTGTGTAGGGGGTGGACACAATGGAGTCATCAGGGGAGAGCTTTGGAGCAGATGTCCAGGGCCCCATATAGTAGCAGGAGGGCCCCAAACCCAGCAGGGCTGGCTTACCACATTTTGAAGTAAGTGAAGTAATACACATTAGCTTTTAAAGAGCTGCCCCCACCCTGTAAGACCATACCCAGAAATACACATTACCTTCTAAGGAGGGGGTCCCTGTAAGACAGGGATGCACAACCTTTTTGGACCTGAGGGCCACATGTGGTGATGGTTTGGGGGTTGGGGAGCCACAGTTAAGGCCATGGGGGCATGAGGGGGGGGGCATACTCCTGCTGTAAGACCACTTAAGTCCAGCACCTAAAATTGTTTCACTGGGTGAGGGAACAGAAACAGAGCAAAACTGAGAAAGAAAGAAAAAAAGGGGGGGATGGGATACAGAGAAACCTGTGAGAGAAGATAAAAAAGAAACAGAGTGAATTACAGGGTACATTGATGCCTGTGGTAGTGCAGGAAGTTAGAATAGAATGCTACAGGTTGCAGAGAGAAAAAGAGCTGAGGAGGGAGAGAGAGAGCTGTAAGTGAATAAACAACAAAAATTCCCTCTTCAAGAAGACTTGCCTGGCACCCACACTCATATCTCTTTGGCATCAGGAGAAAACATTGCTTTTCTCTCAGGCATTTCAGATTCTAGATTTTATAATTTAAGTTTGCCTGTATAGCATTGGAATGGCTACTTCTATATATTTTGAATTTCCTGCGGTGATTATTATCATTTCTTTATGTACTGTTGTAATTCTTTTCTCATGCAATGTGCCCAGAGAACTTTTTTTTACAGGCAGACAAACAAACAAACAAAAAAGAACAGTGCAGAAGGAGAGAGAGGGAGAGAGTGTTACAGAGTAAAAAGGAGGAGCAATGAAATGAGAGCAGGGTTCAAAAAGATCTGTGACATGCAGAAAGGAGAGTGCATTATGGAGTTCAGACAGCAAAAGGGGATTAAAGAATAAACAATTAGAATGATAACAAAACAAAAAAGCGTTTCTGGGGTGAATATATTAATGTGGCTCTCTTGAGTTAATAACACATAAAACTGCCCTTGGAGTGAATTGTCCACCAGTGGTCTCCAGTGGAGGCTACATTCTCTCCCTCTTTACTCAGCCCTTTCTTCACGATGCGCATACTCACTAAAGCAAACTGGTTCACTTGCACATAGAGGCTCTCCAGCTCTTCTTCAGTCACACCTCCGCTCCCTCCTCTGCTTTTGCTTCCTCCTCCTCCTCCTCCCTGGTCCTCCTGGCTTAGCTTCTTGTAGGCCTGCAGGTAGTATCTCAGCCACTGCAGCTGGATCTCCTTGCAGGGATACAGGCTGTAATCCACCTCATTCAGCCCTGGGAACAGAAGTTGGCAATGGATAGGATATGAGTCGGGATGGAGAACGAGGACAGCTTGTGTCAAGACTGGGAATGGGTGCAAACTCAGCCTCTTCCGTGCATTATCTCAAGCTCAGCGACGTCACTGGGAGGCTTTGGGTTGACTTTAAGTAGTGCAGTAGCTGAACTCTGCCCCCTACATTCATGAAACTCCCCCCCACCCCATGAAAGAGGCAATTTTTTTCTGCCGCTTTTGCAGAGAGGGGGAGGAATTTCAATGACATTTCTAATGGGGATGGGGGAGGCAGGTGTTCCCTTTACCTTATAAGCATAAAGGCCAAGCAGTCTTTATTCTGTTTTTTTACTCTCAAAATGCCCCAAATGTCACAGCATCGTGGGATCTACACATACAGGCTTTTAGCCCTGCTACACTTCCTGGAATGCCCAGGAGACCACATGACATTGCATGGTCTCCTGCACATTCAGGAACTGCAAGCAAGAACGGGGCTTTTAGATCTTTAAGAAAGCTCTTTTCTTTCTTTGTTTAGCTTTCCCTCCTAAAGCTCTAAAAGCCCTCTTCAGGCTTGCAGGCTCTCAGAACAGAGGATTTTAGCTCAGCAGCAGTTCCTGAATGCTCAGGAGACGTCATGTGGTCTCCTGGGCATTCCAGGAAGCGTTGCTGGGCTAAAAGCTTCTGTGTGAAGAGCCTATGACACTGTGACATTTTGAGAATCAGAAAAACGACCCCTTGGCCACCTCCTACAATTATAAGGCAAAGGGAACCCCTGCCTAATCACTCCCCATTAGAAATTTTGTCAAAATTCCCCCCTTCCCCAGCCTCTTTGTTGGTCTTAATTCACCTCCCATGAATTGCCAAAAATAAAAGCCTCAAAATATATGGCAGAGCACGAATTTCAAGGCTGTCTGCCTTGCTAGGTTATCATGCCGTTGAACTGGCATCCACAGTTGAAGTTGCATTGTTGTAAAGCCTCAAAATATATGGCAGAGCACGAATTTCAAGGCTGTCTGCCTTGCTAAGTTATCATGCCGTTGAACTAGCATCCACAGTTGAAGTTGCATTGTTGTAAGTGTTCTGGTTAAAACGGAAGAAACAAAAAATGTTTGGAGAAGGAAATGCTAACTTCTCTCATGGGTGTTATACCTTGGTAGAACTGTGAAACAAGACAGTTCCCCTCAGTTATGGGGTTAATAACTGTTCCCCTCAGTTATTGAGTCTATCATGCCTCCCTTGTAAAGATGGAATGCCCTATTTAGGATGGTTAACTATTCCTAAATATAGGAAGGCGTTCTCCTTGGCAAGGTTTAATGTTCTCCTCTCCAAACTATTAGAGGGCAAATTTAATAAAACTCCACTGAATAACAGATCCTGCCCCTGTAACAATGTTGAGTCTATCTTGCATGTTGTATTTCATTGTAGCTATTATTAAGAGGCCAGAAAAGACCTAATATATCCCATCACACAGGTTTTCCCTGGCCGCTCTTTTGAGCCCCCTATGATTATTTTAGTTCAGGGTACCAACAAGTTAATTACTGAGCAAGCAGCTAAATTCCGGAACCTGGTTATCCTCACTAGATCACTTATGATTGTTTGATTATTCTCCTCATGGAGACAAGTTTACTGTTCAGTTCTTTACAGATTTTGTATCCCTCCATTTTACTAATACATACAGTCAGGGCCAGAAATATTGGAACAAGGATAACTGTTTGGGCAGTTGGCCTCTGTATACCACCACATTGAAGTTGAAAGGAAACACACCCAGATGGGAGCGAAGTCAAGACTTTCAGCTGTATTTCAAGGGGTTTGACAAAACTGGGGCACCATCCATTCAGGAAGTACAGCCTGTGGCATACACACACTCCCATTGTTGGTGGCTCATAAGTAATGGAACAAACCAACATCATTTCAAACTTAAGGATCGCCTTTAATACCTGGACGAAAATCCTTTGCAGTCAATGACTGCCTGAAGTCTGGAACCCATGGACATGACCAAATGCTGAGTTTCCTCCCTCGAGATGCTTTGCCAGGCCTTTACTGCAGCTGCCTTCAACTGCTGCTTGTTTGTGGGTCTTTCTGCCTTCAGTCTTGTCTTCAGTAAGTGAAAAGCATGCTCTGTTGGGTGGAGATCAGGTGACTGACTTGGCCATTGAAGAACATTCCACTTCTTTGCCTGGAGAAACTCTTGGGTAGCTTTTGCTGTATGTTTCGGGTCATTATCCATCTGCAATATGAAGCGGTGTCCTATCAGTTTGGCAGCATTCGGCTGAATATGAGCAGAAAGTATAGCCCTATACACTTCAGAATTCATCCTGCTGCTTTTATTAGCAATCAGGTCATCAATAAATACTAGTGCCCCGGTTCCATTGGCAGCCACACATGCCCATGCCATAACACTGCCTCCACCATGTTTGACAGATGATGTGGTATGCTTTGGATCATGAGCTGTTCCTTTCCTTTTCCATGCTTCTCTCTTCCCATCATTCTGGTACAAGTTAATCTTGGTTTCATTGGTCCAAAGAATCTTATTCCAGAACTGGGCAGGCTTTTTTAGGTGTTTGCTGGCAAAGGCTAATCTGGGCTTTCGGTTCTTGAGCGTTTCCAGTGGTTTGCACCTTGTTGTAAAGCCACTGTATTTACATTCATAAAGCCGTCTCTTGACTGTAGATGTTGACAATGACATGCCTACCTCCGCAAGAGCGTTTTGGACCTGGCTAGATGCTGTGAAAGGGTTCCTCTTCACCATGAGGAGAATTCTGCAGTCATCCACTTTAGTGGTCTTCCGTGGTCTTCCAGGCCTTTTGCTGTTGCTGAGCTTGCCAGTTAATTCCTTCTTTTTCAGGATGTTCCAAATTGTTGTATTGGCCACTTCCACTGTTTTTGCTATCTCTCTGATGAGTTTATGTTGTTTCCTCAGCCTAATGATGGCCTCCTTCACTTGCATGGACACCTCTTTGGACCTCATGTTGGGGGTTCCAGTGAACAGCTACCGAATGCAAATGTAACACTCAGAACCACCTCCAGGCCTTTTATCTGCTTGATTGGTCATGGGGTACCCAGGAAACAGGCCACACCTGGCCATGCAGCTGCTTGTCAGCCATTCGTTCCATTACTTATGAGCCACCAACGATGGGTGTGTGTGCATGCCACTGGCTGTACTTCCTGAATGGTTAGTGCCCCACTTTTGTCAAACCCTTTGAATTACAGCTGAAAGTCCTGACTTCGCTCCCATCTGGGTGTGTTTCCTTTCAACTTCAATGTGGTGGTGTACAGAGGCCAACTGCCAAAACAGTTATCCTTGTTCCAATATTTCTGGCCCTGACTGTATTTTATTAATATTGTATATTGAATATGATGTACGAATTGTCTGTTGACGATAAATAAAGATTAATTGATTAATTGACTAGTGGCACTAAAGTGGAGAGGCTCAGGCTCTAGAAGGGGGAACAACTGGGAAATGGAAGTCTGAAGGAACCTCTCTCTCTTACGGCAGCTTGCCGTAAGAACAGACTTGTGTGGGCATATTTAGAATGGCATAAAAGACCTTTTATCTAATCTACAGCCTGCAAAGGCTTTATGTTAATGAAACAAACGGGCCAGTCCTTGTGCTCTCATTTTCCTTTCTCCCTTTCGCTTGGCACAAACAGTGGAAGAGGGTGCTTCCAAATGGAGGGTTCCAAGCACTACCAAATCAAAAGACATTGTGGAGCTATTCAAGCCTTACCCAACATGGCGCCCTCCAGATGTGTTGAACCACAACTTCCATCATGCCCAGCCAGCATAGATTGGCATTGTAGCCCCACATATCTGGAGGGCACCAGGCTGCAGAAGGCTGAGTTATTTTGTCTTTCCCTCCTTAACAGATTTTCTTTGGTAAGAAAAAAACATGGAAGACATGGCAGGAAAACACGGGAGGGTTGCAAATGGAAGACAAGGTTGTCTGGATACCCTGTAAAATTCCATGAATGAACCAGGGCAATTACACAATAAAAGCCTTGTCTGGAAGCACCCTGAGTTACACATGAGCTGATTTTTCACATTGATTTAATTCTGGAGAAATGCCACCGACCGAGCCTTCTGCACCAATTGTTGTAGGTCCCTTCTGAAAATCTTCCAGTTTGACCCCGCTTAACTCTTATGATCCTCATGGAACAGAGCACAAGCTGAGATGGTAGCAGACATAATTAGCCGTACAATGATTTCCTGTATTATAAAAGCTCAGCAGAGAATTAATACAGAGACCTGGATAATTACATGCAGGCCCTTCAAAAGGAACTTGCTTCTAATCCAACCTTTGAGCCAAAATTAGAGAGACGGAGAGAAAGAGAGAGAGGAGGGAAATAATCTTACAGCAAACTAACATTACTATTTCCAGTAAAGGTACCAACTTTGGCATACATTATCTTGTTTGTCAGCAATTTGTGATTTTAAGAGAAGCATAACCGTCTAAAACCTCACATAGAGCACCAGCATTATTCAAGATGTGCCTTCACTTCTTTCCAAAACTTGTTGGCAAGTAGCACAGCGGCTGGTGAGGTGGTCCAGTGGATCGCAAACAGATGCTGTTGCTGCTGCGAAGTGGCCCAGGGAAGGGCACCCTTTATGCCCTTAGTGGTGGGCATCTTGCATAGAAAGGAGAGGGTAGCACAGTCAGCGCTGTGCAGACATGTGGCTGCTGACTGGAGAGCAGGGTCCTTTGCAGGTAATGATAATAATGCTAGTGCTGGCATTACAATTTGATGCAGGATAAAATTAAGATTATAGGAAGCTTTGGGTCTGCTTGACAAACTCACCCATATTATTATTCTGGGAACATTAAGGATGCAGATTCAGTTTATGTCTCTTTCAGATAAGACAAACAGGATCTGAAAAAGGATTTCCTGCTTCCAGGGAGAAAAGAAGAGGGGGGGGGAAGAGAGGGAGGCTCAACTCACCCGCGAATTCATTAAAATGGTTCCCAATGTCATATGCTTGATAGTTGTAACCGGTGTATTCATAATCTATGAACCGGACATGACCTGGAAAAGCAAAGACAGAAATAGTTGGGAGTGGGACAGGTTCTCTGGCAGATCAGCTGCTTCTGAAAGAGACAGGAGGGCTTCTCTGACATTTGTCTTTTGAAGGTTTTTCTCGGGGCAAGGATCTGTGCATTTCGCAAAGCATTCTGCATTTGTGATAGTAAGGTAACAAACCTTCTGCCTTGTTGTAGATGATGTTCTTGCTCAAAAGGTCATTGTGGCAAAAGACTACTGGAGATCGGAGCTGGGACAAATGTTCCTTCATCCAGCAAATCTCTTCTTCTAACACCTCGAGGCTGGGAATGTGCACTTCCTGATGGAGGCTTGGGAAGGAAGACAAAGTGATGCCACGTCCACTTGCAGACATTAAAAGTGTGAGAGATGGATTTTTCTAAAATTAGTAAGATTTGTAAGGCAGGGTTCACTTATTCTGGCGAAAGACAGCTCCTAGAACACACTGCCCCTGCATAGCTAACCCATACTTTCAGTATAGTGCAATTTAAAAAGCACACATGGATCCGCTTGAATTTGAATTCAGTGTCTGGTCCAATGTTCGTTAGCTATTCAAATCCCCAAATGACCACATGAATGAGTGACCCCATATGGCTCTCCCTTATTTGGATAGTCACCATTTAAGGATTAAAAAGGTTTACATTTTTAACCTCTAAACTGCCATTACTTACACGTGAACTAACCGAAGGATCAGATCATACCCCAAAGGACTCTTAAAGGTGCAATCTTATGCACATTTAGACAGAAAAAGTTCTACAATGCCTGGGGAAAGCTGGGACTTTCAGGACTTTTTCTGTCTAAACATGTATAGGGTTGTGCCTGAAAATGCCTTATCAGCTTCTGCATGAAACCAAAGTGGGGTCTCTTTGGAGGAATAGCACATTGTTTTATGGCAGGGGTGGGAAACCTCTTTCAGCCAAGGGTCGAATTCCATTTCGGAGAAGCTCTTGGGGGGCCACATTCCAGTGGTGGGTAGGGCCAAAGGCTAAAGGGGGTGGGGACAAAAATGCCAGCATATTATAGCTTAAAGCTGTTACTGCCAATGACTCAGCCTTAGGCAAACATTTAAACCGTTGGGGGGTTGACTGTACAAAAGCCGGGAAACCACCAAATGATTGATGATTGGGGGAAAGATCGTGAGGCCAGGCGAAGGGGGTGTGGCTGTCTGGGAAAGCCTGGAGGGCCAGATTTGGCCCCCAGGCCTGAGGTTCCCCAGGCCAGTTTTATGGGCTTGATGTATGCCTTCCTTCAGTCTTGAACGTATTTACATAGTCAAGAGATTAACCACAGACTAGTACCATATGAAAGTGAGGAAAACAGCCTGAGTGGTGTAGTGGTTTGAATGTTGGACTAGGACTTGGGAGATCCGGGTTCTAGTCCCCACTCACTCAGCCATGAGGCTCACTGGGTGACTTTGGGCCTGTCACAGACTCTCAGCCCAACCTACCTCACAGGGTTGTTGTTGTGAGGATAAAATGGAGGATTATGTAAACCACTTTGGGTTACTTGGAGGAAAAAAGGTGGGCTATAAATGCAACAAACAAACAAACAAACAATAAAAGAAGAGCCACTGAAAGTTTAGGGGCTCTTGGCTCCCTTCAGTTTCATACTGGGATAACTGACTGCAAACAGCAGCTGTCACTGTTCTCTACATGGCAAGGTTTAGAATTCAATGCAAGCCTACAGCGATCTCATGCTGACCTGAGTGCTGGCAAGATGGCATGCCTGAAATACCCTAGGTACATTTTTCTATGTAAACAGCAGTTGTTGATTCAGTATGACCAGCCCCTGAACAAACAATTCCAGGTTTCTCTGATTGTGTAACGAAGGTGTGAGAGTGCAAAGATTTAAGAGTACTGTGGCACTGCTGTGCAACCCACTAAGCTGAGTCTTGATCCTATTATGGACCAGCCATTAATGGCCAATGGACCAGTTTACCTCTGTACGCTATTAGGCCTGTCTGCAGTAACACATTTCTTTGACCATGTTTAGTGCATGTCAGATGCAATCTGAAATGTGCTGTGCTCAGATCTCTTGCACTTTCACCCTTCTGCACTGGTGGAAGCAGTACAGAACAGCTGGAGTAGTATTGGGCCCGAAGGTAAACAGCGTTAAGTTGTATCTAGGCATGAATAAATAACGCTCCAAGTTAAGTTTGTATGTTTCAGTATGGTTTAAGAATATGCCAGAACTGATCTTTATTTCTGAACAGAAAATGCTCAAACCATGCTGAAAGACGTTTTAAAAGATGGGCTGTGCTCCTAGGATCTGTTGTAGTGTCTGAAGATGCCTAGAATACTATGTCAGAATACAGAGAGAATGCATCTATTCTAGAGGAGAGGACAGATGCACAAGAAGCATCTGGAAGCATTCCAGAATACAAAATTCTTCTCTCTAAAAAGTAGTCAATGTTTATGCATCTTAAAAAGCAGTGGATTGTAGTTTGGTCAAAGAGGACAAATAACCTTTGTTTTTAGCATCAAGCAGAATGATCTGCACCTTTATAACAACTTATAGATGGAAGAAATACCAATCACGTTGAAAAGCTTGTCCTTTTTATTACGACATTTCAGTGGCGAAGTCTAGGATCCAGTCATGCCCTTGCCGTTCTGCTGTGTGAGGTGTTTTGTTTTAATTAGCTCTAATGAGTTCTCTTTTTCCAATTCATTGCTTGGTCCCCTCTGCTTGCACCCTATGCTTAAAATAACTACAGCAGAATAGACCAAAGCTGCTGGGTAACTATGTATTTACTAGACATTAGCTTTTGATTTTTTTACCTGGAATTTGATGCCTTTCTGGCAAACTCAGTTTTCACGATGTTGAAATACTTGTACAGTCTGTGCCACAGACAGGACTTGGGGAGACTCCCATTGGTGTGAATCCTGTGCATTTTTGCCATTTCCTGGGCTACTAGCCTAAAAGAAATCACAAAGTCAGAGCTGTTCAGTGGCTATACACACAGCTTTCAATGAAAGCTGTAGCAACCTCTAGAAAAATAAAAAATGCTTGTAATGCTGAATTGTTTTGTAAGTGGAAATTAATAAAAATACATAGTTATAAAAAAGAAAGTGTCTCATTACAGCATTTCCACTTTACTGCCATAACACACTTCCTCTTGGTATCTCCACACTCTTCGTCATCTGTCAAAATTGGGATTTATTCCCATAAGGACACATCAGAATGGGGCTACTTAGATAAGACTGGATGCCCTCAACTGAGGGCATCCAGTCCCTACAAGCGATAAATGCCTGAGATTCATGTCACGGAGGCATTCTCCATAACGCCCAAGCAGAGACACTGTTGAGCAGTTCTTCAATTCTGTATCACAGCCCACCTCCCCATCAGATGCCCTCCAGAACTTTTGAACTTCAACTCCCATCAGCCCCAGTCAGCCTGGACAATGGTCAGGCAGTCTGGGAGCTGTAGCCCCAAACACCTGGCGGGCACTAGGCTGGGAAAGGCTGCTGTACCACCTCTGACCTTTATTGGTCGGGGTGGGGCAGGTTGTCCTTCAGACACACCCCCATTAACATTACAGAGCCAAACTAGAAGTGTATAAATTCCTGTGCAGGTCTACCTTAAAGCAGATTTATTCTCCCTGTTGAGTGTTATTAAAATGACCTGCCTATCTCTCCCATTCCACACACACCTGAATATATCTGGCTGTCGGATATCTTCCGGTCCCAGCGCATTCCCTGGCATAAACTCATAGCAATAGCCATTCTCGAAGGTGCAGTAGAGATTGGGGGCACAGCCGTGGTCTTGAAGCACTTGGAAGTTTCTCAGCTCATTAGCTCGGTCCACGATAAGCTCTGTCTTCCTGCCATAGACCCGCACCAGGACTGCATCCCTCATGTTCTCATCTGTGAAGCAAGCCATGAGCTTGTTGGTAATGCCTTCAGTGAAGAGCTTGATGAGGAACCAAGAGAGAGACAAACATTCGCTCATAGTGTTTTGGTACAAAACATCAAAAAGGGAAAAATCCAAAAGCGCCACCGAGTATGGACTGTAATAATAATGTATTTATTGTGCAGATCTCTAACATGCATGTGGACTATAAAAATGGTTTATTTACTATGCAGATCTCAAAATATGCTCTACCTGTTTCGAGGCTAGATCTCTTCCTCAGGAGCAACTGATTTCTTAGAAGAGCCTGCTTCTGTTGGTACAACCAAGGTTGCTTGGGCAGGGATGGGAAGACGGGATAACAGTGGGTTGTATCCAATGTTAATCTAATTTAAGTCCCATTCATTTCAATGGGTCTTCTCTAAGTAGGATTAACATTAGCCTACTGATTTAACGAGCAGGAGAGGGCATTCCAATTTGAAAGGATTAAATGTCCCCACTTAAGCTTGCCATGCTGCCATGGTATTTAGAGGAAATCTTAAGTATATATAACATAGAGACCACATAAAAACAAAGACAGTAGTGCTGGTCCATGAGGGGAAAAAAATCCCAAATCCACAGTTGGGCAATACCTTTATTAGGACCATCTAAAATTCCACAAAAATGTGTAAGCTTTTCATCCTCAATGATGAGGAGTTCTAGAGAACTTGAAAGCTTGCACATTTTTTGTAGATTTTGCTTGGTCCTAGTAAAGGTATTGTCCAACCCTGGGTGGAGACCACAGTTGCTGTAGCAATTGAAAATGTGGTTGCTGCCCTTCCATTTTGGCAAAACAGCAGCATCTCACTCTTGGATCCAACTACGCTGCGTGCATGAGAGCTACCTCCTTCTCATTCTCCTAAACAACTGTACAGTCTAGGCCAGCCCTCCCCAGCCTGGCGCCTTCCAGATGGACTGGGCTAAAACTCCCATCATCCCCAGCCAGCACGAGCAATGAGGGTGAGGGACGTCATAGTTCAACATGTCTGGAGGGCACCAGCCTGGTCTGGATTTTAGAACTGTAGAGAAGCAGGCACAGCAGAGCCTTTCATGCTGCACATTGGTGCTCTAAGCTGCAGCAGCAAAGGAGAACAAAACTGCATTCCATGTAAACAAGCTGTGTCCACAAGACATCATGCATCTGCAGGCCGTGATGCAAGAGCAACATCGCTTCCCGCACCTTCACTGCCAGTGACCAACAGAATATTCTTGGGTTGCAGCATCAGTGGAGTGGCTGTTTCTCCAGACTGCTTCAGACGCAATGTCTCTGCTAGCTGGAGATGGTCTGTTAGCCCCAGTTCAAGTTTTGTCACTGCCACAAACATGCCAGGTGACCTTAGGCTTACCATCTGCAGTGTGGGTATAATACTGACCATCCCTTGCAGGGTTGTTGTGGGGATCACTGAGATTCTGTATGTAAAATTCTTTGAACATTCTATCGTGCTGTATAAATGCCAAGTATCATTTGTTGTTATTTTCTAGGCACAGGAAGAAGACATGCACACCATGATTTGCAGTGGACAACACAAGTGTTTGTTTGGACATAACTGCATGGAAGGAATCTGTAGCTCTCAGCTTCACACGTGAAGAAATGTAGTATGTGAAGCAGCCAGGTCCTTGCATTACCTGTCTCCAATAACTAGGAATTTTTGCTGGTGCCTCCGATTCTAAAAACAAGTAATACTGATCATCCATGTCCATTTCCCTGGTTCAACAGATCCTCCTGTGTTCCTTGATTACCTTTCCAGAAGTGGGAATAGTTAATCCTAATGCTCTGGATCAATTATATCTATTTAAAGAAGCAAATACGTTTCTACCTAGAATGTACAAATTTCCTATACTGTTTCCTGAGATTGCCATATTTTAGCCAAGTTCAGCAGCGATAACCTCCAGGAAAAGAAATGAAATGCGGTGCAAAAGAGGCTAGTGAAATTACTACCAAGACTGAGTAGCCACAGCAGGAGGGAAATGACCCAAACTGGAAACCACGGCAACAAGTGCCTTGGGACGACCCATTTGCCTTGTTCATTAGTACATATCTTTTGGGGTTGTGCCCTGGAAGCCAACATAGTGCAGTGGTTAGAGTGTTGGACTAAGGACAGGGAGACCAGGGTTCAAACCTGCACTCAGCCATGGAGCTCACCTTGGGCCAGTCATTCTCTCTCATCTTAGCTAACTTCACAGGGTTCTGGCGAGGATAAAACTGGGGCACGGGGAGAGCTATGCTGCCCTGAGCTCTCTGGAAGGAATTCTGAAATGCAAACTGTTCGAAAAAAGCTGATATCTTGCACACTTTCTTATAGGCATGAGAGTCAGCAAAGGAGCAGCTATAAGAAAATGGGAAAAACAGGATGCTGAAGTCAGATGCTTTAGCAGTGCTGTTGTACTGGCTGAAGAAAGGATGGGTTGTATAATATCTCTGTGATTAGCTCTTGTCCTCTGCTGATGACAGCGATAATGCAAGTCTAGTTCTAATATTAGAATGGCATGGATCTATAAAATGAGAAGCTAGGTTCAAAAAGACTTGTAATCCACCGTAGTTTTAGAATGCACCAAGACCTAATGCAGCTTTCCCTAACCTGGTGCCCTCCAGACGTGTTGGACTATAACTCCCATCATCCACAGCCAACATGTGCTGGGGATGGTAGGAGTTGTAGTCCAACATATCTGCAGGGCGCCAGGTTGGATAAGGTTAACTCAATCCATCTGGGCAGCACTTCAAATATCATGGCTGGGAAGGCAACAGAGCCAGTTTTTACAACCATGAGCCTAGTCACACTTTGCTTGCATGAGCCTGGTCACACTTTGCCTAGACTGCGTCATGCTCGTGGGGAATGGATCATCCTAACTCAGCTCACTGTGAATACAATCTGCAAGTGAACATGCTTCTGTTTGGCCTGCATGAGGGAAGTTTGTGCAAAAGGGCAGCTTGTGCTCATGAAGATGATTTCAAACAATCCTTTGGATATAGGCACCATGAAATCAGGGCAAGGATTCATAAGGAACATAAGAAGAGCCATGCTAGATCAGACCACAGGTCCATCTAGTCCAATATTCTGTTCACACAGTGGCCAACCAGATGCCCACGGGAAACCCACAAGCAGGATATGAGTCCAAGAGCACCCTCCCGCCCATGTTCCCCAGCAACTGGTGTACATAGGCTCACTGCCTCTGATAATGGAGGCAGCATATAGCCATCAGGACATACAGCCATTGATAGCCTTTTCCTCCATGAATTTGTCTAACCCCCCTTTAAAGCCATCCAAATTGGTGGCCATCACTATGTCTTGTGGTAGCGAATTCCATACTTTGACTATGTACTGTGTGAAGAAGTACTTCTTTTATCTGTCCTGAATCTCCCACCATTCAGCTTCATGGGATGACCCCAGGTTCTAGTATTATGAGAGAGGGAGAAAAATGTCTCCCTGACCACTTTCTCCACACCATGCATAATTTTGTACACCTCTATTATGTCTCCTGTTACTCACCTTTTCTCCAAGTTAAACAATCCTAGCTGTTTATTACTAAAACAGTCTAATGCAGGAGAGGGCAGACTACAGGCTTTCGGAACCCCTTAGTTGTTTTTCCCAGAACCTCAGAACCACCAGCTAGAGCTTGGTCCAAAGGACAAACACTTAGAATTAAAGAATTCTGAGCCCAGGAATTTGATTTGAATACCAGAACTGAACGGAGCTCTCAGTCCTTTCACACAAAAATCCACTCCTGGTTACCCCTAAGGTTTCTTCATTTCAGCAATATAATTTAGGGCAGAGTGAATCATTTTATTGCTGCTATTGTTAGACAAGTGGGAGTCAGAAATCTTTGCTGATCTACTTCAGATCATCCAGATATCTATTAGGAGATCATGTGTATGTATCTTTGCTGGTTTGTAATAGTGTCAAAGTCAGAAATAAAATGTTAAAGAATAAGTTTTTTAAAAAACGGTTTTGTGTGGACTGTCCCTAGGCTATATTTCTCATCACTCAGCAGCTCACCTGAAGCACAGCTGCTACACGTATCTCCTCCCTCTCTGATCTTGGACAGTGAAAAGACCTGCCATCCTGGGGAAAGCAAGTAAAAAGAGCATGCAGCCAGGCAAGGGTCCACCCCACGGCCAGTACTCAGAGGAGTGCAATGGGATGAAAGTGGATGGGAACAGTCATGATGACCGAATGAGAACTGGTGGAAGAGGGGGTGGAAGAGGGGATATACTAGTCGAGAGCAATGTCAGAGGGAGTGGAAGCAGTGAGCCTATGTACACCAGTTGCTAGGGAACATGGGTGGGAGGGTGCTGTTGCAGTCATGCCCTGCTTGTGTGTTCCTGGTTGACAGCTGGTTGGCCACTGTTGGGAACAGAAAGCTGGACTAGATGGACCCTTGGTCTGATCCAGCATGGCTCTTCTTATCTTCTTAAACAGCCCCAGGGTAATTGTATTTGATGTATTTTTCGTGTAAGCTGCCTTTGGGGTCATTCTGAATTGAAAAGCAGGATGGATGTTGGGGGGGGGGGAATCAATCAATAATACCCAAACCTAGAAGAGCTCTTGACAAGCCCTGCCTAGTTCAGAGAAGCATCTCTGAATTTGGGCAAAGAATTTGGCAATGCACGACAACAAAAATGTAGGGTCCAGAGTCACAAACAAACGGAATGGGTGACACTGGAGTCCCAGATCAATGGAGACATCTCTAATGAGGACGCCTGCATTGCTGCTTTGACCGCTCCTTACAGATGGACAGAGGGTTTTGTTCTGTCCTCTCCACTTGGCTGGCTGCCTCAGCATATGGGATTCTCTTTTTCCTCTTGCTTAAAAAACAAGCAGTTGGACTTCTAAGTCTGCTGTCTCTGTGTGCTTCTCAGATGTGCTCAGAACACCGCCTTTCCCAGGGCAGTATTAGATTCTCAGCCATTTCTCTAGGCCAGAGGTGAGTTGACTTGTGGGATCTACCTTGGGTGTTGTTGTTTTTTACTAGAACCAAGTAACCAACCTCAGCAGGTGCAAAAGAGTGGCTCAGGCAGGTGGCCATACATAAGAATTAGGTGCCTCTGAGCACATGCACAGCCCAAGAATTCATGACTGGTACCAGAACCAACTTCAAAAATCCATTCCTGGTTCTTCCCCATATGCATGCTTTTTTAGTAACCTAGTTTAGGGGGGGAAGCTTTGTTGTTGTTGGGCCAGTGTCAATACCTGGAATCTTTGGGCAGCTGTCAGGGCCCCAGGGCCCCTTAAAAAAATTATTCCAGCCAGCTCCTCAGAGCTAGGTCTAGCCACCATTTTAATTTCCCATGAAATATCCCCAACATAGCAATGGCCCAGGGCATTGTGGGAAATTGAAATATCAGCTAAACCCAGCTGCCTGGCACTGTTCAGAACTCTGCTTAGAACACTGCCTGCCCAGCACTGCCAGGTAAGCTTGCCACAGCCCTCTAATGGAGAAGGACACACTAGAAGACACCTTTCTCAGGGCCTCCTCAAACCTGGAGCCAACCCCAGGGAAAGGTCTGGCACTGAAAACTGCCAGAGCAAGCTACCACATTGCACCAAAATGCCTGTATGAAGGGGGTAATATCAGACTGCTAGTGCCTTTCACACATCCTCATATCATCTGCTTTGCCCTTAGTGACGGTTGCTGACATTCTGAGGACAATACAGGAGCAATAATTATAGTTCACAACGCAGGAGTGGGGTTTAATTTGAGCCAGGCTCACCAAGGTTTAACCTGTTTTCATTGCCTGCCTGGGCTCATGTAGTATCTATCTATCTATCTATCTATCTATAGGTGTCTTTGCCACACTCCAGTATAACCAAGTAGGGAAGAGACCAGCTCTGCTGACCACCTAGAAATTGGGCAGCAATGCCAGCTCACCTCCAAGAAGTACCAAGTGGGGGTGAGGGAGAAGAGGTAGTAGTTAATTGGTGGAAGAATGGCTCAAACAGTTCACTTTCCATACATTTCTGCAGTTGTACAAGCGTTGAGAGAAACTCCCCTATGAGGAAATGTTACAACATCTGGGGTGGGACTGTTTAGCTTATGCAAAAAGCAAGTACAGGGAGACATGACAGAGGCCTAGAAAATGACGCATAGTGTGGAGAAAGTGGATAGGGAGACATTTTTCTCCCTCTTATAATATTAGAACCCGGGATCATCCCATGAAGCTGAATGGTGGGAGATTCAGGACAGATAAAAGGAAGCACTCCTTCACATGTTAGTCTCTACCACAATATGTAGTGATGGCCACTATTTGGATGGCTTTAAAAGGGGATTAGACCAATTCCTGGAGGAGAAAACTATCAATGGATACCAGTCATGATGGCTATATGCTACGTCCAGTATCAGAGGCAGTAGCATCTGTATACCAGTTGCTGGGGAACATGACCGGCATGGCTCTTCTTATGTTCGTATGCATTTCTATGATACCCAAATGCTGATGACCTGAACTCTGGCCTTGTTTTTAACTGTTCTTTGCTATAAAGCTTATTGAGGGGTTTTCCCCCTGCAGGCCTTAATAGGATTATTGTCATTTTTCCCCCATTGCATTCTATTCCATTCCATTCCATTCCATTCCATGATTTATTTATTTATTGCAATTTATCTACCAATCCTCAATTGCCCTGTGCAAATATTATTATTTTGTTGTATAACCCTTCCATCCTAAAGGAAAATGTTTAGCCTTTCAGAGGCCCTTCTGATGATATCAGTCTCTCAGTTAATATTGCCTACAGTTTCCCTTTCTACCTTCTGACCTATTATGTTTGTGATAGTCCACTACTAAATGCTTGGCTACTTATAAAACAGTCCTATAGGAGAAATTATCTAAGTCAGACTTCCCCAACCTGGTGCCATCCAGATGTGCTGGACTATAACTCCCAGGATCCATCAGCCAGAGGGCACTAGACTGGGGAAGGCAGATCTAGGTAACTGTATGGTCACAAATTGCACCATACCTACTACCATCTCAAATCCAGTCACTTCTGCTGAATCTTTAAAATCCGAGTTTTCCATTTTCAAAAAGAAGGAGAAAAGAAAGAAAAAGAGAAAACGCATGTTCTCAGCACTCATCCTTATGCAGAAAATATGTGATCAATTTCTGCAACGTTTTCAGAAACCAAAACAAGGCACCTTATACAACTCCCACTAGACACAGTACTTCATGCTTAATCACTACCCTTAACGCAAGTTTCTCTCTTGTGGTTTCCATACGCCATCTTTGCCCGCTGCAACTGCTCCCATGCCCTAGAGTAACTCAGTGTGCAACTAAGCCTCAGCATGTGCAAGTGAAACGGCCACATATTCCTTCTCTGTTTACCCCTGCCTTCCCTTCCTCTATTGGTTCCCCAGTGTCAGATTTTTAGATTGTAAGGCCCTCAGGGCAGGGTCCTATCCTCTTGAAGTCTGTAAAGCACCATGCACAGTGATGGCACTATATAAGTAATGTAACAACAACATCTGCTTGGCCTCCAACCAGTAAACACCCCTACACACAGCATCAGGATTCAACCTGGAAGAATCAGCCACCTCCCCCAACCTGGTTTATTGGACTACAATTCCCATCATCCCCAACCAGCATGGCCAATGCTCAGGAATCCTGGGAGTTGTAATCCAAAGCATCTGGAGGGCAACAGGTTGGGGGAGGCTGCCCTAAAGGTATCAGAGCCTAGGGATGTATGAGAATTTTGTTTTTGCTCGCAAAACGACGTGCCACATTCACACCTTCAAACGTGGCCATGAACACGTTTGTTGAAAGTGGTCGTAAATTGCTGAATACGCGCTTGCATTTGATTTCCACTGCTTTCCTACATTTACTCAAAATTTTCTAAATTGACGTGAATTCAGTAATTTGTGCAGATTTTCCCCAGAGATTGCATCAGTCCCAATATCAGAACTTTACAGTGCAATCCTATGACTACCCATAAGAAAGCCCCATAGAGTTCAGTGGGACTTATATGTGGGTAAATGTGTATAGGATTATAGCCTCATTTGCACTGGGATTCAGCAGCTATGGTTGCTAACCCCGTATGGGCTTAAATAGATCCATGAAGGAGAGAATCTTGACTGGTCCACAATCACAGCTGCAATGATCCCAAAGTCCAGTCTCTTTCCTTGCCCGGTCTGATATGAATCAAGACCCCTGAATGCTACAGGAGGCAGGAGACAATGGGCCAATTCACATGACACAACAGCCCATCTTGGGTAATTTAACCCCTGATGAGCCATGGCACATGCCAGACCCCATTTTGAATATGCTACCCCCGATCAGTGGGTTGCCATGTCATCCGAACCCTGCCATCAGGGTTAAACAATCCTTGCATAATTCTTGGCTTGTTAAATAGGTTGTTTAATCCTTGCATAACCCTTGATGGCCAAGTTCGCATGACATAACAACTTCCGATTGGGGGTTGTAAATTCAAATTGTGCCCGGCGTGTGCCACGGCTCACCATGGCTTAAATAACACACGGTGAGCCCCAGCATGTCATGTGAACCAGATCATTATTCCTGAAGGCTGGATCTTCCAGAGCCTTATTTTTTCTGACCACTACTGATGGACACACAGGGCCAGCCTCAGACATTGCTGCTGCCTGAGGCAAAGGACAAGAAGGTGCCCTCTCCCCAGCCCACCTGGACTTTAACTTACTTTAATACTAGCGATGGGATAGCATTCTCCACCCCATATGAGGCAGCAAGCTAGTGTAGGGGCCCCAGGACAGGTTGTGTGGCATACACAGCTCTGTCCTCCAACGAAGGAGACTGTAGGAGGAACAGCTGCCACATGAGGTGGTTGCCTCATCCTGCCCAATGGTAGGGCTGGTTCTGGATGGACATCTTCAGGTCACCCAGCTGTAGGTGGGATATTAAAGGAGGCCAAAGGTGGTGCTTCCCTTACTCTCTTAGCTACTAATGCCATACAGCTACTGGGTCTTGTCCACACCAGTCAGGTGATTCTGGAAAGACTCTGAATGCCATAAATGTGTGGGTACCGCATTACTAATTGCAAGTTAAGGCCCATGGAATTTTATGCGGGTAGAGTGAAGGGTTTATCGGGGGCTCTTTTCCCTATTCCTATATCCCCACTTCCTTTGTTTTAACCACTTTCCCCACCCCCACTCCCCAGTTCCCATTCCTTCACCTCCACAATTTCTCCATCTTGGCAAATATAGGGGAGGACTTTATTTATGGGGGGATGTGTGTGTGTGTGGGGGGTGTTAATGAAACCCACAAAATCCACACTCTAATTTTAGCCAAATTACCCCCACCCCCCAGTAGCCTTCTAAAACAGTAGTTAAGCTGACAGTCACAAAAGGCCCCTCCTGTAATTTGAGCACTGCTGATTAGTCAGGCATGTAGCATATGGACAGAACCTCTGCCCCAAAGAGCTTACAGCCTAGTCTTTCATATCTAGTCTTTCTTTCCCAGCTCTCTGCAGATGACCTTTACCATTCATTTCTGCACCGCTCCCTCCGTTTGATTATACTTGACAATTTATAAATTTGTAATGATCCTTCTGCCACTGACTCCCCATGCTTGCTGGGAGTCTGTTTGCTGAGGGCAACCAGCCAAATTAGGCATACAAACAAACATAAGCAATTCAACTCTTGTCCTTTCAAACCACAGTATCATTTCCATATAGGCTTCAGGGTCTCCTACAGGTGGTGCTGGCTCCCTTCTCCTTTTTGAAGGGCACATGGGGAAGGAAACATATGTTCAATGTGCTCTTTG
Organism: Heloderma suspectum; assembly: GCF_057233095.1. NCBI lineage: Eukaryota > Metazoa > Chordata > Lepidosauria > Squamata > Helodermatidae > Heloderma > Heloderma suspectum. The sequence continues at coordinate 248,511,502 of NC_139461.1, forward strand.
ACCACTATGGGATTCATAACCCCCTTTTTAAAATGGTGTCATTTGTATTTTGATTAATTTTCTTTTTATTGTTATACAAAAATCAAAGGTATCTGTCTTGGCCATAAGGAAAACCATATTAGTGGAAATACCTTTATTGTTAGCTGCCTTAAGCAATATTCTGTTGGAAAGGTGAAATATAAATGTTCTTAATAAATAATATGCAACCAGTTTTAATCTGCTGTAATCTTAGGGCTGGATGTTAGAGCAGTGATTTAGTACTCGTTCCACTCAGATGCTTGAAAGTTGTGATATTGCGGAAGCTCACAATGACTTAGTCCAGGATATGAATTTGTTCAGCTCCTAATCCTCACTTCACGTATGGAGTGAGCATCCCCCCTCCCCCAAGTTCATTGGCTCGTATCTGGGCATGTGTCTCCCTCCTTCCATGGCACTTCGAACGCGGCCAAAATAGCAGCCTAGAACCTTGGGAAATGGAGGAATGGAGGCTTCTCAGACAGACCTGCAGCTAGATCCTTCAATTACCGCAACAACATGGCAGGGTGATGGAGAAGGGACAATGGAGGTAGGGTTCATGGACTCATGAAAGGGGGAGGGAGCTCATGGAAGGGGGCGCTCCGTCAGACCCTGTCTGTTAACATTCCTGGAATTGGGTTCAGAAACCCGCCCCCTCATCTTTTCAATTTTGGGGGTTGGGGGAGAGAATACCTCCATTTGCTGAGGCCTATTCTGAATCGAGTTTGCCCATCACTACTTGACAAGACAGCAAGGACAGTTCCAGAGTACAATGTCACTGCTGCCATATGCATGGGCAGAAACAGCTCAGCAGAGGATGTCATTTCAAAGGCAGCATCCTCCAAACACCCTTAGGGTGCTTCCAAACAGAGGGCCCCTAGCACTATCAATCAGAAGGCAGTGTGCAGCTATTCTGTCTTTCCTTTCTTGACGGATTTTCTGTGACAAGAAAAAATACGAATGAAGTGGCTGGGAAAACATGGGACAGTTACGAGCAGAAGACAAGGCTATCTAGACCCCCTGTAAAATTCCTTGTCTAAGGCAGTGCGATGACACAGTAAAAACCTCATCTGGAAGCACCCTTACTCTACACGAGGGAATACCGAATAGCATCTACCTTTCTTCACAGCATGGATTCAAAGCAAAAAGGAATAGCAATTCTTCATGCCTTACTGAAGCAGGAGACACAGACACATTAACTTCAGCATCAAAGTACTTCACTTCAGTAATACGGGAATAAACTACTGTTGTTTGAAATGGCAGGTGTAAAAACAACATGAAGTATGTAAGGGCCAGTGGAAACTGGTGGCTCCAACATCAGTAGGGCAGTGAGTCTGCTCTGGATTTCAGTCAGAACTCTAAAGGAGCTATTCAAGGTAGCTTCTTTAGAATTCTGACTGAAACCTGGAGCAGATCCACCACCCCACTGGCACTGGAGCCACCAGCCTCCACTGGTAAGGACCATGCCTTTAAGCCAAGGCTGGGGAACTTGTGGCTGTCCAGATGCTGATGAACTACAACTCCCATCATCCCTGACTTTGGTCATGCTGCCTAGGGCTGATGGAAGTTGGGAGTCCAACATCGTTGTGTGGTCCCTAGATTCCCCACCTTGCTTTAAGAGATTGAGATGTTAAAATCAGATGATCAATGCCACTATAAAACTACACCAGTTAATCTGGAGAAGGTTCCAAGGAGAAGAAGTTTCAAGTAAACTGAGCATGCCTTCCTCATCTTAACTAGAGCAGGTTGTTGAGCATCCCGGTTTCATTCAGGGAGCCAACATGCAGAATTGCTGAAGTCTCTATCTACGCTCATGTGAAGCAAGTTGACCTCATTGATGTTGTGCAAGCATGTGCTATTAAATCTTTTGATCCAGGGACTGTGTGTGTTGTATTGAACAAAAGGGGTCTTTCAACCCATGGGCCATAACTGAGCACTGCCATAGTATAAATAGGAATAGAAAAATAAACATATTTTCCATATTTGTACTGACCGTACAATGGAAAAGGCAACTACACAGAACCAGTGCATGGCTCCATATGTGACGTTTTACAGCAAGCTCCTTTCCCGTTTCATGGTGATACAGGCTGATGTGAGCTACAAGCGGATTCTTCCTAGAACTGTATCCCCCTACTGACTAACTCTTTTGGGGATCTCAAAGTTGTCAAAAGCCATGGCTGCATGACAGCTTCCTGCATAATCCTGGTTTGATGTTTGGGTGCATTTGGAAGTCCAGGTAGCAGCATCTGGAAAAAAACAGCAGGGTATAGCACAGAGTTTAATGTAGCAGCATCACTCCTTGCTGAGTGTGTGTGGATAGCTCTGGCCATAGACAGCTTGTTATTCCCCATGACTGCCCTGCAGACAAGCTGGGCAGATTGGCATAGATTGTGCACAGATCATGTGTGCCTTGCAGGGATCACGCATCCCAGACTGGAAAACTGAATGCATCCCAGACCTGAGGAGCCATAGAGCCATGCTCTAAGATTGTTGGGGAAAGAGGCATCTTCATTCCATTTCTGTTTTGCAATGTGAAAACTGAGTCACAGAGAACAGAAATTACATGGCCTGACTATAGGCAGGCAGGGACTGCTCCAAACATTGGATTACACTGCCTTGTGCATGAAGTCCCCTACTAATTGATCTTAAACAAGAAAAGAACATAATGAGCCATATACAATATGTAATCTATTCATCTGTGAATCAATTGTTTATAACCACTAAAAGACCTGTTTGGGGGCGGGGAGCAGAAGAGCATGCATCTTGCGTTTAGAAACTATGAGGGATAGAATGGGTGTGCTGGACACCACATATTTAGGATTTCACCCTTGTAATAATCCAACCTTCCCCATCATAGTGCCCTCCAGGTGTTTTGAATGACAACTCCCATCAGCCCCAGCCATCACGACCAATGGTCAGTGATAGTGGGAGTTGTCATCCAAAACATCTGGAGGGCACCAGAGAAAACTGTGATGTGGATTCATCACCTTGTACTGTACTCCAAACTACAGTCACAGATTCAAATTCCTGCTTGACCCGTAGCCATGCGCAGAAAGGGTGGGAAAGATCCACCCTTTAACCATCCTAATACAACAAGGGGTTCGATCCATTTTTAGCCATTCTTAGAGTAGACCTATTGAAATCAATGGCGCAAGTGATTTCAATGGGTCTGTTCTAAGTATGACTAAAAATGGATCCAACCCAAGATGAGTAAGGGTGCTATGGAGGGGGGGGGGGTTACTCACTGCTCAATGATCTTGTGCAAGCTGTGCCCATAGACAAGGCTAATATTAATAACGGGTTGGGTCCATCTCAATGGCGAAAGAAGTACACCCATCCTAGCATCAAAACCCCAGCCTAGACTTGTTGAATGCTCTAAAAAGGCTGGGAGGTGAATTCCACCATTCCCACCTCCCCACGCCCCTCGCGGTGCCTCCTCCTCCTTCACTGCCCTGCGCAACCAGCCCAAGATCCTCAGCCCGGCGAGCGAGGGGAGGGCGTTTGGGGAGGTTCCGCTGTTTGTGCCGCCGCCTGCCACCAGCCAACTCCGTGCTGCTCTTCTGCGTTCCGTACCTTGGTTTTAACTCGCTCGGTCTCCCATTGTGGTCTCAGCTTTCGGATCAGCTGCAGAGCCCCCGGCAGGACGTTCGTCTCATCCACCGCAATGCTGACACGCTGGATGGCGGGGTAGCAGCTCGTGGGGACGCGCGGACTCTCCTCCTCGTCGTCCTCCTCCATGCCCCGCAGGCAGCCCGGCCACCACGCGGCTCTCTTCAGGTGCGGGGCGGCAGAGTTCGGGAAACGGAAGGAAGGGCTGCGCAGCCTTGGGGGCCGGCGGCAACTCCGCCCCCTCAGCGGCTGGAGGAGGGCGGGTCGGGAGCCCATGTGGAGGGGCTGGGAAGGGGCTGGCAGGGGAGGGGCCAGCCCCGAGCGGAATCCATGAGTCACTCCGCCGTCCCCGCCTCGCCACGCCCCGCGCAGACGGATCTTATTGGAACACCCAGCGCTGGCCGGATTGTGATGTCAGAGGGAGGACGCGTTCGCCAAGGCCGGCCTCGCCGAAGCAGCAGCAGCGCTACGGCGGCGGCGCCAAGGATGCTGCTGCCGCCATCTAGCCAGGTAAGGTGTACTTAGGTACCGCTCCAGGCATTGTTGGCAGCAGCAGCAGCTAGCTGGCAGCCCAGGTTGGAGCGTCAAGGTAAACGCAAGGCACGCCAGCTCTGCTCACGAAGAGGGAGCCGCCTCCTGGGTAAGAAGACCCCAGGGTGTTTTGAGGGGAGGCCTGCTCCGCGTATTGATAGGCAAGGGGGAGCAGTGTCAACCGTGAAACAGGCGTTTGTGTCTCCCAGCATTCGAAGCATGTATACTCGGAAGTAAGCCCTGCTGACCTCAGTGGGATTGACTTTCACGGGAACATAGTTCGGATCAGGCAGCCCATCAGGTGTGTGACAGGCAAGAATTCAACAGGTGCAGCTTAAGGACATCAGGAGAGCCATGCTGGATCGGACCAAGGGTCCATCTAGTCCAGCGTTCTGTTCACACGGTAGCCAACCAGCTGCCTGTGGGAAACCCACAAGTAGCATGTGAGTGCAACAGCACCCTCTTGCGCGGGTTCCTCAGTAACTGGTAAACAGAGGCATACAGAGCTTGTCCCAGCATGGTGGTGCTGCGATGAGAAAAGCTGAACCAGTCTAATTTCTACCTATCACGCAACGGTTAAAGGTGAAATGTCTCTGTCCAGGGGCAGGGTGGGAGAGAAGGTGTCAGTCATGTCTGAGATAAGTGTGGTGAATTGGCTAGTGTGTCAGACTAGGCCTGGTGAGACCCAGGTTCAAATCCCTGCTCAGCCTTGAAGCTCATTGGATGATCTATCTCTCAGCCTAGCCTACCTCACAGGGTTGTTGTGAGGGTAAAACTGTCTGAAAAGCTCCCATAAACCCCAGCCAGCATAGCCAATGGTAAGAGATTATGGGCTGTACTCCAAGCAAGTCCAACAGTTGACTAGGCACAAGCCGTGGAAGTATTGCTTTCAACCTGCAAGAAAAGGTACCTTTTTTACAACACAATCCTTAGAGGTGTTTATTCAGAAGTAAGCCCCACTGTGTTCCATGGGATTTACTCCCTGGTAAGTGTGTTTAGAATTGCAAGCATAGTCTAACTTTGCACACTTCTAGTTTAGCAATTTGGCATGAAAGCAGTGATGAAACCAAAAATGTGGGAAGCTGCCGTGTGGTGCACCCCTAAGAACAAAAGAATGGCCTTTCTGGATCACACCCAGGTCTGCCTAGTCCTGTGTTCTTCCCCCAGTAGCGACTCGATGCTTACAAGCAAGATATGGTCCCAAAGGCCTTCCCCTGTATGCTTCTTCTGGATGTGGGGGTAGCATGTCTCAAACCCATTCATGGACATATCCACTATGAATTTGCCCTAGCCTTTAAAAATCATTTAAACTTGGGGCCATTGAAGGATGCCATCATGCTGTCCATGACATTACATGGTTTTACATAGTGGTTGGATAACAATCTTGCTTGCCGTGCAAGTAAATCCAGGATTTCTTTTCCTTGAACAAACAATGGATTGTGTTGGACTGCAGCCTGGAGTCACAGATTCAAAACCCAGCTTGGCTCAACCACAAAGGTTGCTGCGTGGTTGTGGTATCCATCCTCTCTAGGCTTAGTTCCTTCATTTTTCTAATGGAAATAATTGACGTCACAGCTTTGGGTATGGTTGTTGTTCAGTCGTGTCCGACTCTTCGTGACCCCATGGACCATAGCACGCCAGGCCTTCCTGTCCCGTGCTCTCTCCCGGAGCGTGCTCAAGTTCATATTCATTGCATTGGTGATGCTATCTAGCCATCTCATCCTCTGCCATCCCCTTCTCCTTTTGCCTTCAGTCTTTCCCAGCATCAGGGTCTTTTCCAGAGAGTTTTCTCTTCGCATTAGGTGGCCAAAATATTTGAGCTTCAGCTTCAGTATCTGTCCTTCCAATGAGCACTCAGGGTTGATTTCCTTTAGGATTGACTGATTGGACCTCCTTGCAGTCCAGGGGACTTGTAAGAGTCTTCTCCAGCACCACAGTTCGAATTGGGTATGGTAAGGACAGTTATATGAATAATAGGGTGTTCTGTAAAGATTCAGTTGTGGTGTGGTACCTTAGAGCTGGGGTCTCTAACATGGTGTTAATGCGCACCAATGTGGCTGCAGACACCTCTCTTGGCACCCGCCAGGCTCCCCGCCCGTTCTGATTTTTATTTCTTATGTGTGTGTTTTTAATTTTTAACTGGAGGCTGGCATGCTTCAAAGTGAAGTCCTGTCCTTGAGCACCATCTTTATTTGGGTTCAAAAGAGTGAGTTTTGCATTTTTGAGCTCAGACCCCATCTCTGCCTTGTACTTAAGTTCTTGGGCAACTTACTTTTCTTTTAGTCTCACCAGTTTACCTTCTGGGAAATGAGTGTTTTGTGACTGGCCACAACCACCATGGAAGCCATTTTATGAAGTGGCAAACTTTGCCCCCATTGCAGCTATTTTGTGAGAATGCCCATGGCACACTCTCAATGTTCCAAATGTGCCCACCAACCCAAAACATTTGGAGACCCCTGCCTTAGAGTGCTGGCTGGTTGTGGATGTAATCAACCAACATTCAGCTCAGTGATTAGCATGGGAGTTTTATGTATTTATTTATTTTAGTACATTTCTATACTGTCTATTAGCCAGGTTCACTGTTTCTTAGCGTGACCAGGTTGTTCATGTATGAAACCCTGAAAAGAGTGGGAAAGAAACTGATATTATCTTTGTACTTAAGGTTAAGTGTAATATCCTTAAGTGTAAGTGGCTTGTTTGCACAGGTTTCTGTAATGGGCAAGGTGCGCTGATTACCTCAAGAGAAAAATTGTGGTTTTGTATAATGTTACATGATGTTCAGGCCTTAACACTGTGATAGTTAGTGGTAATATCAGTGGCTCAAGCATTTCACAGCCCTGCAGAATTGGTTGTGATTGCAGGTGTTCAGAATTTCACTGATATATCCTTTTTACATCATTGCAACATAGTGATGGCTCAGTGCAAAGGTTACTTCTCTAACAACCGGGCTCTGATGGTCAGTAGACAATCTGATCCAGGATTGGGAGTGCAGCCTGTTCTGGATGGGGTATTCCCTCTGAAGGATCAAGTCCGCAGCTTGTGAGTGCTTGCAGATCCAACATTGCTTCTGGATGTCCAGGGCCCCGTCTACATGGCACCGCTTTCACCCTTCACTCCATCGCAACTGCACAGCATTTCAGCCTCGAATTAGCTTCTGCTGGGATACACTCGCGATTTACTGTGGGCTTCCCTAACAGATGCTGCCGTGCCCTTTTTTTTTTTGCCATTATACTTTAATGTGCAGCTGTGCAGGCCTGTGAGCATGGGGGTGCGACACTTCAGTGGCTGTTCTGTATTTTAGGGGTTCTGTTGTGTCTTTCCATCCCTCGTTAGGTAAAAAGTGGGTGTTCTGTGTGCTCCTTCATTTCCATGCCATCTGTTTGTCTGTTCCCCAGCCAGAGACTGTCACGATGGTTCATACTCACAAGGTGTGAGCTGTACGTGCCTACCCAGTGCTCCGAAATTGTGGCCAGAGTGAAGTTGGTCCTCCCCCAAGACCCCCCTGGCCCTTGGGCACTGGGTCCAAAAGCAACCGTTGCGAAGATAGGAAGCTGCAAGAATGTGAGAAAGTGTGATTAAATTAAAATGCTTCTGTGTGCCTCTGTAACTGCACAGCTGTGAAGGGACAGGGGGAGTAAAGGGGCATCACAGAGTGACACAGGCGCTACGCACGCCTACAACATGCCCTCTGCAAAATGCAAAGTCGGTTTGGGGAAGAGACAGACGGCTCACAACCATGGGGAAACCCACAGCAAATGAAAAACATCGCAGCAAAACGCCGCCTTGGAAACCCACATTTTCCGGGAGAAAACCACGGATGGCTGCGAAGTGGCAACTACATCGTCTGTCCTGAGGGACCTCAACTTGCAGCCGCCCCAGAATAAAAGGCTCGTGTAGATGGGGCCTAGGTGGCTTGTATAGCCAGGAGTGCCTTTGTCCAGCTTTGGCTGGTGCACCAATTGCGCCCCTCCCCCAAGACGACAGAACTAGCCACAGCAATCCATGCCTTAATCATTTCCCATTTCGATTACTGCAATACGCTCTGTGTGGGGCTGACTTGAAGAGTGGAAACTTCAGCTGGTGGAAAATGCTGTAGCCAGATTGCTTTCTTGCATGTGTTTTGTAGACCATATTACACCAGTCTTAGATTGATTACATTGAACATAACATAAGAAGAGCTCTGCTGGATCAGACCAGAGGCCTATCTAGTCCAGCATTCCATCCACACAGTGGCCATCCAAAAGTTTTGGGGAAGCCCATAAGTAGGGCATGAATGCAATGGCACCCTCCCACTTAATTTCCCCAGCAACTGATATACCTCTTTCATTGGCTTCCCATTTATTTCCAGGTCTGGTTCAAGTCCCTAAATGGTTTGGGGCCAAGATATCTGGAGGACCTCCACCTCCTATATGAACCTGCCTATAGCTTGCAATTACCGTCAGAGGCCCTGTGGTATGTCCCACCACCAAGAGGAAGTAGATGGGTGGGAACACGGGATAGGTCCTCTTCTGTAGCAGCATTGTGATGGAGTAGAATTCCCTCCCTAGGAAGATAGGAAGCTGCCTTATACTGAGTTAGACCATTGGTTTATCTAGCCCAATATTGTCAATGCTGACCGGCAACAGCTCTCCAGGAGTTTAGGCAGGGGATTTTCCAGTCCTACCTGGAGATGGTGGGGATTGAACCTGGGACCTTCTGCACACAAAGCAGGTGCTCTACCAGTGAGCCACAGCCCTTGCTGAAAGTGGATAGAGTGGTTCCATCTTTGGCAGTTAAAACTTTCTTGTTCTGTCCAGCTTTTAATGGTTTTAAGATAGCGTAGATTCTGCTCTCTGGGGTGTTAAACAGATAGCCCTGTTTCAATCTGGCTTCTTGTGGGTTTGTTTTAATGTTTTGTTTTATACATTGCTTTAGGGACACTGTTAGGGCAGAAAGGATGGATACACACACACACACACACACACACACCACACACTTTCTAATAAATAAACCAGAGTAGTGATTGTATTGGCAAATAGGAAGCAAGAGGACCCAGGATATCCAGGGAAAAGTTCCTATCAGCAAAAACGTTGGTCGGTCCCCTCCCCATACTGCCAAACATTGCTCACGTACACTGATCATCATTTTTAGACTAGCAGTGATCAGTACAGCAATTACTTATTTCCTAGTGTGATACGTAAGTGTTGGGTGAATGCCAGTGGGATACCTGACAGCCATACACCTAGAAAAACCCTTGAGGAATCTTTCCTTGTGTAGAACTCTTCAGATGTTCAAAACCATCTCTTTAATTTAACATGTATACATCAAAAGGTTATATAAATATCACAAATTGCAAAGTAAAATGACATCTATTAACACTTGGTGTTAATATCCAGGTCTTGAGATGGCTCCATATGCTAATTTTTGTTTTATTTTTACTTTGTGTTGTGTCATATTTATATCACATTTTCATGTTTACATGTTAAATACATTAAAATAACATGGTTCCAAACATCTGAAAGGTTACATATGAGAAGGTAGCCCTCAGGAGGCCTAGGAAAGCTCAAGGGCAGTTTCACTGGCTGAGTTAAATTATCAGTAATTACTCTAATTCCTAGGCTATCTAAAAAAAGGTAAAAAGGTAAAGGTGTCCCCAACCAGTCGTGTCCGACTCTAGGGTGCGGTGCTCATCCCCGTTTCTAAGCCGAAGAGCCAGCGCTGTCCGAAGACGCTTCCGTGGCCATGTGGCCGGCATGACTGAACACTGAGGTGCACGGAACGCTGTTACCTTTCCCGCCAAGGCGGTACCTATTTATCTACTTGCAATTTCTTGCTTTCTAACTGCTAGGTTGGCAGAAGCTGGGACTGAAGACGGGAGCTCACTCCGTCTCGCAGCACTCGGGTCTCGATCTGCTGTCCTGCCGACCTTCCAGTCTGCAGTTCAACGTCTTAACCACTAAGCCACCGCGGCCCTTCAGGCTATCTAAACCCCCCCACAAATAAACTATAAATCAGGGCATACTTTAAGTTATGTAAGCAGCAACAAGTATTCTGAGAGCTTGTCTCATTTTCATCAAACAGAGGCTGAGTTGTTTTTACAAAGAGCAGATGGTAAACCTGTTTCTGGACAGTACCACTTCAGAGAAGGGTGAATACAAAAAATAAACAACAAAAAACCCACATATAGGGAATATATTTAAAAAACAAAACAAGCATGTTAGGGAAGACCATAGGCTAGAAATTGGGTGGCCATGTGTCCTACATTACAGAGGGCTGCCCTCTATTTGAAGGTGTTCTCTGTTTGAAGGGCTGTCCAGTCCAAGCCCCGTTTAAAGATAAAGAACCATAAAAAGGCAGAACAGGGAACTTGAAATTGCCCATCAACAGTTAGCACCTGGACAGTCTTCCCCACTAAGGTGAGATCAATTTAATTCCTAAATTTGCACCTATACATATAAATTTGCGTATGCAGATGTTATGCAAATTTGTGTCCCCTTTTGTCCTCTATTTTGGTGATGTGTAAATGGTTACCCTAGCTAGAACCCTGCTCGCAGGCATGTTAGATTTCTACATGCAGGTCAGAAGTGGTTCAGTCAAGAACCAGGTTTATCACCTTATCCTCTGTTTGTGCAAACAGTAAATCATAGTAACTCATAGCTGAAAAACCTTCTGGTGAGTAAACTTTGAAGGAAGAGACTCATTTAAATTTGACTGATTTATTTTTCAAAATGAAGTGTGCTAATTTCTAACAGGGGAGAAAATACTTCTTCCCCAAACAACCAACTAACTAATTCAAACTCCGGTAGGTGAATAAGCGCCATAGAGCTACAGGGAATGATTTTCCTTTTCTGATGAAGTCAAATGACTAATTATTTTAATCAGAATGGCTATAATTGTCCTAGCTTCTTTGTGGGGCTCAGTTTAGCCTAATTGCCTTGTTGGTTACAGTTTGAAGTGCTAATATCTGCCGGTTGCTGGTCAATGGGGCTCTCATCCAAAATCTTCATGCCCTTCACAAAGGCAGGCAGGAAATTGTCCTGTCTCTTACTGGCAGAGGTGATAATAGGCTGGGCTAAGAGTCATTCTTGCTGAAGAGACCGAGTGGCAGAAATACTGAGTGGTGATTTCATTCTGGAGGAGAATTAAATCCTACACTGCTTGGGGTTATCAAAGCTGCCATGTGTGGTTTGACTCATGTTCATTTTCCACCTTGGTTCTGAAGGCCAGCCAGGAAGAACTGGGGCGGTTCTTGGCTGGAGTCATTGCAGGAACCTGTGTATTTTGTTTCTAAATTTGTGTATTTATTACCGCATTTGATATTTTTTGTGATACTGCAATGTTTGGTTTATGAGCAATTGTGTCTTGAGTTGCTCTTGAGTTGTGTCTTGAGTTGTGATAGAGTAGCCTCCTCCATTCCTATAAGTGTGCAACAATAGTTCTACAAAGGATGTATTGGTGTAAACCTGATTCTGAATGAAGTCAAAATGCATCCAATTTATAATCAGATTTACAATCTTCAGTTTGCACTATATGCATGGTAGAGATGAATTATTGTGGGATCATCCGGGGCCATGTGTTTTGCACTGTGGGAATCATTGTTGACATGAAAGTAAAGGTATCTGTGTTTCCTACTTTCCACTCTAATGGTGAAATATCATCCGTGTAGGTACTTCTTTATTAGCAGGGATGCTGAGATCATCTGCCAGCCCTCTGAGCTTAGCTGCAATCCTCACGGTAGCTGGGAGGAAATGAATGTTCCCAGCAACAATATATTGTTCCCTGTTCTAATGCAAAATATTTTGGGGTGACTTGGTCTTGAATGGGCAATTAGCTTTACAAAAGACCTGCTTCTCATGGAGGGTGGAGGTGAAAACTGCTAGATCTGATTTGCTGATATGGATCAACACTGCTGCCTGTATTTTTAGAATTTACTTGGGGGCATGGCTACAGGGACTGTCACGCTGAGCCTGCAGTTCAGAATTTACCACTATGCCACTGTAAAGGCATGATCCTAGAGTACATATAAATTAGTACACACAGCTTGTATGCAGATCTGTGTCCTCTTTGGCCTCATTTTAGGGAGAGGTGTGATGCATTTCCTCTTTTTCTTTTATACACTGTATAAATGGTTACCCTAGAATTCAGTGGGGCATACTTCTGAGTAGATATGCATAGAATTATGCTGTAAACCACACATTGGTTGCCCAGTCTGTGTATTGTGGTATGAAAAGGAGCTGTGCCACACTTCACGCATTACAGTGAACTTGTATTTCCCTACAGTGAGATTATCTTACAAGAGCGCCATGTGAAAAGAACAAACCCCAGTTTGCACCTAATTTTATTGATGTTCAGAATGTGAGACCACAGTCAGGATTTCAGGTTTTTTAATGGGAAAAAGATGCACACTGAGTTGCCCTTTGCCTTGCCCATTCCCTTCCTCAGAAGTTTACAGGTAGAATCACTGAAGGGAAAAGTTGCAATAATAGATCATGGCCATTATAATCAATGGAAGGCTTGGTATTGACATCTACAAAAAGTTGACTCCACTCTCAGTTGGCATCTCCGCTGTTCACAATGGCTATAAATGTACAAAATTGGGGGAGGGATTTGGAGTCCAGATGTTGCTGAACTCCAAATCCTATCGGCCCCAGCCAGCATGGCCAGTGGTCAGGGATGATGGGAGTTAAAGTCTGACAACATCTGAAGGGCTTCAAGTTTGTACTGAATGAATGAATGATACTGCAGTTTGCCCCATGCAATCACTTACAGCAGCCCTCCTCAACCTGGTGTCCTCCAGATGTGTTGGACTGGAACTCCCAGAATTCCCGGTCAGCATGGCCAGTGGCTGGAAGTTATAGGAGTTCTGGTTCAATACATCTGGAGGGCACCAGGTTTAGGAAGGCTGACTTACAGGTTTACAGTGTTAATTGGAAACTTCACCAGATCAGAATGTGGGTGTTAAAATAAGGACTTTGTAGTATACCTCTTAGGTTTGGGGCACTACTATCCTATCATGTTCCCAGTTCAAAGAAACCTGGAAAATATAGTGCTGTGAAAGCCAATCTCTATTTTCAGTACCTTCACAAGCCTGTTTTTCCCAAAGCCCTTTGCGTGAAACCTGTGTTGTTAGGGTAAACGAAACATGTTTCAAACCTGTTTAAATACATAATGTAGATGTGATCTTCATTGCATCCTTTAAGGCACAATCCTATGCATGTTTAGACAGGAAAAAAGTCCTACAACTCCACTTATGCCCCAGCTAGCCATGCTGGCTGGGGCATACTGGGAGTTGTAGGACTTTTTTCTGTCTAAAAATGAATAGAATTGCACCCTCAAAATTATTTTTCTCACCTTTATTCATAAGCTTTCAACTCAATATCTAGCCTGATGATACTTCAACTGAAAATAAGTGAGACTTTGCCAAGTATGGAGTGTTGCTGTTTGCACTGATGTCAATAACCTCAAAAGTGAAAGGAAGCAGGTAACCATAAAAGAGGTCCACTTTCTGGTTATTTCCCATGTGAAGTAGAAAGGGAAAGTCTTCAATGAAAACTCTACTTTCCCTAAGATGGAATGATTAGAAGTATCCTGGTTTTAAAATGGAAATCACAAGCTGACTTTAGTGGAGAATATGGGGAGAAGAGAGTGAAATCCAAGAATTATGTAATTCAGGATGTTATCACTGGTATATAGCCCTTGGTTGTGCAACAGAATAACGAGAGGGTTTTGCATACACATTGACACAAGCATTTTGTGATGTTGAAAACAATATATTATTAAGCCGTTCTCTTTCACAGTTTGAGTAGTCCCTCCTCAAAAGTTAGCATCCTCCAAAATAGGACTCTCCTGGTGTCAGAGAGATGTGGCGAAGCCGATGCGGTTGTTCTGCCGGTCAAATTCGGTGTAGTATTGCCCAATGAAAGCAGCACCCAGGAGCCAGAGAGGGCCCAGAGGAGGAGGAATGTCAAAACTGGAGAAGGCCACAACGCAGAGCCCTTTCCCATAGCTAGTACGCTGCAGAGAGAATGGTTCAACCAAGTAGGAATGTGAGTCAACACGACAGCTCCATGCCCTGGGTCATGCCAATTAGTTTTGTACCACAAGCTGCTTCCCCATTTCATGGCTTGCTGAGCTTTGCTCTAACTATCCAATCTCAATGACCCTACTAGAATTTGTTCTCTCACACCTCTCTGTCTTTCACAGACATCTTTCCAGTTGGTGCTCACTTTTCCAGATTCTACACTATAGGGCAGCCTTCCCCAACCTGGAGCCCTCCAGGTGTGTTGGACAGCCAATAGCCACTCTGGCTAGGAATTATGGGAGTTGCATTCTAACACACCCGGAAGGCACCAGGTTGGAGAAGGCTGTTATGGGGGGTGTGGGTTTGAAAAGCAGATGTACTGTTTCATTTTTTGGAATGACACCAAAGCGAAAGATAAGTGTTAGGGCTGGCGTCGAGGGTAGGTATTGTCAGGCACTTGCCGAGGGCCCACACCCAAGCAGGGGACCACTGCCAATAGCTCCCTAGACTTGCTCCTCCTCTTCGACATTGCAACCTACTTGTTCACTTGCCTCTTGCTCTGGCCCAGACAATGATGGTGGTGAGGAGGGAGAGCAGTAGATGCCACTGCCTAGTTTCTCACTGGCTCCCTGCCTGTCCAGCAAGCAAGTAGTAGCAAAGATGGGAAGCAATAGCAACTTGGTGACAATGGTGGCGAGAAGGGAGACTCGCCGAGAGAGGGGGCCTATTGAGAGTGTCTTGTCCAGGGGCCCTCAAAACCTGGAGCCCACACTGGTGGGTGTTTGAGAACCTTCCCTGCCATTGTATCCCTTTCTCCATTGAAACACCTCTACATGAATTACTTCCTGCCATCCTTGGAATCAAACCATCAGATTCTGAACCCCTTATTTGGGGGCAAGTCCACTGTGTTTAAATTGGACTTACTTCTAAGTAAGGGGATTAGGATTGCAGTATAACATTTGCAGCCTTCACTTCACCTATAAGAGGTAACTGCAGCCGAATCAATGGAAAGTTGCCTTAGCTTCCACATATACTATTTCTGTAGATGTTTCGTGTATATTAGACACCGCAGAGGCTGGTTAAGAAAAAGCTGTAATGCGGACAATGCATCGCTGAGGCATATGATGTGGGCATGCCCTATGGTGTTTTCTTCCTGGTAGAAGTTACTGCCCACATAAATTTTGTTCTTGAAAAATCTGTGATAACTGTGAATGGTCATATGCTTTTAAATTATATTCCTGTGATGGGGATCAACAGAGGGACAGCAAAACTGGACTCTGAGACCCCAAACAGTTACAAAGAAACTTATACTCCAAGCCTGGAAAGATAAACACCCTCCACCTATTATTCAGTGGACCAAAGATCTTACAGCTCTCGCTGCCTTTGAACGTCTATCTTAACACTCGTCAATTTCATCTCAATGCTCATTTAGCTATATGGTCCGCTTATATTAATGTATAACATATATTAATGTAGTTTCAATTTTTTTTTTTTACCAGTGATGGTGTGAATAGTTATTGAAAATGGATATGGGCCTTATTGTTGTTCCTGCTATTGGTGGTGCTGTTTGTAGTCTCCCATCACCGTTTTTTGTTATAATTGCAAATAATTTTTTTTTAAGAAAAGAAACTCTGTAAGAAGTAGCATACCTACTCTTTGTTGGAATTCAAATGGAAATAACAGTGCAGTCCTATGCCTGTTAAACTGAAAAAACTCCTACAACTCCTAGCTGGGACATGCTGGGAGTTGCAGGACTTTTTTTCTGTCTAAACATGCATGGGATTGTGCCCTAAGTGTGCCTATTCCAGCTCCCATTTTTTCCTAGCTTCCCACTGATGGTCCCAGTTATTGCAAAGCATTCTCGGGCATCTCACCTGGAGGACGTAGGCAGAGCCGCTGAGGGTGTAGGCTCTATCTCCAAGATGGAAGGAAATATCAGGCAGCAAATGGATTTTCTTACATTCAACGACATACTGTGAGAAAAGAAAGGAATTACAGGAAAAGGAAGATCTTGGGGTCCACATTTCAGGAAAGCTCTTGGAGACCACATTCCAAGAAGGCAGAAGGGGCGAGGCCAAAAAAGCCAGCATATTGTCACTTATGAGAGCAATTCTATGACCTCTAAGAGTCTGGGGGCCATAGGATAGTCCAGATTTCTGGATCTGAGGTTGGAAACAGTGCTCCGACCTCAGACCCAGGAGTCTGACCTCTACTCCCCCTCGTGGCTGGCATGGAGAGAACTGCTGAGGAGGCATGGAGAGAGCAAAGGCAACCTCAGAGGGAAGGGAAAAGGGACGTGCCAGTGGGCGGGGAGGTGACAGCTTATGTTGTACTCACAGGCCTCCTCAGCCTCCTTCTTTCCCCCTCTCCAGTGCCTCAGCTAGATGGGCGGAAAAGCCCATCTGGCTGAAATACAGAGCAGGAGGAGCACAAAGGCAAAGATTGCCTCCGCCACTTCTCCTGTTGTGCTTTGTATGGCCGTTACGGCCATCCCCATAGGGTTGCACCCGAAAGCCAGCAACGAAGCCTTAGGAGAGGCATTTCAACCTGTTAGAATGGAGAAAAAATGCACATAAGCTGGGAAAACCACCAAACCGCTGGTGTTTAGGGGAAAGGGGGTGGGGCCAGGGGGAGGGGGGGAGGGCCATCTAGGGAATCCCCGGGGTGTGTGTGCATTGGACCGCAGGTGGACTGGATTTGGCTCCTGGTCCTGAGATCCTGCACCCCTGGCCTAGTTAACCCAATCTCATTGGGAGTCCTGCCCTCTGGCCCAGATATTAATCTAGGTTTCCCATAAGCAACCTCCCAGTAAAAGCTGCTTCACCTAGATCAATTCCCCCTGTTGAGTAAACCGGCAAATTACTCAGAGGGAGAATGGGCAGTGCTAAGGTTGCCAGTTCTGGACTCGGAGACAATGCCTGCAGCTTTAGTATTTCTAGGGCACCAAGAGGGTGCTTCCATACATGGCAAGACAACAAGGTTTCAGGTCCCGCTTCTATTTTCCTCGTGACTTTTTTGGACTGTCACTTCCTTGCCCACCACTGGAGGAGAGGACAAGCTTTTGAAGGGAGGTGTTCATTTTGCTTACATTGTTTTCTTCAACCAAAGTAGCCCCTATGGCTCTCATCAGAACAGCCACCGCACTAGCTGGGCCACTGATAAAGGAAGCCCCGGTATCTATAGCTGCCGTGCAACCTTCGTGACAGAAGAGCATCTCACTCCCTACAGATACCCTGTAGAGAAAGGAAAACAACCTGTCAGATTTCAGACAAACCCCTGTACTTCCCCCTGCACCCCAATGAGCCTGTTACATGTCCAGGGGATGCTGTCGTTCAGTGTTACTACTGTTTGGACTTCTTGAGATCCTGTAGTTTGCATGCCACAGTAACTCATAGGAGGAGTGTATTACCAGACGTTATGTAACAATAAAGGATAGTTATGTTTGAAAGGCCTATTTTATCCATACCCATTTTTTAGCACAGCGCAACACAGCCTTCTACAACTTAGAGAGGATTAGTAATAAGATGTGTATGCTAACATATGGAGTAACTTCTTAAATACCAAATAGAACTGTCATATACAAGGCTAAAAACTGCATTTGACACCTTGTGGGGTTTGCACTATGTATGTGTTAATGAAGCACAGAACACAGAAAGAGAATTGCATGATAAATAAACATTTCCAATTAGAATATGTTTTAGAGTAGCATCATAGACTGACTTGAGGAAAAGTTTAGGCTAATATATGAAAATATCACTCTTTCCTTTGCCTCTATTTCCTCCTTTTGTTTCCTTCCTTGTTTTTGTTGGTCAATGTTGTATGATTTTATTGATTGTAACATGCTTTGGCATTATTTTATAATGAATAGTTATATGATAAATCTCATAAATAAATAATGCTTTCAGATTATTTTTTACCATTTCAAAAGGATAGAGTTTTAAAGCTCAAGGGTTGTGGGGTTGTTGTTTTTCCTGAGGAACTCAAGTTCAACAAATGGAGAGATTATAGGAGTTCCACACAATGTCTTCTGTTGGGCAACTCGAACTGATGGAGGATGGAAAGTTTTGTGAAGAACTGGAGATAAAAAGGAGCCCTGAAAAGCCAAGGAGATGTGTGAGGTATCTGCACTCCCTACTCCTAAGGGCCTTGGAATATGAGTTGTGAAAAGGCTGGAGAAAAGAGGAGAGTGAGATGTTGGGTAAAAAGAGGCTGTTGGGAGGCAGGAGAAGGAGCAGGCAGGAGGGGAAGGAAAGGAGGCAACAGAAGAGAGAAGGCTGAGAAGTGTATAGCAGCTGAAGAAAAAGTTATGGGACTGGAGGAGCCACGTGTGAAGAGGAAGAGAAGGAAGAAGGAGATGCAGGTAGAGTAGCCCTCAGCCAGTGATTAATTGAGTAGCACAGTCCAGTAACAACAGCCTGAGGAACTGTAAAACTGACTGTTAGTGGTCTAACAAAGGTAACACAAGGAATGGTAAATAGTTCTGGTTTAGGCCTGGAGTTTGGGTGCTTTTCGACAAGGCTTTTATTGTGCAATCACCCTGCCTCTTTCACAGAATTGGGGTGGGTGGGGTGCAAACATTGTTGTCTTCCATCTGTAACCATCCCATGTCTTTCCATCGCCTCTTTCATCTTTTTTTTCTGACCAGAAAATCCACTAAGGAATAGAATAGAATAGAATTTATTATGATCCAAGATCAGCACATGATTCACTAAGGAGGAAGAGGCAGAGTAGCTATGCAATGTTTTCTTTTGACTGGTAGTGTTAGAAACCATCCACCCTTTGCATATGGTTTGCATAGTTATGTCTGATATTTAGTGGATGGTGTTGCTCATTGAAAATCCAGATGCTAATTAAATATCTGTATAGATGTTTTGTTGATTATAGAGTGATTGCCAGTATGTCTTCACCCCCCACCCCCACCCCATCCTGATTTTGGAACTCAGGCATTACATGTCACTTACCCTTTAAGACCAATGTGCCAATAGCCTTCTCTGCTAGTGCTGACATAGTGGAAGTCCCCGGTGTAGTAAGATGGGTCGCTGCCTCCCAGGATAATCTCTCCCCCAGTGTTCAACTCAGAGTTCCTAGGACAAAAATCACAAACAGAGTCACATTCCCCTTCCTGCACGCTCTTGTGCCTCAAACTGAGTGCAGGAGAAGCCCGTAGGGGAGAGACGATACACTCCTGGTTGTGTCAGATTCTGGCTGGGAGGGGTGAGGAACCTTGTACGCTCAGTAATACGCAGCAGCATAGTGGTACAATCTGAAGTGCAGGTGCTCATCATGACAGTCTCCATAGCCACACCCCCAAGGAGGCTCCAAAAATGCAGGCAGCTGTTTTGTTCCATCTCTATGTGTTATAGCCTGGTTTGCACATAACAACAACCCAGAGTACAGGTCGAGTATGGGTTGTGGTTGAATCGTGGGTTGTTACGTGTGAACCCTGCACTATGGTTTAACTGTGGGTTGTTAACCACAAACAAACCAGGAAGAGAAACCATGGTTGTTGTTGGGTTGTGAACTCTGGGTTGTTCGTGGTTAACAACCCATAGTTAAACCATAGTGCAGGTTTCACACATAACGACAACCCACAATTCAACAATAACCCATGATTCAATGACAACCCACACTCAACCCATACCCTAGGTTGTTGTTATGTGTGAAACAGCCAGGTCTATATACTTCTTTTGTAGGGCTTTTGTCAAGCTGATGGGTCCTACTTACTCATTCAAGACAAAGTGACCCCAAAATACTTTGCATTGCAACAGGGATAGTTCACAACAATATATTTTTGCTGGGAAATTTTATTTCCTCCACAGCTACTGTGAGGCTAAGCTCAGAAGGAACAGGTAAGCCTGAAGCGGGTAGCAGATGATATTGCCCCTGCTACACAAAATGTCGCAGTGCTTCAACCCTGCGAGTCTTGGCTCCACTATATCACTGGCAACATGAGGGGAAGGTTCTTGTACTCAGGAGTGTCCTGGGAGGCAGCTCGAGGTGGCAGGAGAGAGATGGGCACACACAACTGCGCCAGCTGAAGCTCCCAGTCTTCAGAGGCTGGCTGGTTGTGTGTGTGTGTGTGTGTGTGTGTGTGTGTCTATACACTAGTACATCTAGCAGAGCCAGCAGAATTTATCACCCCGACTCAGGGTGCAAGAGAGAGATTGCTAGTGAAGTTACAACTCAAGAAGAGTCGTCCTGTTCTTCTTACTGAAATCACTTCTGCTCCACAACTCTGAATGATAGAAGCAGAACCTTTGTCTACAGTGATAATGCTGAACCCAGAGAAGATGACTGCTGGGTAGTCACCCAGCCTTGTGAGTTCAAATTTCACCTTGATAGACAGCCTTAGATGAACTCCTCTCTCTCAGGCACAGCTTCCCTTCTGTAATATGGGGATAATAATCAGTGGAAGCTGGTGGCTCCAATGTCAGTGGGGTGGGGAATCCGCTCCGGGTTTCAGTCAGAACCAGTCAGAATTCTAAAGGAGCTATCCAAGGTGTGGCAGCACCTTGGATAGCTCCTTTAGAGTTCTGACTGAAACCTGGAGTGGATTTACTGCCCACTGACATCGGAGCCTCCAGCCTCCACTGATAATACTGGCACCTTTATAATATATAGGAAATACGTTGAATACTCAGGGCATGGATGGGAACGTGTGGCTGTTCAAATGTTGCTGGACTGAAACTCCCATCATCCGTTGTCATTGGCTATGCTGGCTAGGGCTGATGGGAGCTGCTATCCAGCAACATCTGGAGGGCCACACGTTCCTCACCCTTGCTATAGGGAAAGCACAGTATCGGCACCAAGTATTGTTATCACAAATGTTATTTCTGCTTTGCTTGTTCCCATGCTGAGCTCCAGCATGGAAAATGTATTCCTGGGCCAAGCTGCCCTGAGCCCTGGTGATAGCAAAGCGCTTGGTGAGCCCAGGCATCCAACACTAAAAAAGAAGCCTCTGTTTCAGTATCGGTGTCTCCACCCAGCTCTTCTGTTGCCCCTCGAATCCCAGATGCATTCGCTGTGGTTACTCATTGTTGAGGAAAATGCACTCTGCACATACTCAGAGGCTGTCATTTATCTTTACAACATTCATCGTGGGCACTACACTTCAAGAGAGATTCTAGAGCTGAGCTGTAATGAGCCTTGGCTCAACTGAGCCCGTGCTTTTATTCCAGATAGGCCGAGCTATGAGATGGAAACTGAGGATGAACACGCTCCTTCCAGATACACCACCCTCTATTGGTGAATCCAAACCATACATTGTAAACACTCTTGGAGCCTGGTCAAGTTATGTGCTGCTCCCAGTTGTCTAGGGTATGCGCTTTATGTTCCTAGCATCACCCACCTGCTGTAGTAAACAGAGAACACTTTTGCTGTCAAGACCTTTTCAGATATTATCTTATCAAACACTGGCATAACACCATCAATGGCCTGGCTGGGATACCCCAACCCAAGCACCCCATCAAATCTGGCATAGATGAAAGGCTTGTTAGTTAGTGCTACGGCTTCGGCAAACACCTGGACAATTGGAATCTCAGCAACCTGGAGAGAAGAACACAAGAAAAATAACTGCTAAGGAGCAAAGGAGTTGTGCATTTTTCACACTGAATTACTACATCCAGTATTATCAAGGCAATAGGAATAAAACCCTTTCCCTCCCTCACACACATACTCACACTCACACACTCCCTCTCACGCTGCTTCACACACACCCTCACAAACACACACACACACACTCACTCACATGCTGCCTCACACACACCCTCACACACACACTTTGGATAGTTCAGGTCATTTCTAGATCAGCCCCACTAGCTACCCAGATTAGCATGGGGTCTGCCATGTGGCTGTTCTATATCACAGACTTGAATAAAATGTATATATTAATGGGGGAAATCCAATGGTGTCCATCACCGGATTCCCCCACCCCTCTCCAGCCACCTAGTAAAAACATGGCTGTAGAAGCCCTGAAGCTGTTTAATGTTGGACCAGTTTGGACATACCTTGATGCTATGCAAGTGAGCCTGCTCAAACGCTCCCCCTCCCCTCTCCTCCTCCAGTACATGCTGGAGGAGGAGCTTGGAAGCATCTGCTCCCTTGTTCAAACAAATGGCAGTTTATTGTTACGTCCAAACTGGGAACTATGGTTAGTTTGAACTGGATTATTGAAAAAAACTAGGATCAGAAACCACAGCTTGATTTTGGCTTGGTTCAGTAAAGCAAACTAAATTTGTCCTTATCAGCCAGACTGACCAGGTTCACACTATCATGGAGGGAGAATAAGCCACTGTGGCTTATTTTCCCTTCCTGCACATGCTGGTCATGAGCTGCCTAATTTACATAATTAGCATCACCAAGCATGAGTTGTCACAACATCCGAAAACTGGTGAGGGTGGGTGGCTGGGGTGGTTTACAAACCACCCTGAAACAAAATCACCCCAGCTACCCATCCTCACTGGGCTCGGATGTCACAACAACCCACAGCATAGCCTTTGCCCAGTGACTCTGTATGGCAGAATCCAGGGGCCAGTGCCTGCCAGGCAACAGGAAAGCAATGAGCCAGTTCCCTTCTTTCAGAAGCAGGAAGGCACATGAGCTGAAAGAAGGGAGGATGCCATCCCCTCGTAGCACTTACTCTGACAATGTCCTGGCTAAGGAAACCCTTAATGTATCCTCGGGCATATTGTACTGCAATTTCTGTTCCATTTGGCTTGTATGTACTTGATTTGGAGGAGTCGTAGCGGCTATGTGAAACTAAAAGAAAGAAAGAAATGGACTGTTCACATTCAGCTAGGTCATACTAATGCTGTAGGAATAGCTCATATGCCACAATGAATGAGTGCATTAATTTCAGCGCAATCTGATGCATCTTTATTCAGAAGTGTAAATCCCACTGGGTTCAATTGGATTTGCTCCCAAGAAAGTGTGGATAGGATTGCACCCCCCCTGAGTGCAATCCTGTGGACCCTGGGAGGTGTCCCGGGGACATAGGGTACTGTGGACCTCCTCTTCTGTTGGTAGAGAGAGAGGTCCACCTATGGGGGTCTGCTCCAAAGGTCTTCCCTTGACTGGAGGCAAAAGGCCAGTATAGTGCAGCAGTTAGAATGCTGGACTGGGATTCGGGAGATCCGGGTTCTAGTCCCCACCAAGCCATGAAGCTTACTGAGTGACTTTGGGCCAGCCACTGACTCTCAGCCTAACCTACCTCAAAGGGTTGTGAGGATAAAAATGGAGGAGAAGGAGGACTATATATGCTGCCTTGGGTTCCTTACAAGAGGAAAAAAGTGGGATATAAAGGTAATAATAAATAAAAATAAAATATGTTGTTCCTCTGTTGCTGCCCCAGTGGTGCTGTGGGGAAAAGGGGAGTGTTCCAGGGGTGCAGCTGGAGAGAGCCCCCACCATTCTTTAGACACATCCCCAGAAAGGGGGAACTATACCAGCCCTGGACCTGGCATACTTATTTTCACTCCTATTACAACCAATGTGGGGGGCGTGGAGAATAAAAAGATGAACCGGCATCAAAAATGGGGGAAGAATCCCGCACATAGCTTGCACCCTATGTTGCTATATTAGGGAATGAAAAAAGAAAGTAATGAACAGTAGCTTTTGTGAATTGTTACATCATAAGTTCTCTTAGACTTTGATTCCTCAAAAAGGCATCTGAACTATAAGGAAATGTTGGTAATATGCACATTTATTTCAAAGTAATTGATTAAACTATTAATTTATCAAACTGCAGCTGATTAAGGCTGCAATCCTATGATACCTGGGAGGGTGTTTCAAGGGACATAGGATTTTTCCTATGAAAGGGGGACTGGACCTCACAAGCCTCCTCTGTGGCTGCAGAAAGGTCTGCAGCTGGTGCGTCCCCAACATCAGAGTTCTAGTGTTGGAGAACACAAAATGGAGGCATTCTATAAGAGGTTCTGGATCCACAGGATCCAAAGCCCCCAGTGCCCTGAGGGGTCCCTGGAAAGGAGAAATTCCAGCCCTGGAATTGGTGTAGTTCATTTCCCTCCCACTGGAATCAATGAGAGTGAAAAGGAAAAAGAAAAAGAAAGAGAACAGCCAGAAACAGACGAATAATCAGGAGAAAAAGCTGCATGCTCTCTTCTTGGCACGGCACTGGAAAAGGCAGTTCCTCCACCACAGTTCCTCCCTCTTCCTCCCCCATAGGATTGCTCTGCCCACAACTTGGTGCTTTTTCTTTTTCATTTGACAGCCCCACCTTAATCTTCAGCATTTGTTGGTTCCATCTGAAGCAATTAACAGTGTAGTGTCCAAGGAGAAAATACCGAAAGGCCAAACTGCTCAAACTTCATTGTGAATTTCATTTACATTAACTCCCTGGAATTCCATTATTTCCTGTAGAACATTAATGCTGACTATTACCTTGAAAAAAAGTCTGGTTTTTTTAGTCCTAATATATGGCTGATCAACTATTCAGCAGACATTTGGTAGTTTATAGCCCAAACTCTTCTAACATACCCTACAATTCATAGCTGCAAGTTGCTCATAATTGTCCATGAACACAAACAACACAGGGAGGCCAATTTCTGGATGTAAATCTGTTGCGCCAGGAATGAAAAAGTTTGCTCTAAGCGAGACAACAGACTGCATCCAACAATTCATAATGCATGTGGAACAATGTGGCAACGTATACATTACCCATCTGTAAAAACCCTATATGGCAGCTCGTACACAAGCATGAGGATTCCCACTGACCCCTTATTTGTTAATCTTGCTATGAGAAGGAGTGGGGAATTAACATGGCAGCCTATGGCACATCAGGAAGAATTAGAAGTTGTAGATCACGAAGATGCGTGAAGCTAGAAATCTCAATACAGTGTTTCCATGAGTATGTGTGATAGTCTTCAAAACTTACCACAGGCACTGAACAGTGGGGAACACCGGTGGGATGGCACCCAAAGGTTGGCCGAACCTGTGTCAAAGACAACTTTGAAGATCTGAGGTGGTGTGCCAATACTGATTTCACCATAATACTGCATCTGAAAGACACGTTGTGATGGAGAGAGAAATGTGGTAGGACTGCTGACTCCTAAAACTTCACCACAGCTCATTTTTTAAAATTATAATAATAAAAAGGATGTCCGTCCGTCTGTCCATCCATTCATCCGTCAGCACCATAGCTTCATGACCATGAAACACAGACATCTGAAACTTGGCATGTATACTAAGGGGACCCTAGGGGTGTGCACTTTGGGGTTATTTTATTTTTAAAATACATTACTTTTAAGGCATAATCCTGTGCATGTTTAGACAGAAAAAAGTCCTACAACTGCCAGCATGCCCCAGCCGACATGGCTGGCTGGGGAATGCTGGGAGTTGTAGGCCTTTTTTCTGTCTAAACATGCATAGGATTGTGCCCTTAATTAATTTAAATGTGTCAACAGTAACATTTTCCATCTCTAGGGGCAGACTTCCCTAACCAGTGCATAGCTTTGCAGTTGACAGTTTGAAACCAGGGGAGCTAGTAGGCTGAGTGGCAAAGTTATATATTCAGGAGAGGCTGTGCAAGTCCTGGATCAGTGCCTAGACTCAGTAATGGGCTGGATGAGGACCAATAAACTGAAGCTGAATCCTGGCAAGATGGAAGCCCTGTGGGCGAGTGGTTTACAGGTCCGGGAGATAGGCACATTGCCTGTTCTGGAGGGGGTTGCACTCCCTCTGAAAGATCAGGTTCATGGTCTGGGGGCACTCCTAGTTCCATCATTGTCGCTGGAGGCCCAAGTGGCCGCTGCAGCTTGGAGTGCCTTTCACCAGCTTCGGCTGGTTTGCCAGCTACGGCCTCTCCTGGACAGGGATAGCTTGGCCACAGTGGTACAGGCATTTGTAACCCCAAGACTGGATTACTGCAATGCGCTCTATGCGGGGCTGCCTTTAATACTGCTTTGTAAGCTAGAGCTCATGCAGAACGCAGCAGCTCGGCTGTTGTCAGGAGCTGCCCCTTTTCAGCATGCAACTCTTTTGCTGAGGGAACTGCACTGGCTGCCTATTCGCCACTGGGCCAGGTTTAAGGTTCTAGTGCAAGTGTACAAAGCCCTAAACAGCTTGGGACTAGGATACCTGAGAGAGCGCCTTCTCCCTTACCAACCTGCCTGGTCACTGAGGTCATCAGAGGGCATGCTCCTGGTGGTTTCACATGGATCTATGGCCCAATTGGAGTGCACCCAGGGAAGAGCCTTCAGTGTGGAGGCCCCCTTCCTGTGGAATTCCCTGCCTTTGGCGGTCCGGCAGGTGCCAAAGTTGTGTTGCTTCCGGTG
The DNA here is from genome assembly GCF_057233095.1 of Heloderma suspectum. Classification (NCBI taxonomy): domain Eukaryota; kingdom Metazoa; phylum Chordata; class Lepidosauria; order Squamata; family Helodermatidae; genus Heloderma; species Heloderma suspectum. The sequence continues at coordinate 248,537,947 of NC_139461.1, forward strand.
CTTCCTGAAGACATTGTTATTTCAGGAAGCCTTCCTTGAGTGACCGGCCATGGTTTTATCAGAGCTCTGTTCCTTTTTAAAAATAGTAATAATTTTAATATGATGGTTTTATTCTTTTATTCACTGCTCCAAACTCTTTTGGATGTGGAGCGATATACAAATATTGTAAGTAAGTAAGTAAGTAAGTAAGTAAGTAAGTAAGTAAGTAAGTAAATAAGTAAGTAAATAAGTAAATAAAAAATAAATATGCCTGCCTCTTCCACCCTGCTGTGGGGCATCCCCTTCTCAGGAGAATGGGGCTGTAGGGGTGCATCATGGCAGCATCCATGCCTAGGTTTGCCAGTGGGCATGCCTACACGCAGACAGGGTGGGCACAACCTGTCCAGTTCTTACAGCTGTGTAACTTGGCTTGAAGGCTTCCCTGTATCAAACAAAAGGCTATTCCAACCAGTGCAAAGCCGGGTCCATTTGCTAAATAAAGCCAGACTGCTCACTTGAGGGAATGATATTAAAGGCAAAACTGAAGTACTTTGGCCACATCATGAGAAGACAGGAAACCCTGGAGAAGATGCTGATGCTAGGGAAAGTGGAAGGCAAAAGAAAGAGAGGCCGACCAAGGGCAAGATGGATGGATGATATTCTGGAGGTGACAGAGTTGACCTTGGGGGAGCTGGGGGTGGCAACGGCTGACAGGAAGCTCTGGCGTGGGCTGGTCCATGAAGTCACGAAGAGTTGGAAGCGACTGACTGAATGAACAACAACAATATAAAGTGCTTGGGTTTCCCTGATTTTCTGATTCCTTTGCTCAGGAACATGTCAAACACTCACGTCCTGGAAGTTTGTGAGGATGGTTGGTGCTGTTCTGTTATAAGTCCCTTCATCAAGATAGTATATCTCATGCTCCAAGGAAGGGAGGACATCGGACACTTTCATGCCCTTCTCCTGCAAAGTTTCTCGGATGGAGGGCATTTTCTTGAGTGAAATCCTGAAAAGCATTACAAAAGAAAAGAAAAAGATAAAACAAGGGTGTTTATCAGACCCAGTCATGTCTGCAATATGTGCAGAGGTCAACAAATACAATTGCCAGGTTGCCAGTGGCAACCAGAAATTTAATATTAGTGACCAAGAGGGAAAGCCTTCGGCATAGGGAGAATGTGTTTTGAAAGGTGCTGGCAATATAGAGAGGCAGAGAGCATCTTTTTCAGCAATCAGTTTTAACCTGGAACGTAGCATCTGTGTGATGGGTTGGAGGGAAGCCATTATTACTGCTGAACCCCAGACTCAGCCACCCACTGCTACTCCCTGTAAAGCCAAACAGGAAAGTGGTGCAAAGGAGACACACTCCGTCTCTTTGAAGAAAGCAGCAAGAAAGCTTATCTACTTGTTTGTTTATTACATTTCTATACTGCTCAATAGCCAAAGCTTGATGACTACTAAAAACAAGAGTTGGCTACCAAGCCAAGCCACAATTTGTGGATCCCTGAATATGGGTTAGGGTTAAGTATAAACTGCACCACTGTGAAAACAGGGTTATGATAAGGATTAGGAACATAGGAAGCAGGGCCGGCTCTGCAGTGATGTGGTCTGATGCAGGCGCATCAGGTAGCACATAATAGGAAGAGCGGCAAATTGTGCCGCTCTCCCCACCCAAAGGGCCTGCTGCTGGGGACAGGGTTCAACACTTTGGATAGATCCTTCGGAGTTCTGTCTGGTTCTGACTGAAACCCAGAATGGATGCACAGCCCTGGCGAAATCAGAGCCACCAGCCTCCATTGCTATCAGTGTGAACCAGCCTTTTTGCAATGAGCTGATCCATATGCTGAAGCTGCCTTGACTTCGTATAGGCCGCTCAGTTGCTCTAGATGGCAGCAAATGCTTGCAATGGTTTAGCCAGCCATTTATCTGGTGTTAAGCTGTTTTTTTTAAGTAATAATAAAAAAACTGAAATATTTTATTTAAAAGGCACAGAATAATTGTTGAAGCATATCCTTCAGTTCTGAATATAGCTGCTTTTCTGTGTTGCATCATATTTGGCACCAAAACTATGGAAACATGTGATCTTTACATTCTGCATGGTTTTTAATTCCCCCACCCACCACTGCAAATAATAAGGAAATAAGCTGCCTTGGGTGCCATTTTTTTGGTAGATACATAAAAAAATAAGTAAAACAATAAATAATGCTTTTTCTTTGTTATTCAGGCAGATAGGCTTCTTCCTTGGCAGCAAGAATGCTCCCCCCCACACATTGCTATTTAGATCTGTTACCCCAATTTGCAACTTGCTCTTCTGGCCCTACAGCCAACAATCTATTTATTTATTTATTTATTTATTTATTTATTTATTTATTTATTGCATTTATACCCTGCCTTTTTTCCTCTTGCAAGGAACCCAAGGCGGCTTACATTATCCGCCTCCTCTCCATTTTATCCTCACAACAACCCTGTGAGGTGGGTTGGGCTCAGCGTCTGTGACTGGCCCAAAGTCACCCAGTGAGCTTCCATGGCCGAGTGGGGACTAGAACCTGGATCTCCCAGCTCCTAGTCCAACTCTCTTGCCACTACACCACACTGGCTCAATCATCCCTTGCTTCCACACCCCAATAGCTCCTCATATCTGCTCTCCCATACATCCCCCCACAAATTCAGTGCTGACTACAATAGCTAATGATGGGCTGATTTAAAATGTCCCCCATGCCGAGCCTTTGGAGTGGTCTACTGAGATTTTAAGAAACACAAAATCTCCCCCTCCCCTTCTCCGCCCTCCACTCTTGAGCAATATCTTGGTTGGATGTCTACATCCCCCATACTACTTCTTTATCCATCAGCTCTCACTTTGTTATTTCCTATCCAGTATCTACCACTTCATGTTAATATTGTTTTGCATTATCCATGGAATCAGCCCTTGCACTGGACTGCTTATGTGTATGTTTATTGTTATGAGTAGAATGGAAATGTGAAAATAAAGTGATAGGCAGATCAGGGAATAGGGATTCAGCCTGTGTTGGATAGGGTTACACTCCCCCTGAAGACTCAGGGTCTCAGTTTGGGGGTGCTCCTGGATTCAGCCCGAAGGCTGGATGCTCAGGTTTCAGCAGTGGCCAGGAGTGCTTTTGCATAGGTAAAACTAGTGCGCCAACTGCTCCCGTTCCTGGAGATTTCTGATCTGGCCATGGTGATGCATGCCTTAGTTACATCCCGTCTGGATTACTGCAATGCACTCTAAGTGGGGCTGCCTATGAAGAGTGTTCGGAAACTGCAGCTGGTTCAAAGAGCTGCTGCCAGGCTGTTGACTGGGGCTGGTTACAGGGAGCATACAACTCCCTTGTTAAAACAGCTTCACTGGCTTCCAGTCTGTTTCCGGGCACAATTCAAATTGCTGGCTATGACCTATAAAGCCCTATATGGCTCTGGTCCAGGTTATCTGAAAGACCGTATCCTCCCTTATGAACCTGCCGTGTCTTGAGATCTTCTGGGGAGGCCCTTCTCTCAGTCCCACCACTGTCACTGGCACGTTTGGTGGGAACCTGGGAGAAGGCCTTCTCGGTGGCTGCCCCACGGCTGTGGAACACCCTTTCCAGGGAGGCTAGGATGGCTCCCTCCTTGATGTGTTTCTGGAGGCAGACTAAAACATTCTTGTTCCAGCAGGCCTTTGGGACATAGTTGGAACCTGGGGGTAAGCTGCTAAAATGCTGTTTTAAAATGCTGTTTTAATGTTTTCATATAATTTTAATTGTATTGTTGTTTAATTTATATTTTAACTTTTGTATATTTCATATGTTTTAGTTGTATATGTTTTAATTTTTGTAAGCCACCTTGTGTCCCAGTACTGGGGAAAAGGTGGGGTATAAATATAATAATAATAATAATAATAATAATAATAATAATATAAGTTTTGTTTTGTTTTTAAATTTTCTGTGCTGCTGCTGTATAGATACCAAGAGAGTACATCATTATGGGGAAACAAGAAGAAGGTTTAAGGGGGTAAAGGGCAGTAAGCAACCATGATGGTCTTAGGATCTCTTGAGAATAGCACCTTTTTGGAAATTGGGCAAGAGGTCCCAAGGCCTAGGGGTGGTGGGAGCTGTAGTCCAACACCTTTGGAGGGCACTGGGTTGGGGAAGGTTGGTGTACACAATTCTGCGCTGGATGAATCATTGGTCTGTCTAACTTGATTTAAGGCAGCCCTGCTATGTCCCTATCCCCTCCCACTGAGAATGGCTTTCCTGACACCTTTTAAATTTAATCCAGATTGGGCAGCAAAGCTGAAAATGGCCATTTTCTGGATACCTGCCTTGATTTTTTTAGTGTGTTGGTGGAACTGAGATATGCAGCACTGGCATTTAAGTAGCAGCTTAATGGAAAGGAATGGGCTATTTTAGGCTTGTCTCCAAAATTCCACTGCTCAAATTTCAGCTGAGATGATTTATGTCAATCAATATGTCCAAAGTTGAACTTCTCTTTCCTCCCAAAGTTTCCTTTCTTGCTCTCCTTCTCTGGTAAAAACATCATTACCCAACCTGTTCCCTCACCAAGTAGTTTGAGAATCAAAGAGGGGGAATGGACCTTGGAAGTCATCTAGTCCAGGGTTGGGCTGATGTTAGATCTCTAGATATTTTGGACTTCAACTCCCAGAAGCCCTTGCCAACATGGCCAATGGTGAGGAACGCTGGGAGTTGAAGTCCAAAACATCTGGAGATCTAATTTCTGCCCAGTCCCTGATCTGCAATGCAGGATGCAGTTGCAGCATCCCTGACAGATGGCTGTTCAGCCTCTGCTTAAATACATTCAGTGAAGGGGAGCCCACCAGTTCCTGAGGCAGTCTGTTCCACTGCTGAACAGCTCTTACCTAGGATGTTTCTCCTAATGTTTAGCTTAAATGTGTCCTCCCTCACTGCCCCTTACATGTAACTGCCTTTCAGAATATAAATATAGTGCCACCTCTCTCCTTTCCTTAAATCTGTCCTTAAAACCCACCTTTATCCATGTTTCCTTTGGCTTATTCTCTTAATCCACATTCCAAAATCTAATCAAGCATTATGTACATGTAATGCCATTTGCTCACATTCTTCCTTCTTTATCCTAGTTTCTCTCCTCCTTCCTCTTGTGTTTCTCCATTGTCTATTTCAGGGACCTGTCTATGTTGCAGCTGTGTAAGGCACCATGTGCACTGATGGAAATCATGATGGTGATGATGATGTTTTGGTTTGTCTGTAAGATCAAAGGCTGTGATCATGCTTACTGCATCTTTTTTCATTCTCATCAGTGCACGCGTTGATCATTCTGAAATACAGATGCGTCCCTCACCCTCTCCTTTGACTTCTCCATCAGTACAGACTCTTATCACAATCATGTATTTTCCCTTTCTGCTTCTTGAGACACATCTGCCCCACTGCACCCATGATGCATCAAAATTCCCAGTGGTCGCTGAGCTGGTGAGAGGGTGAAAGAGCACCAAAGCAGCAAGAGCAGCGTGAGCAGAAGAAGCTCAGAGGGCCCTTGCTGCCACTGTCCAAAGCACACCGGCAGGAGCAGACAAGTTCTTCTGTCTAAGACTTACAAGCTAACACAAACTGAAGCAGGAAATAGAGCAGAACAACTGGAAGCCAAACACTGAGTGCTGCATGGAAAGTGATGCTGAGAGGAGGAGACACTGCTGCTCCTAAAAAATACATAATGCTGCAGTTGGAAATCCTAATTGTTTAAGCCAGCCTTCCCAACCTGGTTTAAGCAGTCACTACAAGACCAACAATATGTATTAAAAAACCCACTATCAGTAGAAGCATGTCAGAAAGATAGATCAATGCTGATTCACTGAATCCAGGTGTCAGTTACTTCAGGTGAGGCTGTGATATAAGTCACAGTATCTGATGAAGTGGACTATAGTCCACAAAAGCTTATGCCGGAATAAATTTGTAAGTCTTTAAGGTGCCACAAGACTCTTTGTTGTTTTTGCTGTAAAGACCAACACAGCTACCCTCCGGAAGTAATAGCAAAAAATAGTTAGAGGCTGGGCCAGTTTAAAGGACATGGGCCTCAATTTTGATGGGGATGTTTACGATCTCTCCTACGTATGCTACCCTACAGTCTGCAATCTGCCAGCATGACACCATTCGCTTACAAAAGTAGCCTTCGAAAAATGCAAAGGCGGACAATTTCCCTCACTCCTACTAGTTGCTCTTTGAGAGGCTCCAATTTGCCTGGGGTACTACAATGTGAAGCTTAAACATTTATGCTTAGCATAAGCAGAACAAGACAGTTCTACAACACACCATCTGCTAGGTCTCGACTCAGAAGAATGGCCTTACCTTTGGAAGGCATCACTGGAAAAACACAAGAAACAGGTAACCACCACAAAGGTCCAGCACTGCTGCATTGTACCTCGCTTTTGGTATGGGAAAGTTCTCTCTGGAGATGTATTTTCTTCTTGTATAAGAACAGAAGCCAAGCCCATTGGGTTTTTATAGCAAAACTTTTGGTGCCTGACGGGTTTCTGTTCAGTTTTGATTGGTAAGAAGGAGGTAATAAATCTTGCCAGCTGGGGCAGGGGAGGGGACACCTTTGAGGTACAAGACTTGACCTTGCTTCCTGGCAAAGGGCAGCTTAGTTGGAGCACACCAGTGTGTGTTTGCGCGCACACTATCTTGCATGTACACCATTCACTCAGTGTACGTAGCTCAATGAGGCAAATCAAGATCCCTCTTAGGCACAGTGTAGATCATGTTTAAAAATACCTCTTAGTAGGTCAGTCTTGCGCTTTTCATTTCATAGTGTTTCTTAGGAGAGGGAATCTCTGTGCCTTATATTTAGAGTGTGGACTCTGTTGGTCTCATCTCTAGCTGTAATGAAGACTAAAATCTAACAGGACTGCACAGTTTCTCAGTATATGAGCAGAAATCTCTGCCTAGGATTCTGTATTAAATCTGACCTGTATTAAGCAGGAGGTAAAACTAGACAGTGGTATGGCTCTCTTCTTGTTATACTTCTCGATCTGGACTTGGCCTAGCATTTTTGTCTCCAAAAAAAATCTTAAGAGTGTGTCATATTTACAGTTGCTGTGATACTTCCCCTAGTCCAGGTTTATCTCTGGGGTAGCAACCTGGTGTCCTCCAGATGCTTTAGAAAACAACTCCCCTCAGTACCAGCCCACAGGACCAATGTTAAGGAATTATGGAAGGAGTTGTCCAAAACATCAGAAGGGCACTAGGTTGCCTACCCCTGGTTTATCCAGACAATATTTTGGGGGTTTGAAAGCAGTGAGTTTCCCTGGGCGTATGCAGTCCAGAGTATTTGTACAAAACCAAGGCCGGCCTACCATTAGACAGAGTGAGGTGGCTGCCTCAGGCAGCAGATGTTGGCGGTCAGGGAGCAGTAGTGAAGTGTTGGAAGACAGAGCTGTGTGTTCCACATCGCCTGCCCTGTGGTCCCTAAATTAGCCAGCTGCCTTCAGTTGCTGTGGAGGACACCGCCCGTGTTCACCCGTGTTTGCCCATGTAAGATTCAACTACTTGGTGTTTGTACATGGAATGGTGGAGTCCATCTTGTCTTACACCTCAGATAGCAAAATGTCTTGGGCCAGCCCTGATTACGCCTGTACAGTTTGCACAAATGTTATCCCTGGAGCAGTTTCATAATTGACATTTCCCCTAATCTCAAAGTACTAAATGTACCCCCACCCCGCCCCGCCCTACCACATGCACACAAAGATGTTACAATTTCTAGAAAACACTGATGTCTCCCAGTGCAAAAAGCAGCCTCGAAGCAACTTACAGATATAATACAGACATCCATAACTAATAAAACCGGGGACGGACGGACCTGAAATCAATATAAAACATAACACAATAATACAAATAAAAACAAAAACATAAAAATATCATCTAAAAACAAAACAATATGAAAAGTGTTCACCCACAATATACAAAATGTCTTCCCACACCCTAGACTTGTTGTTGTTCAGTCGTTCAGTCGTGTCCGACTCTTCGTGACCCCATGGACCAAACACCATAAAAGTAGCCCACAACAATTGGGCTGTAACTAAAGTTGAAATGCCTGGGGAAATAAGTATGTATTTGGCTGGCACCAAAAATATGACAGTATTGGTGCCAGGCAAGCTTCCTTGGGGAGAGCATTCCACACACACATGGATATCACAGAAAAGACCTGTTCCTGAATTGCTACCCCCCAGACAGAGAAGGGCCTCTACACTGACGTCAGGGACCAAGTCGGTCCATACGTGGAGAGGCACTCCTTGAGATACTGGGGTCCCAAGCTATGTAGGGCATTATAGGTTAAAACCAGCTTTGAATTTGGCCCAGAAATACATTGCCAACCAGTGCAGGCAAGCCAGGGCTGCGTTTATTTTTTCACATTGCCTAGTCCCAGTCAACAACCCGGCTGCCAAATTCTGCACTAGCTGCAGTTTCCAAATTGTCTTCGAAGGCAGCTCAATGTACAGTGCCCTGCAGTAATCTAGCCTAGAGTATACCAGAGCATAGACCACTGATGCTAGGCTATCCCCATCCAGATAGGTTGCAGCTGGGCCATCAGATCTGGCTCTGCCTACCATTGGATCTGGCTCCACCCAGCATCAGCCATAAGCTGTAGCCCCCAATTGACTTTTCCTGCGGGTCAATGGCACTTCACAGGGAAAAGGTTCCCCACCATTGGTATGCAATATCAGGGCCAATGTTTGTTACCTGGTTAGCCCTGGTGTGCAAGAATGAATGAATGAATGACTGAATAAACAAACAATTGGCATCCGGAGGTTGGGGTGGGTGGGGAGCTGGATGGGGACAGTCCTGTGGGGGAGGGGTTTTTGAACCCTTTGCCCCCAGTGTAGTCCCAATTGGAATCCCCCTCCCCATGGCTGCTAATGGCAATGGGAAGACTGTGGTGGGGTCAAAGGGTTAAAACCCCTCTCCACCCATGCCATTGTTCCAATCCAGCTCCGCCCCCCCTACTATACTGGCTATTTGTCAAAAAACAAAAATCAACCACACAATCAACCACACAAACCACACATGACAATCACCACGGCAAGGCTGGCCTTCAGTCTGTGGTCTTCATGGACAATCTGGACCTTTATCAAGGGAGCAAAACATGTTGCTTGAATTCTGGCTTTGTAATTTGTACATAAACTAACAGGAACTGACCATGCAAGCTCCCCTATAGACCTAAGGGCCTGATCCAAATACTAGGGCTGTCTTACGGAAAGGAAGCAACCCATCGCCGCTCCTTGTAGTCAAGACAACCTTCCACCTCTGTGGCCAATTGCAAGAGTGTTCTAGTTCTTTTGAATGGACTCTTATTTATTTTCCCACAGGCTGCCTTGGGCGTAATGCTTGTGAGCAGGGATTTTCCCAAACTCCATCTTGTCAAAACAGGTTAAAGGCCACAAAGGGGCTGGCACAGAAGTCGTTCAACGTAAGAATATTGTGAACTATGCGTGGCAAAGGAAGAGCGAGCTCCTCCAAACGTCAGCCAAGTTGCTTCTATTGTGATGGCCCCTGTAACCTTTGGGTGAGAATTTTTAGATGACAAAGAGAGGCATGGGAAGCATTCAGTGGGGTTTCACACACGCACACACCGCTTACACCAGCTTTAATTGGCATGTAATGGGAACATAAAACCTTTTGGAAAAAGGGTACATTTACATTAACTATCACATACATTGCAGTTAGAGTACCAGAGACCTTTTAGGGGCATAGATAGATAGGGGCATAGAAGGGGCGTAGTTCAGTGTTCGAGCACATATTTTGCATGCAGAAGGTCCGAGGCTCATTCCCCGGCATTTCAGGTATGGCTGGGAAAGACTCGTGTCTGAAACCCTGGAGCACCACCAGAAGTCAGCACTGTACTGGGCAAGACAGACCAATGGTTTGACTCAGTATAAGGCAGCTTACTATGTTCCTATGAAGGCTGCAGATTCATCTCTTTGACCTCGATGGGCGGCAATAATGTAAACTGGGAGGATAGGATCCAATTTAAGGAACAAAGGGGGAATGTGGGGTCTGTGGCATACCCCTCTGCAGCCTTTCTCCCCAAGTGCTTTTCTCTCAGATCCTCCCCCTGTTTCTGCATGATTGTGATGGATTTGGCTTTAAAACCCAAGGATCCATGGCTGTCAGGTGCAGTTTAGCCCTTTGAGTTGGAAAGGTAAGGCACGCGCTGCCTCTTTACAGGGATTTGTTGTTGTTTATTCAGTCAGTCGCTTCTGACTCTTCATGACTTCATGGACCACGCTAGAGCTTCCTGTTGGCCATCGCCACCCCCAGCTACAGGGATAGATGCACAGTTTACATACACAGTGCATACGTGTGTGTGTGTGTGTGGTCATCCCGAGGCATGCAGCATGACATGCTTTCCCCTCACCCAGCAAGTGGCCATGTGGTGCCCTCTCCTAGGAAGATAACTGTCCCTCCTCCATCAAGAGGGCACCACTAGTGTCCTGAGCATACTTCAGGCCCTGTGTCAGCATCCAGCATGGTGGGACAAATGATGGGGCCTCCACCACTGCTGTCACAGGCTCGCTCCATCCATCCATCCATCCATCCATCCATCCATCCATCTATGCTGCCGCCATCCTAATTTCCTGAGAATGCCTCTGGGCCTGTCCATCCATCCATGCATCCCTCCATGCATCCATCCATCTATGCTGCCGCCATCCTAATTTCCTGAGAATGCCTCTGGGCCCCAGTGTAGGGCCCAAAGCCATTCTAGGGAAATTAACGTGGCGGCAGCTGTAGTCACCTCACCTGGCACTACTCTTTGGAGCAGTAGGCTGCACGCCACTATCTGTTCTGCTTGCTGCAGCACTACTGCCCATTGCAGTAAGCCTGAACTGGGGGGCCACTAGGGCAGTGCTGCCCAGGGCCCGCTTACCCCTGGCACTGCTCCGGGCTTACTTAACCTATGCTGAGACAAACCTATGAAAAGTGGATTGTCCAATAGTGTAGACTGAGTTGCTAGTAGTGTCGATGCAAAATAAATCCCGTGACCAGTCAACCCATACCTAATCTTCGTGGATCCACGTTGCCCACCTTCTTAACATGCACATGCGCTTATGTCAGGGGGTGTTGAACCTCTTCCAGCCAAGGTCTGTGTTCTGTTTCAGAGAAGCTCTCGGGGGCCACATTCTGGTGGTGGGCAGGACCGAAGACAAAAGGGTTGGGCCCCAAATATCAGCATAGTTCAGCCTGAAGCTCTTCCTGACAGTAACAAAGCCTTAGGAGAGGCATTTCAAGCTTTCAGAAGGGGGGGGGATAACACTGGGAAGTATCCAAATAATACTGGATAAAGCTGGGAAGTATCCAAATGTTTGGTGGTTGGAAAAAAGGGAGCTGGGGTCATGGGAAAGGAACGCCAAAGGGCTGGATCAGGACCACAGGCAGGCCAGATGTGGCCCCTGGGCCTGGAGTTCCGCACCCCTGGGTAATGTGAACTGCACCCATCAGGAAACTACCAGCCTTTCTTAGTGCAGGTTTCCCTCCTGATTTGCCTGCTTAGAATCTATATATGCCTCCATACGAGAGCAGACCTCCCCGCCAAAACCTCTTGTCTGATTTTAGCTCCATTCTGTTTCCCTTCCCGGCTGCCTGTTCTGCTTCTTGGTGGCTTTGCCCTGGAAGTTTGTTGTTGAACCACCTCTGCTGAAGGGCCCAGGGAAGGTTGCCTTGTTGCCTTTTCCCACACAGGCACTGAGAGACTCCCACCCTTTCAGGCTCTGGGCTGCGTCACACTCCCTAGCCTGCTGGCCTCTGGGCAAGCCGTTCCAGCCAAAGGGTCACAAATCACCGACCCCTGTTGGCATTTCTGAGCCCGGGAGGGGACATGAGAAAGACCCAGGAGAGAAGATGGCAGATATAAATCCACTTCCAGGTCATCCAGGAGGCCTTGTTTACACTGAGAGCATAATCCCACCAAGAGAAGGGCACTATCGTTCACATCCCTTCAGGACACAGGGACCATGTTAAAGGAAGAGAAGAGAGGAGGTTTTCCTGGTCAGGGACAGGAATGAGATTCTTGCCCGGTTCTGTTACAGACCACAGTTCAGTCACATAGAGCCAGAATGTGACTCACTAGTCTTCATGTGGACACTGGCAGGGCCTCGCTCTGACATTTTATTTCTCTGCAATAGTTTTAAAGCATCGCTCAGTGTATACGCCCTGTATATCAAACTGTTTCAGATAGAGAAATGATTGGGTTGGATACTAAGGGTTGGATACAGATTTAGGGGGGGTGCAACTGGGCTTGCCGAAGCAGACTTCCCTGCCCTCTCCTCCCCACAGCAGCCCCTCCAGCCCCCTGAAAATGCTACACAGAAGGTCAGGGGACCCTGATAAATGGGGTGAGCTGTGGTACAGTCGGGAGAGGGGTACATCTGACAATCAGGCAGAGGCCCTTTCCGTGAGTGGAGCCCTTTCATTGGCAGAAGGCAGATCCTGGATCCAACCCTAGCTATGAGCTGGCAGCTCTGTTCAAAGCCCAGAGCCATAACAGGCACATTACAATTGTACCTGCCTGCATGTCAATTACAATGCCTGCATGTCATTTACAATGCCTGCATGTCAATTACAATTGTACCTGCCTTCAGGTCATATTCACAAGGAGGCAGGCTTAGGTTCCCTCACCAGAACATGAATCTCATAGAAGCATAGAAGCATAGAATTGGAAGGGGCTTACAAGACCATCGAGTCCAACCCCCTGCTCAGTGCAGGAAGCCTGTTTCCCAGGCAGTCTCCCATCCGAGTACTGACCCTGCTTAGCTTGCGAGATCAGATGAGATCATGTGCATCCAGCCCTTTGCTGAACTTGCTATCACCTCCTGACCCATGCAGAAGACTGCTGACAGAAGGGTGCTATCTGCACAGGAGAAGGAGTTCAGCTTTTATTTGTTAATTCCATAAGTTAATTACGCTCTGTGTGAAGAAGTTGTTCCTTTTATCTGAATTCATGTCAGTGAGTTTCATTGGATGACACCAGGCTCTGGTAGTATGCGAAAGGGAGAAAAACCTCTCTCTATCCACTTTCTTCACCCCAGGATTGTGTTATCATCACCAGTTACTGTTGTACTGAATGGTCACTGTGCTTATATTGCATATATTTAAGATCTAACCGAGTGGTCACAGACTTTACTTTTTTCATTTCATTGCCAAATAATCACACACCTTCAATGAGTTTTTAAACCTCTGCACTCACATGCATATATACCTTCCTGTTGGGGACAACACTTCATACATCTGATGAAGTGGACTCTAGTCCACGAAAGCTCGTGCCATAATACATTAGTTTTGAAGGTGTGACTTCGTTGTTGTTGTTTTACATCCATTTCCCATCCATTCCCAGCTTTATTTAAAGCAGACATGGGAAACCTCTTTCAGCCCAGGGACTGAATTCAGTTTCTCAGAAGCTCTTTGGGGGGGGGGGAATTCCAGTGGTGGGTGGGGTCGAAGGCAAAGGGGATGGGGACCAGAATACAAAGATACCAGCATATAGCTGCTTAAAGCTCTTACTTCCGGCAACTAAGACTTTGGAGAGGCATTTCAACCTTTCAGAATGGGGAGAAAATTGCACAAAAGCTGGGAAACCACCAAACAATTGGTGGTTGGGGGGAAGGGGGTGGGGTCAGTGGAAAGGGGTGTGGCCATCTGAAGAACCCCAGAGGGCCAGACTGGGGCCCCAGGAGGGCTGGGCTTGGCCCCTGAGGCTGAGGCTCCCCACGCTGACCTGAAACACTAGGGCAGTAGAGATCAGCTGCCCAGCTGGGCATCTAAATGTCCAATACCTGTGAATTTCCTTTTATTTACTGCTGGCAACCCCATCTCCAGAACCATGTTTAAACAATCGATTAGTTTGGCTAATGAATTTTCAGAGTGACCACCCCTACCTGTTTTACTTAGTCTTGGGCAGTTTGTTCCTATAGCCTAGACTTTGCCATTCAGGCACACAGAGAGACAGCTGCCGGTCTCTCTGCTTCATGGAGGAGAAGGCTATCAGTGGCTAGTAGTTCTGATGGCAATGTGCTACCTCCAGTATCAGAGGCAGTACACCTATGTACACCAGTTGCTGGGGAACATGGGCGGGAGGGTGCTGTTGCACTCATGCCCTGCTTGTGGGTCCCTGGTCGACAGCTGGTTGGCCACCGTGTGAACAGAATGCTGGACTAGATGGACCCTTGGTCTGATCCAGCAAGGCTCTTCTGATGTTCATATGCCCAAATCTCTGAAGAGAATGTTTCAATTACATCCTCCAATGGCCAGGCATTCTGTGTAGAAATGAGCTGCGGAGGCCTCAAGTGAAATCCAAAGGACCCAAAGCAAGGCTTTCTGCATTGTGTTTGCACCTATGCAAACCAGGTAGATTTTATCAGCTAATTAATGAGTAAGGAAATGATACTGGGAAGTGTGTATGGGGGAGGGGGAGGAGCAAACACAGTGGAGAAAGAGAGGAGGTGCTGAACCTCTCAGAAATGGCAACCAAATGGTGAGCGGTAGTAATGTGTTGTTATTTTCACTGGAGGCTGGTGGCTCTGATGTCAGTGGGGCCGTGCATCTGCTCCAGGTTTGAGTCAGTACTCTAAAGGAGCTATCCAAGGCGCTGGATAGCTCCTTTAGAGTTCCGATTGAAACCCGGAGCAGATTGACCACCCCACTGACACTGGAGCCACCAGCCGCCACTGGTTCTTGTAGGTAGAATCATAGCATATTGGCATCATCTAGGCCAATGCAGGATCTGCAATGTAGGATGCGGTGATGGTGTCCCTGACCAGTGAGCATCTGGCCTCTGCTCAAGCCAGGTCTCCAGCAAAGGGGAGCCCACCACCTCCCGAGGCCAAGCGTTCCACTGGCAAATAGCTCTTGCCAGTAGGGTGTTTCTCTTCACATTTGTTTGTTGCAAAGCCTCATTCGTGCTTTAGGGGTTTGGGGAATGAATTACAATTTATGTGTCACACCTTCATTTGATGGAAATCCAGAGCATTCTAGCGACGAGGGCGATCGTCATCGCCAGCCAGCCAGCACGGCCATCGGCTGGGGATCATGCGAGATGTAGTCTGACACAGCTGCAAGGCCCCCGTTTGGGAGGTCTGGCCTATTGTCAACCCTTTGGATTCGTTGTGCTCTCTGGGCAGTTGCCTGGGAACATGCACAGGAGGGCGCTATTGCACTCCTGTCCTATTGTGGGCTTCAGCTTCCCAGGGGTGTGTGGTTGGCCACCGTGCAGACAGAATGCTGGACTACATAGGCCTTTGATCTGACCCAGCAGGGCTCTTCTTAAGTTTGTGTGTTCCTATGAAAAGGTTCGTAACAGGGGCAGCAGGGAAGCAGTTTCCTTGTGAGTGTGAGTTGTCCTTGGATTTCACGTTAATTCAGGTGACTGGAAACATGGAGAGATGACTCCCATCTCTTACGGGTACAGCAATGGTGGTCTGGAAGCATGCACCACAACTCGATTGCTGAAACTCAGTGGATCAGACCCTGCAAGTTGCCTGGATGGACGATTGTATGAGAATCACATGTAAGTGTTTGCGCAGTGGTGCCTACCAAAAGCAGACAGTGTGGTCCTCCCAGGTGTGAGGCGAGCTTTCTACCCCCCTGTTTTCATTCCTGAAATGACACACATACCGGGCTTTGAATGTAGTGTAAAATTCTGCCGTATTCCAGGCAGGCTTTTGTCTTTAGGTTTATTCAGCGCTTAAAAAAAGAAAGAAAAGAATTCAATCCACTTTTGTTATAACATGGAATACTGCTTTGGGCAGTGGGGAAAATGACTTCATGATGGTCATAACAGGCAGCCAATCAATGCACCCCACAGCTGGGTTCTGCTGGAAACAGGAAGTGCTGGCTGCTCTTGAGTTTGATTCTCTTAAGAAGATTATATGTCTAGCTGGAATGGAGTACGGGTAGATCCACAGCAGGCTCATTGCTCAAATGATGTACATCTGTATGCCACCCAAGGTGCTCTGAGCTATGTTAAGGTGTAAGAGATTGGTATAGATGGAATAAATAAAAATGTGTGGCTTCAAAGCAGAGCAAACATCACCTGCTTTAAATATATCCCCGCTCATATTTAGGTGGCTTGGAGGAGGCTAAAGGCTAAGCAGGAGAACCTAAACTTTGGGGGGCCATGGGCCCATCTGGAATTTTGAAAGACCGTCCAGGGTGTCATCACAAAATGGCTACTGTGGGGAATGTAGCCAGTCACAAAAAGTTGGACGTGCCCCCCTGTGTGTGTGCGTGCACTCATATTCATGTGCTTTCTATCTTTGTGTGTATTTGTGCACTTTCTCTCTCTTTCTCTCTGTTTGCTCTCTCTCTGGGTGGATTTGCATGATCACAGAGGGAAAATAAGCCTTGGAGCAGTTACTGCAGATGTGCAAGTTTGCCCTCCATTTACTTCCCAGCCCTTAAATTACTGCAAATTTCCCCTCCATTTACTTCCCAGCTTTTAAATTTGCGCAAATATTCCCAACAGTTTAAAAACCCTTAGAGGGTGGCTGAACAGGACGGGGCAAATGAGGGCACCTGCACCAGCAGTTCTTATACATGCCCCCAATGGGGCCCTTTTCACTCCATCCCAAATAGCCACCTTCTAAAGGTCTTCTTTGTAATTGTCAGGGAGATTTGCACACTTCCACAGAAGTGCAGTAACTGTAGAGAAAAAGGAGCCACAAAAATGGGAGGGAAATTAACTCCCATTTCTGGAGTAGTGGAGGCTCATGGAAGTGCTGGAAGGGTGGAGGACACTGAGAAGTGTCAGTTCAACCCTTAAAAGTGAGAGGATTACATTGCCAAGGGGAGATTGGTGCACTTACTCAGTTTGCCTTCCCCCCCCCCATTTCCACTGCTTCAGCATTGCGCTACTGGATCCCTCCTATCTCTTACTATTATTTCTCTTCCCGTCCTTCTCAACTGTGTGCAAAGTAGCCAATATGCAGCCTTGTCTTGTCAATTTCCTCATATGTTACCTACTCCACTTTAGTACTCACTTTGACAGCCAAAATATACAAGGAAATTGACCAGATAAGACTATACACAGCCAGCCGAATCTGCACTCTCGCACACTTGCAATGGACCAACCAAAAAAAAAAAAAAAATTACGACTCCATTTGTGTAATTTTGAGGCACCAAAAAATTAAAAGATAGAAGCTGGTGAAAGAGTGACAGTTCTCCCAAAGTGTCATTTCAGCACCGATGGAGGGGCAGTCACTGGCGAGGAAGGCTGGAGGTGACATTGGCAAGATCACGAAGAGGGGCACTGGGTTTTTTTGCTGCTCTTGCTGGGTTTAGATGTCACAACAAGCCACCCTGAGAACAAACTATCCTCAACAACTCTACTATAAGCCATGGGTTATCATGGTGGCTTGTTGATGAAAGATGACCCATGCTGGATTGCCCACACCACCTTCGGACATCACAGTAAGCCATGCCGACTCTACCATGGCTCATATATGACCATGGCTTATCATGTTGTGCGAACCCAGTCTCTCTCTCTGCCTTTGCTTTCACTCCCAGCTCCTCCAGTTCTCACAGCTTCAGGGGATTCCCTGACAGCCACTGTAACATCCTGTGAGATCCCATGACTGATGCGGAATCTTGTGAGATCTTGTGACTAACATGAACTGTCATGAGTTCTCATCAGATCTTGCAGTGGCTGCTTCCTTGTTCAAAATTATAGGAAGACAGAGCAAGGGGAGCAGAGGAGGAGTGTTGTGGACACCATGGAATGTCTCCAAGGGTATCATAGTGCCCATGGGTGCTGCACTGGGAATCACAGGGCTATTGCATATGACTCTCTATGCACATGCTGGCAAATGTTTTCAATTGAGCATGTCCATTTGTCATTTATTATTCTTTCATCTTTCCCCCAGTAGTCTGTGAACAAGCAGTTCACTGTAGTGCTAACTGGATCCTACTATTGTTGTTTCAGTCTATTCTTCCTCACTGGCCTCTTTGCGATTAGCTTGGGGCTGCTTTGTTCTGTGAACCTCTGATGCCACATTTGTAAATCACGTCCACATGATGTAGTAATGGCCACCAAATTAGATGGATTTAAAAGGGGATTGGACAAATTTATGGAGAAGGCTCTCAATGGCTACTAGTCCTGGTGCCTCTATGCTGTCTCTAATACCAGAAGCTGTATGCCTATGTATGCCAGTTGCTGGGGAACATGGGTGGGAGGGTGCTGTTGCACTCATGTCCTGCTTGTGGGTTTTCTGTGGGCAGCTGGTTGGCCACTGTGTGAACAGAATGCTGGACTAGATGGACCCTTGGTCTGATCCAGCACAGCTCTTATGTTCTTATGCTGAGAGACTTTCAAATGATCGAGTGCTTGCAAGTAAGTTGGCTTGACTAGCATATGATAAACTGGAGCAGCACCCAGTCATTTTTTAAAAGAAATCTGCCTTTTTATCTGTTGCTGGAGAACATCGGGCACACTGGTGTTTAGTCTGTCTGCTAAACCTTGCCGACTCTGAGACAACATTTAAAATTGTTTTAGCACAGCAGCAGCAATTTAGAAGAAGTGTTTCGTTTAGATAATGTGGTAAGGTTATAAAAATGCAGGGCTTCCTCTCACTTTCTCTACTTAACCTGAAGCAAATGACAAGATGCCCTTCATACTCCATGTACAGAAGCCAACTGGACCCACAGATGTATCTTACTTCAACACTGGCAATGGGACAGCACCCTCAGAGCCAGCTGGATAGCAAAGACACAGCTCTGTCCTTGCTGCGCTCCAGCATTTGCTGCTTGAGGTGGCTGCCTCACTCTGCCTAATGACAGGGCTGGCCCTGCAAACATGGGAAATGGGGTATGTGTGTGCGCAAAGAGAAATACAGTTGGATGGAAGGAAGGAGGCAGAGATAATGGAAATAAACTGGAAGAGAAAATTGGAGTGGGGAAGAGATAAAATGAGTTCGATTTAGCAAGTCTGGAGAGAAATTGATGCAAAGTAGGAAATGAATTGGAGGAAATTAATGGAAATAAATGGAAACAGAAGTGTGGGGCAGGAACAAGAGAAAAACAGAAGGTGAAAAGGTTGTTGTTGTTGTTTTTAGTGCATAGCGACCAGGGGTGCTCCCAGATGGAGGGCTCCCCATGTTAACAGTCAAAGGGCATTGCACAGCTATTCCATCTTTTCTTCCTTAACAGATTTTTTCTGGTAAGGAAAAAGATGGAAGAAGTGGTGAGAAAGCATGGGAGGGCTACAAAGTGAAGACAATGACATCTGGACCCCTCCAGTAAATTATGTGAATGAGGCAGGGCGATTGCACAGTAAAAGCTTCATCTGGAAGCACCCAAGGAATGCTAATATAATCTGAGAGCTCATGATCTCATGGAGAGGAGCAGTACAGAAGAGGCTTGCAGTCTACAGAATAATCCCATGCATGTTTACTGAGATGTAAGTTCCACGCAGTCCAGTGGGACTTATTCCTCAGTAAGTGTACATGCACACACTTGCTATGTTATGTTGTTTCCAGGGGAAACCCCCAATTAGCTGACTTTCAAGTGTGCCAATTTGCTCCAGGACATGGATGTACCAATGTGTTATGAGCCAGCAGAGAACTCTTGGAAGACCAACAAGCTTTTCCCAGGAATTGTCTGAGAAAGCTCCTGCCAAGCCAATAATGAACTGAGGGGGGAGGAAAAAGGAGTTTGCTGATTGATAGTCTTTATCCATGAGCAAAGGCCAGGAGAAATGGTTAGGTACTTAGCACTTCACCTGCTATCGCATGAGAACAGGGCCCAATGATGCTTCGGTGCTCAGATTCTCAATATGAGCAACGTATAGAAAGTGATCTTTAACAGTGGTGGGTGATAAGGAGGTTGATAGGCAAAACTGCTGGGTGCCCCTTTCTAGCAATCAAGGAATGCCCTCCCGTACCTTTACTGGGAGGCAGTGGGGTGCCACAGCCAGCACATAGAATCATAGAATAGTAGAGTTGGAAGGGGCCTATAAGACCATCGAGCCTAACCCCCTGCTCAATGCCAGCTCCAGGGTTAGTGTATGATCTGCCCCATTCTGGGGGGATGTCTAAGGGCAAAGCCATTCCAGATGCACCCCCAACATGCCTACAGAACACCCTCTTTTTGCCCTCTCCAACATCAGAGCTCCAGTGGAAGAAAAGCAAGTGGGCTGGTTTGCATGAAATGGCTGGCTCATTATGGGGTTTTTCACCCACGATGAAAAGCCAAGGTGTGTGTCAGGCATGTGCGGCCACCATTTTGATTGTGCAACCCCTGATTGTGCTGATTGGGGGTTGCGCTATGTCAGCCCAATTGGGGGCTGGATAATCAAAACGGTGGCTGCACAAGCCCAGCATGCACCTCAGCTTCTAGTTGCTTAAACAACGCATGATGAGCCAGCCTTGTCATGCGAGCCACATCACTGAATCTTTCTGCAACTGCTATAAGGAAGCATCTGAGGGTGGTCTTCACTCTCCACCTGTGTAGAGGGAGATCCACTATATTCTGTAGCTCCTGGGAAGCTCATAGGATTGCAGTCTAAATGGATTATCTTGTATTTTTAAAAAACTGGAATGTGCTTATGTATCAAAAGACTGATGCTTTTTCATTTCAGGCAGTCCTGAAATAATTCTGATAATCTGACCAAATTCCACACATACATAGTTAAATGAGCAGGATTCTCATCAGAATATTCCACAAACAAACCCATAAATTCACATTAAGCTGAACACTCAAATGAGAATTAAGCTCCCTTTAGTTATTGTGAAAATGTCACACTAAGTCATGCATATTTATGATTCAAATTTGTTGCTGGCTTGCTTTTTTGCATCAAAATAATACTATACACAAATTAGTGGGGGGAAAGTGTTAGAACTTAACATGGTTGTTTATTATTAACAGCAGCAGCAACAACAACAATAGTAATAATAATATACTATCTGGCATTTGGGAAAGGAAGAAACAAGGGTCAGTTCTCTACAACAGCCTTCCCCAACCTGGCACTCTCCACATGTGTTGGACTGCAACTCCCAGCATGCCCCAGCCAAGGAGTTGTAGTCCAGCACATCTGGAGGGCACCAAGTTGGGCAAGGGTGCTTTACAAAATTGTACACTGGTTTCCTCCCTTCACTGAAATTCTAGCATAAAGCATCTCGTTACGAGCTTCAAATAATCAAGAACCCAAAGCAGCATGGCATAGCCTTCCATTCTCTTGGAGCACTACAGAAGGAATCCATCACAATACTGGCACTTTCTGCTCCCTTGCAGTCTCCCCCTCCCCACCATACTTGGCTGCAGCTATTCTATGTCCTCATAATTTCTACTTGGGTTTCACTGCTTGCCTCTTGCCATATCTTAAGCCAAATGAGTTCCAGTTGTAGGTGGAAAGGTCATTCTCTCGTTCTACCAGCAATGCCCCCTGTGGGATGGTGATCATTCTGCTCCTTGCTGGATGTGTCCCTTGCCATAGCTGCAGTTGACGCTCCTGCCGCTTGCACAGAAGGGTTGGTGTGGATTTCAGTCCTCCTTTCCCAGACCTCCTTTTTGGACATGGGATGACATCAACCCAGTGGATCAGATGGGTAACATTTTTTGAAGGTTCACCTATGGAGAATGAGAGACTGTATAGGGAGGGAGTATTTGGAAACTCACTGGTAATGATGATGGGGAACCCGTTATAAAATCAGTTTCTAATGGCTTATGAAAGCACTGTGCTGAATTTTATTTTTGACCATTCATTGCAGGGAGGGGTGAAAAGAAACTGCACCTGAAAACTGAAGAACGGGGTGAGAATTTTGGAGAAATTTCTCAGGGTGCAGGGCTTCAGTGCTTACTGAAAGGAGGTGGCTGAGAGTTGTGATGGTGATGTGTGCCTGAAAGCTGAGTGAGGATTTTTGGTTTTGTTCTGTTGTTGTTAAAAGTCTTAAGAAGAAGCAGCAGCAGCAGCAGCAGCCACCCATGCTCAGCTTTCAAGCACTCAAAAGGCAGTGGCACTGAAAAGCCCCAAGGGAGGAAGTCCTGCTTAAGTCCTCCAGAGGACTTTCCAGAAGGCTCAAGCAGCTGGAGAGGCTGCAAGGATGGAACAGGTTAAAAATGATAAAATAAAGAGCACACACACCAACATCTCCTCTCAGCCACCTCCTTACAGTAAAATAAGCGCAGAAGCCCTGTAGCCTGAGAAATTTCTCCAAAATTCTCAACATCCCTGTGAAAGAGGCTGAAAAACTACTGCCTCTTTCTCAGGGAAATGAAGAGGTTGCAAAAGGGCAGGTGGGGTTTCAGCACAACATATGTTTACATAGTACTCCCCATCATAAACGCTAGCAAATGGTGAGGGGTGTGGGATGTAGCCTGGTAAAAAGGCATAAGAACACAGGAAGCGACCTTATATCAAATCAGACCAGTCCAGGTCAGTATTGTCTACCCCAGAGGTGGCAATTTGTGGACCTCCAGATGTTTTGGCTTACAGCTCTCATCATCCCTCACCATTGGCTATGCTAGCTAGGGCTGATGGGAGTTGCAGGCCAAAACATCTGGAGGGCAACAAGTTGCCTGCCCCTGATCAAAACTGACTGGCAGAAGCTCTCCAAAATTTCAGGGGGCAATCCCAGTCCTACTTGGAGATGCTAGGACATGAGCCTGGGATCTTTTGCATGCATCATATGTGTTCTACCACTGAGCTACAGGCCTTCTCCAAAAAAATAGACAGGCAGGTAGAAGGCAAGTACTCCTGTGCTCCTGAGTACTCTATACTTCCAAGACTGAGAAATGTGGACCACAGAGTCCACAGTGGTCTCTGTCAGCCATGTGGATTGGCATGGTGGCATCCAACATAGGCTAAAGTGGCTCATGTGTTGGGATAGTAAGGACCAAAATATGGAAACAACATGGAACTAAGAAACAATATTGAAGCAACATGGAACTGAAAACCACCTGGATGTATACCCTCATTGTTCTTCTCTTGTATAGCAGTTTCAGATAACTGCTTAAGCTCATGGCAGCAGCTTTTTTCCCCCTTCAGGGTTGTCCTTAAACCTGGTAAAAAATCTGTCTGAACACTTGATACCTGGATGCCTGGAGCCCTTAAGAGGGAAATGGCTGTCTGCTGGTTCTCCAAGTGGAGCTCTGAAGAGTAATAGGAGCAGCAGCAGCAGGGAACTGAACAGATTCATCCTGGGATGGAGCAGATCTGAAATTACAGATAAAGGAAAGGAGGGGGGTGGGAGAGAATATGCTGAAAGAAAACACCCTGGAAATAAAATGCTGGATGAAAGGGCAGAAATAACAGCTGCATTATTTTCTAGCTACTCAGACAATTTTTCATACACAACACTGAAAAGTGCCTTTGAGTCGCACTCATGCTATTCATGTCAAACATGGACGGGACCAGTGTAACATCATTTTCCCTTACTCCAATGGAACACACTCAGTGCTACAAAAAGAAGCCTGGTTCCCCTTTTCTGCCAGCACTTCCTATCAGATTTCATTATTCTATTCAAAAATATCTAAATTCTGTAAAAGGGGATGGGATTCTATTCCGTTTGTTATTTAGCACACAGATGACCTCTTCAGTCATCTGCAAGAAGGTGTGTGTGTGTGTGTGTGTGTGTGTAATATACAACTGATCTCAAAGCCATCCTGTTGTGTTTTTCTTTTCCAACTGTCACCCTACATTCTGTGGCTACCTATCATGGTAAGTCCTCATTGGGGTAGTTTTTTTTTTTGGGGGGGGGGCACTTAAGTGCTTTTTTTAAAAGAGTTTTTCTGCACTTCTACAAGTCTCAGCGTTCTCCCCCCACCCCCAGCATGCTAGTACTTCCCTCTTGTTTCTCAATGAACTCGCTTCGGCTTCAATCCTAGCTGCGCTTAACTACCTGAGTACAGTATTGGAAGGAGTGATCATTCAGTAAAATGGAGTCGTGACCTTCAGATGTAATTAAGTGGTACCTAACCAGTGGAGGCTGGTGGCTCTGATTTCAGTAGGGCTGTGAATCCATTCTGGGTTTCAGTCAGAACCAGCCAAAACTAGAAGCTATCCAAAGTGCAGAACCCCATCTCTAAAATGTTTCAGCACCTTGGGTAGCTCCTTTAGAGTTCTGGCTGGTTCTGACTGAAACCCAGAATGGATTCACAGCTCCACTGAAATCAGAGCCATCAGCTTCCACTGTACCTAAAATGTCAAAAGAGAGGGTTATTTCACAAATATAAAATCAAACATTGCATAGACAGTGCAGTACTTTTAAGGCTGCAGTCCTATGCACACTTATTAGGGGGTAAGCCCCATTTGGCATGCTTAGTGTCACACTGCATGTGTCCTGCCAACACAAACCTCATGAGCTTCAGTGAGATACCCAACTGCAAAACAGCTTTGGGGAATATCATTTGAAAACTCCCAGGGCAATCAGTACATATATCTTTAAACACAACAACCCATCAGCTGGAAGAGCAGAAAAAAGTGGCTGGCCAGCCAGACAGATGGGCGGCTAATAAATTTAATAAACAAACAAACAAAGACCCCAGGAAGCCATCAAATCACAGCAGGAAGCATATCTGAGGGTCAACATGAAAGCAGAGCTCAGCAGCCTTTCAGGACTATCCTAAAATACGTGTACTATTAATCCATCTTCCTCTGTTCGTGTGCAATTGCCAGGGCAGTACCTCAAATGCCTGTGATGGCCAAGACTCTTCTGAGGTAGCCCTTCCCCTTCATTTTCACATACTGTGAGAGCACAAGAGATGGCACAGGGGATCTCCTACTTAGGGCTTGGATTTGCCATGTGAATAATGCTCAGTGAGTGCCTTGTAGTGACTGAAAGCTTAACTGAAGCGGGGACTGCTTGCCTCTACTTACACGTTGCCAAAAAAGAGGACAAAAGAAGATGAAGTTGCATAAAAGTGCATATGTTAATTTATACGTATAGATGCAAATGCAGACATAATGACTATCATTTAAATTGAAATACAGTACATCTCCCCCTAGTGGGAAAGACTGTGACCCGGTGACCTGTGTGCTTGCTCAGTCTGCTGACCAAGTGCTGTTGATGGTCAACGCAATGGCCTCTGTTGCTCTCCCTTCTTAGGGTTTATTCACTTCCACCCGGACTTCAAATAGAGGGTAAAGGTAAAGGTGTCCCCAACCAGTCGTGTCCGACTCTAGGGTGTGGTGCTCATCTCCATTTCTAAGCTGAAGAGCCAGCGCTGTCCGAAGACGCTTCCGTGGCCATGTGGCCGGCATGACTGAACACCGAGGTGCACGGAACGCTGTTACCTTTCCCGCCGAAGCGGTACCTATTTATCTACTGGCAATTTCTTGCTTTCGAACTGGTAGGTTGGCAGGAGCTGGGACTGAAGACGGGAGCTCACTCCGTCACGCGGCACTCGGGTCTCAAACTGCTGTCCTGCCGACCTTCCAGTCTGCAGTTCAGCGTCTTAACCACTAAGCCACCGTGGCCCCTTCAAATAGAGGAGTGTCATCTATAAAGTAGGTAAGGTGGCCACCCTAGAGGCGGAGGGGCAAGAGGACGATGCCACCGTCACCTATGGTGGGGAGGTAGAAGAAAGCTGCATCCAACTCCCTTCTCACCTGACACCAGAGGCTCACCCAGCTCTTGCCTTTTTATTCTCTTCTTAGAAAAACAATAATAATTGGAAGTTAACTAAGCATGACAGACAAAACAATCTTCATCTTTCAACATTTTCAGTGGTTGAAATTCTTGGTTGTGTATCTCACCATGTGGGGCTCATTTCTTTCCAATTACAGAGAGGTTTTTAAGCATTTGTAACTATACCTTTAGATCTCTTAACAAGCCGGATATTTTATTTTAATAGCAAGAGGGATGTGGAGGGCTGTTTGCTGAAAATACCACTCTCAGTCTTTTCATTACCATTCCTTCCCTAGTCAAGCCCAGAAATGCTCCTTCTGAGAATTAATTCCAGGGAAATTACTCAGGTCACTAAAGTAGAAGATACACTAATTCAGTACTGACTACAACCCCTGCTTCAAATCTTACAGGTGTTAGGATGATTGCTTCTTACGCAAGACCATTCAGAAATTAAGGCAATCACTCTTATTCCTCATTCAATTCCAGTTTCCTGTACAATTGGATGAAAAACGGACATGTGTATGTTAGATTGTGTGCTTGTATGGATGGGTTAGTAACATTAGCAGTTTGGTTTAGGAGGAAACTGCTGAGTGTATGACACTGTACATTTAAAACGAAAGTAGACGTCTTGTTCAGCCATATTAGAAATAAGAAAATGAGCTGCAGTTCATTTGACTATTTAGTAGGGCTGTGCACTGCTTCAGTCGGAAGCCCGAATAACAAGTCAAAGCAGGCTGTTTTGGAGGTGCCTCGATGTGATACAAGGTGGAGCAGAATAGCAATGAAGCACCCTGGAGTAAAGCAGCTTGTATACGAAGTGCCTTGTATGACTTGGTGATTTGTTCTGAGCAGCCTAGACAGCCTGGTTCCAAAAGTATCAACTTCAGAAAGTTCAGCAAAGGGTGGAAGAGGAGGAGGAGGAGGAGGAGGGAGGGAGGGAGCTTTGGTGAATGGAAACTCTAGTTGCCAAATCAGGGCTGAACATAACCCAGCAATCTCCGATCAGAGACAGTAATGGAGGAGGGTGGAAGACTGAATAATTGGAGAAAAACGGCTGCGTTTCAGAGACGGAGATCATTCTGGTGGTGTTATTTAGGGATATGAGAAGTGAGAAAGTCCCTCCAGCCCCTGCTCCACTCGCCGGTTCCTCTGCCTCTGCTGCGATCACCATGTTCTTAAAAAACATGGTGACTGGAAGTCTGTGTGCACATAGACTCATGTGCAACAAGTGCTGTGAATCGCTCAGGCAGGAGGAGGAGATAGGGCACGTGTCCCCGCCACTCACTAGCTGTCTCCTCCTTGTGAGCAGGAGACGGCTAGCAGTCCTTGGGGGTGTTTCCAGCAGCGATTTACCCCCTCAATTGACAAGGCACAGCGCCCCTTCGTTGTAGAGATCCTGAGGGTTAAAATGGGGGCTGGTTTTCATCTTTGTGTTGGAAGAAAGTAAAACAAGGATCCATGAAATTAAAAAGGGATTCTCATGATTTCATATGATTTTTAAAGGGGAGACTCCCAAAACCACCATCCAATCACAAAGCACAGCTGCCTCCATGGACTGAAGCAGAAAAATCATGGATCTGCCATTCCTGAGAGCAGCCATGGTGCAAAAACAGGGATCTGAGGTAGGGATCCTCTTGATTTCATATGATTTTTCACACCATTTGAGGTGAAGCAGAAAATCTGAGATCGGCCGGGAAGCAGCAGATCTGGGATTCTTAGTGTGCATACTTGGACAAAGATGAGCTCTGTGCTTTGATTGGGGGTGGGTGGGCAGGGCGGACCCAATGTAAAAATTCAGAAGATTCATATTGAATTGGGCATCTCATCCATGGCTTTATAACATGATGGTGCTATGAAGCCCGAAAATCTATGTTTTTTGTCACTCAATCCGTGGGCATAGATGTGCTCTGTGATATGATGGTATTTGGTGGTATTGTTCTAGTAAAAATCATGAGGATCCCTAGGATCCCTGCCTTGAATCCAGTTTTTTCCATCATGGCTGCTCCCACGAGTGGCAGATCCATGATTTTTCTGCTTCAGCCCATGGAGACAGATGTGCTATGTGATTGGATGGTGCTTTTGTGGGTCTCCCCTTTTTAAAAAAATATGAGATCAGGAGTATCCCTTTTTGATTTGGGGGGGATCCTCATTTTACCCAGTCCCCTTTGTGTTTACTGCTCTCTTTCCCAGCACAAGCATATGTCTGTCTACTTGGAAGTAACTCCCATTGTGCTCAATGAGGCTTGCTCCTGAAATGCAGGTGCATCTGGACTTTCAGGGGAAAGGAGAAAGGGGGGAGAGGTTGGCAAGCCTCTCTCATTGGTTGAGCAGCCTCTGCCAGTCAGGTGATGTCCACTCCAACCCCCACCCCACCAGGAAGTATGTTCTGTGAAGCGATTTTTACTGGTGCGGAGAACCTGTTCGTGGAGCCCTGCATGGACCACATTGCAGCAAAGCTGATTCCTTTTAAATTAAAATCCAGTACTCCTCCATTAGCATTCTTTCCCTTGTTGTGGAAACACAGCCATGGACAGCCAAGCAGGCCAGCAGGAACGGCAGTGGTGCGGGGCTGAGAAGTATAGCTTTTTGCTTTGAGAGTTTTTGTAGAGAAACTCAAAGTTCAGCTGCACCTAGCATAAAGAGTACTGGGCCAAACTGTCTGAAATTTGATAGGTGGGATCTCCTCCATATCAGCAGAGAGGCCCCCAAGTGAAAACTGGAAAAGTTATGGCCATTTGTCTTTTCCCATGCAAGTCGATGGGAAAACGCGCAAACTGAGTGGTCCGGATATCCGAATCTCATGTCGGATCTGGAACTGAGTCAAAGCAGAGGGGGTCCGAATCAGCCCGAGTTGAAGCGGGGCTGATTAGGACGGTCTGAAGCAGCAACCAAAGAGAAGTAAGGGGTCTCTGCACAGCTCTACTATTTAGTTAGGGTCAAAACAGACATGTCTTTAAATCTGTATCTAGTGGCTATGTCTTTCATTTTTACTGTAGAGTAGGTGCAGGGGACCTGATTTAGATCTGGACCCTAGTGTGAGGGGTAGATGAGCTTTTAAGATCTGAATTAGGGCCCTGCGCTTACTCTAGACTAAAAAAAAGAAGAAGAAGTAGCTGCTACATACAGATTTAAAGTAATGTGTGTTTTAGCCCATAGAATAATAGAGCTGAAAGGGTTCTCTAACCCCCAACTAATGCCAGAAATCTACTACTACAGTCCTCTGAGAGGTGGCCATCCAGCCTCAGCTTAAAAATCTGTAATGAAGGAGAGTTCAACACCTTCCAAAGTAGTCTGTTCCACTGTTGACAGGTCCATCGAGATGTTCTTCCTAATATTTAATCAAAATCCTTTTTCTCATAATTTGAATCCACTGGTTCAAGTCCTGCCCTCTGGAGTAACAGAGAATAAACTTGCTCCATCATCTCTGTGACAGCCCTTCAAATATTTGAAGATGGTTATCATATTGCCTCTTAATGGTCTCTTCTCCAGGCTAAACATACCCAACTCACGATTTCCTCATAGGACCTGGCCTCCAGACCCTTCACCATCTTGCTTTGTCACCTTCCTCTGGACACATTGCAGATTAAGTCAGATTAATAATGATTAGAGCTATCCTTGTGCAGAGGAATGCACAAGCAGTAAACATGGGGTAGTTAGTCCTACACAGAGTAGACCCCTTGAAATGAATGAGACTTAAGTTAGTCATGACCAACTTAATTCCCATTCATTTCAGTGGGTTAGGACTAAAATTGAATATAACCAATGCTCTGCTTAGGGCTCTTCAACACAGTTTATACTACTGTGATTGTCATGGGCACATGATTGGATAGTGTCTGTGACAGGATGAGCGATGCCAAGACATATCTCCACCTCCCCTCTAGGGATGTCTGGATTTTGTAAAATTGGTTCTGTTTCCATTTTGCAGATTGTCAGGCACCTCTCATTCCGCTGTCTGCTTATTGACAGAATCAGGTTTTTTCCAATTCCCTGAATTTGCAAAAATGTGCACCTGGGCAAATTCGCACTTGTGCAAATTGTGCAACCCCTCCCCCAAATGTGCACCCCCCAAAAAATATGTATTTTCACACTTTAACCCATGGGCAAAATGTGCATTTTTTGGCCGTTTTTTATTTTTTTTATTTTTCTATGACAAAATTTGTATAAAATTCCAGAAAGTTAAAAACAACAACTGGCCTGCAAGTCCACAGAATCCATATGACTCAGGACAAACTGGTCCACTGCGAAATCTGCTGGCTGGATTCATACAAATCCAAACCCATTTGATTCTGTTGCAGATTTCTCCGACATTCACCCACCACAGGGTGTTCTGCTTTCAATTTGTAAAAAAAATGTTCCTCCCAATAGGAGCTGAGGGCTTCCCCACTATTATTTTAAAAGACAGGAACATAAGAAATCCTACCACTTTTGCTGTAGTAATGTCCTGCATCTTAGATTTGTTTTCATCAGGGTTTATATGCTTGCATATATTATTAATATTATTTATTAAAATTATTAAGCATTTGAGCAGCACTTTAAATTGTTCAAGACATCATCATATAGATTCTCTCTGTAATTCGAACAATAGACAAGGTAGAGCCAGGTCATTATCCTCCCATTGCAGATGGAGAACTCAGACCAAATAACAGCTTGTCTTATGACCCCACATGAGTGCACCACCTCCCAGGGGGCTTAGCTACTTTCAAAAACAAAAAAGAGAACAAACAGACAGTTAACGTGTCCCCCCTCACCCCCAGATTCTCTCCCATTCCACAAGGCTCTTTCTGGCTCATTCAGTTCATCTGGATATACTTACTCCACCAGGGAAGGAATTGGACTTGAGCAGTTGGGATGCTAAGGAGAGAAGTGCTCCTGCTACACCAATAGAGTTATCACCTGAACACATTCCTGTCAGCCAGACAAGCCTCCCCACCCTTGCCCAGCCTGAATGGACTTAGTGTTGTAACCACAATAATTAATAATAACCAAAAAACAAAAATAAAAAAAAATCCAGCATACCCATAAAGCATAGGAAGACACAAAAGCAATAATCACATTATCATACACCAACTGACCATGCAACATGCTGATTTGGTCAGGCATCACCCCACGAGCTGACACATGTCTGTGGCTCATTGAAGAGAACAGACATGGGCCGGTGAGTGGGAAATGAGGCGGGATGGAGTTCAGCTAAGAGGGCAGCCCTTCCCAACATCCCAAGCCCTTTGGCATTTTGCAATGATCTTCCATCCCCTGTAGAATTTACCTAAGCAGTGATTCTCAAAGTACCTTCTACGTTGATGGTTCCAACCCAAGTGGGCTGAAAAGTCTGAGAGTTTGAGAGACAAAAAAATCGATCTTGTTCAATTTTAAAATGTTCAGAACAAACAGGGATTATTAAGTTAAGGACAGGCAGTAATGTGTGTGCTTTTTGTTTTTAAAGTTGGAAAAAGGGATTGCCACTTATGGTGTGAACCCTCAACTCACTTTCACCACTGGTAAACAGGTTTTGTAGGTTTTTCAAAACTTGCCAAACTTGCTTGACCTGAGACAAGAGAGGGACAAAAGTATACCATGGGAAGTGATGCCTGTCTCAAACGTCATCTTCTTCTTTCTCTCTCTTTCTAAGCATCCCCACACAGACCTATAGTGTGTCTGCAGCCGTAAACAATACTCCTATCTCTACACTATTTATAAAATCTTTCTATACAATTAAATTCATGTCTGAGTGGTGGGTGGGTGCATTTCTGTCATTTAAAAAGCCATGCACCTCATCTGGAACGGAAAAAGACACAGTTATAGAGCCTAAAACTGAATATTTACTCAGAAGTAAGTCCCATCTAGTTCAAGGACCCTTACACCCACATAAATATGCACACTTTTGCAGCTGTACTGTGCAATCCTATGCATGTTTACTCGGATATAAGTCCCACTGTGTTGAGTGGGGCTTACTTCCAGGTGAGCGTGTATATGATTGCAGCCTGAGGGTTAAAAGTCCCTGCCCTCTACTTACCTCGGTTCTCTTTCAGATGTTGTTGCCAAGAGTCTTCTGCTGCTTCTATTTGGTCTCTTGAAATATGAGAGAACAGCTCCTCTCTAGAGTTCAGGTCTCTCATGCATACAGTATAAACCCTTCTGCTTTATTGTATGACCTTGCTGGTGACATCAGCAAAGTTGGATCCACCTCTACCTTTCATCTTTTAATCTCTGTCCTGAAATTATTCTGCATCAGAAAGAGTTAACATAGCTATTTCTCTTGATTGCCATGTGAGGCAATTTTGCTTAAAAAGCCCCCAGACAAAATTATCTCTCCCCACCCACAGCTTTGCAGCTGAGCCTCATTGATTGGTATAAATTGATTGGATTCCTTTGGAACCAGTACAGTAAGATTGATTAGCAAGAGTGGAAAATATAGCACCTCTTTCTTGCCCTGATTTGAACACACACACCCTTCACTCTTTCCTTATAAAATGTATGCTAAAGCACCCCTTCTGCATTAGTCTCTCTGTTTTCTCTCTCGAAACCCATTTGGGTAGATATATTTTTGCCTAGGTATAGTAAGACTGGCATTCACACAGTGACCTTGTTCGCACGATCACCACAGCCATGGTGGGTTGCGGCAGACGCAGGCAGCCATTTTGAATATTCAAACTGCAACCATGACGTGTTGTGTTGTCTGAACCTGGTGACGGTGGGTTGCTGGCATGGCTAACAAACCACCTACAACCCTAAAACAGCCCATAGGTTTTACATGGTTTTTAACCCTCACTGGATTTGGATGACATGACAAGACACGGTCGCAGCTTGAATATTCAAAATGGCTGCCTACACATGCCACAGCCATGGCTTAAATAAGCCATGGTGGGCTGCTTGATCATGTGAATTGGCCCAATGTATCTCCTGTTTTTAAGGCTGCAATCCTATACACACTTGGTAGCCTATCAATTTCCATTGGATGTACTCCCCAGTAAAGAGAAATAAAGAATCAGGGAAAAGCTGAAATTTTACACAGAAATCACAATACTTTGGCAATAAAATAGTTTATAAAACCATTAATAAAAATGTACAACAGAAATACAAGCACAGAACAATTAGTACAAAACCTGAGCAACTTCCAGAGCCACAATAGTGTACAATAATTATTGAAGGACAGACACGATGCCTCATCACCTTGTTATAAACTACAAATGGTATCAATTTACCAGGGCAAACCAATGAAAATAAACACTGCTGTTTGCCAAATGTGTTTCAACTGGATAGTCTTCTTCAGTAGCAGATTAATAAAACCTCGGGTGGCACTTTGGCATGGATCTAGAGAGCCCACTATCCCAACTGATATCAATCAGGGTATATACTTTGGGGAGTAAGGTAAAGGATAATGTTAATGGTGCATCTTACTGGCATTTCCCCTTTATTTTCAAAAACATCCATCAGCTTGACTCCAAATAAAGCTCACCAGGTAGCTAAGGTGGATGCAGTAGAATGCTCCTCTCAGATCTGGGTAAAAAAAAGAGTTACACTCAGGCATTGAAGCAGCGAATATTTTTAACAAATAAACCACACCAAATTAATTCCTGGGCTTTTCCCATATATAAAAACATCTCCAGGAGGGCTAACAGTGGAGATATTTTTTCCTGAAGGTGGATGTTAATCCTAGCGGTGAGTTTTCTAACTGGGTTCTTTTAACATCTTGAGCATATGTGTCTTCTGCAGCATAAACACTTTCAAGCAAAAAGCAGGGGGTCCTTCTCTAAATATTTGGCTTGTCCACTTCCCTCCACATTTAGTTTTGTAGTAATTCACTGAACTACTAGCGCTGCAAGCTGCATACGGATGCCCTTTAGTCATTAATGCTGCTATGGAGAAAGCAGTCTGTGAGCACTCCCTTTTCTGGCTACAGGTGATAGCAGAGGCGATAAGAGTATTGGACTAAGATACATCTCACAAGAGCACTTCTCTGCTACCCCTGCATTCATCCTCTCCTCTTCTTGTCTTCGGAATAAATCCCCACAGTGTAATACAGAATGAGACCTAGTACAGTTAGGAGACTGGCAGCAGTTTTCCAGGGTTTGGGTCATGGATCTTTCCCAACCCTATAACTGGAGGGAATTGCTTATTAAGAGCACATAAAGGAGGTGAAGAGGGTGGGGATGTAAGACAGGGCCTTTTCAGTGTTGGCCCCCTGTTTGTGGGCCCTCTCTTAGGGGAGGTGCAAACAGCCCCCACTGTGAATAGTTTTTAAATTTAAGTTAAAAGACCTTTTTGGTTTCACAAGTGTTTGGCTCCTGACTTGTTTGTTTCCATGCCTCTCTGATAGGTTATTATTGTCATGTTTTAGTGGTTTGATTGTAATAGTAGGATTTTGTTGTTTAATTGATATTTGGATTATCAATATTTGTAACAATTTCCAGAGGGGTAGGCGTGTTAGTCTGTTGCAGTAAAAACAACAAAGAGTCTTGTGACACCTTAAAGGCTAACAAATTTATTCTGGCATATGCTTTTGAGGACACTGTCCACTGTGTCAGACACATGACATGTTAACCTCAAACTGGCAGATTTATATACATGATGATACATTTATATGCATGTATTCCATCCTCCCCACCCACCCCAATACTGCTTTTTCCAAACTGAATTTGCCTTCTCGGAACTGCTATTTGCAATGTGCAGCAAAACATACGAGTATCAATGACATTTTGATACAGATTGTTTATTTCATATAATTAAACATGTTTGTGTTTTGTTAAATAAAACATAGGGTTCTTTTCCAAACTTGAGGTTGTGGTGTTTGTGTGTGCAAGTCACACATTATTTTGAAAACCTGCCCCCATACAATCTTTTTGTTGGAAATTCTGAAACAGACGGAAAACCCAGAATAACACTTCACATCCCCATATTTTTCCCTTCCAGTCTGAATTTGCACAGAGAGGGAAGACAAATTGTGAAAGTGTTCCAGCATTCAAAGCACTCCTTTGAAATGGATTTTTTTCCTTTTAAAGCAGTTCAGTTAGTCTCTGTAATTCCAAATTTTCTGATGTACTGTGTCTAATTCTACGTTTCCTAGGTCTTCCTATGCCTTTATTCTAGTGTATCCTTTGGCTGGAGATTGCAGAGAGTTGAAGGTGGTATGAAAGAGGCATTGATCTGGTTTGCATGTAATGCCAAATCATGGGTTGTTTAACCCATGAATAGGTGGGGCTGCACTACAGAAAGTGAGTGTGCTGCCTTCTGTGCACTAGTTGCTTCCATTTTGCATCCACTTTCTCAAACAACTCCGTTGTTGAGGGGGAAGCAACCCAGAGTTTTAAGCCAACAACAAACCATGGATTAAAACTCCGGGTTGTTTTCCTCTCAACAGCCCAGAGTGTCGAGTTCAGACATCCCACTGAACAACCCAGGAATGGGGCATTCCTGGGTTGTTTGCAAAACTGGATGCAAAGTGGCAAGTGAGAGGCAGCATGCTTGCTTGCTCCCACATGGCCCCAACAACCCAAGGGTTGTCGCTTTATGTGAACTGGGATACTGTTGCTTTTGGGGCATGCACTTATCCCACTGTTATCACTGCTAAACAGGGTTTTCAGGTTTTCATAGGGCTTCAGAAACCTACGGAACTTGTTTGACCACATGCTACAAGGGACAAAAGAAATCAGTGTGTACACCAGCCTTCCCCAACCTGGTGTCTTCCAGATGTTTTAGACTACAACTCCCAGCATTCCTGACCATTGGCCATGCTGGCAGGGCTGATGAGAGTTGAAGTCCAAAACATCTGGAGGGCACCAGGTTGGGAGAAAGCTGGTGTACATCAAGTGAGTGAAAGAAGCTGGGCACGTCTCTTACCCACTCCACTGCAGCTGTCAGAAAGGTGAAGTCAGATGTGTCTTTCTGGGAGCAATTTGGCAACAAGTCCTAAAGGTAGGGTTTGTCATTAGGAATCTTTTGTGGCAGATGGGGATGTGTCCAGGTACTGATGCTCATTGCTCACTCAGCCACTGTTCATACATTTAAAAGCCCCAGCAGGGTCACCTGCAGGAGGGCATGAACCTGCCAGTGTACGAACCAGCACCTGAATGTGAGACCCCTACCCTTTGTACAATTGTAACCACTCATACAGTCAACCCCTACTCCAGGCAATTTCTGCTGGGATAAGAACCTGCCAAACCTTACATGCTCCTACAGGTGATCACAAAGGGACATTAAAGGTATGAACTGAGGGCTACATGATATACCACTGTAAAGACAACAGGCTATTCATTTTTTAAAAATCTCTTTTCTTGTAGGAGAGGAAGTCGTCTCTGGTAACAGTCCATTCATTCACGCTACACCATGGAGCTGGAGTCTCCAAGTTTCTGCAACAGCTGCAACAAGAAATCATCTTACCAATCAGTCTTCTCTAAAGAATTATACCAGGGGTAGGCAACCTGATGCTCTCCAGATTTTGGATTACAACTCCCATAAGCCCCAACCAGCATTGACCCAACAGTGAGGGATTATGGGAGTTGTCATCCAAAATTATCTGGAGGGCAACTGAGTTGCCTACCCCTGGATTATACAATGGAATGAAAGTGACAAAGTCAGATACATGGTAGAATTTGCTGGATGGAATCAGTAACAGTTCTGCTTTCACAGCTAACGTCACCACACATAATGGATACTCTCCCTGCTTTTGAAATAAGAAAACTCCCATCCATTTGAATAGCGCCTGGTGGATAGCACTGTTCGTTTGGTGAAGAGGTTTTCTTGGGTGAGCCTGGCTCTGCATCAGTTAGGGAAAGCTTTGAACTGTCATTACTCAGTTTCCTAATGTCCACCAGAACTATCACCACCTGGAAAGGAACAGGTTCAGACTGAGAGGAGGCTTTGGCTCATGGGACAAGCACTTTTAAGTGCTTTCAAAGTCAGGACTTTCATGCTAGGAATACACTGGGCTGGCGCAAGGGCTGTGCAGACAGAGGATGTGTTCCAAACTAGCTCATCATGTAAACTGCATCCAAATGTCTTTTCACCAGTTAGATTGCAGGGAAATCAGTAATTCCAAATTACATGTTTCCTGAACTAGTATAGCAAGCTGCTGGGTAAATGCTACATACACATAACCAGGGCTTCCAGTCTAATTCTGAATGTTGTAAAGTCTTATGTTGCATGAGTTTCACAGACACCTATAGATTCGATCACCAGCAACGCTCTCCTACCAAAGTAAGCATTATTGTGAAACCCTTTTTTCTAGGAGAACCTCCTGCTATGCAAGTCTATCATGAGCACTCAAAGAAACCCTTTTCACAAGACGTATCTGTGGATATGAATGCATGAGGGTGTGGGTTGCATTATACCCATTCACCTTACCCCTGATCTTGACACCTTCAGCTTTAGATCTGAACAGAGCCAATATATGTGCAACTGTACATATATAGGCTCTGTACACATGATCAAAGAACCAGCCTTTTGCAGGGCTCCCACTACATGCAGAGAGACCTGTGTGTGCATAACTTGCATGCACACAGACTATTCAGATCTTCTGCTGAATGCAGGAGACCACGCCAGCAAGTGGGATCCATATGTTCATATCCATGGACATGTTATGTGGACAAGGCTGTCAACTTTGAACTTTTTTGAAAATGGCTCCCTCCTCCCCTAAAGCCTCACTATGTCATTTTCTTTCTTTCTTTCTCTTTCTTTCTTTCTTTCTTTCTTTCTTTCTTTCTCTCTCTCTCTCTCTCTCTCTCTCTCTCTCTCTCTCCTTCTCTCTTTCCTTCCCTCTCTCCCTCCCTCTTTCCCTCTCTCCCTCCCTCCAAATTGTTCTCTGCTGAACTGCATGAGTGTACATTGCTTTGCATTTAGACAAAAGAAGAATTAAATGCAGCAATGAAAAGTGGCATCTAGAAAGGCTCATGGGGGATCTCTACACCTCAAGTTTATTGCACATTCATGGTTGCTCACTCACTGAATTTTGTGGGTCCACTACATGATGTCATAATTGTCCAGTCATTATTCCACTATTTCCTCCCACCTATCCCATGTTCTCCTCAAACGGAAAAAATGGGGTATTTCTCCAGATATGTGCAGATGGAGCGCCATGTCCTCCCTGTGTATTTCTCCCCTAGCATGCTGAGTGTGGTTGTTGGGGGTGTGGTCATGATGTCGAAGGCGGTGACAAAGGTCTGATGGGCATTCAGCCTTCCTGCGCCTGAGCCAATTTGGCTCCTTGCCATTTTCAGCCTGCCTGTTCAAAACAGGGTGGCAGAGCGGCAGTGCATAGTGGCAGGGGGGATGGCAGAGCAGAGGAGGATCGGAGGGGCTGAGCGGCAGGGACTGGCCAAAAGCATGGAAGAGGGAGGCAGGGCCCGGGGAGATCGGGGGAGGGCTGTCCGCGTGTTGGTCCCCATCCACCAGTAATGTGCAAGGGGAGGGAAAGGGGCAAGAACCCAGGAGCAAGTATCGCTGAACCTGGAGCATGTGTAATGCCTCTTCACGGAAACATAACACAATGGGAACAGCCATCTACAGAGAAGGACGCATGTGTAAAGGGAATCAGTTGCGATCCTGCATTTAAAATGGAAGCGGAAAGCCCCATTTTAAATGCAGGATTTTAGGCTGGTGTAGAAATTCCCTTAGTTTACAATAGCTGGAATGTCTGACTAGCTGACTTTGTACCTTTACTGTGTAACTATACTTGCAAGCTTCTTTACGAAACCACCCAGCTAGAATCCTCCTTTCCCTATAGGATAACATGAATCCCCGAAGTTTTCATTACCTTGCTCAAAAATGGGATATTTACAATGGATCCCAGAAATCCAAAGGCAACTGGGAAAAAACTCCTGAAGACAAAGAAGGTTTTGTTAATCACTGCTGAAAATGATAATCTGGAAAGGAACTAGATGTGACAGCATCAGTTCAGTGTGTTTAAATACGGAACTGCCCCAACTTCATAGAAAGGGTGCGTGCGTGCGTGCACGTGCGTGATCTGATTTAAAATGCAAGAGGAGAATATGTGTGAGAAGTGCTAAACCCTCTCCTCTGCTCATAGCATATGTCCCCGTTGCTCCTTTCCCCAGGGGCTTTTCTCCCAACTGAGGCTCCAGAACCAGAAGTGATCCTGGCTGAGACAAACGTCCCTGGGGAGAGGGGCTGAAGGAGGGTAATCTGTGGGAGAGAGGAGTGTTCAACTGGTCCCACCCATACACCCCTTCTACTTGTAGCGTCTGAGGGCTAAATTGCACATTGCACATTAGCTGCGTGGTGTGTAACTGAGCCTGACAGCTTTCTTTAGTGTAACTGCACACAGCCATGATTTGGATCAGGACCAGCACACACTGGGAGGGGAGGGTTCACCTTCCCCCACTTGTTTTTTTCCTGAAATTCTTTCTCCCCCACCCCCATGGGTTGTTTTTTTTTAAAGAAAGAAAGAAAGGAAGGAAGGAAGGAAGGAAGGAAGGAAGGAAGAAAGAAAGAAAGAAAGAAAGAAAGAAGCCTCAATTAACATCAGTGTGTGTGTGTGTGTGTGTGTGTGTGTGAGAGAGAGAGAGATTTTTGGGTGGTGGTGGCCTGGCTTGGGTGCCAGGAGTGGCAGTTTGATCCCCAGACCCTCCGAAGTCGCCCACCCCTGATTTACAGAGACAGGGGATCCAGTCACAGATCTCCCTACGCTAGGATGGTCTTAATATGGGAGGGTTGGGGGTCAGTGGAGGCTGGTGGCTCAGATGTCAGTGGGGTGGTGAATCCGCTCTAAATTTCAGTCAGAACCCGTCCGAACTCTAAAGGAGCTATCCAAGGTGTGCTTCGCACCTTGGATAGCTCCTTTAGAGTTTGGACGGGTTCTGACTGAAATCCAGAGCGGATTCACCACCCCACTGACATCTGAGCCACCAGCCTCCACTGGTGGGGGTTGTGCTGAATAAGTGTTTCCAGTCCCCACAGTCCAAACACATGGAGTGCT
The DNA here is from genome assembly GCF_057233095.1 of Heloderma suspectum. Classification (NCBI taxonomy): domain Eukaryota; kingdom Metazoa; phylum Chordata; class Lepidosauria; order Squamata; family Helodermatidae; genus Heloderma; species Heloderma suspectum. Next base: position 248,577,438 of record NC_139461.1, read on the forward strand.
TCAGCTTCCCACACCTCATGGCAGGCCGGTGCTGGTTGACAATTCTGACCATCCCCTGGACCCCCTCCCATTTCCCCTGTCTTTTGTGCAAGTTTTCCCCCATTCTAAAAAGTTGAAATGCTTCACCTAAGGGTTAGTTATGGGCAGTAGGAGCTTTAAGCTAAAAATATGCTGGCATTTTTGGTAATTTGGCTTTACCCCCTTCGCTCTCAGTCCCACTACCACTGGAATGCAGCCCCTGAGAGCTTCTCCAAAATTTGGCTCTGAAACTGAAAGAGGTTCCCCACCCATGAATTACAGGTATGAGAAGTTGGAGAGTTCAAGAGCCTTTCTACATGAGGCTTGTACTGTGTGCTAATGATTGCTCACTCATGGTAGTTTGCAGGTCCTTTACATGATGTTACCATCCTCCAGGGCCTCTCCCGCTCTTTGCAACCATTTCCCTTGTTTTTTTTTTTAGATTGAGGAAAGTCTGGTATTATTTAGAAATTGTGGCATGAGACTGTCCTGTATTTGTGCAATTTTGCTATACCACGGTGTCATCTAGTGGCTGTGTAATGAAACATATAGAAAGACAGAAAAAGAAAAGGTTTTTTACACTGGGAAAAAACCATGTGTAAAGGAAAGTATCTTAATCCTGCAAAGAATCAGGAAGCAGAAGCCTCAGTAAAGGTGCAGGTTAAAAGCCTCATGTAGAAAAGCCTCAAGTCTGCATTCAGGTGCAGCTACCTATAACCTTGGCCTGAACCTGACACCTGTGTCTACACAGCGTCCCATGGAAGCATTGTGCCTTGAGTTGGATTAATCACCTGAAGAGGTTTATGAAACCATAGGTCTCCAGCAGCATGCCCAAGATTGGCCACCTCAGCAGGACGATGAGTATGCCTCCCAGAAAGAAACTGGTCCCCTTAAGCTTCTGCTTCTGGAAGAAGAATCCAAAGGTTCTTCTTAGTCCAATGATAATGGCCAGGCCAGAGAGGAACAGGATCTAGGGAGGAGAAGGACAATCCTCAATGTGATTTTTTAAATTTTGAATGTATTATTTATTATTATTTATATCGCCTAATAGCCAAAGCTTGCTGGGTGGTTCACAAAACAAAACTTAAAACCATAAAATGCAAGAACATAATAAAACCAAAATAAAAACCAGAGTAAAAGCCAGTAGCAGCAGAAAGATCTAAAAACACACTAAAAGCCTGGGAAAATCAAAAGGTCTTTGCCTGGTGCCCCAAAGACCACAACTTAGGTGCCAGGTTAGCCTCTGTGGGAGGGGCATTCCACAGTTGGGCTGCCACCACTGAAAAGACCCTCTTCAGGTGATTCAGGCTTGTTAGAATGTATCACAGGCAACAGCTCTGTATAATATGATCTCTTAGGGGTGTTGGCTGTGAAGGCTGAATTCCCATGGATGAACATAATCCCCTTCAATAATCCTTTATCTTTTGTTATCAGAGGGGAAGGAGAATATTGGCTGCATTGTGCCCCTTTTCTGAGTCTAGAAGGAATGCTTCAGCTTCCTCACTGTTGACACAGAGAGCTGCTGGCCATGTGCAGCATGCTGTTGCAACACTGCCTTCCTCAGCTGAGTTAGTGCCCCACACCCATCCCCCTGCATCCTCCCATACTGGGCAGTGCATGGTGCACTGGCCTGAATTCTGTGACGGGCTAAGATGGCTAGCTCTCCTCTTGCAGTTAAAAGCTCAAGACTGCACCCATTTTCTTGGAATCAAGTGCCCCATTAATGTAAATAGAACTTTCCTCCAAGTAAATGTGCTTAGCATTAGTGCATAAGTTCTTTAAGTGCCCATTCTTTATAAAGTACACTTGGTGATCCTTAAAATGATCTACTGAAGCTTTGGGGTCTTTCATACAAACCAGCCTAATATTTTGTGTGACCACACACAAAAGCTTATTATGTGCCTTGGGGAAACTTACATTTCCAAAGGCCAGAAGCACTGAGTCCATGTACAGCATCACTCCAAAAAGGAGGAAGAATATCCCAAAGCCAACGAGTCCCACACCAATCTCTGCAACAGATGAAATGGATGTAATCAGAATTTCAGCAGACACAAAGGATAAAAGATGTGTATTCTATTTGCCTGGCCATCATGGAGCATGGCTCAGTTCCTTTCACAGCTTCTCTATCAGTCCCTCAACCAGAGAGGAGCTGAATGTATGAAGATATCACACTGAGTAATCTGCAGAACCAACCACTGAGAGCCGATTCCGTGAGCATCAAATTAAATGCAACAGCAACCGTAAAGGAAAGGCACTGAATGCAGCAAATGACCAGGGGAGAAATGGTTTTGAGCCTTGAGTTTGCCATCCATCCATCTAGCCATCCATCCTTTCTCAACTTCAGGCACAGCTCCATTCAGGGCTGGCATCAAGAGTTGGCATGACCGGGCACCTGCTGAGGGCCCCCACCCCAGCCGAGCGCCAAATGACAAGGGTCCCTTGGATCCGCTCCTCCTCTTCACCACTGCAATGTGTTTGTCCACCTTCCTCCTGTTCTGGCCCAGACAACGGTCATAGTGTGAAGGAGGAGCGGTAGATGCCACTGCCTACTTGCTCATTGGCTCTCTGCCTGGCAAGCAAGTTGGAGGTAGCTGTGCTGAGGAAGAGGAGGAGGAGCTGGTGACAATGCTGGTAAGAAGGTAGACTCACTGAGGGAGGGCAGCCCACTGAGAGTATCTTGCCCAAGGGCCCCCCAAGACCTGGAACTGGCTCCCTTATTCAAAACCAATGGAATTTGTTTTCGAATCATCATTTGGTAAAGCTCACATTTGCCAGCATGAGCTATTGCCAGAGAACACTAAGGAATGGTGTGGGCTGGCTGGTGTTTAGCAGAAAGGCTAGAGAAGCTTCCACCCGTGCCTGTCAGAATCAAATATCGATGTGGGGTGACTTATTTGATTGTCCTGTTTCTTGTTCCCACACAGATCGTGTTCCTTTGCATGATGATGATGATGGGCACTTGTGGAAGGATCCTGCTGGGGAACACGCTGGCAGGCAGTGAACACATGCCCAACCAAAAGCTCCGCCGATTATATGCAGGCCTCGCTCCCTTGGATTCAGGCCTCGCTACTTCAGGTGTGCAGTCTGTAGGGATGGCTGCACCTGTCAAGTTCGATTAAGCTCAGCCTCTCATTTTTCTAACATTTACATTTGTTCCATCCCATTTCTGCATTAGTTTGTGAATTCCCGTGCATATTTCTTAAATATATATGCATTTTGTACATACTTTGCGAAAGATACACATTAAGCAATGTCCCCTAATATAACCCATTTTTGTGCACACTTTCCCTTGTTATACACACCTTTGTGTGCATTTCCCCTCCACCCCCACCCTGCCCCATCCAGCATGGGCATTTTTCTGTGCATTTCTCTGCACATTTTTTTTGCATTTTTGAACTGCTTTGCAACATTTGGAAAAGTCCACATGTCGCTGTATCAGTGTGTTCCAGTTCATGGGTAGGTTTGAGAAGTGCGAATTTGGCAAGTTCGCATTAAAATGAACTTACCAAGAATTTGGTAAGTTCGCATTAAAAGTTCGCATTAAAATGCGAACTGAACGAATTTCTCCCCTCTCCCTGGTACTCTGCTAATGCCTCAGTGTGATCCTACAGCACCCTCTGTTGGCCTTTCCTAGGGGTGCACTACCTCTTGGGTGGAACCCACCAATGTCCATTAAAGATTAAACTGAAAACATCTGAGTCTTGTCCTCTGGGAACAAAGGCAAAGAGGTGCATTTAGTTTCTTTCCCAAGAGCACATTCTCTAACCTTTAGGAAAACAAAAATAAGAATATGCCAATGAAGCAGTCACCAGTGTAACACTGGGAGTAGAGGTTGTGGTGACATAATGTAAAAGAGGAGCTGAGCTGGTGAAGAGAAGCCCTGGCCAGGCCCAGTTATTCTTCCTGAGTTTACTCAACACCACAGATATATGAATAAGTAACTTCTACCCCACAGGCTGGGGAAGATGTTCATACTCACTCTGGATCTCTGTGATCTCCATCATCTTTGCTGCTGTAGGCCAAGAAGGGATCTAGATGTTCAGGTGCATGTGTGTCAGGATACGGAGGGGTGAGGAGGATGCTGACACTTCCACATATTTCCCAGCTGGTGAACCTTGGAAAGGCCTTTAGCCCTTTCTGCGTCACCCTGCAAATCATTAACCTCTGAGCAGGGGAGACGCCTCTTAAAGGTAACTGCGCTGTCATTCTGGAGTCTCCAAGCAGGGCAGGGCAGACGCAGTAACATCGCTTGTGCCTTCTCTTCTCCTGGGTCTGCATGAGGGAGCTGAGAGCAGCAACTGGTATGTAGTAGATGTGTTTATCAAGAGAAAATGGTTACTCTGAGCCAAACTGCAAGGCATTTAAAAAATTGCCACGAAAAAGACAATGTTAATTATGGGAGTACTTGTGCGGCTTAGAGGAATGAATGCACATCCTCGTGTTAGCCCTGCCTTTTTGTGATACCCTCAGAGGGCTGTTTCCCTTCCTGCTTTTCCTACTTGCTGCTGTTAAGTATGGGATGTAGGGTGGCCATGTGTCCTATGTTATAGAGGACAGTCCTCTTTTTGAAGAGCTGTCAGAGGACTGTCCTCTAGCCGAAGATCCCCGCTGTCCAGTCCAAGCCCTATTTAAAGATAAATTATAAGAAGGGGAGCAGGGGCTTTGAAGTTGCCCATCCAGAGTTAGCACCTGGACAGCAGACGGAGCAGGCATGCAAAGTCACCTGGCCACAATCTTCCCCACTATAGTGAGATGGATCGTATTTCGATTTAAATTATAGCAATTTATTTCTAAATTTGCACCTATACACACACATTTGCACATGCAATTTTAATGCAAATTCATATTTGTCCTCTTTTTTGGTGATGCATAAGTGGCCACCTTGATGTTATAGGACATCACTGGTAAGCAGCTGCGAATTCACATTTTATGGAACATTGGAAGGGGAGGGCTAGGCAGAAGGTAGATCTGGACCTATTGGTAGTCCTCTGGGTGATTTCTGGCAGATGGGCAAGGTTTTCTGACTCCCAGTTATTTAAAATAGT